>NC_082381.1:53681504-54281504 GCF_027477595.1 Haemorhous mexicanus
AAACAATCCGGATATTCATTTGAGAACAGACCCAACACCTCTTAGATTCCGTGACCAATCTTTCCACCAGCACACGCGACAAGGATCAGGTCCAGAGAGTCAGCATGTGCATACAACCTGATCTCTGCAATCACTGCCTTTTCCTGTCAGCCATTTGCTGAGTCTTAACGCTACCTCTGGGAAGGACCCACAGAATTCAAAACATCTACGTATGACTGTAAAATAACTTGTATGTACAAGGTTCCATAAGTTTGGAGCTGTAGATGCAAAATGCTTTGAGGAGGGAAATCCCACTGTCTTCCTATGTATGCCATCCAGCAAAACCAAGATGATTAACATTTAGTTCTGTGGCATTGACATGCTAATGTAATACAAAATATAATAAATAACACAAAAAAACTTTTGAGTTCTATGTCTGCTGATAAAGATCAACAGGATAAAGAAATCCTATTTCCAAACCCAAACAAATTCCAAATCCCTAACTTTGAACAGAAGCACATACAAACCAATTTTCAGGTGATCTTTCTTCTCCCATCCAATCATTTCTTTATTTCTGCAGTTTACACTCTCCAGCAACGCTGGCAAATTGCTCAACCATTTGCTAAAATGAGTTGTCAGTATTAAACTCCACTACATAAAAAGTTACCTCACTGGAAAAGAGGTCAGATGTTCAATTCATTCTCCTCTAGAGAAGGTTAAAAAACACACTTTATTAAATAAGAAGCTCTAATTTACATTAGCATGCTCTACCTGACTAATCTCTTGCTAATCTTGGCCTAAGTGCTAGAGTTCAAGGCATAAAACCGATAGCAGTCCTCCAGTATCTAGAGGGGGCCTACAAGAGAGCTGTAAAGGGCCTTCGACAAGAGCATCTAGTGATAGGACAAAGGGAAATGGCCTTAAACTGAAAACACGGCAGGGTTAGTTTAGATATTATGATAAATTCTTTACCGTGAAGATGGTAAGGCACTGGAACAGGGAGGCTGATGATACCCCATCCCTGGCAATGTTCAAGGCCAGGCTAGATAGGGCTTTGAGTAACCCAATCTAGTGGAAGGTTCCCAGCCCATGGCAGGGTTGGGTGTAACCATGCGATATTTAAGGTTCTCTCCTGCCCAAAGCATTTTATGATTCTACACTTACACCCTTTCAGAAAGCTCATTTACTCCTTTGTGTTTGAGACGATAACACATTGGTTCTGGACAGAAGTCCAAGTAAGCAGCCTGAGGGAAATATCAACATGGCCATAACATCAACAGCATTTGTCGCTCCAGCTTAAATCAGCCTAGGTTAACCAAAAAACCCCTTTTTTCCCACACATGCTCCCCTTCCTAATACACATATCCCAAAAAATAAATCCCAAGGGTTTGAGACCAGACAGTAAAGAAGATACAGCCCACAAACCCATCCATACTCACAGACACCCTCCCTGTGAACTATAGGAATGCCTGCAGGAGCAAAAATTGCATGTGGAAAGTCAAGCAAATAATGCACAACTGGCAGACAAGACCATAACCTACAAAGAGTCTGCATACCAAACAGGAGACAGAAGATTCAGGGTCAGGTGAAGAAAAAAAAATTCTGATGCACTCGAGCATGCAATTAAGGCAAGTCACACAGAATTCGTGTGTTTTAAGATTGACGGGAGAAATTACGCAGACCATTCTTACACCAAAAGTAATTCTTTACCTACCTGTTTATGCATCTCTATATTCAGCCCATAGGACATCTCGTAATACTAAGAAAAAAGAAAATTACTCTATTAGACATTGCAATTGTGAAAACTATTTTGGAATTCACTGTGACTGAAACATCATCTGTACAAAGACATACAGACCCACACACATTAATTTGCCTTGAAGAGTTCCTGGAATTGCAAGGAGCACATTTCAGAATAAACTTTTTTTTTTTTGCTTTATCTACATTGTTTCATGTCACATTTACAAAGAACAGCTGTAAAACAAAGCAAAAAACAGACAACAAAAAATAACAAAAAATAATCACAAGCAGAGTCAAGGATTAGAAGCAGAAAATGATGAAAATTCTATTCACTAGCATACATAAAACATGCCAAAAAAAACACCCAAAGTGCTTCAAGCATATAAACATCTAAATCAGCAACGTCTAACAGACTGATTCAATATTTTAAATTAAAAAAAAAAGAACACAAAAAAATCCTGTAATTAAATTGCAGGTATTAAAAAAAAAAAAAAGGAAAGAGCATGGAAATTCAGGGCCAGAGCAGACCCACCAATCTAAGTACGTCCTGCTGTGCCCCAGTACTGCATGGAACTCTGTTCAGTGTGCAATGTTAATACCAAACAATCTCTGAGACTTAGGCATATCAGGCACTAAAATGACAAAATGACAACTGTGAGCCTTACAATTTGCTTGTGCTCTCCCTTAAGATTTTTTTCAAGGTTATTTACTCTTTCTGTGTATACAAGACTATTACTTGTCATGTGCATATGGAAAATGGCTAATCCTTCAGAGATGTACAAGAGGAGAGATAGCAAGAGTTCCTCTAGAGTTATCATGATCCATCACACAATTACCTATTTAGAGATGTCTTTCTATGCACATTATTTAGCCAGGCAGACCACAACAACTGAGGAAAGCCTTTTCACAGCTGAGATCCCTGACATTCTCAATTTAATGAAACAATGACTCAGCTGCCGAAGAGCAACAGTTCTTCTAGGAAGTAGACTTTGGATTTGCATGCGCTTAGGTTCAATTTTGTCTTACTGCCATCACAGAAAAAAATACTATCTAGAACCATTTTACAGAGATATGACAGCTGGAAAAAGTCAGCAAAAGTGAAAACATCATCCCCATGTACAGTATGGAAGTTGCACACAGCTTGAAAGGGCTAACAGGTGATTTGCTAGCATTTGGAAGAAACATCCTCAATTGATCAAAAGGTTAAAAAGCCAGTTTCACATGGATACTGACCTCTGCAAAGAAGTTAAAAGACCACAGAAACTACTGATTTATAATGGAAGCACTGATGCAACCTCAACAACAGCAGCGCTACTACAATCTTTCAGTTCGCCTCCAGCAATCTGAATGTATGTCAGTCTCAGTATACCAGGCTAATAGACATTTTGAATTTGTTATGCAGCTTGCTTACCATGACATAATGTCGCTGCATCTCTGTCTTCTCACTGGCCAGTTTTTCACATTCTAGCTTTAAACTGTTCAAGAGACAAAAAGGAAAAAGCATAGGTACTTCATAAAACTAAAGTGACATTCTCTTGAGCACCGGCTGCTCCCCTTTTCTCCACTGTGCAAATATAAATGCGCATTCCAGCTCTTGCTTGGGAGTTTAGGATGGGGGTTTGCACTTTTCCATTTTCAAGGGATACTACGCAACATCCTCATCTCCTGAAAGAACTGCAGACATACATGGGGTATACACAGAAAATTATTTTTCTGACAAAAAAAACTAAACACTGACACCGGTTCACAGAAGAAGCATGCAGGGGTTCATATCCTTAACACTTAAGCTTGAGAAGCTACTAACAAAATTTTAATTTGGGTTTCAGAGTTTTTATTTAGGTGTTTTAGAAACACCTCTTTCTTTTACTCAACCCACAGAAGAATCAAATGCACGCTAACGCTTCAAGAAGAAAAACTTGTGGATTTTAATTTTTGCTCTTTGCTATTACTGATGACAGAACTGCAAGTAGAATACTGCATGTAATTTAATGAATACCGTGGTAAATACTAACACCTCCAGTGTTTATTTGGTTTTCAGAAGCCCACTAAACAATCCTGCCAGAAGTCACTTGTCACTTTGAGGACACAGCGCTGTTCCACCTAAGGATAATGAAACAGCTTGCCGCCTCACTTCCAGGTTATCAGCACTTGACATGTCAATGAAAGGCGCGAGGGGGCCGAGCCAAGACAAGATGCCTGTCCTGAGCGGCATTTCGAAGAAAAGCAGAGGACAAGCCCAACCAGACATATTTTTCTATCAACACCCGCCCTCCCCCACTCCGCACCCAAAAGTAAACAAAAAGACCAAAAGAAACAAAAGAAAAGAAAGAAAAATAAAAAAAAAAAAAAACAATGAACAAAAACGGAACGCGGGGAAAACAAGAAAATCCGCTCGCACCGCTCGGCTCGGAGCTCACAGGAGCCCCTCGTCCTCAGGGTCGGGAGCGGAGCGGGATGTGGAGAAGCCGGCGACGAGCGCCTGGATGGGGTGGATCCGCCTTGCTCCCGGTTCCGCCAGGAGTCCCGCGCCCCCGCCCCGCCGCCCCTCCGGGCGCGGCACTGAAAACGGCGAGAGGACAGACCGCGCGGGTCTCGGGCAAAGTAGGCAGTCTTACCTGTGGTACTGAGCTTGCAAAAACTGAAACTCCTCCTTAATCCGATCGCAGGATTCTGAAATGGTGAATTTAAAGGGCTGAGCTGGCTGGTGAGGAGCCTGCAAGCAAGGAATATCAGGTCTTTTAATCGCCCCCCTCTCATCCGGTCACCACCTCCCGCCCGCCGCCGTCCACAGCCGCGGCCCTCGCACCGGGGCTCCGCCGAGGCGCAGCCCCCCAAGTCCCCGCTCCTCCGCGGGCGGAGGCGCGATGCCCCAAGCGCCCCGAGATGCTGCCCCGACGTGTCCGCCGGCGGTGCGGGACCGCCGCTAGAAGAGGTGTCGCCCGCTCGGACCCTCCGCACCGGCGGCAGCCGCGGGACTTGGGGCTGGCGCCGGGACCGCCACGCATCGGGCGAGGGCAACTCAAACAAGCCAACCCCGACCCCGGGAGGCGACGGCGGCGCGGCGGACAACAATAAGAAAATGGCTACAACTCCGCGGTGCCCGCGCCTGAGCGCTGCCCGCGGAGCCGCCGCCGCCACTCACCGGGTGCCGGGTCTGCGGGTACATCTTGCTCAGGTCGCGGATCATCCACGCCGCTTCGGGGGGCGCTGGCGGCCGGAGCGGCGGGGATCAGGGCTCCAGGCGCGGCGGCGGAGACGGCGGGCAGGGACGCCCCGGCCCCGCCGCCCCGGGGCTGGCGGGGCACCGCCGGCAGCAGCGAGGCGCGACGGCGGCGGCGTCCGCGACGCTCGGGGGCAGCTGCCACATCCCCCGGGGGCGGTCAGCGGGCGACGCCGGCCGGTTCTCCCGAGGGCCGCCGCCGCTCCACGGGCTCCGGCGGGCTGCGAGCCCCGTGCGACGGAGGGCGAGGTGGAGGAGGGCGGGGAAAGCCCCTCCGCTGGCGCCGGCGCGCGCTCCACCGGAGATTCCCCCCGCCGGCAGTTTTCCTCCCTTCCTGAAAACTTTTACTGCTGCTGCCAGCGGCTCTCCCGGCGCCGGGCGGAGCGGGGCGCAGAGCCCCGGCGGGGACGGTGGCTGCGGTGGTCGGGCGGCTGCTCCGCTGCCGCGGCGGGGGTGCGTGCGGTGCGGTGCCCTTTTGTGCGGCGGTCCGGTCTTCTCTGCTACCGCCCGCACCGCATCTCCCCCGCCAGTGCTGCTCGACCGCCTTTTTTTTTTTAATTGAAAAAAAAAAAATTAAAGAGCGAGAAAGATTTAAAAATATGGTACGGTCTGGGCAGCTTTATTTATGTCTTTTTTTTTTTTTTTCCTCTTTTTCCCTCCGCGCCTTTCGAAACTCCGGGAAGTGGCGGTGGTGGCGGCGGGAACGCGCGGAGCGGAGCCCCGTACTCGGCTCGTCAGCGCAGTGTGATCCGGCCCAGCCCAGCCGTGTCCTGCCCAGCCCGGTCCAGCCCGATCGCCGCTCCGCGCCGCTCCCACAGCACGCTCTGCCGAAGTGACTCCTTTGACCAAATTTAGCAGCGGCTCGTCATTAACATTCTGATACATATTCACAGCAGCCGGAAGGCCGCCGGCGCGGGGCACCCTGGGAGTCGCAGTCCTCCCGACGGGAAGACCGCCCGCAAGCAGCCACGCTGGGAACTACTTCTCCCATCAAGCATCGCGAGGTTGTCCGCCGCTCCCCCCGCGCCCCGCCCATGAAGGGCGGTGGCGGCGACCAATGGGCGGCGGGCTGCCATTAATCGCCGCTCGGCACTAATGCCCATCACTTCGCCGCTGACAAATGGGCGCTCGGGCCCGGGCAGGGGGGCGGCCCCGGACTCTCCCCCACGTGGGATCCCGACGCTCCGCTGGTCGACAACCAATCAGGAGGCTCCCCGCCGCCTCTCCGCCCCCGCTCGCCCGCCGCCCGAGGCGGGGCCCGCATATCGCCGGCGTTCCGCGGCGCCGGCGTTCGAACAGGGGAAACATTTGTTCAGCCGTCAATCAAAGTAACGTGGGGCCGGTGTCGGCTGTCGCCGCCGCCGCCGCTCCCGCCGCCTCCTCCTCCTCCGCGCGGGGCGGTGGCGCGGCGGGAGCGGGGGGCGGCAGGGGGCTCCGCCTCGCGCCCCGCCCGCGGGCAACGCCGGGGACGGGCGCTAATGAGGGGCAACGTCCCCTTAAAAAGGAGGGGGGTACGGCGTCGCCGCTGCCCTCGTGGGCGGGCGGAAGAATTGCCCCTGCGCTGCCCGCCGCGAGGGCAGGGCGCTCCCGCCTGCCCGGGCCGGGCCGGGGGCCTTTCCCAGCGCCCGGGAGGGGCCGCAGCGGTTCCGCCGGAGCAGTCCCTGCCGCCCGACCGCTCCCTCAGTTCCCCTTGCCTCTGGGCACGCGGAGCCGTGCCCTGCTACAGTCACCGATTACGACGTGATTTAAGTTTTGCTCCTGCTATTTTTTGTTTTTGTTTTTTGGTCCCAGCTTTACAGCTTTACTGAAGGAGCTCCGCCTTAACTCGAGGAAGCGGGGACAGGGCCAGGGTGTTCTCCACTCTCAAGAGGAACGCTTCAAGACCCGGTGGTTGAATGCTCCATTGTAATGCCACGTTTGTGTTCGACGGGGCGTTTTGTCCCAGCTTCTCAGGGCGGCTGCGCCCTCTGCGTACTGCACGTTTTGGAACGTACAGTAAGCACACCTGGAAGCGACCTGCGGGGAGAAAAGGACAGGAACTACGGCTTCGTCTCGCCGCAGCAGCCGCGGCTGCTGCGTTTGCAGGCTGGGGAGCGGGCGTCAGAAAGTGTTTTCCCAGGCCTGAGTGTCGCATGCTTTCTCCAGGGCTGTCAGTGAAGAGCTGGAACGTGAACACCTGCTTCCACACACACTCTCCTGAAAAAAAAGAACGAATTTGCACGTAGTAGTGCTGTGTCCTAAAAAGACCCCAGAACAATTTTTCTGCAGAGCCCCGCTCTAGACAATGCTGTGCAGTGACGCATACATGAGGGATAGGCTCATATATTGTTGGGGTTTTTTTCTTTTCTGTGTCTGTCATGCTTAGATTTGCCTTCAAGCAGTTTGTATTCCTGATGAGTTGCAGTTTAAACCTGCATACAAAATAGATGTGGTTTAGTCGTGTCAGTTTTGATGCCTGTATACCAAATCTATAATCTCAAAACATACACTCAGCAATTAATACCCTAATGATGGTAGCTAAATTATGTATGCTTACAGGTCTGGTTTTAAACTCTCTTTACTGCCTACGGATATCTGGCTAAGGCCTGCAGCTACTGAACACCTTAAGTCCTTGATACGACATGCCACCAAAGTTTTACCATTGAGATTTTGCCTTGCAAAGTGACCTTCAAGGACTGATCCAATGGAACAGTTATGGTGGTGATGATGATGAAGGTGGCATCCATCTTCTGCTGCTGCCTAAAACTCAGCTGCAAGATGCACACAGTAGAAATTCCACCAGTTTCTGAAATTTGTAACCAAAATCTGCTCCTCTATGGTGAGTGCTATGATCACTACCATCTGGAGCAGTTTGTCACAACAGATTCTTAATCCTTTTGAAAAAAGATTTTGCCTAAATGGCAAATGCAAAATGGGCCAAACTATGTCCATCCCTGTCACCTTGTTTTTGTACCACCAAAAATATCTATGTGTTAAGTATTGCAGTACTCAGCCTCCAGCCTACTTGTATGTGTAGTTTCTGCTGTAATTTTTATATTTACCAAGGTCATAATCAGATTTCTATGGGGATTTAGACTTCTAAATATTGTTTAAAGATTTCATGATAGAACACCTGCTTAATTATGAAAATGATGCTTCTCACATGTCTAAATCTTCCATCACTAAAAGTGATTTTAAAAAATCAATCATGAGCACCGCTTACTAGACAGAGGAGCACTTCCAACTCCTCTGAAATGGAGGACAATCACCATATGCCTGGACCAAGTCTTGACATTTAGAAGCATGGCTGCCAAATCTAGAAATGCTTAAGTGGCTGTCACTGAGAGTGTGAAAGCTGTGCAGGAGCAGAACAGAACAATTCACTCTGCATAGTTGCAAGCATCTTTGAAACCTGATGGGTGTTCACAGTGGATATCACTATCAAATCCACAAAGTGGAGAAGGATAAGTCCAGTTATAAAATAAATCATAAATCTGAAGAAACTGAATTCTGAAAGTGACTGCAGGATTAATTGTTCCCTGCATGAGTTTGGCACTAGGTACAAAACCCCAAACCTAAAGGCAAAAGTGTACAGCTTTTTGGTCAAAGCAATCTCTGGTCTTCTTGCACCGGTCAGTTTACCAGCAATGTACATTGAAGCCTCATTGAAGTGTTTGGTCCTGCTTGCCCATTGGTCTTAAGTGAATTTGGGTAGCTAAGGTAAGGCAGAGCTTGGTTTGCAAAGCTTTAGCAAGACATATATATCCATATACTTAACTCTTTATGTAACTAATCAGTGTCTATTTTTGTACTGTTTTGCAGCATTCTGTCAAGATCCATGAGACTCAGAAATTTAAGAGGAAGTGTGCTATAACTTGCCACTTTTAAATTATTTGAATTAAGATCAGAATGTCATTGTCATTCTGTTTTCCTCTCTTTTGTCATTTCTGACATAGCTTTGATGGATCTTTAAATATGGGCTGTTTTGTATTTAAAGTTCCTTGTTTTTTCCTTCTTTTATGAAAAGTCTTTTATGCTAGGTTATGTAACCTGTACTGTTACCTCGGAAGTGGAGAAGCTAGATTCAAATGTTTTACACGTATTGCTAATGATTTCTCATAAGTCAATCGACTGCAAGAAATATTTAGGCAGGTTTGTATGCAGAGTAAGTGTGCTGAGTTTTGACTGGTGTAGAAAAACCCTTAGAAAATATCTCAGCAGAGCCAGAGGCTGCAAAATGTCACTTCCATTCTTTTGTCAAGAAAGGCAACTGGTTATTTCAGTCCTAATAGTTCAGAACTAGCCTACTTTTGTTTACATTCAAAATTTAGAGTCTGAAGTGAACAGAACAATATGTGCTTATATAGGTACTTAATTGAATAAGTGAAAAACCACTGTTTTCCACCTAAGATTGTCTAACCCACTTTCCTGAGGCTGTTTTATATGTACCCCCGCATATTCCCTGTCTGGAATGACTGTAGCTGAAGACCAAGACCGTTGTGCCTGGCACTGCAACTTATTACAGTTTATTTTGGGACCAAGTTACAAGGTCACCATACTTTCTCAGCTGTATACTCACACACATACACACAGAGGCACAGACACTCATAAAAATAAAGTGTTAAACTGATAATCAGCTCAGAATGCCCCAGAGTAAATCTTATATCTCTATACATATTTAAGTTCACTGTGTAACAAATGCTCTTCTTAGCTTTCAAAAAGATAAACTCAGTATGGTTGTTAGTTGAATTGAAACTAAGTTTTCTCTGCTTAAAAATTTTAATTATGGTCTTAAGTAAGGTTCTGCTGGTGGAAGAATGTCACAGCATGACACACAGTTTTATGATCTGCTGTTTTACAAGTGCTATCGAGTGACCCTGTCTCAGCAAGTTTTTGAAACACTCCCTACCTACAATTAGTCATTAGTGATGTTAGGGATATATTGTTGCTGGTAAGCACATTAAGAGAATTTGTGGTACTATGTATGCAATGATTTATATGCCAATTTATATGTGGCTCCCCTGCAAAACAAGAATTTTCCATGTTCCAAGCTATTTTTCATTGAAGTCTTTTTTATTTTACATTGCCAAAGTCACACTTTCTTTAGTTCTTTTGTAGGCATTGGTGGTTTGGATTATGATCTTTACTTCTGCTTGATTCACTACATGCAGAATTCTTGCAATGACGCAGTTCTGCATACAAGAACTGCACTTGGTATGTGGCAAGAAAACCTGTATTAGAGTACACTGACACTATTTTCTGCAGGAAGAATAATAGTTTAGTTATCCTGTACTAGAAGCTGAGTTTGCAAACTTACATGGTGCAGAAAGGGCTCAGGCAGATATTTGCAATTAAAGTAAATTTTCCTCGTCAGTGCTTCCTTTCTGCATTAAAATCTGTGAACTAGCAGTAACGAATATTTTTATCCATGGCCAAACCACAACAAATTCTGTAGGAGGAGAACTTTAACTCTCTTAGAGAAGTCTCATAAAGTCCTATGCCATCATTAAGTTGTGTTCAAGCCTTTTTATAATGTTCAATATGTGAGTGCTTCCTAGTCAAGCAACTTAAGTTCTGAGGCCCACCTGCAACATTTGCTAAATGCATATAGCTATAAGCCTGCTTATTCCACATTTTGTGGTAATACTCTTAGCTGCAATAAACATGAAATTAATGCAGTAAGACTTGAACTGACAAAACCAGACCTGAACAAAGCATTTTCTTACAGTTATACCTTATAGTCAGATTGTGTCCACATTACAAGTTATACCCCTGATAAGATTACAGTGTTTTTTACTGCATTTATTCTTAAGAAACACCTTAGTCTCAGTAACTTAAAATCCACCACTTGATTTGCAACATCAGATACAAAATTTTCTTAGTGTACAGGAAACTAATCAGATGGTTTTGTAAGAAAATAAATGGGCTGGTCTAAGTGCTAAAATACAGAGTTATAACGAGGCAGTCAACCACTCACACAACAGAGCCTCTCTTGCATTGACCCCCAGTAAAAGAACAAGGATTTCCTTATCAGGAGTGATAAATGTAGTAGAACACGTGCCTTATCATTCTACCTTGCCTTTCAATCTCTCTAACCAGTTTTCAGTGCTTACTGCAATGTTAGGAGTTTAGTAACCATATTAGAAGATGAGGTGAATGGACTTAGCATTCCTTCTTACTACGCAAGATGCAGTCTGTGGCCTTGAAGGAAAAGAAAGGTCTCCCAGCCCTTGCAATACCATTAACAAATGTCACTATTTGACACTCTCACACATATTAATTAATAAATAAATCCAATTCTTTTACTCTTTAACTCATGTTTTCCTGGGTGCAATAAATACTATTCCGCATTTTTCAAAACATTAGCTTTTCAAAAGTAAATACTAAGTTGAAAAGGGAATTTTTGTAATTTAATTTTGATGAAAGAGAAACCAGTTTGGAACTTAATATTTTCAAATTGTTTATGTTTTGACATGCAAGAGAACTATGCAAACCAATTTAATTCTACAAGTTCAAAGTGCTTTAAGTAGGATGAGAAAAGGGTACTTCCTACTGAAGGGTAAGAGGCCAAAAGAAAGGAAAATAATTCTAAATGGATATAGTATGTCTTTAGCTTAATGTTCTTTATAGTGGCTCTATCAACATTAACTTTGGCAAAACTAAGTAAACTGAGCAGCACAAAAATATTATCTAATACAGAACCTCAAAAAATATTTTTAACTTATTTTCAGAGTGTAAATCAGATTTTGTACTTTTTTCTCCTTTTCTCATCCTGTACTGCAAATTTTCTCTGAAAATGTGAAGACACCATTTCTCTTTTAATTTTTAATTATATATTGAAATTGAATTGCATGCTGTCATTGTACTGCAGACTGTTAGCAGAGGAATCAGGAGTTTAGATCTGTGTATTGTGAGGCAGCTTTATTTCCTTCAGACCTTCTTTAGGAGCATCATTCAGAACTAAGATGTACACACCTCTTTTAGTAGCTATGGAATTCCTATATGATAAAGATAATTGTGTTTAGCAGAGATTGAATTCAATAAATAGCTGCTGTAAATATATTTTTTTCTTCTAAACCCATGGAAAACTAATTCTATGGCAGTGTTTTTATCTGATGAACAACGAGGATTATTTTCTAAACACACTTTTCCTTCCTAAGGAATGTAAAGAAGAATTCCTCTCTAGTTGTCATTCAGAATGGAAATAGTGGAGATGTGCTTCAAGTTCAATAGTTGAAATGTGAGTTTCCTGTCTTACAGTGCAGGCAGTTTTGAATTTTTAGTGTATTTCAGCATTTAAACCTTTGAACAATACATGGATTTTGAGAATCAATTAATTCATTCTGCTTCTGTTTCTGTGTTTAATGGATAAATCCTGTATAGTCTACGTCATATTCATGACCTGGACATGGACATATCCATGGAGTAATTTCTTCAGAAAATGGTCAACAATGGCTTTTGTGGCTTATATGCATATTTTGCAGTGATGCAGAGAAATATTGCCAAGATATCAGATTATGTCAAAGCCACATATGAGGTTAGCTTTCTGTTATTCCTGTTCACACAGGTTTGGAGAGTTGATAGTTCACACTTCCTATGTTACAGCCTTGTCTGAAGAGTGGATTCTGTAAGTGGAAGACTCTGTTCTGTCTTCCAGATATGCTTTATAGTTGGGGTCAGAGTCTGGTCTCCATGAAAACTGAACACAAACAATGCAGTTCTCTTCACTGGGTACTGACAAATGGACATTCACAAACCATAACTAAGGCAAGTAATGAGGAAATGGCTGTTATTTGAAGGGCTCCTTCTATTTTTATAACTCGGTATACATGCAGTGATTGTCCCTCCAGGTACTCCAGGTATCAGCCGGCCCTTTAACCCACACCTGTCTGAAAGGTAAACAATGACATTTTGTTCCTGATAAGAAATCCTTTCAAATAGGGCAATCTCATGAACTTCTGTAAAGTTTACTTAAGGAAACAATGAATGGAGATTTACTCCCTACTTGCTTGTAGCTCAAGTGACTCCAGCATGTTATATAGCACTGCTTTGGATGAACACTGGTATAAATGAAAGAAAGGATACAACCCACAGGGTCAAACTGGTTTGGGCTAAATTTGAGGGGCAGTTAAATTGCTTATTTTCAGAGTGACTTCCAAGATGTATTGGATTGAACTTGATCTGAGCTGGCTGAAAACAAAACAGGGAGTAATTTACTAAACAAACTTTTTTTAAATGACTTTTTTCCCGCTTAAATTTTAAAACAGCACTGACATAACAGAATCACTATCAGAAAAAGGAGAGATAAAGTTGAAGATAGCAAATTAATAGTATCCCATTTAAGAACAGACAGTCACTTCTTGCAATCAAAACCATGCTAACATGTGGCCTGTTCAAATAAAAATTACTGGACTAAAGCCAAACACTAAAAAGTAATTGATAATAGATTTTTTCAGAACCCACTCATCCATCAAATGTGTCACTCCTCCATAATACTTTATTGGCCTCTTTTGCATTAAAATTAAGAAATCTGGCACAAAATAAACACTCTTCCTTTCCAGCTGGTCCTCACAGTTCAGAAGAGTTGGGTGCAAACTGAGCTTAATTTCTCATTAGAACTAATTTGGCACTATTAAATCTGGTCACGTTCAATAGGATGTTCCAGGACCACAGATTCACAAATAATGTGGTTTACCAATTCAATGCTATAGGTCAGGTCATGTTCAATAAGAACTTGTGCAATCACAGATTCATGAATAGTGTGATGAACCAATCTGGCAATATCGGTCTGGTCACATTATTCAAGAGCCTTGGGAGCAAAAATTCACAAATACTGCAGTTTATTGAAGCAACAGAAATACAGATTAGGAATTGCTGTTTACAAATGCATTAGCTGGGATAGAACTTTAACAATAACAGTAACATTGTGTTAACCTGGGTAATAATAATTAGAAACTTACAGTGATCAGAAGCAAAGGGAGGAGAGTAGCCAGTCCTCTGTCTCAAGGCTTTTTGGGTTTTCTTTCTAAGAGAAATTTCTACCCTTCTTATACACAGTCCAATCTTATTTCCCTCCTCCTGTGTTACATGTAGCAGATACAGGTAGTGAGTTATGTAAAATAGTCAAACACGTCATAGCATGTAATTAATTGAGCTCGTTAACATATGCAGTGTGCACTTTACAATTTAAATAACCCTTAGTCAGGCAAAAGTTATTTTTTCTTTGTTATGGTGTCCTTCAAAGTTCCTGTCATAGGACTTTGCCATTCTGTCATTCTTCAAAGCCAAACCAGGATCACCCTCCTGTCTCCACAGGATTTCCTTCTTCAGTCAGTTCATCCCTTCTTGATGTTGACTATGCAGATCTCCATCTGCAAAGATAATACAGAGAGTACACAGTGTAGGCCTTGGATAGTAAGCCTTAGCCCTTCCCTAGCTCCTTGGTCATCATCTCACTCCCCTTCTAAAGAAAGATCTTTAAAATTCATTGTGTGCACTTAAAACAAAGTGTCCATGTCCTGGTTTATACTGATTGTCCTTTAGAATGGATTTGTTTTGTTATTTAATTGCATTCTCTTATGCCTTGCATCTCAGACAGTTGCTAGAAATTTTTGCTGCTCTTCAACAAAGAATCTTTTGTGTTATACCAGCTTGCATTTTCTGGGATTGTGTTGTGCTAGTGTCCTTTCAGTGACTTCAGCAGTGGAGTATTTGTAGTCACAGCCTCACTAAGTAGACTGTAACAAACATCATTTGGCCCTTTCTCTATGTTGCATCTTATCAACTGATCTGTGGGAAATGCTCTTTATGTTGTTAAGGCATATGTGCTAATATAAACAGTAAATCAACCTTAACTGGAGAAAGGTTTGAGACTCCTAATACAGTAACCTAGCAGAAAACAGAGTTTATAAAAGCTCTGTTTATAAACAGAGTTTATAAAAGCTCTATCAAATTCCATTAATATTTTTGTTTAAATTTTCTGCACTTATTTTCTACACCAGCCTTTTACGATTGGCTTTACCAAACAGATTTAATGAAAAATGCTCTGTAATTTCTTAATATAAGATGGTAAGAGAGAGGTAAATACTGGGTTCATTCAATTGCATTGATAAATTTCTTTTTTTCCCCTAAAGTTAGATGAACAACAGAGAACACAATTGTAGAAAGATTATTACTCTGAATTAGAGGGCAGTGTGCACACATCTATTGTACTAGTTTATAGGGTCTCCTAATGATAACTGTCAAATTACAGACTGCAGTATAGTTAGGAGGTCAAGAGTACTAATTGATTCATACAGAAGTGCCTTGGATTCTAATGTTTAGAATGCTATTTCATATAATAAAGTGTTAGAGCTCACAACTTGTGTCATGAGAAGAATGCAGATTCTCATGACAATGCAGGGGTAGCAGCATTTAAGCAGAAAGAGCTGATGATGGAGGCACAGTTCTGGTAATAGAAAGTATGTTGAAGCACACTTGAACAAAGACCATCCACACCCCCATCCAACAAGATGTGCGTTTCCACTGGATTCTCAAGGGAGAAGTTTGTACTCACACACTGTAGCATTTTCTTTCACTTAGGGAATCCTATAAGGTGATACTATGTTTCCAAGTGTAAAAGTTCATCACCTACTTCCCGTCCTGGAAACTAAAGGCCCAAGAAAAATAAGAAAGAATTTTGGAGCTACTCCACCTAGGGTTGGTTAGCTTAAATGCAATAACCTCAGCCCAAAGTCAATTTGTCAAACAAGAATATTTAAATCTTTGAATCAGATGGCAAAGCAAAGTGAGGATCAAATAAATGGGTAGTAAAAGCTTGATCCTAGCTTTGCCACTCACTGTGTGGCTTTGGACAATTTATTTTCAGTTTGGTTAAAGAAGTGTAAAAATACTTGCTGTAATTGGCATTACAGGGCTGTGGAATCTGTAAATTATTTATTATATTTCAGAAAGAGGCTGCAAGGTTAGCATATGTAAATTCAGAAACCCCTACAAAGGCATGTAATTTGTGTGCTTCTTGGCTTTAGCAGAGCTCAGGGATTTCTTAGACATCAACACTTGTTCTAGTCTCACAATAACTACAAATCTGTGAGTGTTTGAAAAGCAGCACTAGGAAACTCTGATCTGATAGTTGAAACTGAGTCTGTAAAATGCTTTAAGTGTTCGCTTAACTTTGAGCCCATGAGTTGTGCTATTAATTCAGTGCAGCTAATCACTACATTACAATTAAGGTCATGCCTAAATGCTTTGCTGGACTTTTAGCAGATTGTTAGGTTTATGATTTAGGTATCCTTTACAAACTTGCTGAGGTCAGATCTCCTGATTTAGGAATGCACAATCCAGCTGAAAGTGGTGGACTTAGATTTCTGTGAAAGTCATTTTGGGCCAAGAGATCTCTCATGATTTAGAGGTACCATCACTTATCTAGAAACTGACTAATTCCTATTTAGTTATCTAAACTTTTCAAATTCTTCTGTGTATGACTCATAATCTTGTAGCTCATGTTTATTCATTTTATTTTTCTCAAGGCTAAAATCTATAGTGCTATAAACCACCATGCCTCAGGCAACTGCAATGAGGCTACTACACGTTACATTTTTGAATGCTCTCTCCTGCGCAACTCTACTTTTAACATTATCCTTATCGCTTGTAGTACAGTGCACAAGAAGTGCATTTAAAAATGTATGCTACATCCTCCACTTATGGAGCAGTCTCAAATTAATTGCAAGGAGCCTATTGGAGATAACAGGCACTGCTGAATAGTGAATAATGCCTTGTAGTACTGGGCTTACAGTCTGGGTTTTAAAGCTGAAAAATAAGGCTTTCACTTAAAAGTAGATATTTGGGTGTTTGTCTCCATAAAAACAAATCTCTGTATAGCCATAAGATTTCAAGGTGTAATTTAAAACAGTGTAAGGTAAGAAGTATAGGGTTTTGGGTAAAAACAATCTTCTAGAGTTAGGTAAGACCATTTCAAGAAGTGGTCTGAAATTTACCATCACAGGTCAATATTCAAAAATGGGTAATTTGTTTGTAATAGAGTTTGCTTTGTTTTCTATTGACTGAGTAAAGGGTGGATGTGACACAGAAATATTTTTACTGAAAAGCTGAGGATTCTTTGTATTACCACATTAAAATATTGATCACTCAGTATACTGTAGACAATTTCTCATTTTTTTCTGATTACCTTATGGGAATACATTATTTACATTCAATATGACAGTTTAGTTTTTTAGAACTGTGCAGTATGACCACAGTGAATCAAAATTTGTTTGAGTCTTTTGGGATAAAGGGTTTTATTATTATTCTAAATGATAGAGCAAGAGTTTTAACTGAATAGATTTTTTTCCCCCAATAGCAATCTCATTTGAATATTTTCATTCATCAAAGCATTGCATGTTTACTTAAAAAACACATTTTCTGCTCCCTAGAGAAGTCCATAATGTACTCAGTAAAGGCTGAACATCAAAAAAAATGTACCCAGTGACAGTAAAATTCAGAGTAAAAAAACTGTTCTTTTTTTTTTTTTTTTTTTGTAGACACACATGTTGTTGGATGTTAGTGATATAAAAGTTTTGCCTACAGTAACACAATTTCTTTTGTGGTCATCTGAATAACATACCTTTTATTTGACTCAAACGATACCACTGCTGTGTATCGTAATATCAAAATCTGAGGTATTTAATCTGAAGAGAAGAAGTAGAACTTTGGAGAACCATGATCCTTTTTACCAGTGAAACTACCTGAGAAGTTGCATATTACTTAAATGGAATTAGGGCATTTTCTTAATAGTTAATTTGATAAAATCCAGATAGTTTATGTACGACTTAAGCTTTGCCTGAGTGGAAAATGGCATTGTTCATTAATGAACAGCAAATCTACACAACATCTTAGGACAGGGATTGAAAAATTCTACATCTATATGAAATTACAGAAGAAATTCAGAATGCTAAAATTATATTATTAGAACTGGAACATTGCCAAGATCCTTGGGTTAACATCTCTGTTCTTTTCAAAAGCAGTATATTAGATCCCATTTCTTGTCTGTCTGTACTGAACATTTTCTCTGTTTTTTTTTTTTTTAATTCTGATTTTTTTCTCTTTTTTTTTTTTTTTTTTTTTGTTTGTTTGTTTGTTTAAGAGAATTGCAGTTTCTGTGGCTGGACATATATGTATAAAGGCATGTATGTATGTTTGGTCTTCAGTATTTAACAAAACTTGTATTTCAACAGTTCTTCTAGTTTAAAAATGCTATCACTGAAAAGTTTCCAGGGCTCTAGTAGGCAAGCTGAAATGAGGAGGTCAAGACTAAGATAGTTTTATATCACCTGTAAAAACATAACAGGAAATCCTTTGCCCTCTCAGGTCCTCCGTAAAACTCTTGCTGACATTGGTGAAGGGAGGATTTTAGCATGACATTGTTGGTGCTTATAATTTTAACACCAATTTTGCAGTACTTGGTATTTTTATTAAATTCTCAGCTCCAAGTCTTGTCATGAAACTCTCAACTTCACTTTAAAAAAGTCTGTGCTAGCGCCAAATCTACATAATAGTGTTGGTCCCAGATCCTACTAAAAGGTTTCATGCCCTGTGATGATGCATTTGTGCATTATGTTTTTAGACACACACACCTTGTATCTTGCTCTCATGTTACTCTTTAAATCTGTGATCAATCAGCTGAGCACTTGCATAGCTGAAACAGGAGGAGCCTCTGCTCCCAGCCTGCTGTGGCCATGGTATGCACACACACATTCTGTTTGCTTATAGCTACCCCAGATAGACTAAGCAGTACCTCTGTAATGGCAGATCTAGAGAAGCTGACATGCTCATTCCACACAAGCCTGAGATTTTCTGAAATAAAATAGCAGTACATTACTAAGAGAAGCAATATTTAGGACAGGTTAGGCATTTGACACTATTTTTTTTAGATGGTTTTGTCATATTTGCTGTTGTGAACATCAACATGGCCAAAACATATCTTCTCTGTAGGCACAGAAGCAGTCACATTGCCAACTACAACTAGAAATATAAGGGCATAGTACAAATAGTAGATAGACATAGAACAAATTCAGATCTTGTACTGCTTTGGAAGAGTGCTGAACTGCGCTGAGTACAGTTACAAGTGGGGGTTGGTGTGAAAGCAAGGTCTCAAGGCTCATGCTCCTTTCCTTTAACCTTCTCTGCATGCTGGAGATTAGGGAACACATTCAAGAGTTGTGGATCTGCCAAAGTGTCTACAAATTTTTTATAGAGAAACCTTTGATTCTCTAGTTGCAGAAAAGAAGTTTCCATATAACCTTCCTTCTCTGAAGGAAGACGATCACAGGGCATCCAAGAATCTGAATGGTGCATTTAAACAAAGGCTCAGAGAAATCCTCATTATTTTAACACTGGTAGATAACTTTCTGGCCAAAGTCATGATTTTTCAGTATTTAACATGCAAAATATGGAAAGTTACCCCCGCCATGAGGCTGTTCCTTCTTCCTGAGCTGAAGGTATGGGTGTTCCAGTGCAAAGTGGCTTTAATGAATACAATCAGCATCCTTAAAAGATTTTTCATCTTAGTACAAACTGTCTTATGAGATTTCATGGCATCAGGAAAATGTTGGTAGAATATGTCTGGTGGCTTTATGTTATTGCATCAATCTCTAATTCTGGCACTAGTAAGTATGAGGAGATTTTGCACCATACTGTAAGTCCTTTCAAAAATGGAAGTTCCTTTCATCTTGATGCACTGGTGGAGCCCAGCCAGAAAAATACAAGTCTATATTATAATGTTTTCCTCTAGCCAGTAATGAAAACTAAGAGTGTATATAGGAATGCCATTACAAGGTCAGTTCACTAACCCAAAATAGTTGCTTCTATTTAATCCAGTTATCTGTATATGTATTTTTCCTTTTGTGACAACTGAGAGTATCTCCCTGGAGTGCAATCAGATTCCTACCATTAATATACATATCTGAAAGATGCTGAAGTTTTTAGTGTTCTTTATAGCACATACTTCTCTTTTAATTGATACACAGCTTAGCCATGAAAACACTCCTGGTTTCTTGTTTAGAGAACAGAAAAAATGAAGGATTGAAAACTAAAGAAAAAAAGAAGCACAGATTTCTTTATACCTTATTTGAGTGAATGTGTATAGTTCTTTGATCATACCAAAAGAAAACTGTTGATGACATGTGCTGAAAAATAAAACAACATAACATATGGCTGAAAGCATATCAGCATAGTACTTCTGTTTTTACACCAATCTCTACAGAGTTTCTCTAAAGCACATTTGCTAATATTTTAGAAAATATATTGAAATGTTCAAGTTTTTGCTATTTGCTGTTATGGCAGCATTGGTACAAACTAATTCTTTTAAGAGTCTACCATTGTCATACAATTTTTTAACTTCTTTGACAATAAACTGCTTGCTGCATTAACTGCAGAAAGTACTTATTGCAAGCCAAAAACACCTTGTATGAGTTTTAAACAAAGTATATGTCCTATACCATATTCCCAGGAGTGGCTGACTATGAAAGTGTAAGACACCGTGATATTCCTGCAATCTTGGAAATGTTTATGTGCCAAACACCATATCTTAAGCTAGGTTTTTTCACATTCTTATGCTGGAGGTACTAATTCCTATGGAAATGTGAAGACATTGAATAATTTCTGTTCCCAGTCACTGTGGTTAAATTGTATTTACCTGAAGCTGAAAGACATAGCAGGGATCTCTGAACTCTGTGCACAAGATGACTCTGGTCTATGACTCAAGACTATAGGTTTTATAATTTTTATATTGTTCTCCCTAGTTTAAAGAACTCAATAAATAATTATGTACTGGGTGAAGTTCACAAACATGTGATATTAACAGGCACTTTTTAGAATCTATCACCACGCTAGCAGACTTTCAAAGACGTGGTAGCCTCCAACAACAGGAACAAATTTAGATGACAAGTTTATTTTTTACTTTACTGTCAACTTTAAATAAAGATATAAAGTAGAATTGTTTAATACATTTAATGAAAATGCCAATCTAAATAAGTTATATATAACTATCTGCATTTAAATTCTTACTAGGAATTATATTTATTATAATGAATTTTATTTCGGTAGAAGTACTTTTATAGATTTCAGTCTTGAATTTCAAAATTAGTCTAATTTTTAAATAACTAAATCCAATTTTATTTCTTCCAAATTTTTAAAACATGGATGAGTGGTCTTCTTGCTCTTTGCATAACAGGGAGCCCGAAGTAGCCAAACAGAGTGACCCATTTTTGGCAACATGGGGAGCTAATGACATAGCCTGGAAAAGAAATAGAGCATCCCAAAGATCCATATCCTGCTCCATGGGCTCTGATGCTTTTCACTGTTATTTTTCCATCTATGTAAACTGTAGTATTCAGGAATCATTAAACAAGCAAGGAGATTAAAAAGAGGGACAGTTTACATCTTGCAATGGTACAGCTTAATATCTGTGTACGGAGAAAACTCATCTATATCATACTCTGAATTTTAAAAAGCCACTATACAATGACAGCTTGTACTTTTGTGCAATGCAAGAAAACTAATAATTGCAAACCTCTGAAGGGCCCATGTCATTCAGTGTTCTGAGCAGAAATTTTGTTGTTTCTATTGGTAGAGGGTAGATTGAACTGATTACATACTGTGTTATAAATAAGTGTGTTTTGTTCCCTGAGAAATTATTCTTTCTTGAGTAAAAAGAAAAATAAACAAAGGGGAATAGGTGCCTTTTAAGGTTGCTGTTCTAGGCTTTCAGATTTCAGTTCTCAGCTACAATATCCTAAATATAAACTATTTTTATTTTAAGGTCCAATTTCTAAATTGTTTGAGAAGAGACTTTTCTGAGTCATTCAGTAGGTGTACAGCTGCTGGATAAGCTCTTTGTCTGCCTGAACTACAAGGAAAGGTGGGAAAAGCATGGCCTGAATCTATATTTACAGTTCTGTGATTTTGGGACTGGCAGAGGCCAGATTGAGTTTGGCATAAATTAGAGCCATCTAAAACTGTTCTATCATTGCTGACTACCTGACACTCTGTGGGATCACTCCGAACTGAAGGTCAGGTATTGTGGGCCATGCTCCGGGAAGGTGCTTTAACAAATGGGTAATCCTCAGCAAGGCAGCTAGATTCATTTTCCAGATGGTTGTACTAGTCAAACAGAGGCCAAAAAAAGTCACACTCCAGGTGTGACAACAATATTGAAAGAAATGCTCAGTTCTGCTATGAATAAACTTACTTGAATAACAAGTAGCTTTACAGTGGCTCTCTGGAGTTCAGTGAAAGGCGCAAACCATGGGAAAATGGGTGTGGTTCATGCCTTTAACTAGTTAAGTTTGCATCTCTACAGCTACCCTGCCATTGAGATCAGAGTTAGTTTAAATCTAGCTTATCTGCATTAATAAAAAATTGCAGTTGCTTCTTGCACAGTGGTGTAAACTCAGTACTGGTCAGGCAATATCCACTACCTCTACTTTTTTTTTTTTTTTTTTTTTTTTTTTTTTTTTTTTGTGTGTGTGCGTGTGTGTGTGTGTGTGTGTGTGTGTGTGTGTGTGTGTGTCTAGGCCAGTCTTGTCTCTTCAGCTGAAATGAGCAATTGATCTTGTTATCTATTCTGCCACTAAGAGATACATCAGAAGTTGCACAGTGCCCAGTAATGGCCATATCAATTTATGTGTCAACCTTACAGTTAAATTTCACCTGCAGTCATCAGTAATTATATGGAGAATTTCTTGACATCTTTTCTCTTATTCAGGATTTTTTAGCCTTGTTCTCTATTTAAACAGCATCTTCATGTTCCTAGTAATGATACAGAGAATTTTTACAGCCCTGAAATCTCAGTGGACTTCTAAAGGTGCACAGAACTTCAGAAGAAAAATCCCCAAAACCCAAGCACTGCATTCCAGTGTGGGGAACAGCAATGAGTTCTTTTAATAGTGGATGGTCGGGAACAAAATTTAGCAAAACGAGGCAAACGGTTGTATCTGAGAACCGTTTATTGGTAACAAAAAGACAAAATAAAAAGGAGTTGCCCCACTAAAGAGAGCTAGAGAAGACAGAGCAAGAGGAAGAAAAATGGTAAAGGAACGGGGGTGTAGAGAGAGAAGGAGAGAGGAGGCAGAGGGAAAAGAGGGTGTTACCCCCGGAGGTCGGGGGGTGCTGGCGATGTTCCCGATGAGGCGGGGCTGTGCTCGCTGCCGGCCGGGGCACGGCCTGCGGCGGGACACGAGGGGAGGGATCGGGCAGGAGGGCAGGAGCCCGGGCAGGGCGGGACACGAGGGGAGGGATCGGGCAGGAGCCCGGGCAGGGCGGGACACGAGGGGAGGGATCGGGCAGGAGCCCGGGCAGGGCGGGACACGAGGGGAGGGATCGGGCAGGAGCCCGGGCAGGGCGGGACACGAGGGGAGGGATCGGGCAGGAGGGCAGGAGCCCGGGCAGGGCGGGACACGAGGGGAGGGATCGGGCAGGAGCCCGGGCAGGGCGGGACACGAGGGGAGGGATCGGGCAGGAGCCCGGGCAGGGCCGCGGCGGGGCTGGGCCTGGTCAGGCTCGGAGGCGGGCAGGGCTGCGCGCAGGGACAGCGGTGCTGGGACGAAGCTGGCAGGGCGCTGGCCCGGGGCTCAGGGAGGCCCGACAGACGCGAGCGCTAGCGAGGGCAGGAGAGCCAAAAGGCAGGACTCCAAAAGCAAGTTCGAAGAGCTCTCCCAGAAGAGCCCAAAGGCAAGGGGCAGAACAGTCCCAGGAGCTTGGGATGCAGTCACTTTCATGCCCCCGGCTCCTCCCCAAGTCCGCCTGCGGACAGGAGGCCACGGCCCGGTGCCGTGTCCCAGCGGATCCGCGGGCAGAGCCCTCCTGCCGTCTGACTGGAGAGTGTCTCTGGGCTACAGCGCCTTCGGGGTTCCCCTGCTGACTGCCTGTCCTCTGTGGGACATGACATGGTGCCAGGCAAGGTCCCCCCAGAGACAAGGCTTTCCTCCTCCTTCTCCTGGCTGTTTCCTGGACATGGCACATGTGCAACCCATCCCCCATATGCCTCTGACAACCACTGTTGAGGTATAACAAAACTCACTGGCTTCTCACAACAAACCAACAAAAAAACCCAACACACAAACCAAATAAAACAAAACAACAAAAAACTAGGAAAATATGGATGGGTAATCTTGAATATCTCCACTGAGATGCAGTCACATACAGCACAAGATAAAATGAGGTAATTATTAGGCCATTCAGAGCTGCCCTGCATGGTTGTCCTGCAGAGAAAAGGAAACAGAGAACAGCCTCAGACAAACCACATGGCGAAGTTTAGGTAGACCTGTATACCCAAGCTACAGTTTAACTTTGAGACTGACATTCACAAGCATCTCCATAGAAAGTACCATAGTGTCTTCAGTGACCCCAAACAGATGTGTATTTTCTCTAAGCTAAAAGGTAGTGCACCCACAGTTGTTAAGAAGTTGAACAAAGGAATGGTTTACATGACCAGATGTAACATTTCTGTTTCTATTGAGAGCTCAGTGAGTGGTTCTATTTAGCAAGATGAAAATTATTTACATTATTTCACTATAAGGAGGTAAATTTCTGTATGTGAGCTTGTATGAGTGCGGCAGAAGTTACACAGTTTTTACACATACTCTCATATAGGCTGTGGTGATACACAACACATCTGGTTTGGGCATAAAGATGAAGAAAGATTGTGTAATATTTAAAGACAGCATGAAACTAAATGCTCATTTATAAATCGTTTAGGCATTTCCTTCATAGTCTTTTTCTCTGCTGCTTTTAGTTCATTAATATGATGAGGTCTCTGCCCATTGTCTTTTCCTCTCTTTTGAATGTGGTATATTTTCGTATGTGCTGTACCAAAATTGCCTGGTTCTAATGTTCTAATGCAGGATTGCACTTTGCCTCTTGACTTGCCCACTTGTCCACTTTGAGCTAATGTTAGTAAACATCCCTTAGAAACAATCGCTTTTAATCTTGTCAGAGATGGCTGTGTTGTGAGGGTGAAAATTAGTTATTAGCTTAGCTTTTCATCCATGCATAATAGGATGTTAAAATCAGAGATGTTTGCTTGGGGCCATGAGAGGCATCCTACTTTGAGCGTACAAGTTTTGAATTTATAAAATGCAACATATTTAAAATAAACAAGCAAATGCCAGTTTAAAATTAGAAAAGTCTGTTTTGTGTATTTTTGTCTTTGTGCAAGAAGTTTAGGGCACCTTTTTGATTGCAGCAAAAGAAGAAAACTATGCTGTACATCTGCTGGTTTTTTTATCTCTTCCAGCTTTGTTAAAATAGATAATCTACAGAAAAAAACTATGCTGTGTGCTTCTTATAGTGAAGACTTTCCCCCTGAATGGGGTTCTCATCATCTTAGTTCTTTAGAATTAACCATCCTTTGCCCTCACCTTATCAAATTAAGCTCTAAAAACTAAAAATATCAAGACAAAGTCAGGCTGAAGATCAAAAGAAAATGGACACCCAAAACAAAATAATGACAAAATCTCTTTGCACATGTACTGCAAGGAAAAGCTGATGTAATTTAGAGATCTCCTCTTCATTCTGCACAGAGGCATCTGTGGCAGGATGGGAATCTAGGATCCATCTCTGCAAATATCCACAGAGCAGTAACAACTTTACGATTTCTTTGTTTCTTACACCACTTGAGCTAAATCAGCCAGAGCAGAGGATGTAGGGCAGGTGATAGTTCCCTTAGGATTGTCTAAGTTAGAATCCTGGTAATTGGCAATGAAAGCAATCAGTGAGTTCAGGGGCTTTTAGAAAGACCTCTGAATGTCTCAGTGCTCTCATTTGTCATCCCCAGCACCTGCATAGCAAAAATGGCTAGCACAGAAACACAGGTAGGCATCATGGATCTGAATGCATATGTAATGCAAAATGCAGAGTTGTATACCAGTCTGCTAGATGACAGGCTTGAGTCTTTGGATTGCCTACCAAGTGTTGATGAAAAGCCACACAGATTCTTAATTCAGAAACTCCAATTTTTCCTCTCTTCCTGTGTTCATTTTCTTTATCAGCAGGGGATGACTTACACTTTCATAACTGATTAACATTTTAAAACTGTGGGAGCACTTTTTGTGGCATTTCAAATTATTTAACTCTTTAAAGTTCCTCTTTGTTTGTTTGTTTGGGTTTTTTATTTTTCTGCATTGTTTTGTTTTTAGAATACAGGTTATGCCATCATGTCAGCACTTCCAGAAGGTGTTTTGCATTGTGCAGAAGACACTGGGGACATCAGTTACATTAACTAAATTGGGCAGTACAAAAAATTGGAGGTTTACAAGCTTTCACCTCATTGTCTAACCTACCCACATAGGTGGAGGAAACAGCCTTGCCATAAGGCTTTGAGAAACCCAATAGATTTCTTAATCCTTTCAATGTCCTGTTTGTCCTCAAAATAATGTCTTCAATTGGTTGTTTGAAATCAACATGACCTATCTTTTTTCCCTTAATCTCTTTTTTCTTGTTTTGCCCTCTCTCGCTTATTATGTATGGGCAAAGCACAGTCTCAGTGGTACACAAAGAGCAGTCTTCCAAGTGTGCTTTTTCTCTCAGCAGTTGAAATTCATCCTAAAGCATGGCTGGTGAATACTATTCACTTAAAAATATATAACAGTACTTTCCATATCCACAGACAAACATCTAGCTGCAATGTACGAGAGAATAATCTGCAGCTGAGGAAAATTATTAAGCAATGCCTACAGACTTGTCTTTAGCCCATTCATAATGGCTGCCACCTGTAAATTAAAAAGGCCAACATCTGCTGAAGTCCACTACTTGAATTGATAAGATGGCCAAAGATGCATCAAAAGGATTCAATTTCAAGGTCATTTGAGTAAGAAGAATCCCTACTGACCTTGGTGGGACTTGCATTTGTGCCTCATGACTCCAAGCATGAACGTAGATATTACTCCCCACCGCTGTCCTGCAGTGTTCAACTGGGCACTCAACACTGTAAATAGTAGTTTGTTTTTCTTCTTACCATCTTTCAGCAAACAGAAGTCTAGTAACTGGAGAGAGAGTTAAGAGGTTTCCTACTCCCTTATAGTTAAGAGTGCAGAAACAAAACTACATTTCTGGTTTTCTACAATATATTGCGATGAAAAGCTGGGCATAGGTATCCTGTTTTCTAAGGTTGTGTGTTTTAGGAATTCAGAAAAGATATGAATGGCCCAGTAGTGAAGGACAAGAAAGAAGAAAATACAAGAAAGACACATTTTGTCTGCATTTGAAGGTGAAATATTGGAGATTTCTGTTAGTCCTGTCCCTGCATTCAGTAGCTGGGGCATTGAATTTTCAGTGTATTCCTGTAAGTGATTTGGTAATGACCTGCTACCACTCTTCAGCACAGGTTAACCAGCAGACATGGTAAAGAGAAATTCTTTACAGTCGTGCCAATAGAACAAATTAAGACGGAAAATGCAAAACACTACGAGAACCAATCAGGAATGTATTTAGTGTTCTGAAAGCTCTCATATACTTCCTCACATATACTTCTTCAAAATGTAACTGTATTGCAATTAGTATTAGAAAAAAATCTCCTTCAGTTTTACTCTTTTCCCTGTAGGAAACAGACAGCATAGGACATTTCAATCAATTATCTTTGTTACATTAAATAGCATCAACCAAGAGCAAGAGGAAATAGAAAAATTGTGCTAGTAGTATTGGAAAAGCTAGTGCCTTAAAAAGCCATACAATATCTGAAAATCATTATTATTTCTGAAAAGACTAGTTGTTCATTATTTTATCTTATAATTAGTATTCTGAAATATTAGTTGCTTTGCAAAAATTAGCAGCTTTTTTTGACAATTGATTAACAGGTGCAAACAGCACTTTTTAAGGTTTGGAGGCAGGTAATTTACATCTTTTTGTAGAGGAAACGGAACCAGAGGAAAGAAAAGTTGGAATGCTTCATCTACATTTCTTCACCCTTTCTTTGAAGTTTCCTGATAATATTGAGGAACAATTTCCTTTTTCTGATGTTCTTCTGCTGGTTGTATTTTATTTAATTACCTTGGTTGCCCATTGTAAATAAAAAGTAAGAAGGCTGCTGATTCCCTTTGATCATAGTTCTGTTCTTTTCCCCAACAAAACTTACACACAGAGGGGTTTTGGTTTTTTCTTTCTTTCAGAGGTGAAAAGCATTCCTCATTAGGAAGAACAGATGCATCCTATCATAAAGGGTTGAGGGTTATAGATTCTTTCAAGTAGTTTCCTTTCTCTCCAGTACAAATTGTTTAATCCCCAAGCTTTTGTCAGTGTTCCGGAGTGTTCACGTATTCAGAATATATTGTCGCTGGAAGCTCCAGGCAAACCATGTGTAAAAATAAAAAAACATATTAAAGCATAAAAACTAATGAGGACACAGTGCAAATATTTCTCATAACCATTGCCCAGTTTGCTTCCTCAGGGGAGTCAGACTACAGTAGTTACATCAGGAACACAGGCACACTACAGGTGGGTTCCACCATGCTCCTTTCATCCCTGTATGGAACAGAAACACAAAACCCAACAAAAATTATTCCTTTATCTTTTTGATAATTCTAATTTGTCTGAAAAAATATATGAATCCATATTCCTTTTCATGCTGATTCATATTTTGAAAGTTTTTTCCAAACTCTTTTAATTTTTCAAATTAAACATATTTCCTAGGGACATATATTTCAATTATTTTGGAAGTTTACAAAAACCAACAGGTGCAAATATTGCAGGCATTTAATAAACACAGGACTGAAACAATACACTGAAATTACTTGTCATACAAGATCTTGAAACAAGGGAAGTGTTGTACTCTACTCAGAAAACATTTTCTTGAAGTTTGCATATATCCCCTTTCCTTTCCTTTCCTTGTGAAGTTTTAAAGTTACACACACACATACACTTGCTTGAAGCCTTATGAAACTGAAATGTCAAGTGAGAGTTGCTTTATATCATGTTCTGTCAATCAAAGTAAGCGAGGCTTTATGCATCTGTTGCTAGTATATTGGCACTTTTTGAAGAGTGTTTCGGAGGGAACGAGAATAAATAAAGATCCTTCAGGCACTTTCTCATTTATGGATGAGGAATCAAAGCAGTCTGAAACTTCATTTTCAGCCTGATACCCTGAAGATTGTTGGCTGATAATTCTGGATGGAACAGCTTATCTGGGAGGATTAGGGAGAACATGGACTTCCTATTACTGCTGGCTTCAGCCTATTCAGCTGGGCAGACTCTGTCACACATTATCTGTGCCTTTACATATGTCACTAATCTTATCTATATCTTTTCAGCTCCTTCTGTTGGAGCTGTGGTTTCCTGTGCCTAAATCTCCCATTTCTTCATTACACCAGCTGTATAGGCATTAGCCTTCTCTAACAGCCTTTCTGCACCATGTCATTCAGTAATGGCTAGTAATGCAAAGGTATGAGAAGGTAATGGTTGTGCTTTATCTCTGATCTTACAGGCCTCACATCAATATATTAACTGCACACCTCCTTTCCCACCAGCATCCTCCATTTTCCCCCCAAATCCACTTGATAAAATAAAATCACCCCAACAGCAGAGAGTCTCTGCAGTCATTAAAAATAATGGAAGCAGGCAATTTAGGGGCAGGATTATACTGAAAGGGTCAAAAGTAGTTTGTACCCAGGAGAACCAAAACATCAGCACCAGAACTGATCTGAAGCTTTTGCCATTACTAATTGGTGTTAAAAATTTAGTGGCGCTCATCACTAGGACAATATAGCACAAAAGAAAGAAGTCTTGGAGTCTTCTGAGAATCCCTGCCCCTTTTAAATTTCATAGGGAAGCCCCTTTCCCATAGCTGGTCTAAAATACTTACCTGGCTTCACCTGGCTCCCTGCTTGCCAGCTAAGTTCCATCCTTTCTCTATTCTGCTTTTGACTTTCAGCCTTCCTGCCACACCTCCACTCTGGTATCCTCTTTTCTTTCTAATTAATTTTTGTCTGTTTCTTCATCTCCCTCAGCCATTTTAAACTTCCTCATTCCCCATTACTGTAATAAAAATGACAATAAATGAATTTTTAAAAGTGAAGGAAATGAAACCGCTGAGATACTACTTTACCCTTGCATTATCCCACTAACTGCTTTTGACTGTAAGGTCTTTTGGGCAGGGACTGCTCTTATTGTATGTTTTCCTTGTGCCTAGTACAATACACATCAGGAAAAAAAATGAAAAATGATAATTCAGTCCTTAATGTGATGACTTTTTGAGTACTATCAGAATGCAAACTAAAAAAACACATCACTGACCTCTAACTACTAACTTCTGCAATAGTACTATCTGACACTTCATTTCTTATAGTAACTCAGCCACTTAATTATATAATTAATTTTTATTACATTTAAGTAAAACTTAAATAATTTTAAAGCAGTGAAACTTTCCTTTCTGTTTTTGCTGCACTTGCATTTTGTTTTACATTAAATTGCCAAGTTATTGGGATCTTTATCATGTCTGTTCTCTCAAGGATGGAACAATAACCTTTATCTGAAAATGACAAACATAATTTCTTCTCTTCATAAATAAATGCCTTGAATGTCATGGTTTCCCCACCTCACCACCACAAGTCCAGTCAAGGCCATGTCATTTAACACAGACACATTTTTTATTCAGTGACAAGCAGAAGCAAGAAGTGTAATGTCTATCCCAGAGCTATACAATTACTGCTAAATTATATAGATGAGACAGATACAGAGAGTTTTGTTAGCTTCAGCATTGATGGCAACTGTAGGAAATGATGTCTTGCAGCAATGGAAGACTTTCTTGACTATTTGCATTCTTTCAGAGATTTGGAGAATCTGCCCACTGTGAACCCTGCAAGGACTTCTGGTTTTCCGCCTACACAAGGCATTCACGGTCTCTTAAGGATGGAAGAAAATACTTCATTTCAGATGCTCCCATGGAAATTGTTTTCACTCTTCTAATCTAGTTGACTTGTTCTTCCCTACACAGACTTTTTCACCAAGCACTAGGATTAACTGAGCATTTGGTATACTGTTCATTTTGCTCATGCAAGTTAAGCATTTCACCAATTGGGCAAGGCTGTTTCTCAACTCAGGGAATCCAATGTTCCATCAGGTGCACCTGAGCCGCTTTATGATACATACAATATTAAGAGCTATATAAAGAATCTCTTAAACACTTAATTTATAGTCAGCCCTTGTCTGAGTATGTGTCATTTATGAAAGGATAACACGTGGCATGTGGACTTGTCATTAGCCCAAGGTAACACAGGTTGTGACTTCTAATTCTGTTCTCAGCCCTGCTACAGAGTTGCAACATGACCTTGCACAAATCACTTAACCTTTATATGACTAATTTTATCCATCTTTAAAATGGTGATAGTAAAATTTCTAGCTACACACAGCAGGATGATGAGAATTAATTAATGCTGTTGAAATCCCTGAGAAAGAAGACTTTATATGCAGGGCCTAATTCCACAAGTATTCACTCTTTGACTCTCTGTCTTGAGCAGCTACTTCTAGCTAAGCAAAATTAGTGTAAAAACGTACCATCTGGATTTATTAGGATTCTTCAGATTCACTGTGCTTAGATATGAAGCTCACCCAAAACATTCTAGAGAAGCAATAAAAAAGAAAACACAAGCAATTCATTACTAATATTAGTTGAATATTTACATAACAAGACTATAAACAACCATGTTTTTTGCATTTAAAATTTCATAGCAGGGGCTCCAAGTAGCATATGAAAAAATGGACATCTGATTAAAAGTGCCTGTCTGTGTTGCTGCAGCTGCAAGCAACAGGCAGGTGAGGCATTTGCATGTGGGAGAGAGTGTGCACTGTTCATGTAGTTCTTCATCTTCCTTTTTTCAGGGTTTGACCCTAAAACTTCTTCTGAATTGTGGACCAATTTTGCAAAAATAAAGCTGATAGGATTTTCATTAGAAAACTCAAGTTGGAAATGTGGTTTCATGCCATCTACCAATGATTGGAACTATATAGGATTGACTATTATAAAACACACAGCAAAAAAAGCTAGCTAGTATGTATGTCTAGTAGTTGGGATGAGGTGGGAGCAGTGGAGCGAAGATGACCAACTTCACGTCCCTCTGCTCCTAGCATGCTGATTTACCATGGGCAGCCCAAATCAGTTCTAATCCAATTTCAATTCCCACATATTGAGACATAACTAAATCCTTATATGACATAGAACAACCAGTCTTCAATATCCTGCTCTGTTGTTTTACTTAAGCATGCATGGATTTACTCAAAACAAGCATTTATTTCTTTCTACCATTAAGGTAGAATTTTCAAGTTACTGTAATTGTTGCAAACTTCATCTGATGAACAATATATTAATATTCAAACCTGAAGATCAATCCAAAGTTACAGAACTGTCAAGACAGCAGAAAGAACCAATCTTGTCTGTAGGTATCAGTAATACAATTGTCTTATCTTAGACTAGCAACAAGCCAAGAGATTTAAGGTTCAAGATCGTGTGTGGTGTAACCTGAAGTACTCCATGGCAGGCCCCAACTCAAGTACACTTTCAAATTAACTTCAAAAGATTCTTCATCATAAGGAAAAATGAATTCTTTATGCAATGGAAATTATTAACCTTGAACCTTCACAGTCAAGATGATCAGAAGGTGTGCATGTGTGTGGGGGAGAGATTCACAATCTCCAAGGTGTTTGAAAACTGATACATCATTGAGAAAATAAAAAATGAATACATCTCTCTCCTTAGTCTGCTGCAAAAGATTCCAGTGTATTTTGCTGTAAAAACCTTTTCTCTTTTAAATTATCAAAGCAGCATGTGATCCTATCAGTTAAACAACTGCAACAAGCCAGAACAACACAAATACACTTACATGTCCTGTTTACTAAAGATGTTCATTGAAGATAATGATGCACAGGGCCCAAGAGATTTGGAGAAAAATAAGTAAAGAGAAATTAAACCCAGCTTAATGATGCCTTGGATAAAGTGTAGCAGGATAAAGCAGGGTGGAGGAGGGTGGTGGTTTTTGAGGAATGTGTTCAGCACAGGTAGCTAGCTGTGGGTGCAGCTGCAGTAGGAGCTGCCAGGAGCTGCTGACCCTTTCCATAACAAAGGGCTTGGGGACCTGGGGCCTGGCCAGGTCAGGGGACAGAGGCATAGCAAGAGCCAGTGAGTCCCAGCTTTTCCTTTCCTTTCCTTAGACTGTGAGGGTGTAAAAACCCAGGGGATCCTTTGTTCAGGGTCTATTCAGAGGCACCTGCTTCAAGCTGTTATTTTTCTTATTTAGTTATTGCACCATGATTAAATTACTCTAAGGATCAAGATGCCTGAGAGTGCTGTGGAAGTGTGGGGTCATTCTGGTCAGGAAACCTGCTCTGGCTGTGTGAGCACGGGGGTGTAGCTGCGAAAGGGCCTCAGTCCCAGTTCAGGTGGCATGGGAGTGACTGCCAGAGTGGCTCCTGGATGGTTGGACAGGGAAGTTTCCATAACAGTTGGTGACACTTTTGTCTTCTGTCTTTTATTAGAACAAAGAAAAACTTTACACTGCTAAAATAATTTTGCAGCTTACACATTTAAATTAATGTAAGCACTGCAGAAGAATATGACAGAAAGGGCTATACACTGCCAAAATAGCTTACCTTTAAGCATACTTCCCCCCCTGGGTCAGAGAGGAAAAAATGTACTTTTCTGGAAAAATGAAATTATAATAAACTAATAGTAATAATAGCGCAATGCAGGCTATTTCTAAAAGAAGCAAGTAAAGCTAAGCCATAAATAAATAAATTCAAGGTATTCTTGGGATGTTTTGGCTTTGCATGTTTGGTGGGTAGGTTTTTTGATAAAATAACCAAAGCATGTAATTGCATTGACTAATTTCTTCTCTACCTTCTTTATTTATTCTCTGTCTGGCTTTTTTTTCCCTTGACCCATTTCAAGAAAGGACTTAAAGAGGTGCTGATTATTAAGTCAATGAATTTTTCAATTGACTCACATAAAACACATACAGAAGGTGTTCAGATATGGGGTCATCTGTGAGAACCTCCCAAGGAGGCCCTCACCTGCTGGCCTTGCATTAAATTCTACTGCTCCCACTTCATCACGCTGTAGCCTGGGCTAGTCTTCGCAGCCATTCGCACTGAGTCACTCAAACTCAAACTGGCCTTATTCTGGTAATATCCAGGAACAGTACTGCCTCCAAATAAAACACTGATACTCTATGAATTCCCCTTTTTTCCTAAACACACTCTTTAGAAGAGCTGCTCATCTCTTCTTATCTTTCTGTTGCTCAGGTTGTTTTGCAGTCCTACCTGACTTTTAAACTGTAGCTTTACAAATGGCAGGAAACTCAACAATTTTGTGCATGCATGTAGTGCTGAGGACTTTTCACATCATGAAGCTTATAACATGGACATGGATTGTCTCTCCTCAAGTTGGGTTCATTTTTAAAACCTCAAATCATTATTAAAACCTCAAATCACTTAAAAGGGATTTTCCTGTTCACTTCAGTTCTGATGTAGTCCCAGCAGCAAGCCTTTTGTAGTATGGTGACATGCAATTGATGGGAGGATATGTTGCTTTTAATACCCTGAGGTGTATTCCAATGTGCTTCCCACTTCACACAGTGAACCAGAGAATACAGATGGTGCTAGCCTATTTTTATCTTAAAAAGCCATTTTTTTAAGTTACAGTCAGTCTTAGTGAAAATTAGTTTATCTGAAATGATCATTCATATATGTACATGTGCCTTGGATCCAAAATTAGTAAGACACCTTTCTGTGCCATTAGATATCTATTTTCAAATGCCTGACTTTGATAAGTGGAGTTTTTTTCTCTTATCATGAGCAGGATTAGTGAGGGTGGAAAAAGATAGAGGTGATTCAGTCCCACCTGAGGTCTCCTTCTGCACTTTGTAAGCATTTGATTTTTATAAAGGACATTAATTAAATAAATAAATAAATCTTAATGAATGAGTAAGAGACCAATACACCCTCTGCCCAAGTGCCTGGATATACCATACTGGGAGCTAGCACTTAACAATGTTGGCTAGGAAAGATGCCTTTTCACACTTAGTGCTTCTGGATGTATCTAGAAATGTGGCCTGCATCTATCAGAGTAAATGCTAACAATGTATCCTAGTAACAATGTATCCTAGTAAATGCTAACAATCCCAACTCCAGGATCCTGTTGTCATTGACAGTAAAATTTTAGAACATCTTCAACAGACACAAATGACCAGTAACAAAGCACTCGAAAGATAATACTTATAAGCCGCCTTCTAGTATCTCCATCTGGTGACTTACTGTTGCTTTCAGGTTTATGCCCAAACTTTAATAGAGGATTTTTTCCTGCCTCTTCCTAATTTGTAGATTTCAGAAGAACTGAGGGAAGGGTGTGTTTTCCTGAAAAATTCTATGTATTCACAATTAAATGCTCTAAAAATACAGATTTTCATATTCAGTATAACATTTTATTTCCTACTCACTAATTGAAAGTAAAGTAGTATAATTTTTTGTGTGTTTTACAAAAAAGGGTGGTGCTATCCTGTTAAACCTATGCTGTATTTCCTATCAGAGTGTAACTATGTGCAGAATTTCTTATTAAAAAAGCAATCTTTAAAGTGATCTGCTGGACTTCTTCTCTCAAGAAACCCATCTAAGAAGGCTATTTATCCGCCAATAAGCCCTTTTCTAGCCTATCATAAAATACAGTAACTTCCTATAAAGAGACCAGGAAATTATGTAGTCAGACTTTTTGTGGTGAAGGTTCTATTGCGGAAAACAATCTAATTGAATGATGGTTAAAGTCTGAAAAGTCAACAATTGTACATTCCACTGTTTAGATGTTTTAAAAAATTGCCAAAAAATTGTATTCTACTCACCACAATGGCAGTCAAGGTGCTTGCAAGAGGGATTATCAATGCAGGTCTATCTTTACAGTACTAGGATCCATAGGTAAGTTCCCAGCTATCTTTACATATATTAGCCCTAATTACATTGGGGAAAATTTCACCAGAAGCAAACAGCCCAACACCCTGTATGAGGACAATGCATGCCCTGAAATCACGGCTCAGTAGAGGTAACAAAACTTCTACATGCGAGTAAATTAATCATATAAAATTACAAGGATGATTAAGATAAATTAATATTTATATACTACTTCCTCCTACTTGTATTCTTTTTATTGAATAGGCTGGATAGTCTTCCCTTCTTGTTGGAGAGTTGGAGTTGTTGGAATCATATGCATTGGGAAGAAATTAAGCTATGTGTTCTAAGAAGCATTAATCTATGTGAAATACTAATATGTCTTTGAAGTAAAGCAATAAAACAGAACACCACAGATCTATTGGAAATATAGATTTGCTTTAACAGCTGAATAATTGTTAGTTCAGGAAATAAACATAAAATATGTACAATCTTGCAAATTCATGAGTATATTTTCATAGGCAAAAATGCCATGACCAAAAAAAAAAAAAAAAAAAAGAAAGATGCAGCAGGCTTGGTGAATTTTGTTGAATGTTTGATGAGTTTACAGATCTTTTATCTTAACACTTACTACAGTTTGAGACTGGTGAATAATTCACAATGAATATTTCATCAGACACATGTTGCCTTCTTTTTGCAAATAGCTCATAGTTTTCCAGATTCATTTGTTATTTGAAATAACTTTTTTTAAAAAGTAACCATTAACCATGCAGATTAATCCAAAACCAATATGCAAGTATTTGACAAGTTGGTTGGGCTGTTTAGTTGTGATGAGCCAGACTAGTCACAAGGTATTCTTTCTATTCACGCAGTAGAAAAACAAGCATATACTTCTGAAAGAAATACTTACACATGCGACTATGACATTTAGTTTTTAGTGAATACCCCTGCATGTGACAGGGGAGCATGTGTTCTATGACCATTTGTGCCAGTAAAAGGCAATCATTCAAATGTGTGTAGAAAGCAAACACAAAAGGGGATTGTCATTATCACATAGCCAACACAATATACAATCTCATTTTTAGACAGGCGAATGAATTAACAATATGCTGTTGGAAGGGTAGATAAGTGACACTGAGGACACAAAGACAATCCCAGGGGCAGATATTTGCATACTATTTGTCTATGTCCCCTTTTTGTAATTGTTTGATGCTGTTGGGTACCTTTTGTTAAGACGAAAAATAGTTCCTAGGCAGTAGCAAACTAGGCTGATGACAGTAGCAACAGCCATCCAATAGTGGCCCTCAAAATTGATTTTGTTCCACACTGTGCTATCTAACCATTGTCCTCAGGGTTGCTTGAGGAGGTGAAAATCACTTCTCACTTTGTAATATACTTCTTCTATGACAACGGCTAAAAGGAGCTGTGTCAGAGGAGCTGTTGGGGGGGCTTTAAATAAGTGGAGGATCCTTCCAACCAAGGAAATCTTATATATCAGTATCCAATTACTTTATATCCATTTAACATACTGGATGGAAACTTACAGTAATTGAGCTTAGAAACTGGCACCAGTTTTCATAGAACAGTAACATATTGAATTATCTACAAGATTAATAATTTTTCCCTTCCTGCCATATTTACTTTTACTAAGCAACTGATGCAAAGTGGACAATCGCCCGATTGTTTTCTTTACACAGACTGGCTTCTCATTCAGTCACACCTTACACCTAACAGCCAGTGTGTTTTGCCTGTACTGGAAATGGTGAACACCACAGAGTATCCTGTAATGAGCATAAACAGACATTAGGAATACAGAGATACCATAGTCAGCTGTGCCTGAATTTTATCTAGACACTTGTCAAAACTGGTTTTGCTAGTACTACTTTCCTGCACATAGTACTGCTTTCCTCCACATTATACTAAAAGCATGTGACTGTCACAAGTGTTCAGTCCAGACAGAGAAGAAAAGTGTGACAATAGTAGGTGCTAGTATTAACACATTTCAAAAATCCATTGTTGGCAGAAGTACAAGCATCTTGATTTACAGAGGTATTTGAAGTACTGTCATTCGATTTCAGTGGGAATTAAGTACCTGACCTGTTTAGGCATTTAGATAAATCTTACTAAACACCCATCTTCACCTCTAGGCAGCTAAATAGCTCTGTGTGTTTGATTTATAGCATTTAAAAGAGGTTGCTGGGCTTTAACTCAACTCTGCCTGCACATTAAATACAGATGCTAGGCAGCATAAGACTCTGCAAAATAGTTAGAAAGGTTTAGTTAACATAGGCTACTACCTTAAATCTTTGCCTCCAGGGGTTGTTGGAGGGTACAAGAATTTACTTCTCAACATAAGTGGCAAAATCAAGATTAGATTGTTCAAGAGAAGGAAACAGAAACCGCAAAATCTTTTCTCAGCCATACCAAACCCAGTGATTCTCTTGCCTGTAACTGAACTGCACTATTAAGCATGTGGTTGAGTAAACATCAGCCAGACTTGAGCATGTTACAATTATTTGGGGATTTCTCGTTAATGACTATTGTGCAGACCACCCAGCTGCATGTGTAGTAGATCTGTAAATATCCCTGTAGTGTGTAGATCTGAAAATATCCGTGTATATAGTGAAATTGCAGTGATTAGGACCACAACAGAATACATTTTCCTAGTACTGGCTACACACGCAGTGAGTCTCTCATTCCCCTGGTAAGGAGAACGGCTTTCAATTAATTCCTCAAAAAGGGAAAAAAATAAGAAAACAAAAAAGCAGCTGCAATGTGCGCATGGCATAAGCAGTTTACTAAGGCACTAAAGTGCAGTGTTGTGCAGGCTGTTAAAGGAAATCTGGTACTCTGGTGATAATGTGTATATTCATTCAGCATAAATGACTAAGTTCAAAAAAACGTACAATGAATCATGGTGGCAAGGCTGGACCTGCTTTGATTAACTACACTAGTATAATGAAATCCAACAGAGCAATCACTGAAACATTTAGCTCCAAATGTAAATCTTCTCAAACTCTGAAAAAAACATGTTCGGCAATGAGAGGGCATATATAATACAGTTATATTTCATATAATGAAAGTGGAAGCAGTTGGAAAGAAAAGAGAATGTTAAAAAGTTGTTATGCTATGTTTGGCAAGAATGAGCAATTCTGAATATGTCAGTCATGATAATCCAACAAATTTGTATTCCAAAGGTCAATAGAAGCATTTTCTATAGTGGTACACTAATTATGCCAAATACAAAATAAACATTTATAAGACATTTTCAAGTATTAATACAGTACCATAGTGTGTCTTGGGGAATTAATTTCAGCTTTACATTAAGGGCATAGATTGATCAATGTAACAGAATTTTATTAAAAATGTACTGAAATAACCCATGGCACTTTCATTTCAGCAAGACTATAATGTTAAATTCCCATATCTCAAGCTTGTAGGTGTCTTTTCTACCAAGAGGCAGAATGTGCTCTGTCTTCATAAAACCTACTGTTCCACTACGAGCGTGATGATTTCCTCATGTGGTTCCTGGTCAGGCATCTGGACAGACAGGTATGTAATTTTTCCAAGGAAGCTTATCTGCCAAGTGCCATGAATGCCAATAAAAGATAACCTACGCCACTGAGAAACCTAGACCTGTGGAATTTTTCTCAATAGACAACTCAAAATGTCACAGATTTTCCATATGTCATCATTTACCTGCTCTTCTGTCCCTTTGGCCTGTGTGGTTGATTACAATCCGAGACAACAGTTTTTTCAGTGGTCACTAGAATTTTCTTGAGTGAAAAATTCAGAACATGGGCAAATAGAACAACACAACCAGTAGGAAAATGTTTTCTTTCTACTGTTGTTTGACCAGAGAATTTAAAGGGGAGAGGCCAGAGAGCAAAACTTTTGTTCAAGATTCTGCTGTTACTGTGAGAGAGACTCAGGTTGAAGGCAGCAGTGCTGGTTGTTGGGATACTATCCTCCAGGCTGCATGTGGCCAGGGGTAGGGAGTTCCTGGAGGACATTCCACAGAAACACAGCATTGGGGAAGCATCATAGTGATTTTCTGGTACTTCTTTCTGTGGTAAGGGAGGGAAAGAGTTCCTCTACCCCTCTCTTCCAGCCTTTACACCACCAAGGCAAAAAACTGGGCTTGCCATGAAATAAATGTGCTCTATTACATACATGTTACATATAGACTACATAAAGAAATTTGATGTTACTGCTGTGGGCATGGTCAGATTTGGTGAGAGTGGATCCAGCTTCCTCCAAGTCAGTGAAGCTCTGCCCACATACACGGGATCTAAATAGGACCAACAGCGTTCAGCATTCCAGTATCTAAACTGATGTTGAGCTTGGTAGACTGAAAGGGCTTACATGGAGCAGTCACACAGAAGATTACAATAGTCACTGTAAAATCCATATGGTAAATCTTAGTGTTCCAGACTGCTGTTGTACAATACTACAGCACTTGCTATAAAACAGGACACATGACATACAGAAGATTTCTTCAAAATTATTCTGTTCAAAGAAGTGAAAGACTGAACAAAAATATTCTTTCACATATAGAATACTGCATTTCATGCAACAAGCCAGTGCTCTCACAGCTGTTGTGAAGATTACTCATTGTTAATTTGAAGGTATTGTAAGATTTAATAGCCTTTTTCATGGCCCAAAGACCTTAATATAATATCAACAGGAGGCCTCACACAGTGAGCACAATGAGTAGAGTGAGATTTGGGACAGAGTGAAAATTTCCTAATCACCTTTCAGTGATTAAGAGCTGATGAGACTCTACTGGAAAGGAAGGATGATTATTTAGCATTATTGCTTTCCTAACACTAAATAATCTTTTTACAATGAAATATCATAATGGGCTCAAAGGACAAAAGAAATGTTTTAACTTGTTTGGAAATCACAGTCAACCTCCAAGCCCCAGTGCCCATAGACAGACACTGAAATCCATGTTCCAACACCAATGTAAGTATCCTGATCAAAGTTACTCATTCACTGTTGCCATAAATTTCTTTCAAAGCACTGACTAGTAAATGGAAAACATGCTGCTTACTGCTCCTAAAATGTTTTCTGTAAATTTCTCATTTGGTTTCTCTTCTTTCCAATTATCCTAGTTGATAGGGAACTTGAGACTGAAAAGAACTAAACAATTCTTCTCCCAAACCTCTGCAGACAGAGCTGTACAACTTCACAACATAGGCAGAAAAATAAACTTACTTCGAAATTATATTTTCCTTGGAAAATTTTGTAAAATGGCACTGGCTACAAAATTATTTGTATATATATGCTAAGTTCAGTACCATCACGGATTGCAAAATATTAGAAAAATTAAACACATTTTTGTCTGTTGCACACTTTGAAGGACAGATATTCTAAATCACATGGAATTTTAAGCAGGTTATGCAAAGTTTCCTTAACCACTAAATGTCCTCTGACTTTGGGAGTGCTGTGTGCATGTGTTGACTTCCCATGAGCAGGAAAACAGTGGGAGCAGATTCCCCAGGACTGGGAAAATAAGACAATCAAGGAATTCTTATACAGACTGAGTGATAGTCAACTCTGCTCAATGGAATCTTTAGGCACGTGTATAAGTAAGAGAATAAAGCTTGGACATAAGTGCTCTGCATGATTTGTAAATGCCACAAGGAGGTAGGAAGATGGTTCTTTTTGTTTCACTCAATGTTTCTTGGGGTATGTGAATGTTATTTATTAGAAATGAAGCAAATCAATTCGGCCAGACTGTTTTAACAACTTGATTAGTCTACTTCTAAACTCTAAAGGATTTCCAAACCTGCCTCTAATTTTTATAAATGGGAGCATGTGATAAAACTGAGCTACCTACATCCTAACCATAGAGTTAAGTCGGAACATACATCACGTACTTTTTGCCGGAGGGGAAGGCTGGGACCACACACAGTCTGCCCAGCCCTTCCTGCAGTAGTGTGTCCTGCAGAGACCTCTCCTGGCAGAGCTCATGAAGTCACGCTGGGCTCCTCTCCTTGGCCACAGTGAGTCTCTACTCAGTCTTTTGATTGCTGAAAGACAAGCCTTGAGAATATTTCCTTTTTTTTCCTTTTTTTTTTTTTTTTTAAATTTTTTGTGACCCATTTTTCCCAGCCCTCTTATGGAGAAATTTCTCGATAAGAGGGCTGGAAAATCACAGTGGTTGCTTTATTTCTAATGGTAGTTCGTCATAGTGGACAACTCTAGATTTCAAGTTTCCATCAATCAATCATATGCTGCCATGTCAGGTAGGTCATACATTCTTCGGTATTTATCCCAACCAGTGAAGACTGAAAATGTATTCATATTTGAAAATTTAAAAAAATACATGAGGAAGTTTAGACCAGAGATAGAGCACAGTTGAATTGGTGCTTTCCAATTTTATACTGACAGCAGATAAAAGCAGTGGGAAAAAAGGTCGCAGCAGAATAAAATATCTGTGATAAAACTTCAAGAGCCCCAATGGTCAAATAACCTTATATCAGGTACCAAATTATGGGGTAAATTTTAGAATACATATTAGGGGGAAAAAAATCAGCATGAGAGATTTAAGTAAGTAACACTGGCTTCTGCCAGTGATACTGCTGTATATCCCACAGTTCCCTTGAGTGATTATGCCAATATCTGCAGCATTGGGATTAGTCACCTATTAATAAGGTGGAGAAAACTTTTACATCTCTTCTGTGAAGAATCATGAACTGGGGAACTAAATGCAGGCAACGAAATCCAATAACTTTATTCTTAGAGCAGAATGACATAAGCAAATATAAATCCCAATAGTGTTATTATAATGCCTGCTAAGCTAATTGAGAACATACTCATTTGCTTCGACTAAATAAATTACTGTTACAATTATATGACCCCAAGGTCATCTCCTTTAGGAAATGTCTAGCACTTGAATTAACTATTCAACTCTTCACAGTAAGTGGCCTCAGCCAATCAATGCCAAATAAATACTGCTGAAATATGCACTTAATTATCCTAACACTTTAGCTTCTAAACTCTTTTCTTTGCCAGCAGTATTTTTGTTTGCTAATTTATTCTCGAAGGGTGAGAGTTTTCTGAGTCTAGTCCGAGCATCATCTTTGTAAACTCTGATCCCAAAAGAGATCACAGCCGACCATCACAGATAGAACTGGCTACCATTCCTTTGATATGGTGGAACAAAATTTTTTAATTCCAAGTTCTTTATATTATTGGTTACAAGTAGAAAACACAGGTAATTTTTATGAAGTTTCAAAATCATGAGCCGCCAATGTGCTTTGCCAGGTTAGCTAAGGACAAAATGCCTCTTCTAAATGAAGAATCCATGTTTTGCCAAACTCAGAGTAACTACAGATTAATTAAAACTGAAATTTAAAATGTCATTGAGCTTGCTACAAACTTTGTTTTTGAAATTGTGTTGTACAATTTACACATCAACTAAAGCATGCTACAAAAATCATTAAAATATAAGTTCTTCTGAAACCTAAAAGCTGCTTTCCATCCTTCTGGCAGGTAAAACTAATCCTAATGAATCCTGGGTTTGTAAAGCCTAGGCCCATGCCTATAAACGCAGTTTAAGCCCCTTACATAAGTACTGTGTTGGACTCCTCTACTGGAGCACATCGTTCCTTGAGGAACACACTGTTGTTTATGTTTCTCACATTATGTATTAGTCTCTAGAAATAAGGAGGCTCCTGACCATTCTTCTGTAAATTGGAGTAGAATTAAATTTGCTATTTATTTGCACAACTGTAAATAAGAAGTCAACTTGGTCCTGCATATAGAATAATTCATGCATAAAATGACTTGTCTTTTATTCTTGTACCCTTTTCTGGATTTTGCATGGTTTATCATGCAAATAAACAAACATATCCAACAGCAGTATTAAAAATACTCTAATTTTGCAATTACTTGTAATATACTTTTCATTATTATTAATTATTTTAAAGAGAAGAATAAAAGTGATGACATCCTGCATACTAGTAGACTTCATACCTTCAGAAAAAAAGTTTCAGTTAATTTTTAAACAAGAGGCATATTCATTATTATGCTTTCTGTGGCAAGACTGACTTTTTTTTTGTAAATTATGACCATAATTAGGCCTCTCATAATGAACGCTGTGATTACTAAACAGTACAATTTATATAATGTCTCCACTCTAGGAGACTTTGCTTTTTTATTGAGGAGAAAAGGCAGATAATGACTGAGATTATAGTTTAATGCTATTATTTTTAAGGATATTACAAAAACCATATATAGACTATATTAATCCTTAACAAAAATTTAATCAGACTGTCTGTTTAGCCAGAAAAAGAATGGAATTATTTGTCCTGACTCTAATGCAGTGTTGATGTTTTATCTAGTTCTAGAGAAATGTAGTTATATCCAAGTGATATTTTTACACAACGTAAAACATTTCTATGTCATTCATGTACTTAATTTAAGTCTGGCAGAGCTATGTATAGACAAGAATTACTTGAAACTGCTACTAGCCAAATAAGGAATGTGTTCACAATTACTTCTAGATCAGGCAAGCCTTTTATTCAACTGCAAATACAAAGTATTTGCAGCTTTGTCTGTAGACATCTTTGGAGATGGCCTGGTCTTGAAGTGAACCCAAAATTGTTATCAAAGAAAAGGATTTTATCTACATTTGTTCTTGTTTTTCCAAGCAGAGGAAAAGACTAACATGACATAGGTGACCACTTCCAGAACTAGCATTCTAAACATCAACACCTGAGACTTTGTGCAATAAGGTACCTAGAGAACACTTATGTGCATGATTTGCTTATAATATTTTCTGGATATTTCAGCTGAGTTCAGAAGTGTTTCATTAAACAAAAAGAGGCAGATTTTGCTGAAATAAATACTGTTCAGCTAATGGCAGCTCCTAGGAAAATGCTGATTTAGCCACAGTTCACACGTGGCACATTCTCTTGCTATTTCCCTGATTAAATATGTGACTGCATATTCCTATTTGTGTTGTAAGATAGTTTGCAAAATTACACAAATTTAGTTCAGTTTTTTGGTAATGCCTAAACGACTTTGGAACAAAAGTGTCTCTCATATTGCAAGTAATCAATCCTTCTAAGTTATCTTAAGGGTAATGATTAATGAAATCCTGCTGAAAACATTTGTACTGCAGCTCTGTGATTTTTTTTCACCACAATTTTAGTGAAAAGCAACATTATTAGAAGAATAAAGCAATATGATTTGGAGAGAACCTTCTAGTACATGGATTTGATTCAAAGTGGCATTTTAAAGTTATACCCCAGGCTTGCTGAGCTTTTGGTTAAGCTGTGGAGGTCAGATTATGTTTTATAGCATCAGGAAGCCAGAAAGGGCAGAGGAGAGGGCTTTCCATCATCTCCAGAGGACTTTCCATCATTTAGAGTATAAACATATGCCTTATGCATAAACATATGCATTAGACAGATTTCAATCCTTAAGAAACTGGAGGTGGCTGGATATTTTCTACCTAACTGGACTTTTGCAGGTATTTGTAAAGAGGCTCAATAAATATCTGTAGGGAAAAAAAACCCCAAAAGAAACAAAACCCAGAAATTGCCATGGAAGGAAAAGACATTGTTTGGTTTTGAATGAGAAAAAAAAGAATAAAAATTAAACCAGAATGTTTTGGTTTAGCCCAGCTCAGTCCAAATCTGACAAATTGAAAATAAGCTTTTTATTTCACATCGGTTTGACATTAACCAATGTCTGTCTGAAGTGCTGTTACATGCCATGAGATTTGTAGTTCTTTGTGCTGGGGACCTGAAAGCATGTTTCAGCGGTCAAATCCAAGTACATGTCCTAGCCCTGTCCTAATAAATATTGTGTGTATATCATCCACCTCCCACTTTTTTCCCTTCTTCTTTGCTGTGCTTTCCCTGAGAAAGAAATTGAACTCGCAAAGTGAAAACCATGACACACAAGCACCACTCCTCTTGTCTTGCCAGCTGTGGGTACAGGACCACAGACTTTTCCATGGAGATAATAGGCTCTTCGGACAGAGCTGTAACCTTGCCAGATGAGCCCTGCTTTACTTTGCTCTCTCTCCATTAAAGAAACAGATCTCTCTGGTGAACAGGTTTACTTTCAACACACCAGAATATGGCATATTTTCTATAAAGAATTGTATTCTGATGTTCATTCTTCAACGTGTAAATAACTTGGAAGAAGTTTCTCAAACTGTTGTGGGACAGGAGGTCAATGAGCAGTGTAATGAAGGAAGAGGACAGTTCCCCATTTCCTGATCTAAGTGATGCATTTTGCATGTTAACTGGTGAATTCATAATACATATTAGCTATAACTAAAACATTTCTGAAGTCAAATTCCTAATTTAAAAGGGAAGTTTCCTACAACTGAAGAACAGCTACTGCTACAAGATATTTGGATGTGTGAACAAAAATCTTAAACACTAAGTCTAAAAAGAGATGAACTAACATTGCTGGCCGCAAATTTTTTTGATTGCCTGTGTTTCTATAAAAATGCACAGACAGCTAGAATGGAAGATTCTTCTTGAAAAATACTTTCTGAAGTATTACCTTTTATACAACAGGCACAGTTTTACAGTGAGTTGAAGGAAACTATAGATCTGCCACTGTTACCCTAGTTATGGAGCATGAACACCAACTTACTTGAAAGAAAAAGAACATCCAGCCTTATAGCCCCAAAGTGCTTGTGGCTGCATTTTTGTGCATGTTTCCTGCTCAACCTTGATTCAACTCAACATATCTTATACTTGTCTCTTGCAAGCATTTTTCACAAAATAAGTTAAACATCTTTTAATATCACCTAGGCACATCCAAAATATATTCTGTATATTATAAGATTGTGAGAGTGCATGACAGTATTGTAGGTAAAAAAAAAAAAATCAACATGCATTATACATCATACTGGAAACTGGCCACTTCTTACCAATGAAATATGAGCACACTTTGCAGTAGCTGTCCTATGCTACGATTTAAAACTAGGCAGAGTTACAGCCCAGACAGGCTGTAGACGATTTCCTTCCAGAAAGGAAACAAACCTGTGCCGCAACAGGGTAGAGCCCTTGCTGAGGGTGGTAATGTTCATGCAGGCAGGTAAGCTGTAAGTACACATCAAAAACACAGCAGATGCAGCCAGAAAAGCTTTGTCTTGGTGCCACGTGTCTTTGAGTCAAGTCATGTATCTATGTGCCAAACAAACATGGTTTTCACAGGAAAGTAGTATACATTAAGGAGTCCTCTTACTCCTCTGTCAACAAGGAAGCAGTGAGTGAAAAAGAGCCTCCCTGGAATTACCTTTTATCACAAGATGGGTCAGGAGAGTTGACAGAGGGTCCCTACATCATCAGGTCTGTTTGGGCCAGTGTCTGTGCTTAGTGTCTAGTACTTACTCCAAACTGAGGGCAAACAGTAAAACATAGAGTGACTCCTATTTGCACTACCCCTTTTCAGGGCTGATGGCAAAGCCATGGTTTTCCCCTTTGGGCTCTGTAGCACTGTGATTGCTGCTTCTGCATAATCATTCCACCAAAGAAACTGAAGATAGTTCACTTGGAAAGGCAGAGGGTTTAAAAGAAATATTAAAAATGAGTTGCTGTAATCAGGCAAAAAAGAAACCTTTGGCAATGTTTTCTGTGGTGGGAGGATGGGAGCCTTTGTAATTTGCAGAACATGGTGTTCTGGAGGCCATTCAGATGAGAAAAAAAATTTAAAATTTCATCTCCATTGATTAAAAGCTAAATAAAAAGCTTAGACAGACATGGGAACAGCAAAAGAATAGATTCCTTGTATTCAACCAGAAGTTCTCAGCAACCTTTTCTTACATTGCTGAGAATGACTGTCACATTAGCACAGCTCAAGTGAACCAGTTTGAATAAATTTTTTTTCACCATGGGGGTGGTAAGAAACTGGAGTGGCTTGTCCAGAGAAGCTGTGGACTCTTTATCCCTGGAATTGTTCCAGGCCAAGCTGGATAGTGCCCCCTGGTGTAGTGGGAGATGTCCACTACAGTAGAAGGAGCGTTGAAAATACAAGATCTTCATGGTCCCTTCCAAGCCAAAGCATTCTGTGATTCTGTGGTTCTGTGAAATCAGGCTCTTACAGACAGTAATCTCAAGAACAGTGTTAAAGACCACACTTGTTCATGTCTTGTAAACCAGAACACATATGCTTCCAGCACTCCTTCTCTGTGTTTATGGTGCAAGACTTCTAGTGTCATACACCTTTTGCTGTATTTTTTCTCTACAGCATTAGCTCTGGGGAAAGGTAGCTGTTTCTGAAATTGTAGTATTTGGGGGAATACAGAAGGTGTTTCCTTGGTCATGGCTTAACAGTGGTTGTTTACTTGCATGGCAAACTGAGGCAGTTGAGGGAAAACCAGTAACACAAGTATCAGCCACCGATGTTCTGTTTTCCTGGTAGAAGCACATTGTACTAACCCAAAAAACCTGGCTGAACCAATTCCAGCCAACACACATTTGAAGACCAATATAGAAATATCACAGAATTATGTTCTACATACAGAATACAAAGATAAATGAAAGCGTCCCAAAATGAATGAAAACACTGGTGGCCAACAGACTGAAAATACTGTTTGTTATAGCATATGATTTGGCTTGAATGACATTATTTTGGAAAAACTTCACAGGCTCAATTGCATTTTACAGCTGAAAATATTGACATTGTTGTGACAGCCCATGCTGAACAGAACAACAAATTGGTATTAGAAAGCAGAGAGCTCTAGGAGAGAGTGCCAAATTTAATGTTCAAACTACTTTTGTATGGAGGAAATACAACATTCTTGCTTCATGCAAATTGATAAGCGAGGCTTTGCTTTGTGGTACTAATGGAGAGGATGAAAACTCAATTCCAAACTGTGTAAGGTTCTGAAAAAGACTCCCTTGAAATAGCTCCAAGCAATTAATTCCAGGCTTAGAGCATACTGATAAAAGCTTACTGTCCTTCTTACCTCCTATTCTTTCTAATTGTTACCCTCAAATCCTTTCACTAAACTTTTTTTGAGGGCACCAACCCAGCTTCAAATATTATGAAGCACGTTATTAGTAAAACAGCTTTTCATAGGAAAAATGTCCAATACACACAAGAAGGTTTATCAAAAAGTGCAGTGATTTCAGATGTACTTTCCACCAAAAGTGTTGCTTAGGTTTGATACAGAATTTCTGATAAAAAAACAGAGAGCAAGCCATGAATTAATAAACATCTCCCAGGTCAAAAAGAAAACCAGTATAGAGCTACAGCAAGAGTTAGCCTGAAATTTCTGGATATCTCTTGGTCTTGTATTCATATGGTAACACAGATATATCTTGTGGCCCACTATTAAGGAAAACTGGGAGATGAGTGTAAACACAATTTTTGTGTGTTCAAAAAATCCTTCCCAACTTTTGGATACTTCTTGAAGTAAACAGATCACTTTCAAAAATGCTAACTTTACACTGATGAAAAATAGAAGATGTTGCTACTGTCTCAGTTAAGATGCACAGGAAGGAAATTTGTCTCTAGTCTTGTTATGTGCAATATTTTCTGTAGACTGCAGGCCTCCCACTTTCTTAGATGCTGAGACTTATCCCTTAGCTACAACAAGTGGAGGGGTCAATATCATGAAACAGAAGGATGATAAACACTTTAAAACTAATAGCAAAAGAAGAGACAAGAAACTTGTAGTAGACAAGCTGTAAGCCACACCACTTGACAAAAGTCATTAGAAAATCTAACCTTTTACATCACTGAATAAAAATAAACTGATGTGGGTTTATTTTTTCCCTTTGTGTCTGATGAAAAGGTGCAAAATGACAAATCGTCCAAATTTACTTTGAATTCTTGCAATAAGAGAGGGGCATGGTCGATTTTGAAACCAATAGGGTCCAAATAATGGGCTTTCATTTCAAATAATCTGTTTCTACGCAAGCAACAAAGTGCACTTTGTTGAAGAGCAGGATTGTTATCTTTTGCAAGTTGAATGTTCTTCACGTGGAGCCTACCTATTTAAGCTGTGATATCAGAAGATCTGAAACAGTAGCTAATATACAAAGACAAGATGAAAACCTAGCACATGACTTTCCAGCTGAGTAAAGGGATTGTTTTGAGAAATGCGAATTGCTGCTAGCCCCAATGCCTCAATGATGCAGCACTTCCAGCCACCTTTTTCCAGGAAGTTTCCAGTTGTTAAAAGAGGAGCAAATGCCTGAAGAAATGGCCAGTGAGAAACACATAGGGAATTACAGTGCTGCAAGGCTTGCTGTGAAGCAAGTTACCTTCTTCTCTATCTCTTAATCTTTAAATGTTCACCTCTGACTTCTCAGTCATCTTCTCTTTTGTCTGGCTCAAAGGTCATTGCAGAGCCTTTCCCTGTAAATTCCCTGTATTTTTTCCCTCCCCTTTACTTCTCTTTCCTCACTCAGACTTTCCTTCCTCAGACTCTTCCTTGTGCTAACTGTAAGGGAAGGGGAAGGACTGACTGTTCCCATTCTGGTGGTCTTTATTTGCCTCAGGTGAAGATTGGTCACCAATAAAACTGTCTGCCCAGGAAGTGCAGACTATGCATAAAGAAAAGATAAAGAAGTTGTGAAAAGTGGTAGAAAAATAACATCTTGTCCTCTAACCTTTATGCTTTTTCTGTAACCTTTTTTCAATGAGGCACACCTATTGAGTGTGTGTTATGCATTTTTAGCTATGGGAAATTGGGGCTAAGCAGTCACAGGCCCACTTGTGGCTTGAGGTGTCAAAGAGCCTTGGCTATATGAGCCAAGCTTGCTTCCCCTCTCCTACACAACAGCATCCAGGGCCTGAGGTAGGATGGGAAACAGGGAAAAAGGTGATGGATTACTAGAGCCCCCGCTTGTAGGGAGTAATGGCTGCACCAGGGTGTCAGTGGGAAAGACTGAGGGCATATGAGGGTTCTAGGAACACCAGGACCTGGAGTAGAGGGCTGTGCAAAGAGTTCTGACTGAAAGGTTTGAGAAGCAAGGGGGCAGTGAGGATTTCAAGTGTCCATGCTGGAAGACAGGAACAGGATTTGGAAAGCAAGAGCTGTGCAGAACTCTGAGGTTATCTTTGCTGCAGACAGATTTATTACAAGTGGAAATATGTAGGGGAACAAGTGGAGGACTGGATTTTGGATGAGATCAGTTGTTGGAAAGAAATGAAAAAGAATATTTTTGGAAAAAAACCTGAATGTTTGAGAGCTAGAATAAGTACTTCATTGCTATGGGAAGGAGGGAAGGGAAGCAGAGGTAAAATTGTAGCTCTGTATCCTTCACTCTTACAAACAATGTTCCTGGAGGCCAGAAGGAAAAGTAGAGAATATTTTGCACTGAATAGCCTCATAAACTTCCTTTGCTTTTATCCCTTCAAGAATTAAAAGGTGAAAGACCAAAGCAGCATAGAATTTCTCAAGCTGGAAGGGACACATAAAGATCAAGAATCACAGAATGGGTAAGGTTGGCAGGAACCATCAGTGGAGTTGTCTGGTCCAACCTCTCTGCTCAAGCAGCATCATCCCAGAGCACATGGCATAGGATTGTGTCCAGACAGTCCTTGTGGATCTCCAGTGAGAGAGACTCCACAACCTCTCTGGGCCATCTGTGCCAGTGCACAATCATCTGCACAGCAGTTCTTCCTCATGTTCAAGCAGAATTTCCCTGTGCCTGTTGCCTCTTGTGCTATTGCTTGGCACCACCAAGCAGAGGCTCCATCTTCTTGACACCCTCCCTTCAGATACTTGAATACACTGACAAGTTCTTCCTCCTAGCTGTCTCAGCCTTTCCTCATAATTGAGGCTGCAGTCCCCTAATCATCTTCATAGCCCTTGACTAGGTCTGCTCCAGGAGCTCTACATCTTTCGTGTCTTGGGGAGCCCAGAATTGGACACAGTTCTCCACACATGGCCTCACCAGGAAAGGACAGAGTAAAGGAGCAGGATCACCTCCCCAGCCTGCTGGCACTGCTCTTCCCAGTGCATCCCTGGACACCATTGCCCTTCTTGATCACCAGGACACACTGCTGGCTCATGGACAGCTTGCTGTCTACCAGGCACCCCAGGTCCTTCTCCTCAGAGCTGCTTTCCAACAGATCAGACCCAGCCTGTGCTGATGCCTGGGGTTCTTCCTCCCCACGTGCAGGACCCTGCATCTGCTCTTATCAAATTTCAGACAGTTCTTCTCTGCCCATCTCTCTACCTCGTCAAGGCCCTTCTGAAGGGCTGCAAAGCACTCTGGGGTATTGCCCACTGCTCCCAGCTTTGTGTCATCAGTGATCTGCTGAGGCATCTGTCTCTTCATCCAAGTGGGACAAAGTACTTGTGACAGGCCTCCAGCTAGACTCTCTGTGACTGAGCATGACCCTCTGGAATCCTCCATTCATCCAGTTCTCAATCCACCTCACCATCCATTTATCCAGTCCACTTCTGGACTTTGACAATAAGGGTAATATGGGAGACAGTGTCAAAAACCAATCAAGTCCTTTGCTCCTTACAGGATTACCTTAAAATAAATTATATATCTAAATAATTTAATGCCTGCCTAAAGAGCTTGAGAAATTCCAGCAATTATCTAGGCAACCATCATAAACATTTGTAACTCTCAGCTTTCCAAGGTCTAAATGAGAGAAAAAAAATTGTGTTATGAAGTGCATCATAATTAAATTATTTAAAAGTTTGTTTAAAAACTGTGTGTTTAAAAAACCCAACATGGTAGACAAAAATGCCTGTGTGTTTAAAAAACCCAACATGGTAGACAAAAAAACCCCAACATGGTAGTCAAGGATTTCAGCAGAACTCTCTGTTTACTTTTGTGTTATGAAATGCATCATAATTAAATTATTTAAAAGTTAATTGCATGTGTGTTTAAAAAACTCAACATGGTAGACAAAAAGGTTTTTTCTCTTGAGGAAAATTGCAATATTATTAGAATGATAGCTTTAGTGGAAGTCACTGTCCAAAAGTACTGTCTTATTTAATTAGATGAAAAGTATTTTAAAAATGCAGAGGTATTATAATACATATGTGCCAGTCACCTATAAAATAGCTATGTTGTTGTTGTTGTTGTTGTTGTTATTATTATTATTATTATTATTCAGGTGGGCTTGCATTTTCCAGTTGGTGACATTCTAGTGTTTTTTTTCCTCTACACTAAGTTAATGGCAGTCAAGCCAACACAAGCATGATTCGCACATCATTCAGGAGAAGGTTTACACCCTTCACAAGAGAAGTTAATTTTGAAGAGAATCCAATGTTCATGTAAAATTAAGGCTTCATCCACTGTGTTTAATTACTGAGTAAACATGCACTAGGTGTATGCCTTGAATATGGAAACAATTAATTGCCTCCTAAGGTGAGATACTTCTGTGTTATTTCTCTTAGCATACTGTTTGGTTTTGTATACCTATATATAGGTTTTCGCTACCTCGAGCTCTTCTCAAAGTATGTTACAAAAAGCTCAAATGGTCTGGTTTGTACATAGAATCTTTCAATGAAGAAATAACTCTAAGCTCTTCCAATAGATATTTTAGGAACTACTTTTGGAAAGGTCTTCCTAGATAAAATATGCTGAAGACGCTATCTAAAACTGGAGAAAGACCAGTGAATGAAGAAATAGCTTGCTGCTGGCAATTTTCAATGTGCCAGACAGAAAATTATTAACAGCCCAATACAGTACTAAGGAAACTCCACATGCTAAGGCATTATTCTGGACTTCAGCAAAACATAGTGTGTCAGTAAAAAGGGGATTGTAGGTCTTAGATCCTTATCATGATTAGATGAACCTTGCTCAGAGAACCTTTATATTTCTTTTGTGACATTTGTGAATTGCTTTGTGGGAATTTGTACTTAGACATGTTCATTTCTCAGGTCATATAACTATTCAACCTATGGAAAGAAATCAAGCATGTATGAATGAAAGCTAAAACTCTTGTCCTTACACTGTGAAAAAAATGATAATTTAGTGACTACATGTTAGAGTGCTGTGGTTTTCAAGCTGTGATGCTTGCATTGTTTGCAATTCACAAAGACTGCTTTGTTAATCCTCAGAATGACATATGAAGCAAAATTAAAGAGCAGAGAGTTTGGGGTTAAGAAGAGAACTATTATAGTTCTGTCGGACTACGGGAAAAAGGGTCAATTAAGCAGAAAACCCCAAACTTATTTTAGAATGTGGTGCTGAAAATAAACAATAAGGACAGTAGTGTATGAAAATTAATATTAGACATGATTTATTAGTTTAATTCTTATTATAAAAATATAGCATACTAATTGTTAAAACAAATGTTTTAGTAGGACATTCTGTAGTATTCTTAACCACTTGCAGTTTTCATAATTGATATAAACAGACAGGAACCTTCACTGAAAACTTGGTCCTTGGTTCCTGGATTTTTGGTAGTCAAATACCGTATTATTCCTTTCCAACAGAAAGGAATGACAAAGGATGAAACAGCTGACAGAAGAATGTATTCCAAATACATAAAGTTTTTTGCTCAAATAAATAAGGAGAAGTATCCTTTCCTTTTCCTTCCTTTTCCCTTTTCCCTTTCCCTTTCCCTTTCCCTTTCCCTTTCCTTTCCTTTCCTTTCCTTTCCTTTCCTTTCCTTTCCTTTCCTTTCCTTTCCTTTCCTTTCCTTTCCTTTCCTTTTCCTTTCCTTTCCTTTCCTTTCCTTTCCTTTCCTTTCCTTTCCTTTTTCCTTTCCTTTCCTTTCCTTTCCTTTCCTTTCCTTTCCTTTCCTTTCCTTTCCTTTCCTTTCCTTTCCTTTCCTTTCCTTTTTCCTTTCCTCTCCTTTTTCCTTTCCTCTCCTTTTTCCTTTCCTTTCCTTTTTCCTTTCCTCTCCTTTTTCCTTTCCTCTCCTTTTTTCCTTTCCTCTCCTTTTTCCTTTCCTCTCCTTTTTCCTTTCCTCTCCTTTTTCCTTTCCTCTCCTTTTTCCTTTCCTCTCCTTTTTCCTTTCTCTCCTTTTTCCTTTCCTCTCCTTTTTCCTTTCCTCTCCTTTTTCCTTCCTCTCCTTTTTCCTTTCCTCTCCTTTTTCCTTTCCTCTCCTTTTTCCTTTCCTCTCCTTTTTCCTTTCCTCTCCTTTTTCCTTTCCTCTCCTTTTTCCTTTCCTCTCCTTTTTCCTTTCCTCTCCTTTTTCCTTTCCTCTCCTTTTTCCTTTCCTCTCCTTTTTCCTTTCCTCTCCTTTTTCCTTTCCTCTCCTTTTTCCTTTCCTCTCCTTTTTCCTTTCCTCTCCTTTTTCCTTTCCTCTCCTTTTTCCTTTCCTCTCCTTTTTCCTTTCCTCTCCTTTTTCCTTTCCTCTCCTTTTTCCTTTCCTCTCCTTTTTCCTTCCCTTTCCTTTTTCCTTCCCTTTCCTTTTCCTTCCCTTTCCTTTTTCCTTCCCTTTCCTTTTTCCTTCCCTTTCCTTTTTCCTTCCCTTTCCTTTTTCCTTCCCTTTCCTTTTTCCTTTCCTTTCCTTTTTCCTTTCCTTTCCTTTTTCCTTTCCTTTCCTTTTTCCTTTCCTTTCCTTTTTCCTTTCCTTTCCTTTTTCCTTTCCTTTCCTTTCCTTTTTCCTTTCCTTTCCTTTCCTTTCCTTTCCTTTCCTTTCCTTTCCTTTCCTTTCCTTTCCTTTCCTTTCCTTTCCTTTCCTTTCCTTTCCTTTCCTTTCCTTTCCTTTCCTTTCCTTTCCTTTCCTTTCCTTTCCTTTCCTTTCCTTTCCTTTCCTTTCCTTTCCTTTCCTTTCCTTTCCTTTCCTTTCCTTTCCTTTTTCCTTCCCTTTCCTTTTCCTTCCCTTTCCTTTTCCTTCCCTTTCCCCTTTCCTTTCCCCTTTCCTTTCCTTTCCCCTTTCCTTTTCCTTTCCTTTCCCCTTTCCTTTCCTTTCCCCTTTCCTTTCCTTTCCCCTTTCCTTTCCTTTCCCCTTTCCTTTCCTTTCCCCTTTCCTTTCCTTTCCTTTCCCCTTCCTTTCCTTTCCCCTCCCCTTCCCTTCCCTTACCTTCCCTTCCCTTACCTTCCCGAAACCTTCCCTTCCCTTCCCGAAACCTTCCCTTCCCTTCCCTTCCCGAAACCTTCCCTTCCCTTCCCTTCCCGAAACCTTCCCTTCCCGAAACCTTCCCTTCCCGAAACCTTCCCTTCCCTTCCCTTCCCGAAACCTTCCCTTCCCGAAACCTTCCCTTCCCTTCCCGAAACCTTCCCTTCCCGAAACCTTCCCTTCCCGAAACCTTCCCTTCCCGAAACCTTCCCTTCCCTCTTTCCTTTCCTTTCCTCCCGCCACTTCCTTCCTTCCTTCCGCCACTTCCTTCCTTTCCTTCCTTCCTTCCCTTCCTTCCTTCTGCCACTTCCACCACTTCTTTCCACCACTTCCTTCCTTCCGCCACTTCCTTCCTTCCTTCCTTCCTTCCGCCACTTCCTTCCACCACTTCCTTCCTTCCTTCCGCCACTTCCTTCCTTCCTTCCGCCACTTCCTTCCACCACTTCCTTCCTTCCGCCACTTCCTTCCTTCCTTCCTTCCTTCCGCCACCTCCTTCTTTCTTTTCAAGGACAAAATTAATAGGAAGGAAGGAAAAAAACATTATGTAAGTAAACAGGAAATGAAAAGACAAAGCATGAAAAATTACAGACCATCTCTGTAGTTGTTGCTTACCATTTAGATTAAAAAAAAAAAAAATAGATGGCCTCAAGATAGGAGCCAGATGGATTTAATCTGAAGACACTGAAATGTTCCCAGCTCTTCTGCAAAAATGTCATATGATTCTCCTGATTTCTGTCTTCCTAAAAGCTCGTGCAGACCTATGCTGTTGGAGCATCTGAGTCAATATGAAACTTTTGCAAAGAGAATAAGGCTTGCTTTCTGTTCTTATAAGAGAACAAGATAGGCAATTTTATTATGGCAGATCTCTTTCCTGATACAATACAACACATTCTGATGCCTTGTTGCCTATTTGCTGTCAGCAAACTTATTTAGTGAATGAATTTAACACAACATTCTCACTTCTGTTTTCAGTTACCTTATGGAAGAAGTGACCTTCTGAATTGCATGAGTAACTGTTACATCACTTTCCTTATTCTGCTCTTGAGATAACTTGTTAAATTAATCCTGTCTTCATTTATTTTATAGCACCTTCATGTTTAAATGCTGACTTTGTGAACATCGGTTTCAGTCACTGTTCTAAAGCCGTGACTTTTATGAGCCTTACGTATTTTAGATAGATTTACTGTTGACCTTTGTTAAGAAATTGAATGGGTTTTTTTGTTACTAACATTTCTATAATTGATATTGTTGATATTGTTGGTGCCACCAGGGGACTTCCTTTAAATGAAATACTATGTCTTTGCTGATAATCTCACTTAACTATACTAAATCAGATCATTGTTATTTAATTTTTCTTGGCTTTGAAAAAAAATGCATCTTTAACCTCTTCAGTACTAGGCAACTATAAATTCCAATTCATTTCAATGACACCACTGCTGTAGTTTTTTGGGGTTTTTTCCTTGTTTCCTGTTCCTCACTTTCACTTACTATCAAATAATAAAAGTCAGATAATAATGCTGCTTAAGTCACTGCTATGTGACTGCTGAGAAATCCAACATATTCTAAGATAAATAAGGAAATATTTTTTAACCTTAAAAAAAAAAAAAAAAAGAAAGCATTCTGGTGCAGAAAAGCAGCATGAATTAATTTGATTTCCGGAGAGAAACTGCCTGAATCAGAGGAAGTGTATACTACAAATGTTTGCTTCATGGCATATTCAGCCTGGAATACTGACTGTGGAAACTTTATTTTTCTCTAAAGCACAAAGTATTCTCATTATCATCCATCAGCCCGTTTTTTAAAAATTCAGATTCAAGTGCACAGTTTCAGAGAAACAGTATGCCACTTACAATTTTCACACTGAGGGTGAATTCAACTCAGTCATCCTTAAACAAAGCATAAACTAAATGTCCAGTGAAAGTGGTGAATACTTCAAAGCCTTCAATTTATTGAGCATATGGGATGAATTCTCTTTGCCTCCCACAGAAGCAATCCTAGCTTAACATATGGGCTGGCGTTTCCATTTGGTGGCCAGTGGAGGCTGCTCAATTTAAATCATATCAGATGATATGGAATAAATTCCAGCCTGGTGAATGATAGGATGCCATTTATCCAACTGCCTCTTCCTTCCTGTTTCTTTCAGTAAATCCATGGTCAGAATCACATCACAATGATGAGATAAAAGAGCACACGAGCTCATATCACACTTTCCTATTGTTTGAGTTATTTAGTACTTCTTACTATAAAATCATGTTGATAATATCATCCAGTTTGGGACTGAATTTCTGCTTTGCTATTAACTACCTCAATATGAATTTTTGGGCAAGTTTAGACAAAATGTTTTGGGTGGTTCTGAGGAAATGTTTTACTTGTATTAGAAATTATTATTTTAGGAAACTCTAAAACACCACTACTTTGAGTAACCTCCATGAAATATAGCAGGTGAAATTGTCTGCACTGAGACACACTTTCTACCATCTGCAGAGAAATTTATGCAACACATCTAGCCAACATATAAGCCTTTGAAGCCTTCAAACAATTGCTAGGTGTGCACAGAGATTTTTACCATATCAGAAGTTTAGATTTCCCAAAACCTTGAGACATTTGCCATTTATTCAAGATGCTCAAGCCTGTTATAGCTCAGTGTCCTAGGATTAAGAACTAGAGTCAAGGAAAATAGAGATGGAGACTTCATGGAGAACTTTGGAAGCAGAGTCAGTACTGCTAGGTGGCCAGGACAGAGCAGAAGGGGACTCAACAATACAGATAAGAGGTTTTGGGAAAGAAAAATGCAAAACAGTAGAGATTTTTTTTAATAAAAGACTGAGTAAAACAGTGGGTAATATGGACTGCAACAAGGAGGAAAATTCACAGGATTTGAGAGTAACTAGGCCATGAAGAAGAAAGTAACAATGACAATTAAATGGGTAGAACTGAAAAAACAAGCTGGAGTGGTTGTGGCAGGACTCAAAAAAGCCAGAAGGAACTGTGCCTGCTCACATTCCATAAAGTCCACATCAGATCCAAGATACCCTTGCTGCCAGAAAGTAGAGCAGGTGTGATGGCTATTGATGCCCGCTGGCTCCAGTAATACAGATCCAGGAAAGCAATGCTTTTCATGTCTTACTTTGATACCATGTGATTTTTAGGGACAGAAGGCTAGAGGAATAAATGCTTTAAAATGCTTTTTAAAACTTCAGAAAATTCATATAAAGGACTCACTGAAACAATGATTGGTGGGATTATGAGCATGAGGAAGTAAAGAAATATCAACATGAGGAGTATTTTCAATTTTGGTCATTGAAGCATAGTTTTTACATAACTCCACATTTATTTTGACTTCATTCTCCTTCAGTATAAAGAAAAAACTTGATTTGAGCATGATACTCCAGTTGTCAAGTAACAGAAAGGTTGCTGATGATTACCCTCTCACATCTGTTGCAGGAGTTTGGGGGTGCCACTGAATAGAGCTCCTGAAAGAGCTAGTGGAATAGGGCTAGAGCATAGGGCTAGTGCAATACTAAAAACAGTCTAGCTCTGAAAGCAGTGCTGTGCCAGTATTTCTATTTCCAAGGTGTACTGTCACTGTGACAGCAACTTTGCTGTTTCAGACAAGTTAGAAACCAAAGTTTCCATAGGCAGACACTAATTGTGCATTTCTATTTTATGGGTGGCATTTTAAGACCATATTGAAAAATCTGCAAAGTGCTGAGCATTCACAGCTGTAAGTGATCCAATGCTCAGCTGTAAGTGATCCAACGCTCTGCATCTATTAAATGATAGAAAATGCTAATTATGCTGAAAAAGCTAGCCATATAATTTTAAATTAGATATCTAAAATGACTGTACATTTAAAAACAAGATTCCCATTCCTCAGTTGGACATCTTAGAGTAGGATTGGTAATATTTTTAAATGAGGAAGTCAGAAATGAAGCCTGGACACTTACAGCCTTAAGGCTGTTTTGAAATAATTGACATATAGGTTGTTTACCTCATGGCATAGAAATTTTTGCTCCAAATATTTCAAAAGTTAAATTTCCAATTAAAAAAAAATTAAAAAAAAAAAAAAAGAAGAGAGAGAGAAGCATGGGCAGTGATGCCCAAAATGAAGTATGAAGGGCTTTTGTCTCTAAAGACAAAACTTGTCCAATTATATGGAATAGGTTTCTCAGCTGCCTTAAGATGGGTAAAACCACAGTTATTAGCTTGGTAATGATCAATTATCAGTATTTTAAATCAGCTGTTGCTACATTTGCCACTATGAATGTGAATGTGCAGCTATACATAGAGAAGTGTGAGCCCTATCTCTGTACTAAACCAAGGTTCTTTTGTTTTACAAAATACTTTGAAAATTTTTGATTCTCTGGGCTGAAGTCGGAGAAATGGTGAACAGCCTCTGCTATAGAATACCATGCAATTCCAGCCTACAATTCACTTTGTGTCCTTAAAATGAAATACATCCTCTGAAAGAATTTTCTCTCATTTCTAGAATTGCATGATAATTTATTTTTGAAGCATAAAGTCTAAATGAGAACAACCATGCCATCAAGTGTTTTTGCAGACAGGCAAAGCACTGGAAATCTGGTAGAGATTCTGCTCTACCAGAATGGAGCACTTTGCTGCATCTAAATGTATTGCTATATCATAAAGTATTTTGCCAAGTAATTCTGCCTGCAAGCGGGATTTCTTTGTAGGCTACCTAAAAACGACTTGTTTTCTTTAATTAATTTTTTTGTTTCTTTGTTAGAAAAAGACAACAAAGGTTTTATATCATATACATCAATCTGAAACATCTAGTCAACATATAAGCCTTTGAAAAACTGATAAATATACAGAGAGAGGTTTTTTTCCATATCAGAAGTTAAGATTCCCAAAACCTACGGATGTTTTAGTTTTATAAAATCAAAACACATTATTGTCAGAATAAGTTCCTTTATACTTTTGACTAATGGCTGAGCTGCATACCTGCAATATGGATAACACTAGAGAAAACACTGGCAGGCATTCTTATCTGCAGTACCTGCAGTGCCAAAACCGCCCATCTGACTAACACATCAATATAAGAAATTAAACTAGTACAATATTGCTCTTATAAGATACCCACCAAAAAAAAAAAAATAGCCATCTGTCTTCAATAGTTTCAGTAGATTGGGTGTTCAATACCTGAATCAAATGTCTGCATAAAGCTCTACACAGGCCAGCCCTACCTGATCACTCTAGAAATAATCATCAGCATGGTTGAACAACCACGGTTTTTCAGTGATAACTTCATTACGGATTTCAGTGGTGCACAGTAATTTTCATATAGTGATTTGTCTGTAAATACTCATGGTAGGACTTTTCAACAAATTGGCTGATTTACAGAAAGCTCTTTCAAGCTTCAAGGATTAAACTTGCTGCAGCTCTTCAATAATCAAAGGTACAATTCTTTGTTATTTTTCTTCCCGTTGCACTTTGGAAATAGTAGACCATAGCCCAGCAGAGACACTTTCTCTGCAAAGTACTTTCAAGGGTGTTTCTCAAATTCAATAGTCATTTTCTTGGACTCATTATGCTATTGCCTGTAGTTAAATATCCAGGCATGACTGTAGGAAAAAGAAAGTCTCCCACAGTGGAGAAAAAAAAAATCTATGAAGCCTTAATACAGTTTCTTCCTGAGATTATAGAAACATAAACACAGTGTAGAAAAAAGTATGGTTATATTCTGATATATTTACAACTCCACTTACAAGAGGAGAGGAAATTATACCCTAGGGACCAGAATATTGCTATGGCTTTGCGTATTTATTTATTTTGAACCAAGATCCAGTTTCTTCTCTTGGTGCTTCTGACTCCAAATACATGAACCCTTCAAGATACATTTAAAGTTTCTTCTACTTCAATCAGATCAATTTTAATGGATTTTAATGGTCTAATGGGGAGGGAATGGTCATAAATGTGTTTTCCATATGAGCCCAAACTAAAAGGAAGTTTGGTACAGGCTTCTTATTTCTGAAAATAAAATAGTATTTTAAAATAACAAATTATTAAGTATTAGGGTTTCATGGCCAGGTTTTTGTAGCAGGGTGACTGCAGAGATAACTTCTGTGAGAAGCTGACAGAAGTTTCCTCTGTGTCCAGCAGGACCAATGCCAGCTGACTCCATGATGGATGGCCTGGCCAGGGCTGGACCAATTAGAAATGGTGGTAATACCTCTGTGATAACAAATTTAAGAAGAAAATTCTTGGGCAGTTGTAATTGTGGCCAGAGAAGAGTAGGTGAGAATATGTGAGAGGAACAACTCTATAGATACCAAGATCAATAGAGAAAGGTAGAGGAGATGGTCCAGGGCGGAGCCAGAGCTGAGATTCTGCTGCAGCCCATGGTGTGGCCCATAGTGAGGCAGCTGTGCTCCTGCAGCCCATGGAGGTCCATGGGAATGCAGAGATCCACGTGTAGCCCATGGAGGAGACCCAGGCTGGAGCAGGTGTATGCCTGAGAGGAAGTTGTGAACCCATGGGAAGTCTGTGCTGGAGCAAGCTCCTGGCAGGGGCCTGCAGACCTGAGGAGAGAGAAGCCCACACCAGAGGAGGTTTCCTGGTAGGACTGCACGCCATGGAAGAGTGATCCACACTGGAACATTTTGTGGATAACTGTTTCTCATGGAACAGACTCACAGTAGAAAGTTCATGGAGAACTATCTCTTGTGGGAGGTTTCCCACAATGGAAAAGGGGAAGGACTCCTGTCTCTGAGCAGTGTGCAAAACTTTTGATGAACTGACTGTAATCCCCATTCCTCGTCTCTGCACCACTGGGGAAATGAGGTACAGAGGGAGGGGTGGGGAAAGGTGTTTTTAAGGTCTGTTTTTACTTCTCATTATTCTGCTCTGATTTTATTAGCAATGAATTCAATTAATATCTCTAATTCCAATCTGGTTTGCCCATGACAGTATTTGGTGAGTGATCTCCCTCTCCCCTTATCTCAACTCACAAACTCATGAACCCTCTCAACTCATTTTATTTTCTCTCCCTATCCATTTGCAGAGGGGAGGGATAGTGCAGCTTCAGTGAATGTCTGGTGTCCAGCCAGGATCAACTCATTACAATTACATTCTTCATTATTATTAGAGAAGTGAGTATTTGAAAAAACAGTATTTGAAAAAACACTCAGATATTAGGCGGATGAAGTTTTTGCTACTACAAAAAGTAAATATATCACTATTTGCTCCTTCCTTACTGCAGGAAGGTTTCTAGCAGTATATTTTCTAGTATTTTATCCTAACTGGTTTTAAAAATCTTGTGACAAATGGCTGAAGCTTCAATGGAGAGGGTAATAATATCTTATGGCTGAACTATATCTCATTGTCTGCATAAAAAATAATGAAAATCCCTTTTTCTCTGTTTTGAATGTCATCATCTTATTCCTCATTATGGATTTAGTCCATCTTGGTGTTTTCATCTAGTATTTATCATCATATGTGAAAATATAGGCTATACTTATATCTTATTCCAGTCATTGTTTATCCAACTTCAGAAAATTAGATTAAGATTTTCAAATGCTGCAGGAAGTTTATCCACAGAACTGCTACTAGAAATCCTCTCAAATCCTTTTTTAAAATCCATTGTACTGCTTCGAGAATTTCAGTCTTGATTATGAATTTCTGTGGCTTCACGAGCTTTCCCATACTTCTCTGGGTTCTTTATAAGGTCCTAATGCATACAATGTTCATGCAAGGATTCTCAGTTTCTATATTTCTCAGTTTCTATTTCTATAATTTCTACTATCCTAACTTACTTCCTGCTCTGAGCTTCATGATTTCATTTTCATAAACCTGAATTTTGCTGCTGACTGGTTCATCTGACTGATCAAGCAAACCCAGTTACCTCCTTCTCCCATTATGGCATTCAAACCTGATTAAAATGGGAACCAGGCCTTCCCATGGTGTCTAAATTACTGCTAAGATGGGCTAAGTTGCACTTTATGACAATCTGATGCTAGAAAGACAAGATGAATCTTTCATCTTTGCTTTTGTTTTATTACCTTTTAAATAGGATGCAAGAATAAAAGTGCAGCCAAAATTGTATGTATTAGTGCAAAATGCATATATTTTCTGAAGTCATCAATCATCTGTTTAATGATTAAAGATACATTTAACAAAATCACAAGGAAAAAGCATATTAGACTACATTCTTGACTTCCTGATTAAGTACATTAAAAATGCTGTGCCATTTGCTCAGTTCAGCCTTGTGAAAAGTCAACAGGCTACCATACAACATCCAGAATGATACAAATGTATAAACTATGCAGTTTTAGAAAGTTCTATTCCATAATCCTGCTTTACCCTTTGAAAGTAAAAGGATAAAAGCAGCATTAAGAGAAAAAATATTATGTATACATAATGGGGAATTTACATCTAACACCAGATATTTTCAAAAAGTTCTAGCATAGTAGAATGTAATCAGAAATAACATATACCAAGATGCAAAAGCCTTTTTAAAACTAGTGGAAAAATAGTTTCTAATTGTGTTTATACCATGTACAAGACGCCATGAAGGGGACTCATAGGAAGAGAGCACTGTCCTAACATTTTCCAAAATAATCCCCACTGAGTTTCTAATATCAGATGAGGTAGAAGTAGGAGGGAGGAACAATCTTGGCTTCATTACCTGCTGATGAGATACAAGTCCATAGGATGGAGAACCTGTTAAGTTTTTACAAAGCTGAGTCACTTCTTCCTCTGTCACAGCAGGTAGTGAAGGGAAAGTGTCATCAGCTATGATACCATCAGAATTACAGAAAAAGAGGAACATTTGTAATTTTTATGATAGGTCGTGGAAAGACTCAGTACTGAAAGACATTAAGGAGTCTCTGGTAAGTACTAAAAGAACTTTCTTTCACATTGTGCCTGCGACAAACACTATCTACATTTTTTGGGTTTGTCTTGTTCTAAGGGGAGTACTGTGAACTATACAGAATTTGAAATAATATGTATTTTCCTGACAAAAACAACATGGAAATCGCACGTTGAATGTAATTTCTCAATATTAAGTGCCCTAGGTTTAACCTTGTTATGTTGAAAAGAGTAATAAACTCCTTCCAGCATGTCCAATAAATAAATTCCCAAATCTCACCCCAATTTCTACTGCATCAGAAGTATTGTGAGAAGCTAGTTTTGATAACCATGCTGATAAAGCAACAGTTGTTTATAAAAAACCCATATCAGTAAGTTAGATTAAGAGTGAAGTACTGGAAATATACCTGTAGTTCAGAAAAACTCCATTTCTCATTTAAAAACCTACAAATATTTCAAACCTGCAGGATTACACGTAGAACTAAAGACAGAAATTTCCCTTTTTTTTTATTTTTACACAAGGTAAAGGATAAGATCATACAATCAGCAATTCTTATCTACTTGATCAGGATCCAGTGGATGTGCATTGGAATTTAAAGAGGGCAGAGAAGGAGCTTACTTAGAAAGATCACTCCTATGGCATTAAACCCTCTAACCAAAGAGCATAAGGGTCAGTGAGAAAAATCTGCTAGAAAGTGATCTGAATGAGGGACAATAGAGAGATCATAAAGACAGCAAGAACATCAGGCATAAAGGTTGACCCTTCATGCCCAAAGTTGATTAAAACGTTTCAAGGATTATATTTTGTTAAGTATTATTGAATTATGAACAAATATAGCTAATAAATGTCCAATTTAAGAAAAACAGAATGTGCGAGACATGGAAAATATTTTCTAAACTACATTGTATCCCTGAAAAAAAACCAACTGCACCTTGAGAACTATGATATTTGGTTTACAAGTGCCTTAGGATATCTCAAGACTTCTTGAAATGAGAATGCTCCATGCTAACTTCAAGGAGCTAGAGACAGACCTGGAAGAAGCCATCATCAGGAAGGGATACAGAACAGTCCCTTTTATCCTAAAAAAGACGAAGCAAAACTAAAAGGAAGTCATCACTTCACTACCACCAGGCAGGTCTAGGAACTTGGTAGCAGTGATACAAGATTGTCTAAAGAGGCAGCACACTTACCAGATTTTGCAGACTAGTTCTGTGGTCAGTATATCCTGCAACTTGTCCTCTAGGATGAGAGGGATTGAGGGAAAAATAGCCCTAAGTACCCTTTCTCTCTGTAAGCAGCAAATGATCAGGAAGCAGAGAAGACCAGACTTCTGAGGAGGCTTTCCTTTCACATTAGGAGCATGTTGAATCCTGTAATCAGTAGGGGGCTATGGACAACCCAGCCACTTAACAGCTCTTAACAGAAGATACTCATAGTTGCTCAGTGACCAGCAAGGATCTCCACAGCATGCAGGTTTCTACCTGAAGCATTTGGCTTGAAGGGGCATGGGAATAAGACCAGGCTCACTTAAGATGAGCCTGGGGGTAGGATGCCAGGCTTAGGAGTAAAATCAGTAGCCCAGCTGAAGTGCAACTACACCAATGCACACGGTATGGGTAACAAACAGGAGGAGCTGGAGGCCACTGTGCAGCAGGAAAGCAATGACAGAAATGTGATGGGATGAGCAGAGGGCTGCACTGGATGGCTACAAGCTCTTCAGAAGGGACAGGCAAGGAAGGAGAGGTGGTGGGGTGCCTCTGTACATTAGGAAGTGTTTTGACTGTACAGAGCTCAAGGCTAGCGATGAGAAGGTTGAGTGCCTATGGGTGACAATCGGGAGAAGGCCGAAAAGGCAGATATCCTGGTGGGAGTCTGTTATAGACCACCCAACCAGGATGAGGAGGTGGATGAACTGTTCTATGATGTGATGGTGGTATTTCATGATTGTCACCCTTGTTTAACTGGCCAAATGTCTGCTGGAAACTCACCACAGCTCAGAGGAGGCAGTCTAGCACATTCCAGGAGAGCAACACATCTACCCTGAACTTCCCCAGTACAGACTTAAGCCTATTCAGGATGCTGGTTGAGAGAGAGCTTTGGGAACCAGCTCTAAAAACAAAGTGAGCCAAGAATATGGGACATACTTTAAAAAAAAGTATTGAAGTTTCAGGGGCAAGCTATTCCTATGTGCAAACAGATAGCAGGGAAGAAGACTGGCCTGGCTGAGCAGCAAGCTTTCACAGGAACTCAGGGATAAAGAGAGGGTATATAACTTCTGGAAAAAGGGGCAGGTAACTCAGGAAGTCTATAAGGATGTTGTTAGGTCATGTAGAAATAAAACTAGAAAGACAGTAATTTAGCTGAAACCTTGTCTGGTCACTATTGGTTACACCAGTTTTTGAAAATATATTAATAATAAAATGCCAGCCAAGGTAAAACTCCATTCTTTATTGGAGAAAGAGGGAAATACACTGACTAATGAGGAGGAAAACACTGAGATACTTACTGCCTTCTTTGCCTAGTAATGCTCAGAGCAACTGGCCCCTTGACATAGTAGGCAGGGACAGAGAGCAGAACAGACCCCCTGTAATCCATGAAGAAGTAATTAGTGACTGCTGTGCCACTTAGATGCTCACAAGTCTATGGGGACAGATGGGTTTCATCCTAGGCTGATGAGGGAGCTGGTGGAAGAGCTCAATCAGCTGCTCTTCATCAATTATCATGAGTCCTGCTTAACAGTAAAAGTTCCAGATGAGTGGTTTGTACCAACAATAGCGTGGCCAGCAGGACCAGGGCACTGATTGACCCCACGTACTCAGCACCTCAAGTGCTGTGTCCAATTCTGTCATCCAGAAAAGGATGACAAGACTGATGAAGGGTTTGGAGCACAAGTCCTGTGAGGAATGGCTGAGGGAGTTGTTGTTGTTTAACCTGGTAAAAAAGAGGCTCAGGGGGACCTTAGTGTTCTCTACAATTAATGAAAGGAGCTTTTAACCAGGTCAGGTTTTAGCCTCTTCTCCCAGACATCCAGCAACAGGATAAGAGGACATAGTCTTAAACTGTGTCAGGAGAGGTTCAGGTTGGACACTGGGAGAAATTTCTTCACAGAAGAGGTAATTAAACATTGACATGGAATGCTCAGGGAGGTGGTAGAGTCACTTTCCCTGGGGTTTTTTAAGGAAAGATTGGATATGGCACTTGGTTCCATGGTCTAATTAAAAAGGTGGTGTCTGGTCATAGGTTGGACTTGGTGAACTTAGAGGTCTTTTCCAACCTAATTGATTCTCTGATTCTATGAATATCTAAACACAAGCAAGAGCTCATCCAGACCCATGGCCCCTTTTTCAGTCTTCACTAGTCTTTCACTAGTCTTTCATATTAATATGATTTTTAGCCTAGATATTTTCTGTCTTGGCTCATTCTCTGTGATTAGGTCTACATACTAGTCTCTGAACAGGCTTCCTTTAAGGATATTTACTCGAGTTTAAGGACTTCTTCACCTCATCTTTCTTTCTCATTGATTCTTTCTATTAAGATGCATGAAATGGAAGGAATCAAGAGAACAAACTAGGAGAGAAAAGTCCATGTATTGTACTCCCTTTGAAACACATTTGGTTTTAAAAAACCCTTACCCTATTTTGAAAAAATAGTTTCAAAACCTTTTCAGATGTTCTCTTCACTAGTCGCATCAGTGCCAGTAATGGATAAACAAGAGCTAACCCTTTTCCTGGCATGCCTCTCCCTCAACAGTGACAAAGCAAGCCAGCTGATGTCCGACAGTAAAGGTTCCTTTCACAATAGCAACATATGACAAACATAATTGCTTTGAAAAGAAAAATATCAAGAAAACCCAAGCCCAAAAACAAAATCAAAGAAGTTCTGAAGTACTTTGTAACATTTAAAAGAACTGCTAAGGAGGCATCAAGAAAAGACTTAGCAAGAATTTATTCTCTGTGATTCTAAAAAATCTGGTTTTATTATTTTAACTCATTATTCTTCCTTGATGTTATGATAGTGTAGTTCAGCAACAAGTCCTGAGATAACAGAGTAGACTCTGGGAATTCATTTCTTCCAGCTGAGCCACATGGAGCTAGTACTCAGACCCTTCCTCCAATTGCAGTATGACTTTCCTCAGACCAGCTTCTGACAGCAGAATTATGGATTTTCTGACATCAACTTACACATTAAAAAAAAAACAAAACCCTCTCTCACAGTTCTTATTTTTCTACAGCTGAGTGAGCATTTAAAGACAAAGTACCTTCCCTTGGTCCAAAGGTCTCTTTAACACAAATGTAATTTGTCTTTAAGATAAGTCAAACTCAGAGAAGCTGACCTCAGACTTAGAAAAGGTCTGAAATCATTTAAAAAAAAATACAACATGATCATGTAGAAGTTATCTGCACCTCATGCAAATAAAAAGAACTATCAAGAGCTTAAAGCCTTAAGCTAGGATTCACTATACAGCTGCTCAGCTGCCAATGCTGCCAAAGGCTTCCAGTGCAACTTTATACAAGCCATTTTCTCTGCGTATTAGCAGCTATATTCCTCTTTGAAGAAGAAACCATTTTCTTCTCATCAGTAATCTGTCACATCTATTTAGTTTGTAGACGGCTGAGAACAGGGATGCTGTATATAGAGTAGGACAGTGCTTTTTGTAGTCATTTGTCGATACTGCGATAGATAAATACTTAGTCCATATGCACTAGCTTAAACTGATTTGGTGACTTTTTTTTTATTTGTTTTTTTTAGACATCTCACAGAGTTTGCAGTTTTACACCCTGGCAAATGTCTACAGACTAGGCAAATGCATATACATGTGTACTTTCTGAATTAACGTAGAAGAATCAGTCAAAAGAGGAGAAATGCCAGTATTACAGGGATCTCAACAGTTGTCCATGTGTCCATTTACTTTACAGAGTCAAAAGATTTCTAGGAACCCGCAGCATTATTTATCACTAAAACATTGCTGGGTTTAAATTCCATTTAGGAATAAAGAATGAACCTTTTGAAATAATAACAATGAGAGAAAAAGAGTAAAAACAGACTTCCAGTACTTGAATTACCTCAGATCTCCTGTGTGATGTGGAAAGCAAGATGGGAGGTGTCAAGAAAGAGTAGAAGTAGCATAATTTCTTCATATGTTAAGTAGGATATAACAAGAAAGGTATATGATCCAGAAGAAAGAGGGTTGTTGCCAGATGCATAACCTCCAGCCATCATCCACTCCTACAAGACAGCTGAATTCTTCTATGGTAACCCCGCATTTAGTGTTGCCTTACCATCAAGCTGGTGGCAGCTCTGGAGTGGGACTGCCTCTGTGGGTTTATCACTCTCCAGCTTACTTTTTGACAACAAATTCTCCTCTGGGCCACTGAAGTCCTGTTGACAAAACTGTCATTCATATGAACTTTTTTCCATAAAATGTTGTAGTTTTGAGAACCTGGTATTTTCTGCTAAAACAAAGAAACAAGCAAAAAGTTTTTGTTAAAAGAAATTCCCATATAGCTCTTTTATTTTTTGTCCCTATGCAGACCACAGCCTTACTCAATGTATAGAGGAGAGCCTGCAGAGTAAGCAGTTATTCACTATTTTGCTTTACCTTCATTCTGGAGTGCGCAGTCCACACACTCCAGAATGAAGGTAAAGCAAAATATTATTTTCCGCTATTTAAACTTGCCTGTAAAGCCAGACTCATTATTTTCTACATGTGTTTTTTTTGTGGTTCATTAAAGTGCTTGACAAACAAGAATTTATTTTTCCAGCATTGTGCTGACAGAGAGTTGAGACAGAGGGATTAAAGTCAAATGTGCCATTCATGTTGAGTTCTTGATCTGATACCTTGAAACCTGGATCTCCTAGGCTACATATTGTTACATAGGGCTCTCTGTATTTGCAGCTCCCTCCCACCTGATTGCAGGTAGGGCAGTCAGCAGTCAGGATTTCCCAGTCCCTCAGAATCCCACTTGGGCACCAAGCTAAGGAGGAGCATAATCAGGGACCATCCATGGAAGGTACTTAGCCCGGATGAGGGATGTAGTGGTGGTCAGCAGTAAAGAAGACTGGTTACCCTCGATGGCCTGAGGGTTCTGCAGCCTCCTGCCCAGTCCAGTACTGATTTTTTCACAGGACATAGCCCATATGCCTGTGTGTGCATGTGATTCCCCAGCTAGGGGACTTCTAAAAACTGCATCTACTATATTTCCCAATAATTTCTCCTGGTCTTTGGTGATGTGAAGTTGTTTAAGGATATTGCAATCTCACCAACCTTGCCTTTTTCTTTTCATTAAAATGGTGCAAAATACTGCTGTGTCATGAATAATGTATACTTTGCTGACCTTAAAACTTTTTGCCTCAACGAAGCAGCCCTAGAATCAAAATTTCTGCCATATACAAAACCAATATGTCCTGTTAGTTGGGCTTTTTTCTCCCCTAAGTCAGAAAACTCACTTTTCCTAGAAATTTCTGAAAACAGAATTATTTTATGTAAGTCTATTTAAAATATTTGAAAAAAATGTACCAAATTAGGCAAAGTTCAGTAAAGTTTTAAACCAATAGATAACATGGTAAAAATATGACATATCAGGGACAATACGACATACTATATTTGTTCTGGCTATAACAAATAGAACTTGAAAGCAGAGGGACTTGGGACAGAAGGGAAAAGGACTGTCACCAAACTGTCAGTGACTTCTTACTTCAAATCCTTTTGATAACACTTACTAAACATTAGCACCCCCATGCATGCTACTGTTGTGTTGTGCTTAGAGTGGCACTAGCTAATCATAATTACACAGTATCATATTCACTGCTTCTCTTGTTAAAGCTCTGAATGCAGAGAGCATGCCCTTTGCCAGCCACAGAGAACTTCAGAATCTTATCCTCAACTGCTTTTTGTATTTGGCACTATGGTCAGCTTACAGGTCTCCTCCGTGCTCTTGTGGCATCTTTCCATATCAAAGCCATCTTTCAGTTCCAGAAGGATGAATGAGTACGTGGAAGACACATTGCTGTCTCTCTACCCAGGAATACTATCTCCCTCAATTGTTTTTACAGTTTATCTATGGGACACAGAATAGGTATATGTGTTGCAAGATATTAAACTTATCTCTCTTATAGATAAGAATAAAGCAGATGTTGAGACCCTCTCGACTGCACTTATAATGTTGATAGTTTCTCCTTCTGAGACACTGGTAACCTTTTCTGCTTCCTGTTAGCAATTTCTTGTTTCCCCTCCCCCACCTCCCTTACCCTTTAAATGGAAACACAAGTCTGCCATTTAATAAAACCCCAATAATGATCCTGCTTTAAAGGACAAGGGCTAATCACTTACTGCTTAACATTCCAGACACATGACAGTGGAGGAGACTAAATCAGTTAAACAGCAAGATGCAGCACAACTAATTTTCATGTAAAAGGGGGTGATTGCCTTCTTTTTTTTTAACCATTGTGATTTCTTTAAGCTGTTAAAGCCCAAACATTCTCGTCTATCAGTTTATGAATTATTAATAAAAAAAGAGAGAAAAGAGGCTTTCTTTTTCTAAATATCATCTGCTAAGCCACCACAGACTGAAGTGCCTCACACTGATTCCTGATTTACATAGTCCCAGTTGGAAGTTAATGAAGACTGCTGAGCCACCTTTCAACATGCAGATAAACCTTCATGTATTTAAAAGCAGGGAATATGTGCTTGTTGCTGGCAAATTATTCATCTAAGATCTGAAGTTTCTGACACCGCCTGCGTCAGATAAACTGTCACCCAAATTGCAAACTAATTAGTGATTCAAACATTTTTGAGCTGATTGATGACAGAATAATTTACGCTTGTTTCTCAGTTTCCAGCTGGCATAGGCTGCTGACTGGAGCCCTAATTAACGCTAGTACATCAGTCATGTTCTGCCAAGGCAGCACATACAATTAAAAGGCAGTTTAAATGGAATATCACATTAAAAAGGCTGGTAGATGCAAATGTGAGGAAACAGCACTTTAGGATAAAATGACAACAGAACCCCAGAAACCAAAACAGAATAGAACAGGGTTGGGTTTTTTTTTTGTTGTTGTTCTTGGGGTTTTTTTGTTTGGGGTTTTTTTGTATGGTGGTTTTGTTTTGTTTTTTAATGGATAAGTAAATTGTTTTCTGCATAGGCTATTTAGCAGAATAAAACAAGTGTGGAGGCAAAATATGCACACTAAATTCTTCATAACAAGTTTTAGCTTGATGCAATCTCTTAATATTTGTTAGAGAATTGATGTGTACTTGCATTTTGGATATCAGCGCTGTAAAAACTAAATAGAGGGTGTCAGTGATGGCTGTGAAGTTATTTACAGTGATAGTATAAGACAAAACAAATATCAATATGCTTGTGAAAAGCTCTACTGAAGCAGCCTTAAATTTTTTTTCAAACAGAGCTGATTAGTTCTTTTTCAAAAGAAATCCAAAACTCACTAAAGTCAAAGAAAAACTGGATGTAGGATGTGTAGGAGTATACTGCAAATACCTAGACATCCCTATTCATATTTTCAGGTAAGATTTTGATAACAGCAATACTATACAGTAAACACACAACAATTTCTAAGGGTGTTCCTCTGATTAGGTCATAAAACATTTTGGGAAAAAGTAGCTATTGTATTAGTTTTAAATACTTTCTTTATTGCCACGGGTACAATTACAACCTGTGACCTGATTATGTCTCAGGCACCTATTGCAGCCTGCAACACAGAAAGACAGTCCTCTGCAATGTTGCTGTCAGGCAGCTGTTTAATTTTATTAGGTCTATTTTATTGCATACATATTATAACCACAACACTTATATATCAGCTCTTCACTGGGTACTAAGCATTCAGGTAAGAGAAAATGCATTTTGCCATTTCAGTACAGAGAAGTGAGGATATCGGTAACCTGTATTCTCATCTACATTTGAACTACAAGAGTGCTGGCTGTTTAAAACTGTTCATCAAGCTAAGGACAAAAACAGTCCTCCTTGACACGACTCACAAAAAGTCTTCAGCCTGCAATGCCAGACCCTTGTTGCAATGTATGCTGCATATTTGATGACATGGTTTATCTCACTCAATGTGACCTCTGTGGGGGGAATAGTTTTCATGAATATAAACAGCCCTGGGGTTCATATGCTGTCTGTTAAGGTGTTTTTGAGATTATCTATAGCACATGACAGATGAGCCTTTGACTCTTACAGCACTCAAGTACAGAACAAAGAAAAGTCACTGTAGTAACCACAGACCGACCTGGAGACTGGAGATGTGTGAAAGCAGTCCATTTGTTTCTAGGAGCACAGCAGACTGAATGCTCACATCAGTCAGTGCAGTTACATTTTGCTGTCAAATGCCATTTTGCAATGCCATATATTTTCACCTTAAAAAAATTTTAGATAAGTTATAATTTCCATTGGTAATAGTGACGAGGAGTTCATATATTGGTGTTGACAGCTGAGCTATTTTAAGGCACTTTGTAAACCAGTGAATTGGAGATGAGGGGTGAAACTCACCTTAGACACAAATAAGCCCAAATTTTCTGACTTTGCTAGAGTTGGGTGAGAATTTTGCTTTGAGGCATGGTGAAGGCCATGTGCTGCTGACCCTGCTGTAGTGATAAAGGAAGAGTCACCAGAAAAACCTATGGTTGGTGTGATGCCTCATCACACAACTTCTGCTGATTTGACTGAGTGTCTGACACTAAGCTCACCGGTAAGCACTGAGAGTGCCCAGGGACAGCAACATCCCAATGGGCATGGCAGATGGGATGCCTAGCACCTGGTAGAAAGTATGAGATAGGAACCATCTCAAAAGGGAGTATTGGGATGATTACTCAACAGCAAAACAGCCGTAGTCAGGATTGCTGTATAGGATCTAAGGATGTAAATTTTCACACTCCCACTTCAACATCCTCTTTTTAGATCTGTTTTTTACAGCTTTATGTACAACAAAAATATTTTCTTGTCAGTTGTAGAACAGAGTTTAGGACAACAGGATTATGCTCTCCTTTCTAAAAAATATGTCAAAAGCATCAGTCTATTAGCAAACGAGTAAGAAAGAAAAATACCAAAGAGTTATTATTAAAATCTTACACTGATGGAATAAGACAATTTATTAACAATTTGTGTTTTCAATTAGAAAGCATATCCTGCATAGTGCAGGGCAAATTCTGATTTTTATCACAAGACCTTACAGATGTCATATGAATGACTTGCAAACTATATTAAACAGTCATGCACACAGAGCATTGGAGGGTAGAGTCATAGCTTTTGTTTTAAACAAGTGGAGAGATGAGTGTTTCTACTGCTGCAGAAACTGGCTGTCTCCATGCTGCTGCTGATCACAGCAGTGGCTTGCTACATCTCCCCAGAGAAAAGCAGCTCTATTAAGAGGAGGAATTCTGAATTCCCTCTGAAACCTCAAACTTTTAATGTGCAGTGTAAATTCAGCAAGTGCTAGCCTGTTTGTGTTTATAACATATTAACCAAGTGCAGTATCGCATCCCCAGCGGGGAATCCAGAAAAGCCTCAGTGCTCAGACTCTTATGTGTTTTCTCTAAAGCTCTCTATCTAATGCTGAACACATGAAAATCTTTCCAATATGAAATGCCTTCTTCCCTTTTAAACACTTTACCCTCAGGTTTCCTAATGTCAAGGTTTACTTTCTTTGCTGAGAATAGAGCCTATTCAATTAAACGTGATCATACCACGATTTCCTATAGTAACCTAAGGGACAGAAAAGCACTCAGGAAAACAGGTTGTGGGGGGCTCTTTAAGGATTTTGCCTTTTTTAAGAGATTTCTTAATATTCTCTAAGATTAAAAGGAAATTTTAAATAACAGCAGAGATAAAATAAATACTGTGGGAATAGAAATAAAGACAGTGTTGCACTGTCACACTATGCACCTTGGAGAGCTAATTTCAGTTCACTGTTTTGCCACAGACTTATGTGACCTTTGGGAAGTTACTTATTCCAATGGAACCTCATTAACCAATTTGTAAAGAGGGTAAAATGACATATTTTCTATACAACAATCTTAGCTGTTCATTTGAACTTGCCAAGTATGAACTTCTCTTCAAGATATGAGTATATACTCTTTGGTGCTTAGCTTGAACGTTCTTCAGCACTGTCTCTGAATGTAGGAATAACTACAGTCAATCAATTTTTAATTTTCACCTGCAGTTACAGACAGGTGAAATGACTAAAAGTTTCCACAGGCACAGCCTCGACCATTGCAGTTGTTTTGTGAACATATATTTTTTGAACCTTACTACGTCAGACTCTCTCAAGATTTCTGAATATTTTTTAACACAGAGGATTTATTCACAGGAGATATATTTTAAAAATGCATTTTACTTAGGATAATCCTAGTTTTTCCACATTTTACTCTCCCATAAATTACACTCTCCTCATTCATCCTATGGTAGGAATCAAACCACATATGGCTCTATTTCAATGTGTATTGTCTAGTAAGTACTGTCATGATCCACAAAATCTGAATTCTCTCTGTAAATAATAAAGGAGTACCTAGTTGTCATCCTTCAGCCTTTAAATGTCCTTTAGGCCTTATTCTTCTATTTTCCAGAAGAAAAATGTTAGAAAATATCTATCAAATTTGGCATCTGCTCTGTGGGATTTCAGTCCCCAGTTATGTCAGTGGGTATCATGTCCCAGTGGTGCTTGATTTTAAACCAGGAGGGTCTCAAGAAGAAGGTGGTGATCTGCTGGAAATAGTAAGGCATGAGAGAAAAACTAACCCTGATGTACACCATGACTAAAACGAGAGAAAAATAAGATGAAAAGGAAAAGAAGGTAAAGAACTATGGCAAGCAATGATGATCAAAAACATTGTAAGTGTATCAAACATATACAAAGGACAGATTAAAGAACGTGCCAAGCATTTCTGGAACATGGTACAGTGCAGATGATCAAGAACTGGCACAGATTGTCCTGAGAGCTTGTGGAGTCTCCCTCACTGAAGATATTTAAGAACTATCTGGACACATTCCTGTGCCATGTGCTCTGAGATGCTTCTACTTGAGCAAGGAGTTGGACCAGATGACGCCACTGTGGGCCCTACCAACTTTATACGTTATGATATTCTGTGGTGGTACTGCAAAACCCAAGATACAGTGTGTAGTATTAGCAGTAGGCCAGACAGGAGCACAAAGAAAGACCTGCATTGGATACAAGCATTGGTTCTAACCAGAATTGTGATCACTCTTTGACTGACCTAGATACCTTCTTTTTCTTTAGGTTTTGCAGTTTGTTCTTCAATGGTACATTTCATTGTAATATGTGATTCACATAATACTCTGTCACGCTGAAGAGGTCCATTAAAGCAGTTACTATTGATGAATCATCCTCTTCTCTGTCACTTATGGTGGTCTGAAGGTACAAAATTTGATTGCATCTCACCAGCACTTAACACCAAGACAGAACAAGCTATCTCTGGACCATGCAAGAGATAATACTAGTGCTAAACAGGAACATGCATTAGCAATCACAATAGAAGTAACAAGTAGCCTAGAGGCTTAATATAGATAATAGGAAGCTCAAAGAATAACAGATATCCTGCCTCTGCAGGAACAAGGCTGTTTTTAACACTGTGCAAAATAATGGTACTATTCTATCCATTCATTTTGACAGAATTAAATTGGTTTTATGAAGGTGTAGCTTAGAAAAGAATTAGGTTTGTTGTCCACTTGGGAATAATTCATGGTATGTTTATAAAGCGTAACAACAAACAAGCTGAAAAAAAAGAAAGAAACAAAAAGGAAAAATAAAGAAACAAGATTTTTAAGTGTGGAAACAGTATCTGGCAATCAGTAGTTTGTGTACATACACAGAGGAAAGAGAGAGCTTCTGCCTCCTGAGATGCTTCCTTTAATCATGTGTCTATCAACCTTTTCCTTATTTTAATCCATTGCATCTGAAATTTTATGGATCACTTATTTCCCTTCAAAAAGTTTTGCAATTCGTACCATCTACTTTCCTTTTAAAATTGCTCAAAAGTTTTCTCCCCATCAGTATCTTCTCTCCCTTGAAATGGCAGCCTGTGGAGGAAAAGGAGTAAGCTCCTGCCCTGACACCTTGTAGTTGTTGCAATGTGAAGGTCTCTTTCCTTTATTCAACCACAGTTCTGCAGATTTTGCATAGCAGGTGCCATGCGTATACCAAGGCTTTATAAATAGTTTTTCAATAGCATACCACATTTTAAAAGTCATAATATTAACTGAATGTATTCACTATGGACAAATTCAGTGAAATTAAACTTCCATCTTTCCTCCTCTCCTCAAGTCTTTTATTTCTATCATTAATGACTTTCAGACAAATAACCTTGTCACTGTTTCAGCAAGGGACACCCTAAAAATCAGGAAGGATATGAAAAACCATGTGCCTCTCATAACCAGAAATAATTAATATCTAAAGAACATGAAGGCTTTCTATTTTTCCAGTCTAATGAAAAATTTGCTGGCAGAAGAAAGCAACTCTATGTGATTACACTGTTACATGCACACATGATTTTATGTCTGTCTCACATAAGTACATGAATGTGTAACAAGTACATACATACAGATATGAGCAGATGACCACAACCTCATCTGCTAAAAATTACTAAGTTTAATGGAATTGCATTGCTTCACATTGAAGGTGATTTGGTCCCATGTATGTGCCGCTATATATGCCTATATTCCAAAGTGAGAAGCATTCTACATTCTAAAATTATTTTAGGTCCGTTGGCTAAAATCCAAGTCTGGAATAACATGAACTTTGCAGTAGACTTTATATAGCCTTTTTTTTTATTTCTAGTTTTTCAGTAAATCTTTTAATATGGAAAAGTATTTATACTACTGTAATGCACTAAATACTTGGTGAAAAAATTGCATGGAAATGTAGGTGATAATAATTAGTATTCTGTGCTTAAAAGTGGTCATGTTGTCTAGTAAGTTTTTCAGGAATCAGTTACTGCATCATGTATCACGCCTTGCTGACTAAGTGACAAAAGAAGATGCAAAACTACTATTTTTTACAAGGCTTTTAAACACAGCTAGATTACCAGTGTTTTACCAGAGCAGCATTTTCACTTTGATAAAACTGATAATTTCAATTTCTTTCGATTGGCCAGTCTATTTTCTTCCCCTTGAAACAAGAATGAATATTTTTTCACTGGTGAAGGATTATTATTTATCCCAGTGGAACTGTGAAAAAACTAACAAAGGAACTTTATTTTTTCCCCAAATTCTCATCACAAGTACTACTTGCCTATTCAAAAAAATCTTATACTCAGGTAAATCACTCAGTAATCATTCTACAGAACTAATTAGAGCTGAAAAAAATCTAGGCAAGAGTAATTAAAAAATCTACTGAAGTTAAGATATTAAAAAGACCCTGTATCATTTTTGTTTCCTTTTCGCGCTTTCTGTTCAGATCAAATGCAGAAATGTTTACTGGTAGCAATGTTGGAGGAAAACAGCAAATTAAAACGAAAAATGAACAATGTCCATGGAGAAAGAATTCAGAATTTGTTTAGAACAGAAGACTAAATTTAAATATATAATTCAATTTACCCTCCAAGAAAAGTCCACATCTTTCCCTCCAAACCTGGTCTTGTTCCACTGCTCATTTGAAGCTACTCTTACACCAATCCCTAAATTCTGCTAGTAAAGGATTTGTAAAGTAACAAGGTTGGGAGCCTGATTGAATTGAAAATGACAGTAAATGGGGGAACAAGAGGAATTTTTAGCTGATTAGCTTATCAATATGGTTTTCTACATGGCTGTGCAGCTAACTGGGATGGCACAGTACAGAAGTAGGGCACATAAACAAGGACTGGGCAGAAGAGATGGGACGATTGTTTGGTAATAAAGCTGCTTTAAATGAGTATCAAGTAGTAACTGCAAAGTTGTTTTCATTCTACCAACAAAAACAAGTATCACTGGAATTCATTATAACTATTTTTACATCTAAATCATAGAATATTCTGAGTTGAAAGGGACTCAAGAGGTTCCTTAGAGACCTCTTAAGTGAATGGCCCATAACAGAGATTGAACCTACAACCCTGGTATTATAAGAACATGCTTTAATCAGCTAAACTAATTTTATAACTAACCATTGCTGAAATTTGGAATTCCCTTTGGAGCAATCTCATTGAGATCAGGCTGTAGCAGTAATTCTTATAATATGATCCATGGATCTGAGATGAAGAGAATTTGCTTATGATTTCCAGAGATCTGATTTCAAAATGCTACATTTTGCCCCATAATGCATTAAATGAAACCACTGCTGGTACCAGATGGATACCACAAGTATCAGGAGAGCTGACAACCTGCCCTTCACGCATAAAGTATCTAGGACTTTCAGTGTACTAATCTGTAAGATTTAGTAAAAAGACGGGACAACATTGCTTCTAAGTCTGCCCTGTCAAACTGCAAGATATTTTTCTCCAGGTACAAGTGAAAGAGTACAGTACGTGCAGGTACTGTCTTAATGATAACATCCACCCCAGGCCTGACAGTCTCTGCCAGAAGACCAAGTTAGACTGCTGCTAATGGTATTGTCTTGAGTATGCCAACGCTTTCTATCCAATCCTTGGAACAGTTAAAAGAGAATTGTAGCATGAGAGAGAAGTGCTTTCACTTAAAGTCAATTTTAAAAAAGAGAAGCTATTCACAGAAATGGAAAAGGAGGAAATTTGTCATTTTCTCACTCCCACTTACACACAATTATTTGTATGAATAGCACCATTGAAATAAAAGTTACTATTTGGGTGTTTACCTATTGAAATAAAAGTTACTATTTGGGTGTTTACCCATTCACTAACGGACAGATACAATTCTAATAATTTCATGTTGCAAGTGTTTTTAAAAAAATAAGGTTTTTCTAAAAGCAGCTCCTCAAAGGGAAAAAATATTCAGCCAAAAATGCTAGGTATTTTTCTCCCCAAATTCTAAAAGAAAAAAGGGATTTTATGTTTATACCACCAATGTTATTATCTGTTATTATCTATATTATGTGTGGTACTTTTTTGTCTTCAGATTTACATTTCCAAGTTCATTACACTCAAACTCCTTCTCCAATTCCTTAATTTCTCTCCTACCATGACAGATTTACCATAATCTTGTTTTCATTTCATCTATCACTCACTATTTCCCAAAAGCAGAACTAGGTGTTTAGTTCTTCTAATTGTGTTGACAAGTTGCAGTCAAAAAAGTTGCAGTTTATGCTTCAGAAGAGGCAATCCACACTTAATCCTCAGTCAATACATATATTCCCAGACAAACGGGGAGCATCTTTTCTAAAAAACATTTTTTCAAAGAGCTGCCATATGATGGTCATTAAGATAAACAAAAGTTCAACTCTCCCCCAGTTGCTTCAAGAAGAGCCAAACTAGCATGTTATATAGGTAATGCCACCTAAAATCAGAACAAGCCTCTAAAAGCTTATGTTTCTCCTTTCCTAATTAAAATGCTGATGACAAGTTTTTGAAATAGTTTGAAAAATGCAACACAGTCTACTCAATTTGTTCAGTGAACAGTGCTTCCAAGATGCTTCAGAGGAATAATTTTTAAAATCTAGAGTCCTAGCATAATCCGTCCACTCTTTTTTCCACTCTTCTGTATACCTTCCTATCTACCTTTCCTATACCTGCCATTTTTATCATAAACAGGTCTGTTTCCAGCGCCTTCTCATTTGGGCAGTTTTCTTCAGGATGATCTTTCAGTTCTCTCAGCTGTCTCTCAGAAGTCCTTCTCTTTGACAGAACATTCCTGAGGTAGAGTGACCCACATTTGCACCTTTACATTGTGAGGTTTTTTTACATCATTTGCTACCCCATTCTTCCTTTAGCAGAAGAGATTAGTACCACTCTCCCCAACAAGGAAGAGTTACAGAGCACTACTTTGTAAGGGAAAACCACCATCGAGAACTCAGGATGAGAAAGAAAATTGTATTAAACCCACAGCCTACAAGATATGAACACACTAACTCCTAGCTGTGAGCAGTATAGAATCTGTTAGTCCTGGCAGCAGCATGTGCAGGACAAGAAAACAGATGTAGACAGTAAAATGTCATCTATAAATGAATACACTGATCTGAAGTCTTAACCGTGTGGACATGCTGAACCTAAGCCAAGCCACAGCATAAGAGCTTGTGTCTTCTCTATTTGCTGTGAGATTTTCATGACAAGACAGTCGACAGTAACCTAGTCAAGGAAATAAGAATTTGATGAGTGCAGATTTTCTTCCTTGAAAAAAGGGGAAAAAACCCCAAAAATCTTTCAACCTGAAAAGCTGAAATCACATTATACCTCAGGCATTCCAAAATGAGAGCTGCCAACATTATTGTCACTGACAGAGCCTGACTGAGGAGGAAAATTTTTGGCAGAGAAAAAGATGTTGCCTCCTATTTCCACTCCTCAGAGCAGTGGTGTCAGTATTTCAAGAGCCAGTGTCCATCCAAAAAAAAAAAACAATCCATTGCAAAATAAAAGCATTCCAGGAGTCCATAAAACTAGAAGTAAACAATGTAGGTATCAATAAAAGATTCTGACCTGAAAGAAGTATTTAACCTGGAGGTAAATGATATTGTTTTTCTGTTGTGAAAGGACTGTATTTGGGTGCTTATCTTTTTCAGGAAGGGTCCAAGCTTTGTTCCATGTTTGCTAAGTTCTTTGTGCAACAGAACCCATTCAAAGCCAGAAGTAAGACTGTAACTTACGTACAGACAGTTAGATCTAGCACTTGAAGAGATCTAACTGTGGTTAGATCTCTTCAAGTGCTACAGCCTTCCCAGTCTCTCTTGGACCATTTCTCAATAGGCACTGCTGTCTTTTTGGTACAGAAGTCAGTAACCCTTATTTAGCATTTCCAGTATGCTGTGATTTCCAAAGCTGTATTTCCCGCAGATACCTACTCTTCATGGTGCTGAACTGCATTAAAACTCATAAAGCAAGAGCCAGACCCATAAGGAGCCAAGTCCAGTTCAGTCATGCCATGAACAACATGGCTGTCAAGGAGCAGCCAGGGCCGTTCCTGCAGGCAAATCTCTCACTGTGTCAGACCATGGAGGGAAGAGAGGAATGATGAATGATGTAATAGAAGTATCTGCCTAACTGGAAGAGGACAGAAATTCTATGTCAAGCTCGAGGTGTGGTGAAACTCAGACATCACTTAGCTTGAATGAAAGTAATGGCAGAGGCATCAGGGGGTCCTTGGGGAGCTCCAGTTATTGCCCTACAGGGCTCTGAATGGGAAATAGCTTGCTCTGCTCACCATGAGGCACTGAGGTGAGAGCAGTTAATATGAGAAAAGTATTTCAGCCTCTTTGAGGGAACAGGGCAAAGCCTCTGAAGCTGGAGGCTTGGCAGCATTTTCTGAGTCAGCATGCTCAGCTGATGACATTTACTCGGCTGCTGGTCCAGCTCTAAAGCACTGCTGAATTTATCCAAAATGTAAATCACCAAGCTGGACAAAAATATGTAAGCTTCAAATACCTCACAGAGTCACAGGACCAGCACCAAGCGCTGGGAGTGTGAGAGAGGGCAGGGAGATGGAGGACAGAAAAGGGTTTAGTCAAGAGGATTAAAAGAAACATGGACAGAAGGACAGAAAAACAGGTGAAAGTGGCTCAGAATACCAATGTTGAGCAAATGAGGAAAATAATGAAAAGTATGAGCAAGGTAGAAATGCCGGTAATAAGGCAGTGTCAGAGTAAGAAAAAAAAGAGATTTAAATGACAGGTGACAGGTTTTGAGGAATAATGTAAACTTTTTTTTTAATGTGCTGTGAAATCACAGCATCTTACTGAAAGGATAATGAAAATATATGATTGTTGCACCCAAGGTAAGAAAAAGGAAAGAAAAGTATTGAAGCAAGGTCAGAATTATTTTCTTCCAAAATTCTGCATCCATCTAACTGTTACACTTCCTAGTCAGATATCTTTGGAGCCTTATTGCTAATAAAAGTTGTAAATATTTTAACTACACTTCATAATATATAAAAACGTAACTAATCTAATAGATCCATATTAACTGTTACTATTTTTATCATTAAGGATATCTGTCAGATTCATAATTCACTTGCACAGTGGTGAAACACAGGTAAGTTGACCTGAGCTGATACCATTTAACCAGTGAGACACCAGCATCAGGACTCTTCTATCAGAAGTTAACTGTATTGTCTCTACTGTGGGAATGGCTGTGGCTTAACCAGAGTACCTCTGCTTTTCCACAGAGGAGGCAAGCATGGCATGTGTGGTCTCAGCCTGAAGAATTACAAAGCAAGCCAGTGCGAGACTGCATCACCCAAACAAGACAATGCACTGCCTCGTACAGGGACATCGTGCTTCCAGTTTGTCTCCTTGTAATACTATCTCAATAGTCAGGTAGATACACCTCAAAGCAGGCAGCTACTTACACTGGTCTGCTGTTCTCCAAAGTACGACTGAGATGGAATTTTAAACAACATAGACAAAAGATATTATCCCTGATATAATTACTGAAATGACTATACAACTCAATAGTGTTCTCAAACTATGCTTAGAAAATAACATAGTCTGGTACTACCATGCAGATGGGAATCATACTGCAAGGGTGTGAGAGATTGGAATGTTCATGGTTAACTACTCAAAAATATGGACCATTTGCAGGGCCTGCAGGGTGCTTTGCTGGGGTGGGGTTTGCACTCTCGAGGTGGGATAATGTTTTTTTATCCTGCTAAAGTCCTTTACACAACTGACTCAGTTCTACAATGCCAGGGAAGGTATTGGGGCATTCCCTCTGACAGGGCATAACTGGCTCAACTACACTGATGTGAGAGGCAGCTGTCATGTCTTGGGAGGTGTCCTATACCATTAAAGACCTCCAATGTTCCCTCAGACTCACTTCTGGGGCCTTCCATAGGAGGGCTGCCATGTTCCACAGTGTTGCATCAGGCAGTGTAAAAGTTCCCCATCACCAGGGAAGATGGTTAGGCACTCCCACTTGAACCTAGATGTATATAACCCATTGAACTCTGGGTTCTGTGGCCTTCCCCCACAACCAAGGGATCAACACTGTCACCATCACTTCAACCAAGGGACATCTAAACTGCAACAACCAACTCTTGTTGCTGAATCCACAAGCAGTGGTATCTCTCTATTCTAGTCTTTTCTTTCCCTTTCTTTCTTTTCCTTATATTATTTCTTAAGTGATATTTTCATGCTTTTATATTGCTATATTACTATAGGTAATAATAACCAAAACAGCTACATACCTACTTTCAACTGCAACCAAGTAATTTTAAAATAAACCCTACATATATACATTTATAAATGCCAATCACTGAGTGTCATTTCATTCTAATCCATTTGAGGGATCTATCTATCTATCTATCTATCTATCTATCTATCTATCTATCTATCTATCTATCTATCTATCTATCTATCCATCATTTCACTCAGTCTATCTAAGGGATATATTAACAAAAGCCTGGGTGACTCACCTTCTGGGGCAGGTTATAACAAACAGGCAACCTGGGAATGGTCCTATTATAGAAAGAAAAGAAATATTAGCTCAGTTCTCCACTCAAATATCTGGTCTGTCACTGGCATATGTTTATTTAAAGGTTACATCAGAGGTGGGAAGGGGAGACAGTAATCTCAGATTGAGAAAAGCTGCCAAAAATGAACTATTGAAGCAAATGCCAGGCCAGGCAGTGTGCCAGTTCACTTATCCTTACTAGCCACCTGCAGTCTGTATTATCAAAGCCCCTGAAGTTTATTATTGCAATATATTATCCCTTCATTATGATATAGAAAAAAAGGTATTGATGAGAAACAATTTTGACAAGTTTTTCTCTGACACTTGTCAGTGAAATCCGTTAATATTTGCATAGGAACAGGATGTAGGAGAAATTTTTTTCTCTCTCACATGCTACAGATTTTCTCTCTAACCAGATGCTCATGCATATACGTACAACAACTTCTCATTGTTACCACTGGGGAAAAATTTCCTTTTCCATGAGAAACACATAAAGTAAAAGAATGAGGCATCTTCTCAGGTAAATATTAAATAATTGCATCCTAGAAGGGGAAGGTACCATCATTGATTTCAGTGGAATTCCACCAAATACCTCACTTGCACACTGGCCTCAGCAGATAAGGAAAGGCCTCACAAGACAATGACATGTAGATAATAGTATCAAAGCAAGTCACTCATATTAATCTTTCATATTTTGAAACAGAACTGAAGATAGTAGTCCTCAACTACTGCCTCTGCCAAGCCACAATTACATTTTTTGAATCATATTCTATGGCACTGATGGGGCATTTCTAATAGTAGAATGATCCTCTGAAAAATTGTATCTTGAAGATTTTCTCAAACTCCAGTACTAAGTGCAACAAAGCATGTGACTCTGTGGGGTTTGTTTGTTCTTATTTGAAATACAGTTTTTTTGCATTAAAGCTGAGGGATCAGACTTCCCATATTTTATGGGATTATTTATTTTTTTAATCAGATGGGTTGTTATCATCTCTAGCACTGATTTAGTACTGTTATAACTGTAAGAGTCTGAGAATATTATTAGCACAACAAGTTCTGTAAGGAAAAATTGTATCTGTTATGTAGACTAACTGACATGTTTGAGAAAAAAAAAAAAAAACAAAAACAACAGACCAGCTGCAGATCTGTCTTCCAAAAGGGCTCATCTGTTATTCTCACTACATCAGCCACTCTATGGAAAGACAGAAGTTCTCCTCCAAACTTTGCCTACTGTCACTTATAATTTAAACCCTGTGAGTCTAAATTTCGTTCCTTTGGCAAAGAGAAGATAGAGTCAGAGAGGAGGATATAAAGGCAAAAATGACTTGATCGGTAAATACTGGTTTCCCTAAATTGGGGCATAAGCATTTTTCTTTTTCTCCTGTTCTTGGGGCTACTTAGGATCCAGACCTTAGCTGTTTTTTCCACAAAAAACCAAAGCTTTCCTCAATAATAGCATAAGGCTCAAAACAGTAGAGAATACCTAGAACAGCTGACCCAAACTCTGACCCTCCTAGTAAAAAAAAGAAACAGTAGAGTCCAGAAGCAGCCCAACATCAGTGTCCTTTTAGGGGTATTTTTGGGGGGTTTTGGGGGGTTTTTTGTTTTGGTTTTTGTTTTTTTTTTTTTTTAATTTATGTTCTACTCTTCATTCTTTAAGGGTTGGAACATTTTATATCACAGCTGCAGCTAGGTAAAACAAAACAATGGGTGATAAGCATTGTTGACTAGGAGTGTGACTAGTTCAAGAAGTCATTTGTATCAAATCTGTCCCTTGTCAGAATCTCCTCCACCTTAAAAAATATCATTAGCACCTGTATTCTAACAATAAGGACAAAGACATAAAAGGATTTGCTCCAAGAAGGTAAAAGCAACAGTAACAGAGGGCAAAGCAAAGAATCTCACTTGACTGCAATGAGATAAGATAATACACCCAGGATCTGCTGCACTGTCTTCACAAGGAAATTTTCATTCCAATGATAAAAGTTGTCTTTTAGCCTGAGGGCTACTATCCTTTGGATCACAAAGTATTTACTGAAGCTGGACAATTCTAACTACACTTTCTTGCTCTTTGTCATGTGTTTGTGTGTTTGTTTGAGGTTTTTATTGTTTGGTTGGTTTGGGGGTGTTTTGTGGGATTTTGTGTGTTTTTTAAATTTGTTTTTTGAGGTTTTGTTGCTTTGGTTTTTGTTCAATTTTGTTTTGGGTTTTTTTTTGTAAAAAAATATACAGCTATTACAGTAAACAAAAAAAACATCTTCAGCACATCACTTGATGGTACTATTTGCAAGATTCATTGTGATTTTCTTTGAGGATAATAGAGCTTTTCAAGGTAAAAACAGCATGGTCCAAGTTAATCTCAGCTGTGAAAGGACAGAGCTCCATCAGCCTCAGTTGCCATTTCACCATGATTTGAATTCTCCATCAATCTCATTTAGCAAAAACGGAATTATACTTCAAATTTTACTGATGTAATTCTACAAAGGAGATCTAAATAAATATTATTTCATATATATTTATATATATTATCAACAAAGGCCTCTTCTTTTTAATTTTGTCAGACAGAGAGTACTTAAAGCTCACATTCAGAGGGATGTGTGTATTTGCAGGTCAGCTTCATCAAACATTCATTGTTCAATACTGTGACAGCTGGTAGCAGGCGTAGATACTCTTCCCTTGTTTGGTTTTCTGATAGAACCTGTCAAGTACTGGTTGTCTGTATCTGAATTTGTCACCCTCTCAGCAAGGTTACCGCTTTCTTACCATCAAATCAGCCAAAAAGAAAAACTATACAAACTCTAATCCTAATTTCTAACCTCAACTAGAAATGCAAAAACATAGGGCTTTAATCAAAATTACCATTAACAAAGAGTGCAGGTCATTTTTGCTTACTCATTCTAACAGACTTTAAAATTGTAAAATCATGCCCCTGGGAGCAGCTGTTGATCCCTTCACTAGCAATAAAGCAAACAGTAATCATAGCAGGTGTTTATATATACTCAGGGATGCCAGACCAAGATCAAATATTTCTGTCTTGTCAAGTGTACCTGTACAGTGGGACCAACCAGTCAGTGGGTACTGAGCAGCAATCATTCAGTATAGGCAGGGTCAGTTTTTGCACAGATTTGGAGACTCTGTCTGCATTTCAGTCCCCAGGACTGAGTACATTATGCACTTGCTAAGTGTGGAGAGTCTTGACAGATAAATAGTGGTGTATTAGTGACTCAGGAGCAAGCACATCAGGACCTGGGGCAGGGTGATACATGTTGTAAACAGTCAGAAAACTTCTCATACAGAGAGAGCAAGAGAAATGTGACCTGTTTGAGGCAACCTACTCTGTCTTGATAGAGGCCGCAGCTATCTCCAATGCAGCTCAGATGTGATGAGGAGGGTGACACCAACACAAGTAAAGTTGCCAAAAGAGATTTGCATTTTTGAGTGCAATGTAAATTCCCAATTTGAACCTACATGTAGTATAAAGATAGCAATAGTTATAACAGCCTAAAGTACTGCAAAAGCACCATCTATAATAAAATCAAAAGATCAGATTTAAAAGACTTTTAAATACCTAAAGCTCACAGAACTGAGCTGTAAGTGTATTGGGAAGTGTATCGGGAATTCAACAGCGCTGAAATTCCTCTGACATCACAAAGTACATATGTGGGCTGTCAGTAGGTTTTTGTATACTGCACATGGCAATTTTTTTCCTTTCTCAAGACAACTCCATAATATTTCAGTGCAGGACTTCTCTGCTCTGTATTTCTCTATTAACACTTATCCCGCAACAACTAACAAAAGCAGAACCAAAGACAGAATAAGCAGAACACCAAGAAAAGAAGCATAGTATGATTCAGACAAGTTCAAATTGCATTTCTCATGAGGATAACATTAGAAAAATATTATTCAATGAACCTCTAAATCTTAGAGGGAAAAGCTTAGGAAAAAAGAAGACATTTACATATTTTAATCAATGTGAAAAGGACATAGAAACTATATAATAGTACTATGAGACCAACAATCCACTTTACATAAAACATATGAGAAAAGCCTGTCTCACACTCATATCCTTTGAAAAAGATAAGAACCACAGTCTTGCTGATAAACAAACAAACAAATAAATAAATAATGATAGGTAGATGATAGATAGATAGATAGATAGATAGATAGATAGATAGATAGATAGATAGATAGATAGATAATGTGTATGTGTACAATAATGTGGAAAAGGGTATGTGTCCTCATACGATTGATGCAAAGTCTAGTTGCAGAGCAATTTATTTTCACAATCCTAGTTCAGCTGTGTATTTAAAGCACAGGAGTGAAGAATTTGTCCTAAGATTGAAACTAAACACAAGCTTAAGTACCTTGTTAAATAGAGACATCTGTTCTCCTCAACATAAGACTTTACAAAGAAAACTTTACCCTTTGTTTTGTGAAATGACCCGGACACAAGAAGAAAACCCATTGTCTCTTGAAGTCTCATAATTTCACTCTGTATTCAGGCACTTTGACAATTTCCTTGAAAAGTTGTTCAGTTTTTGTTCTTGATCTTGAACAGCTAGAGGTCACATTCTGTTTTCAATGACTTCATTGCCATTGTTTTCTTGAACTACTTGAACAATTATTCCCCTAAGTGTTACTCTAAAACTTCAGGATATGATAGTGAAAAGTATGAAAATAAAGGCACACTACACTCTGAAATCTCCACATCGTACCAGTATCATCAGTTCTTTGTTCAGAATTATGTTTCAAACTGAAATGTAATGCTCCCACCAATCGCCTGCAAAATCCCAGTTACTGCCTCAAGTTTGAATAGTAGCTCTGTTGCAGCTTTTGTTGAAAGGAGCATCCTGAGAGGCAAGGATGACTTTCAGGATACTGATGTGTGTGCCATAAAACCACTCTCCCATGTACTCTGCTTTATGCATGGAAACAAATGTTCATGTTTGAGCTCTTCAAGAGAGAGTCTGGTCTCTGTAGAGAAAGAAAAGGATTTCACTTCCTGAAAGGGAGACTTGAAAGCCGAATAGGTGGGTTTCACAAGGTCTGAACCACATTTTACTTTTAAGCTTTCCCTTCTCTTGCTAGAGTTAGACAGTGATAAGAACTGACTGTGCCACCAAAGCATTTTCATGACCTACAAATTACCCCTGGTTTAAGAGCTGGTGTATCATACACTGCAAGATATTCTGAGGGGAAGTGTGCCTACAAGAGACATCCAGGCATTTTTATAAACTCTTTAGGCTTCTGGTGTCTTGTGGTATCATATGTGAACAATCAAATCAGTTCTGATTTGAACGCTGTCACTTGGATTAGGGTTTATCTATCGCATGGTAGCACTGAGTTAGCAGGCCGCGGAGATGAATAGAAGTACTGATTGCTGAACTGACAGCCTTGAAGATGAGTAGCATTATTTTATCACATCCTTCTTTGCAGCATGTGCCAGTGGGTTTTAGCTGTCACATTTTTTTAAATTATCAAGCCTCAGAATAAGAAATAGGGCTGGTTTCTTAGTGCATAAAAGTCCCCTTCTCTCCTTCTGATCTTACCAAGGCTGCCGGCTTTTATTTTGTGAAATTGTGTACTTACAGGTTAATTTGAATAAACAAAATACTTTCTACTGTAAACCTCAACATATGTGGCTACTAATTTAGTGGCTGTTTAGTGCCCCACTTTCCAGCGCACGTCTTGTTGCCAACATGTTATGAAAGAGATAAATCACAGCAGAAATATTTCAACTTATTTCTGAAGGTAAAAGCTCTATGTGTTTTTAGGCCACCTTACTTATCACACATATTAAGGTCCATTAGCTAGACACATCTGGATGGCAGTGTAGCTTCTCACATTCCCTCTAGCAGCTTGCTGCCCAAGCCTATGTTATGTGCAGTTGCCATTTCTCATTCAGGTGTTTTCCTTGATGAATCTACCTGCCTTCTGCCTCCAAGTCTCAGTCTCTGAAGACTGCTTTTGACAGTGTTATGACGGACTACAAAAAGTTGCTAGAAAGCTCAGACTCCTGATTGAATCACAAGTGCCCACCAGATCCTTGGGAGTTTGAGCTTGAGCTGGACAAGGTGAGGAGATGGCCACCAGCAGTATCAGTAAACAATTAGACACGGTGATGACACATACTGCCCCATCCTAAGAGCCTACCCTCTTCCCATGGTGGAGTACTATCCCTATTCCAGCTGAGAGCTCCGCATCACTGGTGGATGTGGGACTAGGCTGGTGACACAAAAGGCTTGCAGCAGTTTGGTGTCACAGCTCTGTGCTGCACCATGACAAGAGGAACCGGTGCATTTGTGTGACCTCTAGCTGGATGCGTGACCCATTGCTCTGCTCCTCTGGCACAGTGCAGTGAGGCGCACAGACTGAGGCATGGGAAACCCCTTGTGGCCCTCAGCTCGGACCTCTGCTCAGCCTAATTAGTCAGATCGATGGTGTGTTAAATCTGAAAATGTCAGGCTGCACGGAAAGGATCTACTAAATGAGTCAAGCAATTTTCATGGATGTGTAATGCAGTTCCACTTGCTGTCGCCTCATTCAGCATACAGTAGCCCACACCAAACCTGTTCATGTGGAAGTACACACCAAGACTGAAACCAAAATCTAAATCCTTTTCCCTACTGGAGATACAAATAAGAAGACAACATTCTTTAGCAAAGAGACAGTTCTAGGTCTTTTTAAAATGTTTTTGAAACACCCTTCCTTCAGTTACTGCTCAGCAATACTAAAAAGCATATTCTCCTGAAATAGTAAGAAGCATATCCTAGTGACATTGCAATTAAAGATGCCCCAGAGAAAAAAAAAGCCAAAACCAAAGCCAAACCAAAAATCAGTGGAACAGAGCATCTGCAGGATTAGACCTTCAGAGAACTTACTTTCATCACTTCTTAACAGCGGTACCCAAACATTCAACACCCTAAAACATAAAAACTGATTGGCTAATTACTTCATTCATCATGATTTCATTTTCTGTAGAAAGCAATTTAATTCTTATCCTTCCTAATAAAAGAAGCATTTTATCATCTCTTTCACCCGTCCTGAGTTAGACTACACAGATGCCACCATGACAGTAGATCAAATGTCATGATATTTCTTACCTGAAAGGGCATTACAGCTGCAGATATCAGGAACTGCACTCACATTAAAATAGATTCTTTTAGCATTTGTGCTCAAAAAGATAGCATTTTAAAAGATTCTGTCATTTTTGGAAGCTTCTTAGGATTAGATCTTACAATGTGGGTGATGATTAATAGAAAACACTCAAAAAGAAAATCCTTCCAATGGGGGAATGAAAAACACCACAAGGCCATTTACCTTTTAAGTAGAGAAGAAATGCCTAGACAAGGGATTTAACATGCTTTTGCAAAGAAGTCTCCTCACAAAGAGGAAATAATTTAGTCAATGTAAGAAAAGCAGTTTTTAGATTCATCGTCATAATTCTGCACTGCAGAGTTTTACAATTTACAGGGGCACAAAGGGAAGTACTGTTTCTTTTGGGCTCATGTCGAATGAAAGTTTAAAAGACTAAATGCTTTTACACAGTTAGAGAGAGCTGAAAAATTCCACTGGAGTGGGACACAATCTTACTGCAAATCAATTTAGTGGATTACTGTCATCTATTTCCTTTTGATTTAAAACTAGAAGCAGTAGTATTTAAGCCTACTTTTTAAAATCTCAGGCATATTTTAGTATGAGTAAAGACTCTGAGTTGCTGAGCAAAGTGTAAACGTTTGATAAACTAGCATTTTCATGAGACTGTGGATGGAAATTATATCTTTTTCCTTTGGAAATACTTTATGACAGAATTTGATGAAATAAAAGAAATCCTTAAAAAACACATAAAAGGAGTAATTCACAGAGGTGGGAGAAAACAAGAATAAACATAAACTAGATCATGATTTCAAATGACAGGATAAGGTTTAAGTGTTTTCTGAAGTTCTATCCCCAGCTATGCAGAGGTGCATGGGGCTGGCTAGATCCTGTATAACAGACGCTGGAAAATGGTGCTGGGTAAATTATCATGTGGTGGCTAAATAAACAAAGCCAGCAAAGATCAAGATGCAGGGAAAAAAAAAAAAAAAAAGGATTACAATAATGAAGGAAAAGAGAGACAAGGAAAATGAGACCTTTACAGATCCAAGTCTCCAAGGGTCTATAAATGAACTCTCCTGTAGACGGAACATAAGGATGCAGGGTGGGAAACAGAGGTATCTCCCTCCCAGGGATTCAAAGCATGGAGCCCCTCACACCAGTTCTTTTTTCAAAACCACATGACCTGGTAAAGACTGGATTTACCATTTTAAGAGTGAATTTCTCTTGGAAAAGAAGGAGGGACAGAAGTTAAAGTTGGGAAAAGGCTAAAAAAAGATGTCCCATGAAAGGCTAAAAAAAGATGTCCTATGTTTCTTGGTCCTAGGTACCAGCACTCTGGTGTGGATGAATCTCTTTTAGATGGGGTACATGGCAAAAAAGATAAGCTTAAAACTGTGGAAAGGATAAAAGCTACTTAATCTACCTGATTAATTTTTAATGAAGGAACATGGCTTAGCAAGGAACAGTATCATGAGAAGCTTTCAAATAAGGTTTCAAAGAAGACTGTTTTAAACCTGCAGCATTCAAACTGATTTGCAGTGAGAATGCTGAGAAGGTGCTAAGGCAGCTGAAAGGGTTGCAATTGAAATGAATATGTGTCTGTGTGGAAAGGGGAAAGATGGTCACTTGGGTGGGCCACGAGGGGGGAGGAAGGAGACTTTCTGGAAGTCTCCAGTGGAAACAGTGGAAGTAAGGGGGAGGGGAGACTGCTGACCTGGAGAGGCAGCAGTTTCCCTACTGATCTTTTGAAGTGACAGCAGAAGCCCTTGCAAAGCAGGGCAATGACTCATAGCGACCATCAGCCCCTGCCCCAGTTGCCAGGGGCTCTCTAGGAAAACATATGCTCAAATACTTTACTGCTCTGAGGCCCAGATGCTTAGCAGCTCTCTTGGGAGGAAACAGGTACTTACCTTGCAGAACTGTTATGTTCTCCGGGTGATAATAGATCTCTATTTCTTATAGTCCAGATAAAATTATTTTTCAAGTGTTGAAAGAGTAACTACATGTGCTATTTTGTGACTAATAAAATCTATACATGACATACATGTGTGGACACAAAAATGTTTAGGGCCTTATAAAACTTGAAAATTATAATTTCACTATTATATTTTTCATTTAATTTTCAAACTCTGAAACAATATTTTATATGATATCTCACTTTCTAAAGCAGAGTTCTGAAGTCTAAAATGTGTATGTTTACAAGAGAGCATAAATTTAAAACAACCTAGGACTGCAACAGCATTCATACATATAGGGAAACATTTTGTTGTTGTTTTATCCTGAAAAAAAAAGAAAAATCATATCCAGATTAACACTCAATGCAGAAAATATTAACCCGGAGAAAAATTTTATGCAGGCAAGTTATAAATCCCTGGAAATATTACAGTAGCAAACCACACTGACCTTTAGCTGTAGGATTGCAAATGGTAATGCTATAATAATTGTTGTATGTGCTTTTATTGTGTGACTCCCGATTCCCCCAGCCTACTAGGAAATGGGAAATGATGGCCTTTAGCAATCCTTTAAATTGAAGGTATAGGGATGCCTTAAGATTATTCCCATTTATATATAACCATGTAGCATTATTATTATTTATATCTTCCTTGCAGCACTTGGAACACAGCTGTTCCTGTGGGTACCTTTGTAAAGGAAGGTGCTCTGTGTTTTGAGCAAGAATTAAATCTGTGCAGATGATGATGATGCCACATAGATGCCTTCTTTTCATATTTTTGTGAATTAACACTGCGGTCTCAGAGAGGAGGATTCCATGCAGCATTCAGCAGTATCAAAAACAAGCAAGATTTGATGACGGAGGTGGACATTTATATAGTTATAAATACTCAGCATTGCAACAATTAATGCAAGATGAGAAATGACTTATGAGGAAATAAGGCTAGATGTTTGGCATTAAAAGCATTTTCTAGCCAAAGTGTTTGGACAAGATCTTGATTTCCTCCCATTGGCACAATGTGGGGATGGATCTCTTATACATTTTCTGGAGAGACTGTATAAAGTGGGCATGAGAGCTGACCGGCACTACAAATTCTCTTGTTCTAATGATTTTCCAGAGACTGGCACTGCTAAAGATCAAAAATGCAATGAAAGTTTGCCAAAGACAATGAACTAAAAGAAAATTATAAGACCCTGGGACATGTTCTGTTTGGCTTTATATTTTTTTAATGTATTTTTTTATAAATGTTGCTAACAAATTTGAACCAGACAGATACTGAGTTCAGTAGCCTTTTCTCCTTTTCTCAAGAAGACATATATCCAAGAGGCATAACCTGTTTCTTTATGCAGAGGTAAGATTAACGTATAAAATGTATAAATGTATAAAGTGTATAATGGGTAAAATAAAACTATTGAGTTATTTTAGTACTTTTCCTGTCATGCATTCAGGATCCTCTAAAGTTGTCACCAGCTACTGTTTCATTTAATTCCCTAGCCTTCAGGGTAATGTAAGAAAATTGAAGAGATTAGAAGCTCTCTCTTTCCTGTTCAATGCATTTGTGTTGCAGTAAATTGGTACCAACCTTCAATCTCATGGTCAGGGCTCTCCAGGGTCCTTCCACTGATATGACAGAGCAGTCAGCTTGATAAATGGTGCACAACCCCTTCAGCGCAATGGAGAAAGCTTTCCTCCCTGCGTGTGCAGTTCTCTCTCCCACAGTGGAGGAAGAGGAAACAATTAACTGTCTTACAGCACTAAGAAATGCCACTTTTCTGTTTATGTTGCCTGTGTTAATTAGAAGATACATTTGTTTCCCCCTTGATTAATTATTTCATGGGCAGTGGCAAACACAGACTACGAAGAGAACCGAAGGAAAGGCAGAATACTTAGCTTGGAAAATTATTAACTTCAGAAAATGTTAAATAAAACATATTCACTAAAGAGGCAGCTCAGTAAAGTAGTTAAATATATGCTTAACTTCAAGTTTAGGAGCTACTGGTGATGAAGTAGGGGGACTATGCAGTGTTACATTATGCCTTCACTTGATCACCTTGTTGAATTGCAGCTAATAGATACTGAATTAACACAGGCACTAATGTAAGCATTGCATTAAAGTGCATTAGCAAAAAAATTAAGCAAATACTTCACTCCTATTCTGGTTCATTCTGGTTCAGCAGTTCTCTAGCAATCACTTCCCTGAACTGGGCATCCTTAAACTCTGAAAAGAGGCCATGTTGGTTCTTTTCACTGTGTGCAAAAATATAAAGGGAAGATGGAGGGTAATGAAAGGTCCATACAAGTGAGATTTTTGGATTCCTCTTTTACAAGAAACTTGGCCTTAAACAGACAGGCATGTATATGTTTGTGTGCACACCTGTATATTTCAAATTTGCTCATGCAGGCAGCTGATCTAAAAGGACGTAATGTAAAATTTATAATAGACAGTTGTCTACAGCTTTTAAATAAACAAACCAACAAGTTTTAAAGCATTATTGACAGGAGATAAACATGCAGAGGATCAGTTTGCAGTGGGACAACAAATAAAGGATCATTTCCTGTAAATGATTAAATAATTAATTAAATCATACCTGTTGAAGATCAAGCAGTGTATGTCCTAAGTTTGATGCAGTTCCCTACTAAAAATCTATAACAATTTTACCCAAAATAACACACAGCATTAAATAATGCTATTAAGCAAGCTAAATGTACACTAAAATAAGTAATTTACTAAATAGTCCATGAAAAGTGACTGAAAGTATTTGGGAAGCATGCAATTGAGGGGTAAGTATCAGCTTGTTCTCAAACTGGGTACACAGCAGATTTCAAAACGTATCAAGTGTTGCACACCAAAGTCATATTTTATATTCCTGCCTATTCTTAACCCACAGAAGAACTGAACTGCCATTTCACTTCAAACCGAGAACTGATCACTTTTCTCTCTCTGTCCCTTTGTGCCTCTGGCAATGCACAGGACAGGGAGAACAATGTGTGATACAGGCCAAACAGTGAATAGTAGTTGCTAGTAAATCCAATGGGGTGAGGTAAGGACAAAAGGAACAATCTCATCTCTAAAATTCCTTGCCTTAGTGCATTTGCCAGAGCCTCCAGGCGAGATGTTCAAAGCAGTGTGTGCAGAGTCAGTTGTCTGTAGCACTCTTAGGGAATACAAGTTGGTTTTCAAATTGCTGAGAATAGATTGTGGTGCAAAACACATACCATGCAAGATACAAAAGGAGCTGGAGAAATCCTAGAACTGTGGTTGGAGTTACAATTTACTTTTCTAAAAAAGCATGTTACCCGTCCCAAGTTTACAAGGAAAGAGTGGTGAGTTGACTCCAGCAAACAAATGAGCACCCGCACATCTGTAGGATCAGAACACAATACAAAGAAAGTGAGTGAGCTCATGGATCAAGTTAAAGACAGTTTAATAGGTGAAGCAAAAGCTGTACATGCAAGCAAAACACTTGCCATAGGTAGTCAGATGTCCAGCCACTTCCTGGAAAGTGGAGCCTGAGCAAACATAATAGCTAATTGGGAAGACAAAGACTAGAACAGATGCCTTTCTTGTCCTCCACCTCCCTTGAACTTTTGTTGCCAAACATGACAAATTATGGTATGAGATATTGCTTTGGTCAAATCTGACCAGCTGTTGTGGCTGTGTCATCTCTCAATTTCTTGACCTTCCTAAGGCTGCTCAGTTTGGGAACCGGGGGCAAAAATCAGAATGCCTTGAGGATATTCAGGTATTTTTCAGCAACAGACAAAACACTAGTGTATCAACACAGTTTTACCAAATACGGAAATAAAGAAGCAGCACATTATGAGTTACCACATAGAATATTAGATCTATCTCAGCCAGACCCGGCACAGACAGCAAGATAGCTGACACCCACCAAAGAAGCCTCTTTCAATCAAATTATCACCAAGATGTGGGAAAGACAGAAATGCTCCAACAACACCTTTTCAGTGTTACAGGATCAAGGTTCACTTTATTCCGGCTAGGATGTGCAATAGAAATAATTTCATCTACACATGTCTGAGTTGTGCAGTGAAAATCATTCCATCACACACGGTTCTAAACCAGACTTTTCACATATGTTTACAGACAAAACCCAAAGAAATTCTTATACATTGGTCTTAAATGACAAAATTCTTAGTATTTAGTTTCCTATTGGTTATCATTCCCTTCTCCTTCAATGCTACTTTGGTCCTCGTTGTTTGGTTCTCTTACCAATCTTTTCCCAGACAAGGGTCTCTGACTTCTCCAGGGGATGATGTTTGGAGTTATGTTCATTAATGTTTACCTCCTGTGTATCTTCTGTCTACTCCAAATTTCTAGCTCATCAGGCATCACCAGATGAACAAAGAAAGTTTTCTTTATTTTAAAGAGAAAGTTCAATTCCTCTGCCCCTGAGCAAAGGAGAACAAACCCCTCACTAAAGTTACATAAAAAATTTTAGAAGTTGTATAATTTCCAACAAAGTCAGCCCTTGTCCCTGGGACACATCCTTTCACAGATGATAGAAACCATCATTTGTGTGGACAAATCTAGTTCATCACCAGTCACCTGACATATCTGATTCCTCTTGATTTTTATTGAGGCAAATCAATCTCCTTGGCAAGTTGCACTGATTATGACAACATCCTCTCTTCTGGCCTCTGCCAACAAGAGAGGCCATACTGCCTCAGAAGTATGGGTCAGGAAAAGAGCTTGTTGTGTGGGGTGGCTACTTTCACAGGTGAGTACTTGTAGTCTGTCTAAGACCAATGATTGATTATTTCATATGTATTGGCCAAGAATTCCACATCTTTTATAAACAGGCTTAGCAAACATGAACAAAGAGCCTACTAAAAGGAAAAGTAGTAGAAGATCCATGTCACTGAAACTTACACCTCACCTGTAATTTCTCTGTCAGCCCAAAGAGACTTGGAGAAACCATTTGAGAATGTTTTTGACTGCAAATCATGATAGAATTTGATTTTTTTCTCTACAGACCCGGTTTGAAAATTTATAGAACCTGTGACATTACAGGATAAATAAAGTATTTGCATTAGAAGAGAAAAAAACTGCATGTGAATAATGATCACCCATGCCTCTACTCAGATGTCTAAAGATGACTGTTCCTCATTGTTTCTAATACTAAGTTCAACAAACAGTGAATGATTTGGTATTGGTAGTTTAAGAGAATTCTAAAATTGGCCTCAGGGACACATGCACTGTCTTAACATCCTGAAGAGCATCCCTAAATTTCTTTTAAAACAAGATGCTGGTATGCTAACATATTACTGAACAAGCTTTTAATTTTTAAAGGATCACTGGTGACTTCATATTCATTGTTTTCTTAGTAAAGAGCTAATATTTTTTTGCCTACTGCTGTTTTTTGTCACTGCCCTTCCATATCATGGCATTTAGCCTGTTCAACATTCACACAGTAAACAAGCAGCTCCTCTGAGTGCCATGAGGTCTTCTCAAGACATTTCATCAAACATTTATTTCCAGTGGAGCCAGCTGACGCAAATGGACACTTACTCACTGTTGATCCTGAAATATATGTTCCAGAAAAAATGTTGGTAGATTGAGTAAAATGTCCAGACTTGTAATCTAGCACAGGATATTTTCATTCTCCAGTATCAGGTCACCATGGGTCTTTTATGCAATGCAGAATAGTTGCTGCAATTTTAGACCACCTGTGTAATAACTCATAACCTGAGTAATAAGGAACTCATTAAACCTATTTCCTGATTTTCATTACACATAGACCTCCCAGCAGTTTAAGCCAAACCTAATGAGTCCAAGTATTTTAAGGGATTGTGTTAAAATTATCTACCATTCTTTTGTATGTGAAATCACCCTTTTATTTTCCTCCACTACGTTGCTAGCATAACTAGGAAACAATATATTAACCTAATTACATGTTATTTATTAGGCAGCAAGCAAATAAGTCATTCAAAGACAAATCCCTGTAGTTATTCATAGAGCTGCTTTGGATGACAAAGATATAGTAAACCGAGCAATCTTTCATTGTATTTACTGCACACTCTTTGTACTAATGAACAATAACCGGCTTTACTTAAATAATGGCTTCTGTTCAGAGTTGTGGTAAATGTTATACACACCATATTCATCAAAAGCATGTCAAAGCCATGGATGACCTTTATTTCTTTTGCTTGCACTTGTAGAATTTGGTAGCTGGTGAATAGCAATGATATAAAGGGCTTAATAAACATCATGTAAAATAATTAGTGTCTTTAAAAACACAACATGCATAATGTACTAGTGGCAGCTCAGCCCCTGAGAAACAAACAGTGAAGATGTTGGCAATTTATTTTTATAACCCTTACCTTTCAAAGAGCCTATGCATTCTCTTTGCTTTCAGTTTGAGACAGGCTTCCTCTGTGTTCTTAAGCATGCATTAAATCTGCACCTCAGTGGGAAGAAAACTTCCCATTAACTTCACTCATCACTTGGAATTAATGAAGGCTACAAAGCAAAAGAAGTAAATTTGAATATGAATTCACAGAAAGAATGAAATAGGCAAAAAAAAAAAAGAACAGGGCTTTGGACTTGACTCTTTTAAGTCAGGTTAGGTTTTATGCGCTTTTTGGAGAAGAAACTGGAATCCCTTTCTTCCTCCTCTCCCACATAAATCCTATCAGATGAAAACACCCTCTTTCTGCTGCTGAATATTTATGCTTCAAATAAGCTGGCTCAGGACAAGACAGTATAAAGTATCCTTGATTGTGATGGCTGGATCAACTCCTAAGAACAGTGCCCAAAGACCCTTTTATGATCCAGATATTAGAGAACATGTTCTGCAACAGACCTGGTAGAATACTCTTCTTGAGCATTGGGCCAGAGCTCTAGTTGTCTTTAAGTAGCTCCAGGTCTGACCTGACAAAAATATACTAAGAATGTCTACTGTATAAGCCTTACATGTGGGACAGATAAGACACTGCAGTGAAATATGCAGATGCTTAATGTTACCAAGCTTTGAGAATCCTGAACAACCACAAGAGAAACATATAAGAAGCTTTGCAGAAAATTGCTGGGGAAATTAATGGTTTCCATGGTTGTACAACATCTGTGTAAACACAGACGATCTACATTGATCCATATTTTGAAGTCAGCTACACCAATGGCAATTAATAAACCCTGAGGCTCTTTTTTGAAATTAAATAAAGGGCAGCATCTGGCATGAATAACATGTGCTGACCCAGCTCCAAATAAGGACTATCACCAGTCTGATACCCAGGTTTTGGGGACAAATATTTAAAAGTAATTGTACTTCTTTCATCCTAATTCTCCTTACACATTCTTAAATGAAGAATTCTCCAATGTCCATTAGCAAAAGAAAAGTCCAACTAACTCTTTCAATGAGCCCTCATCTAACTTATTAAAACCAACATTATATTTTTATTTTTAGAAGAGTTATGTAAAAATAAAAACAAGTTGTTCCTAATACTGCAAAAAGAGTGTCCTGTAAATGTAGTCCAGTAAATTCAGTCTAAAAAGTTTATTTCTCATCTTTCTCTTGTCATCTGAGACTTGAATTGTGCAAATCAAATTAATTTATAACAGCAGGCACAAATTTCTATGTCTAATTACTTTGGAAACTTATACATATTTTTATAGAATAGAATTAACTATAAATTCATAACATTGTTAGGGTTAGAAAGGACATTAAAGATCACATAGCCCCTGCTGTGGACAGGGTTACCACTTACTAGATCAGGCTGCTCAGGGCCCCATACAACAATTGAACAATTGAACAGGGCCTTGAACAATTCCAGAGATGGGGCACTACTTCTGCCTTCTCTCTATCCACTGTTACCACTTACCACTTGTGTTCACCAGCGTGGTTGGTCTTCTTGTTACGGCTGATATACCTGCAGAAGCCTTTATTATTAATCTTGTCAAATTAATCTTCAGCCATGCTTTGACCCTCCTCACCCTATCCCTACACAACTTGATTCTGTCCCTAAATTCTTTCCAGGTTACCTGCTTCTACTTACACAGACTGTGCATTTGCTTCTTATGTTTAAGTCTGACCAGCAGCTCTTGATTCATCCAGACCAGTCTCTTGGCATCCTTTGCTGTCATCCCACACATGAGATTTGAGAGCTGTTGCACTCTATGAAAAGCGTCCTTAAAGATCTGCCACCTCTGTTCTGCTTTCCTGTTCCAGAGGGCAGTTTCGCAGAAGGCCCTACAGATTAACTCCTCCTCCTAAAATTCAACGTCCTGGTCCATATTCCTCAGATTTGCAAACTCTACCCATGCATGATCGCTGCAGCTCAGGCTGCCTCTTGATTTCCCCAGCTGGTCTGCTAACCAGCATATTTATTGGTGATAATTACTTGTTGGTGAAAATCAGGTCCAGGATAACATCATCCCTGGTGGCAGAGCTATGTATTATTTGCCTCAGGAAGTTATCCTCCATGCATTCCAGGAATCTTCTGGATTGCCTGCAGCTTGCCTCTACATAGTATTTGGTTTACTGCTGTGATAGTTATACCAACACTTTAGCATGAAGATTGCAAATGGGTAAATTCTCTTTTTAAGGCTGCAAAATCTTGCTTGATGAGACTCTTAAAAGAACTTACAGGTTTTGGTTGTACCCTGAGTTAGGTGCAAAGGAAAAATATTGACAAAATATTCTCAAGAGGTCAAACAACATAAAACTTTACTGACAACCTTCAGAAAATCAGAGAATGCTGCCAAAAGTGTAGAGCACCATCCAATCAGCATAAAACATCTCACAAAGGATTAACTTAGCACATTCAACTGGAGCTGACAAACTCTAAACCCATCTCATTTTAAGTTACTCAGAACTCTAAGAAGAGGGAATTAGAAGAAGAAGCAGAAAGAGAAAGAAAGAAAGACAGAAAAGATGTAGAAAAAACACATATAGCTACCAGTGCTGGTTCCAATGGCGTTCGGCCAATGGAATCTCCAAGAGGAGGTAGGGTCAGACCGTGCGCTTGCCGCACGCTCTGCTTTAAATACCCTTCGCCCTTCCTGGGCCCTTCCCCCAGGTGGGACCTGCGGCCATTTGGCCACCGCAAGGCCGGCCCGGGGCTCCAGGCTGGGTGCGGGCTCGGCCTGCGGCGGGCCGGGGACGGGCGGGCCCGGCGGGGCCGGGCCAGGCGCGGGGCTGGGCTGTGCGGGCAGGGCCTCGCTCGGCAGGGCCGGGCCCGGCCTGCCCGCCCCACACAGCGCGCAGGGCCCGGCCCGCCCTTGGAGTGCCTCACGTTCTGTAACCCAGACTGTGCAACTATCCAATTGTATGAGCAGAGAGAAGGAAAAGAAAAATAAAAAGTTGATTGACACAATGTCACTGGTTTTAGAATTTAACACAGAAGTTTGGGCTAACATGCTTTCAGCTTTTTGCTAGTGGGAAATAATCTCACTAGTGAAGACCATGTCACCAGAGCTGCTGACACGAAGTGCAATTATTCCATACAGTAATCACATTAACATGGTATGCTAATCATCTCTAAGTAACCTGCAGCCATCTATATAATTTCTTGTGTCACCTTTATAGAAGAGCTTGTCTTGACTTTGTCGGAAACACTTGCTGTCTCAGTCTGCTAGTGTTGGCTGTAATCGTCAGTGCCATGCTTGGAAGAGAGTTGTTCTTTTCCGAGATTCCAAACATGTAAATAAAATATTCAGTCCAACAGTGTCTAGCCCTATAAGCTAAAGTAATTTCATTCACCCATAAATTTCAGGGTAGGCTTTCATCTAAGTCAATGGTAATGAATTATGCTATACAAACATATTTGCTTTCATTTATTTGTACTAGTATTTAGGGCCAAAAAAATATGCCCACCCCTCTCTCTCCTGACCCAATAAATAGAAAAAGTGAGGGGAATTCACTCAGGTAGGAAGTGTTAGCTGGACAAACAGTCTTCCAGCTAGATTAACTATACCATGTTCTATGTGTTTAAAACATATGCTCCATTTCAACAGTGTTATAGTAAAATGTTATCTAAAGTCATGTAGTTCCTCTGGTCTGTTCTTCTCCAAGTCAGCTTGGAAGTTAGGCAGCTGCCATATAAACTGCCACATTTGACACTTTATATACACAGCAAATGGATCATCATTAGAGGAACACCTAAAAGCAGTGCAAAGTCTCATTCACCTTTCACCCTGTAGAGGGGGTGTGTTTTCAAGAATAAGGGTGAGTGCACCCCACAGGACACTAAGGAAGCCTATGCCATGATAAATGACAAGGAAGATAGGCTCTTGGTACCCAGCATCATGGATGATTAATGCTTGTGAACACAAAGAGTTATCACTAGGTCTCAAGCACAATGAGGAAAGTGCCTGCATTGTTTCAACGTGTGAAAAAGCATATAGCCACATTCAGTTACTGACAATGCACAATGAGACTCACATACCACCTAAACCTATATGAAGCTTTTTAGAGGTGCAAATGCTCAGAAAATGCATTGCTTATGAGCTAAAGAATATAGTAACTACGTCAGTACTGGCTTATTTCTTGCTGCTAACATAAGATGACTGCATCTTCATGTACCCAGTTATTCTCCATTGAAATAGTGAATAAATAACTCTGACAAATGCTGCCATCATGTAATTGGTGTAATGAGTTTCAATGGGGCTGAGGTTCTGAGAGAGATTTCTAGCTGGAGTAGATTAAGAATAAATCATAGAAGATCTTGCAGATTTAACTCTGACATCACTGAGACAGGTGTCTGACATGATTTTTTGTAGACAATTGTTAGAACAGAACAGCTGAAAATAAGAAATTCCATCAAAGCTTGACCGTGAGATAAATAAAACATTGTAGATTAGATGCAAAGCATCTTACAAACTGCTTTAGAAATAATAAAAGTACAAACTGCCACCTGAAATTAGACCTACAAAAGGTCTTGTTAGTTATTGCTTTCATTTGTTCTGCCAGGTTTTAAAGGATGTTCAGAAATAAAGTGTAAGGATAAGCTTGTGCTCTCAGGGACAAGCAGGACAGCTTCTTCTTTCTAGGTTCAGTTCTGCTGTGATACTGCTTGTGCTCAAGGAACTTTGAGCTGAAAAACTGCCATTCTTCTCTTTTTATGGATCAGTTTTCTTGTCATTTTTATCCATTTGGCTGGATTGAGAGGCAAGTACATTTCTGTAGAAGTAATTCAGCAAGTGTTTGATATAATAAGTTCAAGGCTTCTTTTGTGATAAAGTAAGATGTAACAAAAATCCTACAAACATCCTAATTCTGTCCCAAATTAAGCACCACAAACATGGATAATACTTGTGAAATTTACAAAAGATTATCACCGTTTGCATTATACTTTGTTCTCAGCAAAGAATGGCGAAATCGCTTATTCATTTCAAAAAATAAGCAGTAGATACTATGGTTTACAGTGACTTTTTTTCCAAAAGTAACAGCAGAATTCAGAGTTCAGGACATCTCTTCAGGTTTTTTGCCTTAGGCTTACTTTCTTTTCCAGAAGCCTATTTGCTCTCTCTCTACTAAGGTGCTTTTAATAACTTTTTAACATCCAATACTGACTACAGAAAGTTACAGGGGACAGGATAAAGAGATGCAAGGGAATTGTGCTTTTTCTTTTTCTTTTGAATTTTAATTTTAATTTTTTCAATTTTTTTTTTAATTTTTGTCTCTCTTAAAAATACTGTAAAAATAGATCCTTGTGAAAGAAGGAGGAGGAAGGGAGAGGATAATTGAATGGTAACTGTAGTGTCTGTGACGGTTATATCCCAAAGGGACAGTTCAAAATAAAACACAGACTCATATTTGGTAACATCTGGGTCCGTGTGACATATGAATGCGAAAACCATTCTGTGGACAAGTTCTTTATCAACCAGGGACAAAGGAGCCCTGATTAAGTGCATGTGGAGATGCAATGCTCTTTAAAACACAAGACGTTTTACACATCTATATTGTCAATTTTCTGTTATCCTGAATAAACAGTCAGACACGACATAGAAGACATATATAAATCAGAGGGAATGACAAGGAGGATGTAAAGGATATAAGAAAATTAGTGACAGCTGGTTGTAGAACACAGATTCCTGAGCTAGTGACCAAACAAACAGATGAGTACACAGGACAGATTGTCTGAACTTGGGTATATTTTCCTTCATATCAGACTGGCTTATACAGAACCAGCCAAGTATCTTTGACCCACAGCTGACCTCCTCAGATATTTTAACTACAAATGCTGAAAAACTGACTAGAGCAACCAAATGACAAAAGACATGGAAGAAAACGATGTTAACAGCATGTGCATTAACCACTGTGAGTTACTGATGACCAGTCCATGCACTGAATCAATGCAATTGAGCGTCTAAGTTGAAAAAGATAATTTACAAATCTCAATTTAAGTGTTGTTTCATTAAAGAAAATGAACTTTAAAAAATCCACAAAGCTGGAAAATGTATACATTTTTTTTGAAAGTTTTTTGCCTCTTGTTGTTCCTTTAACAATGCTCTTTTTTTTGGTTTTTTAATTTTTCCAGTGTTCTCAAATTCATTTCCTTAGTATCTGCTGCATGATCTGACACAGGTATTCATAGATATAATCAATCTATAGCCTGACATTATTAGGATGTTTGCACAAGTACAGTGAAAAAATTGAGTGTTAATGTTTCTGTACAGAAGGAAGAATAAACATACACTGTAAGAATATAAGTCCCTACAACTGGGTGGGCCGTGTGAAAGGAAGATGGAATCATACATTCATGTTGCCAAGGTGGCAATGACAAACGCATCACTCCGAAGAGCAATTTCTGAAACTGTCTTTGAACATGCCTTTCTTTTCCCTTGACTTACTCTACTACCTCTCCAATATCCAGATGAAAATTGTTCATTGGAAAATAATCACCTGGGTGTGCTGCCTGATCTGGTGTAGTTGTGAGAAGATGATAAGCAAACACAGAGCTAAGGGGTTGACTGGCATTTAGATAGAACTTCTAATGAGGGAAGAGATAGTCAAGGAGCCTGTTGCTGAAAGTCAAAGTTCAACATCTACAGCATTTGCTGCTGTTGCATTCTGCCCACTGAGAGGAGCCAGTACATCTCCTAGTTACCCCAGGACCCTGTCCCCACGGTCTTTTCAACAGAAGCCTGCAAGAAGCTGTAAATCTGGCAACAATCAGGAAGAGAAGTTCTGAAAATTGAATGAAAATAGTTCGGCACTCTGGATTTCTACTGGGAAATTTAGACTACATTCAAGTTTTGAAATCAGAGAGCTGCAATCATCTAGAAGGCAACTGATAGAGATGACTGTGTCAGAATCACAATGATGAAAATGTGGAGAGGGTGCCACATAGACAGAGGACAAGACTATCTGGAGAGCTTTGTTTTTAAAACATCTTTTGAGGACCAGAAAGAAGGGAACTGTGGAAAGAAAGTGAATGGATCAAGTCCTTAAAAACTGCTTTTGAAGGGCTTTAAGCATCTTAAGTATCTATGAAACTAAGAGATGAGTTAGTACAAATCAACAACCAAAGCCACCACCAAAGCCACTTTCAAGCAGAAGCATTTTTATTGTCATTCTTATTAATGCTAATCATTGTGAAAAGAAAAAAAACCAACCCAACAAAACAACCAAAAACTAGTTATTGATTTACAGCTGGTTCAGGCCAATTGTACCTGTCTTCCTCCACTCACAGTGCTGCAAAAGGGAAAGGATTTATTGGTAGACCCTTCAAAACCTTTCTGTTTCACATGCAGCTTAACTTTTCTTGAGGGTGGAAACAGGTCAGGAAAGGATAAGCAGGGATAGGCATGAAACTTGGCTTGTTGCTGCTCTCTCTGCCTACTCTTGATGCCTCTCATTCTGATTCTGGGATACTTCAAATTCAGAGGAAAGATCTTTTCTAAAATGAACTCTTTTCTCTTCTTCCTCCCCTGCTCACTTCTATCACATATTTCTCTGAGATCAGTTAATGAGAGAAAATAAGGGCTTTGCATTTTGATGACAAGGATGCAAGAAAAAGGAAAGAAAAGCAGCAGAAGAATATCTAAGTGCTTCACGGCACCCTCAGAAGTTTTTATTTTAGTTTGAGCCAAATAAAGTTCTAAGTTCATGTGAGACTGTATCTTATGACTTAGTGCTACTTAATTAAGTTGAAAGTAAACTTTGTATTGTTGATGTGGGAAGACCTGTTACACAGAAAACGGGAAAGATTTGACCCAGAACACAAGAGCAAAATGGGTCAAGAACCTTAGAAAGATGAATATGGAAATTGGAAGAAAAGGAAGACCTTGCAATTTGAGACAGAAAAGCCCCAGATATCTGTGTTATATAGAGCAAATTCAGCACCATTAGTGTAAGAGTGAAAACAAGACTGCAGGAGTGAAGTCTTCTGCAGATAATTTTAGATACTTCGGAATCCTTGGTATTGACCTGCAATACAAGAAAGTTCACTTTTGTGAGGAACTGAGAGCTCAACACTTTCTTCATGTGAAGTTGGAAGGGAAACATAACAGAACAGCCAGTTCTTTGTTTGTGGCTATAGATTTGTTTCTATATATTTTGTAGTCTTTGTACTTTATATCTCCATCGCCTTGATGCCTTTGATTCTTTAAATGATGAAAAAGTTCCAAGAGACTAAATCCCAAGTAATTTTATAATTCATGTTCATTAAAAGACTTATGACAGAAAAACAGTCTTTATATGATCCTCAGTGGAACAAGTTAGACAGGAATTATTGTAAAAGAAATGTTTAATTTCTCTAGTGCTGAATAAACATTACTGTAATGCTTCTCATGTTTTCAGTAGCTGAACTCCCTTTCTCCCTATAATTCTATTCCTGGATGGCTATAATGCAGTAATTTTCAAATATAGCAAATTATATCACAGGTTTTGAAACATGAAATAGTCCAAATGAGACTAGGAATCCAAGGCAGGTTGTCACTGAGGTCAATATAGACAGTCCTACTCAACTGCGAATAAAACCCTTGGGAAAGATCACTGTATTAATTTCCATTCATATTATAGCCTAAGGAAAGAATCCAAATCTGCAGAGGAAAAATGCTAAATGTCTTCATCTTTAGGGTCTTCTTATTCCCAGGCATTTTTGAATACTTTTTTCACAAAATGTCTCTAGCTCTATTTGTTCCATCTTGGAGGTCACTGATTCTTGGTTTATCTTGGTTTATCTTGCATAGTTTTTGAAATGTGACCAAGAAGCATTAGAGATAGTAGGTGATTAGGGAGATACTGAGTTTGTTCATCAATTCAGTTTTCTCCGATTCACATAGCTCTGCACAAACATGATTCTGAGATTCATGGCAGACACTTTAGCAGAGTGTCATTGGAGGTTCTCTATACACTGTTCCTCCCTTCCTGCTACACTGAGTACTCTCTGAAGAGCTCACAGTGTATTTGTTCTACACAAAGCTCAATATCATTCCCAGACAGCCTTTACAGACCTACAGCTACAGGCCACCCACCTTGTTTCAAGTGGTTTTCCTGAAGATTTGGGGTTCAAAAGTTTTGATTAAAGATCTTTCTGTGGTGGGTTTTTTTTTTGGTTGGTTTTTTTTTTTTGGTGTTTTTTTTTTGGTTTTTTTGTTTTTTTTTTTTTTTTTTTTTTTGCTTAAGTGCGCTAAAGTAGCAAATATCTTTTGTTCAAAGAAATAAGAATATTTTTGATATTTGATTTTTTACCAGCAACTGTCAGAGCAGTACCATTTTATCTGACCCTTAAAAAGCCAGGCTGAGCACTGCCAAATAAGAAAGATCAGGAAAAATATTCAGTATGACACTGGAGAGGGAAGAAGGGTGAACATAACTGCTTTATGATATAAAGCTGTCAGCAAAGGACTGCCAGTAAAAATATGTTCCTCTTTTACAGGCTTTTCAAATTTTGAAGATGACGCAGAGAGAAGTATGGGGGTAAAGGCTTCTAGCTAGTTTTGGAAAGTTCAGTCAAATGGATGAATGGATCACTGGGATGCCCCAGCTATTATGCCACAGTCTGGTACAAACAATCAGGGAGGAAACATTTATCTTTCCAGTGACTGAATTCAATGTCCAGTTCTTTGTACTGCACTAATTTAGACTACTTCCACTTTTGGAGTTTTGAAATAATAGTGTTAAATCATTGAAATTGCACCTTGCTTTACCTCTTAAAAATTAATTTTTGTTTATTTATGAATCAGAGAAAGTTTGCTTCCTGAAAGAAACTATCTTTTTCTCTCTCTATATATATATGATATAATATAAGTTCAAAAATGCAATTATTTAGCTTTTTGAGGAATAGGTGAATATAAAATTTGGTCTTATTCAATGTGAATCTCTTGGTAAAAACAAGGCAGTAAATAAAATGTAAATATGAACATTCCTAAAGTAGGTTGGGTTTTTTTCCTATAGATTACCAAGATATGGCCAACCTAAACCAGACAAAAGTTAAAATAAAGACTGCTCAGATACCTGACTTGAAGTGAAACCCAAGACATGAAATTAAGGCAGTTACTTACCTTCTCAATTACATTGCCACAGATTCTAACAGCAGAGCTAAAAACAACGGGATTAGGTGAAAAATTCATCTAATCTAGCTTCCAAACTCTCTTTTCTGATCCATTCTCATCTCACCTTTAGTCTTTAGAAGACCAAATCTGCCAGCCATAAAATTAACAAAATAGGAAAGTAACAAAAAATATCTTTTTGTCACTGGTGTGATGTACATATTACGTAAAACATAATTTTGTATATGAATTAAAATTACATAGTCAAAGAAATATTCAAGACCTGTGATTAATGGACTAGTTTTCTTGTAATGCAAGATGGAAGCATTAAAATTATACCAGATATAGTAGGAATACTAAAAGTTAAAAATCATAAAGATAAGAAATTCATTTTAAAGATTATTATAAAATAATGTACACACATAATGTTCAAAGGTCATGTCTATATGTCTATAAGAAATGTCTATATATAAAACATGAATATATAATTCACCCTGGCCTCAGGAGACACAAGGATTAAAATCAATCAAGACAAAGATTTGTTGCTGCTGTTGTTTTGCACAAAGCGGTAAATATGCCGCCTTGTTGGATCTTTAGATTGAGGGGTTTTTTACATCTTTAAAGGTAGTTTAAATCTATCACCTTGTGTGTGTATCATCGTCTCACCTGCAGCAAAGTTCTTCCACATCAGCATTTTATGGAGTACTAAATTATGTTGCGTAATATTTTGCAGTGTAAACCATTCCCAGACATTCTGGTAGTCAGGTGCCCAGTGAAAAGTTCTTGACATGAACAGAAAGGATGAAGTAAAAAAACTCCAAGCCAACAACAAGTAAAGGTGGATATATTCAGGTAACTATGTTATCTTTCCTAGAGAAATCACTGATTAAATAATAACTAAGCTTAAGAACTGAGTCAAAAGTCATAACTGAAATTGTTCTGGATTGTTTCTAAGAAAGGACCATTTCACATTCTTATGGAAAGAACATGAACAAAATGAGGGAAACACCTTCAAAGTTGGAGATGTGACACATTAGAATTCCAAAGAAGACACTGATCAGTATTAGCAATGAGATTTCATTTGCAGATCTCATGTAAAATTAATTTTCATAATTCTCTTGGTTCCTGTCTACATACACAGATTTTTTTTTCTCATTATCTACTTTATTACCATATTTGAATTCTCTTGTTCCGTGTCTGGGAAGAAAAGATGAGGGGTAGGTATTTTACTATGACTCAAAGAGAAATGCACTCTCAAATCTCAAACCATTGGTCCCACAAACTGAAAAGCTCCCTTTAAAAATGTTAGCATGTCACAAAAAAGGGGACAAAGTATTAACTGTTCCATTGAATAATCAATTTGAGTGGAATTACTGCTAAAGTTATATAGCAATGTTGAGATGAAATATTTAAAGTGCTTCTTATGCAATGAGATTTTCCATTCAAAGTTCAAAATTCAGTTTGACACATTCTCCTAATAGCATATTTAGAAGCCACAGACAGCTATAATGCCATCAGCAGTGACCCATTAGCTCCACATCAACAAGCAAATTCAGCAGAGTCACTCCTACTAAATACACCTGAGTCCTTCCACTTAAGTATCAGAAATGTCTGACTGCCTTAGCTAGCAAGATTTAACAAGATTACAGCCCAAGGAATGTGGCTACAGGCTGTTGTCACATTCACTCTAACTCATATTCATAATGTCTTCTGATCTATCTCTAGGCTCATGATATGCATAGCGAAAAAAACCCAACACATGGATTTTACTTTTCTGCCAGCTTTATAGCTAAAGAAGAAGAAACAGGATCTTAGGAATTTATGCTGCTACTTTCATCAGTTTGGGGGAGGCACGGGGGAGAAAGAAGCCACATGTAATCCATATAATATATAGGTTATATGAGTGAGATGCTTACCTTAAAAGGAACTTGAACATCTTTGGCAAACCATCCCTATCCCATTCTCTAGGGTAGCAATGTGTTATCAATGGGCAAACAGACTTCTAAGTAAGTTAAAATGTGCATGAGCATGGCTTCCTTCTGTCAAGTCCTTTTATTTTCACTTCACTTTGGAAGAAGTTCATGACATTGGAACAACTTGGCTGAGTTATGCTGTTTAAACACTTATTTTCTCAGAGGGAAGTCACAAGCAATTTGTGTGGTGTGGTCATATAATATTTGCTATATCTGAAGACATCTTAACTGGAGTTATCAAAACAATAGGTAAGCCACAATTGAAATCTTAGAGGTTTTGGAGGCAAAGGTCAGTCAAAACAGCAGTAGTTTCCAAAAAGTTACTTGGATTATCTCTCTCTAAACCTTAATTATCCCCAAAGTATACACAACTATATGCATATGTATATATTTATGTGATATCCAGGATTCAAAATACAGGATAGAGAGAGGAAGTGAGAGAGTTCATGTCTGTTAGTTAAATTTTTTTTTCTGATGGTCCTCAGCTAAATAACATGAAAATCAATTAAATACAGGGAGGTAGACTGACAAGATGACAAATGTACTCATTATCTGTATTTCAGAGTACTTTCATTTTATCCATATGACTTTCTCATAAAAGAGAGTAAACCCAGAATGCTTTGTTATTGCTGCCTACAGTGGAGTTACACAGAGGCATGAAGTTTCAAATCTTCAGAAATATTTTGGACTTGGAAATTCTACATGAAACATTTTCATTGATAAAAATTCAGTTACTACTCACTTTCATGGTCACCTGAGCCTATGAGATTACTCAGGAATCTAATAGATTTGAAAGCTCTAGCCCACATGTATGATGTGATTTCAGGATATGTTTCTTGTCAGGAAGGTAAAAAAAGCAGGCATACCCTGTAGGATGTATAAATATCTCTTAAACCTTAAACACATACTCCAGGTCATTATTTCTGTGACCTCAGAGAGACACACAAAACCTTTGCTGGGAAAGTGAAGAGTGGCCATCACAACTGTGGAAATAGGCCACATTAGAAGCAGAAAGGAAATAGATTTAGATACTGATTCAGCAACTTTACTTGACAACATCTGACAGCAGGCATTTCTGTGATCCCCAAATGGATTTTGGAAGCGTCCACAATTGATTGTAAATGTTTCTTCCAGTGTGGCAATGTTTATCAACACAAAAGGTACCAAGCTGACTTCTTTGTAGAAAAAGAATAAATTGCATTTAGTGTGCAAATCTCCATGATTCTTGTGCAAAGGGCAGCACTGAGGCCAAACGTGGGAACACTCTTCAAATGTCTGATTTCAAGACCATCTAGCATTTCCCCTAATTTTTGGAAGATAGCTATCTATCCTAGACACAGCTGAAATTCCCAGTCGAATGAATATACCCTTTCAGTGAATAAGGGGTGGGGGGGGGGAGAAAAACCAACCTAATTATTTTCCTAGATTCCTGAAGAAAATAAGCACTTTGTTCTATATTTGGCCTGCCTTCATGCTAGTCTTTCTTTGAATAAGCTTTTAAAAATACTGAGCACTTCTTCCGAAAAGAAGTTTTCTATCTGAGACAAACTATTACATATTGATATGCCCTGAGAGCCTCAGAAAGCCAATATCCTTTCTATAAAGTACTGTATAGATGAAGAAAAATAATTTCTACAAATTTATTATGAATATCAGTGGCTCTCTGTTGAAGTTTTTTGGCCAAGCCTTGAGTAAATTAGGTTCTCTTTCTTCATGCAATGCAATATTGTTAATTCCCTTCAACATTTATACTTGCACTGAGGGCAAAGCATGATAGTGAGAGGGAAAGAGGGCTTTGCTGCTGCATGTGGGAGGATTTCTGCCGTAGTCAAGCTGGCAGCCTTGCCTTTCAGCACATGCTCTGTACCACTGACATTCAGCGGCTGCAGGAAGATATAGATCATCTGAAGAAGCTGAGACAAATATTTGATTTGGATGATTATCCTGCAGGTGTCTCATCATCACCATGATGCTTGGAATTACTAATTATTTTCCTTCTATTTATGCGTATCTTGCTGTGAATAAATATATTATGTCATAGGTAATTCAGTTTATTTTAATCAATATGACCCCTTGACCACTCCTTCAAGGAGAGCCCACTAATGGGGAATACCCTGTGCTGAGGAGAGAAGGAATTCTAGGGGTGATTCTAACAGAAGACTAAGTTAATCTCATTTCCTATAATTTCTTTCCCTCTAATACCAATTAGTAATCATAATGGGGTATCTCTCAGGTTTTCTCAGCCGATTTTAGTGAGCCTTACACCCACACGTGTCTAGCCTTATCAGCTCCTGAAGCTGTGCACAAACAAACATAAATAAATCAGGTGGTAGCACAGGTATTATTATTTTTTAAAGCTGTTAATAGTATAAATTGTATTGTTTAGTCATCCACAACCTTGTCTGGGCTGGATGGTATCACTCAGATTTTGCCTGACCCTTCATAAAGGTCAAAGAGGGTGCAATTTTTTGTACAGATAATGAAAGTAATTTTTCCTCATAATACTCCCCACCACAATCTGCTTTTATTCTAGATGACACTAGAGGTGAGATAGGTACCTTAAAAAAAGTAATACTTTAATGGTATTCAAACAGCTAACCATGTATGATTTATTGGGTTGGTTTCTGCAAAAATAAGAAGGGAGTTTTGTTTATTTATGGAATGCCTGAGTGCAAATGGAGATAGAAAAGCAAACTGTTAACATCTCACCTCATTAAAAAATCAAGTTAAATTTCAAATGGCAGAAGCAAATTGTTCCAAATCAGTCTTTATTCCCATTAGAAAACATACACTATTCAATTGCAGAGTGATGAAGGAGACAAGGTTTCACACGGATGGAAATTAAAATATCTTCTTACATTAATTCGTGATATAGCCTAGATAACATTCTGTTCTAGAAATATTCTTGTTCTTCTGTTTTTCAGCTTAGGACAGAGCCAGTTTTGATACTGGGATAGTCCCCACAGGAAGGAAGCTGGTTTTTTTCAGTCACTTCTGAAAATTATGTTATTGAGAATGCAATACTGTTCATATGTCTGTGGATGTCTCTGTACAAGTTTCATAGGCAGAATTTTTTTTATAGAGTGAAAAATTGTGTGATTATGCCTCTGTGTATAATTAAGTGGTTACAGTATAGACATAGTACTGGTTTTCTAATGTCAGCAGCAGAAGCCTGCTGGAATTTGCCAGGAATTGAAAGTGCTTTGCTTTAGCAATTAAAAAAAGTGGCATACATGACTCTGTATTCAGATTTTATGTGTGCTCCAGTCGGGCTATTTGAGAGATATGAGAGTTACAAGAGAAACTGTGTCTTCCCAGCAACCCTTCTAATACCCGAAATTTTATGCTTAGACAGCATACAAGATTTTGGGTTCAATTTGTCATGAATATGGGCATGATACGGGCAAGAACACACTCCCTTTATAGGCCTCAGCAGAGGAAAAGCAGACAGCTCTTTTTTTTCTGAGCAGGCACAAAGTGTCAAGCAAGAGACAAGGGTGCCTTGGAGCATGCCCTTCCCTATTTACAGGCTGCACTTGGTGTTCTCAGCTATTGTTCCCACTGCTGTGAGCCCTCAGCACTTCACTTCCGTCATTGTCAGCCTGTCAGAGTGACTCCTGAAATGCTGCCTCTTCTGCCACCTTCGTGCTCCTGCTCCTGCCAAAACAGCCAGAATGTGGCCAGTGAAGGAGGCAGAGCATCAACGAGTCTGAATTGAAGTGTTGGGACTGTGCGTGTATAAAAAACGAGATATTTCTTTCTGCAAGAGAGGACAAGGAACAAACTAGTTAGCTTCTCTTCAGGAAAAGAGACCAAGAACACATGTTATGGTGCCTCCTGGGACTCAGCCTCTAGCCTCTATTTTTCAGGCTAGATCTCTGATCAAAGATATTGGGGCCTGCAGGGAAGTGGCAGCATCATAGCTGTGAAATATAATCTTAATGAGATAACTTGAAGGCACTCAGCTGTACAGAAATAAAAATAATCAAGCAATGGTTTACTATTCCATCTAAACTAGAGTAGGATGTTTAGCAGCTTCTGAAGCCTTGCAAATTTAGGAGCAGCTGCTGGAACAGTTCAGTTCGATGCTAAAATAATGCTGAAATAAAAAAGTTAGCATAGTTAAAAGGCAATCAGTTCCTCCCTTAAGGTTATATTTAGATGCAGCTTAGACCCACCAGATCTGGCTTGAAAGGATGACCAGGATTAAAGTGTATTTGTTGACCAAGCCACAAAAGACAATCAATAATAGAAGTCAGTAGTAAAAAAAAGAAATACCATACTGCCATTTGGAATAATGATTTAAGGTGGACATCAGACTGAATTCCATCATTATAAGCATGGAAATGTCCATTTGGCTATGGAGCTCTTCTTCATAGACTGCAAGGTCTGTGAAGTAGACACGAGATGGCAGATGATTCCAGATCAGTACTGCAAAGTGACCATTATTAATTAATCAGTTTTATTGTATTTGATAGGTTTTAAACTACCAAATATTTATATCCCAATACACAGAAATATCTTCTTGCACTCTGTTTAAGCAGCAGAGAGATTAGGAGCACAATAAGAGGTACAGATTCAAGTCCTCACTCTTAGCAGGGACAGGTTTCTGGCAGCTTGACCTCTTCCTAACCTCTGCCAGGCCCTGGGGCAGGCAGTGCTAAGTAATGCTGCAAACAGCAAAAATACTGGAGGCATAGTCACTCCTGAGCAACCCTGGTTGCCAAGGGAGGCAAAACAGAATTTTACCGTCTATTGAGGGGAATAAATAACCTACAGCTTCTTATGTCCACCTCTGCCACAGCCACAGCTGCTTCATTTCCTTGGACACACACCTGGGTGGCCCCAGCTGTACCAAGTTCTGTGGGTGTTGCCCAGACACAGCAAGCAGATCTTGAGTAAACAGGATCTCCGTAAGGGTCAACTCATGTATCAAGGTCATGAGGAGCAGGAATCCCAGACCATGGCTAGTAAGAGATTAGAGCAGTTTTGGGTCTTCTTCTATGCTCTCATTCTAGGAAGGCAGCTTTCATTTCTCCAGTACATTCTAAGCAATCTTCCTTCTGACTAATTTTCTTCAGCCTAGCCACAAAATCTCTTGGAACTCCTTTTCTCAAGTCCTCCGCTACCAAAGTGGTAATATTTATATATATACCACCCTCACCATATATTCTATATAGGTATTACATGTATCCCCCACATCAATAAATGAAATAAAGGAAGAAAGATACTGAAGTTACCAGTGCTCTACTCTGGCTGCTTAAGGACATCTGTAGGGTGCAAACAGGTCTGATTATAAGAGCTGTAATTCTTCTTTCAATAAGAAGTGCAAGAATACCTGTCTTTTAATTATAAAATAATTAATTTTATTTCTAATTCAGAGTCTCCAGCTTGAAATATAATTTTACTTCATATCAAATTGGACATAAACTGAACTTAAGAGAGAAGGGTGAGACATACTAAAGATAGGAGTTAAAGCAAACATGTTGACATCAACCCAAAATTACTAATTTAAAATTCAGTGCCATTGAGGGATCTAATAATTAAGCACACAAAGTATTTAAAAATTAGGGCTTATTGAAAAGTGAAAATTAATTTGAGGTAAAGAAAAAAGGAGAAATTTTGAACAGTTTTGATTTTCATGTCTCAAAACCTGCTGCTTTTAAATTTTTTTTTATTCCATGTTAAGAATTCTAGGGAAGTTTAAAAGTATAGAAGTTTTAACAAACATTTTTTGTAAGTAGATTCTTGGTACAATTTTTATAAAGAAGGAAAACTCATAAATTATAATAATTTCAAAACTTCATACTATAACAGAATTGATTCAAAAGCATTTTCAGAGTCTGCAAATTTGGGCTCACATATTTTCTTGTGAGAGAAATAAATATAAAATAAAAAGAGCAAAATAAAATCAGAGGGAGACCTGATACACAAAGGCAAAATGAGATATTTTAATTAATGGAGGATGAAGTTAGAGGCACATAGAACAATTTTGAAAAAGTAAATCATCAGCTCATATTTATTCTTTCAAATACCATGAGAGCAGCAGAACCCAGAAAGCACCCAAATATCAGAAAGGCCTTTTGTCTGTAATAAATTTAAGGAATACATCACTACAGTATCTCATCAAGGTCTGGAGTGTGGCTAGTTAAGCATGAGCATAGCAAGTGTGCCTAGTTAAGTGTAAGAACAGCAAGAAGTTGTATGCAGTATAAACATATTCTTAAAAGGAAAAAATTCATGTTAGCTACATCTTTTTTACTTTTTAGCAGTTATTGCCAAAGAATATACAGGATTTTTTTGCAAGTAGGGAAATAACAATGTACTGTACTTCAATGAAAATTCCATTTTCTTTCCTTTTATATATTTGGTTTGTTGAGATCTAAATAAAATTATCTTCTGACCTGAAGCAAGACATTTTACATGCTTTTTTCATCTATTTTTAATAAAGCTATGCAATGTAAATGAAAAGAGAGAGAAATAGCCACCATTCCAGTGAAACTGTAGAGAAGAAGAGAAAATTATGATAGTAGTGGGTTTTGATGAAAAAGTTACTCTGGCTACCATCTGACAAGAAAGGAGGTAAAAGGAACCCACCAGCTAAACTCCACATGATAATTCTGTCTGCCTGCATTCCACAACATACTGCCTTCATAGTGAGGGCATAATTACGAGTTACCAGTCTCTCCTACCTCCTGTATATTTAATATTTTTTGACCTGCATGCATCTCTCATATCCCAGTCTCCATTAATTTTACTGATACAACCTAATCTCTTCTCATAGAGCCAAGTGGCAGCTTCAGTCAAAGGTCATGCTAGGACTAAGAGAGCCAGCACACCTGTGGGTAATGGGGCAGGCAGAGTTCCCAGTAGCCCTTCCTTCCCTGCATTAGGGTCTACAGCGCTGTGCATTAGGGTCAATGGCGTGTTCTTGGATCCTCAACACAGGGCTTGTGAATGGCAAAAGTTGGTAGGAGAGGGTGAACATCCTTACTCAGAAGAAAGGGAAACAAAAAAATAAGCCTTCAAGGTTTTGCAATTTCTTTTGTGTGAATTTGAGAACCCCAAACATTTGGGGTTTAATTTTCAAATTTCATCCAAAGATGAGACAGGCAGGTCCAGCTTTCTCTCTCTTTTCTGGGAACATTAGGAGAGATGGCAGACATACCCAGCGTTACCACCTGTCACAGCTAGCAATTGCTGGGCTTACAGAAGGCAACTCATCACCTCCAGCCCAGGTCTTTCCCCTCTGTGCCACACGTGCTGTGGATGCAACAGTACTGTGGTGGTAAGGAAGACCTCCCAGAGAGGCTGTCCTGGGAAATTTCAGTCTGTGGTGGTCTCTTTTCCCCCAGCTGCTAGGCAGTGCTTTGTTTGACCTCCAGATACCAAGAAAATATTTGTGCTCGGAGAGCAAATGTAATCCTGGGTGGAAGAACAGGGCGGCCCCAATGGGTATACCATTGGAGGAGAGTCCAGCACTGCCCAAAATGAAGCCCAGGAGCATGCTGGAGGAGGGAAGTGCCCTGTCTGGGCATCCAGAGCCGAAAAGAAGGGAGGCACTTGGGGTCCTGGTTTCCTTCTCTCAGAACTACAATCAGAGTGAGGGAAGACAGAAAGGGCAATTGAGATCCCTGCGAAACAGCAGCAGGCAGAGAGAGACACCTGGAAGTGTCCACAAGCATGCCATTGTGGGATCAGGCCAGCTGCCAGTGCTGCCAGTCCCCTCCCCAGGTTGCAGTTCAGCTCACTCAGTCTCTCATCAGTCCCTCTGGTGCTGGAAATGCCGCGGGCCAGGCCTGGCCTGGTGGCCACAGGTGTGAGCTGCCTGTGCTCTTCTGGGTGTTCAGTCCAGAGCAACTTTAAACAGGTCCAAAGAAAAGGAAAAAAAACCCCAGAGTGCAGGGAACTTCTTTGCCTCAGCTAGCTAAAACTAACTAAAACAAAGGAGAGCTCTGTCCTGCTGTCTGTTCATCTGCAAACAATGCAGTCCAGGAGGAGGAATGTGGAGGAGTGAGTGCAGTGTCTGAAAACAAACTGCGCACTTCTTCTGAAAAAGATCTGAAATCAAAGGAAAAGGAAGCCCTCCAACGAACAAGCAGAGGACCTAATTGTAGTTTTCTAATATAAAAGCAGCAGAAAGGGTCAGGTGACACAGAGCTTGGAGAGCCATTGCTCTTGTGCTCAGTGGCAGGCACCCCTGTTTTCCTGGGCTGTCTCTATGCCTATTGTTTTAACAGCAGATGGGAAAGCCAGTGCAAGAAAGTCAATCTTCTCTCCCTCTCAATCACCTCCATTACTCTCTCTGATGTAAGGGGAACAGCAAAAGTTAATGAGATGAGCATGTGTGTATGTGCCTGTGTGTGTGTGTGTGTGTGTGTGTGTGCGTGTGTGTGTGTGTGTGTGTGTGTGTGTGGAGTGCAGGGAGGATGGAATTTAAATGAAATGGGAAATAGAGTGCCCAGTGGCATAGCACACAATTCAAAGGCAACTTGTTTCACCAAAGGACTGTTTGCAAAGTCCAGCCATGCTAACAATAGCCTTCTTTTCAGCTCACCTTTAAGTGGGGAGAAAAGGGGCAACCTGCTGCCCTCGGGGAGGGTGTGTGAGGGAGGAGGGGTAGATGATGATAGGGGCTGAATAAAGAGAGGCAGGGAGGCAGGCGAGAGAAGGAAGGAGAGCAAAGGGGGAGGGAAAAAAAGAGAGTGCAAATCCAAATGTCGATTTGTAGACACAGTGAGGAGAGCCTGCTGGCTGACAGGCTGATTTATTGGATTCTTCCAGTTAATCACTGCCGGCCTGTGGCCAAACGGATCTCCAGCAAAGCTGAAAGGCAGCTGAGGGAAACAGGCTTATAAGCATAAAGCCGCATAATGGTGTTCAATGAAGTGTGAGACTTTTAGTTCAGTCTCAGTGAGCCGGCCGCATTGCCGGAATGTCAAAGAGGGATTGTGGGTGGAAAAATTATGGATTTAAACTGCTAGCTGTAAATGAGGTCAATATGTCTGGTTCATAAACAGTCCGAGGCTATTCCAAGAATGCAGTGAGGGGGAAAATTAGCGTGAAGCCAACACTGTAGACAAACCTCATTGAGATATAATTGCAGCTATAAATACAAGTGAAAAGCTTACTGAGTGCAATAAAATATAGACATGGTTTTTTATCTCTCTCCCCCCCCATATTTCCTTCTTTCAATCTATGCATTTGTTAAGTGTTGTGCATCTATTATATCCCCCCCTCCTCCCTCTCCTTTTCCCTCTGACACCCAGTGTTGAAATTAATTGAGTGTTCTTGATCTCCCATTCCATTTTATTCAGGCAAGATTGGAAAAAATCAAAAGAGCACATCTAAAGCATTTTCTTCCCTTTTGCTTTTCTATTTGAATCAGGTTGAAATGTGTTAAAAAAAAAAAAAGATGCTGTGACTTTTTTATATCTTAAAAAAATGCAGTAAAATGTCTTTTTAAACTAATACATCTGTTAGATCATTTGAATCTCAATTTAATGAGGTGACATCAAAGGCAAGTATTGGATCCTATGGAGAGTCTCTTTCACGAGATACCTGGTCTTTGCTCATGAAACATTGACTTTAAATTAATGTGATGTTTCAGATTTTCTTTTTTTCTTTGCCCTGTAGGTCTTTTATTACTGTATGGTGGGGAGAGGAAGCAGCACCAAAGGACAGGAGGACAGACACTGAGCAATATGCCTTACCCAGTTTAAAACTGATACAGTAATAAATTGAAGGCTAATGGCTATGGTCAGGCTGTTTTTTCCCCTAAGCCAATTGATTTAAATGGCAGTAATTTGGCCAGCAAGGCTAGTCCTGCTTAAATTAAACCCATTAATATAATAGCACCAGTCTTGAATTAAATCCATCTGTAGCAGAGCCTCCACCAGTCAGTGGTTTAATAACTGTCCAGGGATGTCCTGAAAACACCCACATTCATATAAACATGAATAAGATATTAAAACCAGGATCCAGAAAACCTCCTGTTTCACTAGGATGTAAGAAGCAGACATCTGTTTTAGTCAGGGACAGGAAAAGCACAAACCTTGTTTCTTCTTCTGGAAGCATAATCTGCTTTATGTAATCATACATACATAATCTTTATGTATGTTTTCACAAACTCCTGCCCCTCCCGCTCCTTTTCCTCACCTTGGCAATTACGTTTAAATTTGTTTGCCTGATGATCTATACACATGTTGACCAATGTAAAAAGTTTCAAAAAACACAATGTGGAGCAACATGCTCAAAATAGACATTGAAATGTATCTGAGGATTAGCGTCCAACATAAAAAGCCTATCCTTGGCAGAGGCCTTCACAATGTGGTAAGGATTGATCTTTTGACTTCCTCCCCTATTGTTCTTGACTCTCATTGTAGCAGGCTGCTATGTAGTATGAGGCAATTTCTTTCCTTACTTGAAGGACTATGTAGGATTTTCTTCGGACTTATTTGATGTCAAGCGTCCCCTGAGGGAAGTAGAGGATACAAGTCTTCCACTTTAAAGAAAGCATCTTTGTGGTTCAGTCTCACCTTTGTGAGATCAATAGCACCTTCAAAGTAGTTCTTCTTTGAAAACTGCCTTATAGTTTCCCTCTTTAACAGGCAACTCCACTGTATCAGAAAGACTGAGTTTATTCTATATTTTGCTTGGTTATGTCCCAGTGACTTACTTATGACTGTTTTAAGTTGTGATTCACCATGCTGGACATCTGTCACCTTCAGGTGAAGTTGTTTGCTTCCCTGGATGGATATTAGTGTTGAGACTTGCATGTAATAAATATTACGTTTTTGACTGAATTTAGGTTTGCATTTTGATGTGGAGTGAATGAGTGCTGTTTAGGATTAAATAGCATCAGATATACTCTGTATCCATTTGTGTATACAGCCGAAGAGTCCACGTCTTACAATGCATGTTCAGATTTTTAATAATTTTTCACAATTCCCTGCCTTAGTATCTCTGTACAGACAGTAAAAAAGAAAAGACTGTTTCATGATGGTCTGTGCCAAATGATTCTCCAGTAATTCTGCCCCAGAACCACATGCTCCTCTGAACTAAAAAGAATGAACAGCATATTCTCAGCTTTTTCCTAGAGAGTACTCATAAAGTTGCCTCAATTTGAGGTTGCCTGACATTTCCCATTAGAGGTCTCTGCTTTCAGTCACTTACCACTTTATTTAACGGAATAGAAAATTTCTGTATGTCTATGGTCACTTATGGACAGTGAAAGATGGTGAGGTCAAAGGTTTTTCCATTTAGGTATTTTTTTGGGAGCATAAAGCCTTTTACTTTGTCCAAGCTACAAAAAGCTGTGGAAATACCATTAGTCATATGCTTAGGTCAGACAAATTTTGCGTATGTAAAGTGTTCAGAGATAGAACATATGAAAAATACTGTGAGCAAGAGGGACAAATTTTTAATTGTTTATCTAGCTTGGTCTATCCATGCTCTCCTTGACCATAATGGTATGAATGCAAAGCCCTGATAATACTTCAGCATTGCAAAAAGCCCAGTTTAATATGCACTAATCAGAGGCAGAATTTATTAGTTTGAGTTCAGTCTTGAGCCAACCCATGCAAAAAATTTCTAGTCCATTCAGAGTTTGTTCAGAGGAAACCTATATCTTTGCGAAAAAGACCATAAGGACATAGCCTTACAATGTTACTTTAAAGAAAAAAAGACAATTAAATAAATTGAGCAAAAAATAATTGAATTTAACATATAATCTTATCCCAGAATGATCACAGAAATAAATGCTTCCACAGAACTTTATGAGTCATCCATCATTCTACAATGCAAGACTCCCCAGCCTTTCTATCCCACAGCAAAGCAATCCTTAAAGTAATCAACTAGGTCAATGTCTGGGCATATATTTCCAGACCCATTCCCATTGGACAGTCAATGTGACTTTTCAGGTCCTTAGAAAAAGGAATTGAATATAAGTGTGAGTTTGGAATAAACTACAACTGGCTGTAGTTCACATGCTTTGGCTGATACCTTTTATGTAGTCTGCTCTTAAGCTTCAGTAGCTAGATCAAGACTAAGAAATTGTCAGTTTAGTAGCCCCTTTGAACACTGTCAGCTAGTCATATATATATATATATATATATATATATATATATATATATATATATATATACACACAGACCACAAGTATGTATCCCAGTAATAATTCAGGACAAAAAAAAGGCAGATGGATTTTAGATTGAGCCAGGAAATACATCTGGTCCATGCCCATATGTTCTTACTACGCTCCTCCGTTTTATTAATGTAGAAATGCTGAAAATGATCAAAGATGAAATTTTGCAGAAATTGATGATTATTCCATAATCCTTGTTCTGTTAAGGATGATCTTGCAATAGAAAGAAAAATGCATGATTTTACTACTTACTAAGCTATAATTTGCCTATTATTTTAAAGCCTTCTTTATGATACACTTTCAGAAAATAAAAAATATTATATGTAGGAGATGTGAATTATCCTACAGCAATGTAAGGCAAGACATTTTGGGAGAGACCTTTTCTGTAAAATTTGATTTTTAGTTTTTGAGTCTGTTTTGAGAGTAAGGAAGAATAGTGATCTTCAGTGTTGGTAACCCCTTGCATAAAAAGAAAATGGAAATCACATCCAATACATTCTCTTCTTGTTATGTCAACTTTAGTGGATTTTGGTTTGAAAGCCTAGCTGTCAACAGTGACCACAGTGATTTGAAAGAGTTGTTAATAAGAACACAAAAACATGTAATTCAAAAACATTTCAATCAAACCATTGAAGAGAGGGAAATTATTAAGCAGTACACAGAAACATCCATGGCAAGAAGATATGAATCTTCTTTTATTTGAGCCCTTTCCTCTACTTAATTTTCCAAACTCAGAGACCAAAGAGAATAATTATATTCCTTAGAGAAATCTTTTGTAAACAAAGGTACAGTAATATTTCTTTGATTGAAGAGCTTGTCCTTTGCCATTTTCCTAAAATCTTAAGTCCTAGTCCCAGCACCCATTGTAAGCAGAGCAGTCAACACAACATTCCCACTTTGCTTCCCATTTTACAAGACACCAATGAATGCTAATCAAAATACTGTAGGGAGCTCATGTATCTTTGGGCATACTTACCACCTACATAACCTATCACAAGCTTCCTAAACACAAGACATCATATTATGCCCCAGTCTTACACCACTGGTTTAAGACACTTTTGAGGGCTGCAATATCTCTCCTTCCTCCAACTGAAAGTGGTAGAGAATTTGCTAAGAATATTCACTCCCTCAGTTCTTGGTACTGAATCTTCCTTAGCTGATGGACGTTTTCATGGTTTATGAAAGAACATGAAAAGCTTTAGAATAAAATTTTAATCAAAAAAAAACAGGGCTTTCTAAGATATACCTAGGACAAATTCACAGAAAACTGTACTACAGCATTTGTAAGACTATCCTATCAAGTATCCGTTATACTCATGTGTCCTGAATGAGTTGAACATTTTATAGAGAAATTTAAAATAAGAAACCCACCTCAAGAATTCAGTTGTAATTCCCATGGAGTCTTCTCCTTAAAGTGAATTTAACACACATGAAATGTACTGGATTGACAGGAAACAAGAGCAGTGAACAGCTTTATTTCTATGCAATGAGTGTGGTTTTGGTATTAGAAAGTCCCCCATTGCACTGAGTTTTAACTCAAAAGAAATTATCAATTGTGGAAATGATGAATTCTTTCAAATACTAGCCAGGATTATATGTACCAAAAAAATTAGAGACAGGGGGGAAAAAGAGAAATTCACATTGCTATTGTCATTTTACTTTCAATTTATCAGTGATTGTGTCATGAAGTGAAGCAATATAAATGATAATAATGTGTTGTTATGACTCTGTGTGTCATTTGCATTATGTGACATTCTGAATTTTTCAATTTGAGTGTTTAGAAGAGAAATTGTTGCCTTTGTTCCTGTATTGGCAACTACCTGCTGGCTGAGTTCCCTGTAAAAACACATCTTTTGGCCTATCTTCAATTAAAATTATTAATTCATTTACCATAAAGGGTGACCTCAGGCCTATATAATTATGGGTATATAGCCAGACATTAAGACTCATACATGAACATTCTGTGTAGTCCACATATACCTGAAGGTCCATAGCCTATATATATTAATATATTCTGCATTGTATGTGTTCATAAATATGGGGTTTCTGATGGTAGGAAGGACAGCATACTTCATTTTCATGAGTTAGGAATGACTGCATAACTCACAGGTGGCAGAGCAAAGCAAAGCCACTAATGGATTCTATACAGTCATTCCTACTGGATAAAAATAAAATTCCATTACACTGTCCACCACCATATATTATATTTATACCATATCAGAGACTTATGTCTATAGAGTAACTAAACTTTTCGTTACCCTTTGCCGAAGAAATTTAACATAATTGAAGATATATAAAGACATATTGCTGGGCTGTTTCCCACTGGCAGCATCTAAATATGTATTTCAAACAAGTAAACACACACATACATGCCCATTAATAATGTGGTGGTTTTCCAAGTCTGTTTCTGAGAGCTACTGCAATAAGTTCATCTGTCCCCTGGATATGATGGAATTTCTGCTTAGATTTATATATCTGGGGTTTTACATCTTTTCAGTCTCTGAATAGGATTCTGGATTTGTTGTGGTGTAAGAATAATTCCCTAAAAACAACACATACAATCAGCTTTCAGTGAAACTGAGGTAGGCCTTTGTCCCTAATTTAGCTGTAGAGGCACAGTTACCACCTTTACCACTCAAATGACAGCAACAGGTAACAGCAACAATTAAGCCAAGCCTGAGACACCTACATCATCTGGAAATAGGTCTGTGCTACTGCTGGATAGAAATCATCATGAATGCAGTAGCAATCAAAGCAACTTTAAAAAAGCATCTCTAGGCGTTTTTTTTGGAACAACAGTATACAATAAATTTTATATATGAAAATAGTTGCATATACAAGAAAAAATTAAACTTCATCACTATAATGTTCTACCCTCAGTGCTAGTCTATTGTTGTCCCTACAAATTGACTGTCCTATCACCCACATCAGCAACAAAGCAAAAACAGAAGCTCAGTTTTTATTTCTAAACCTATATACCTATCTCATCTTATTCCGACAACCTACATTTTTTCTCTTTAAAAAAAAAATGCTTATCCTCCATCAGACACTAGTAAGCATTCCAAAAGTGTCATTAGGCTGGCTAACTAGATTTAGAGAATTGGAGTAGTATATCAAACAAGTTTTTTCCAACTTTTACATTTGAAAAGGAGCTTAATTATAAATAAACAGGTGGGACAAGAGCTCCAGTCCCATTCAAAGAAGTCAAACAGCTGCTTTTACCAAGTCAGTTTTTCTTTTTTTTTTTTTTTTTTTTTTTGAAACATGAGCAGAAAAGTAGCCAGCTCTCTGAAACATTGTTTTCCACACTGTCTTCAAAATTTATTTCAATTTAAAGGGTTACATTAAATTTAGAGGTCTAAGCGTTTGTTGCCAAAAAGAGCATACAAGTCACAGAACTGGACAGTTTAGTATAGTAGGATACAGACTTTTAAAGTCTTACCAGGAAAGGGAATCTCACAGTAACTAACATGTGTCACCGCCATATTTTCTGAAAATATCCCCTTGCCCAAGATTCTTCTCCTGGGAAGCTGAGAAGCCTTGGAGGAAAATGAAAACAATATTATCACATTTGCTTCTCCTGTGTTTTGCTGTTTTGGAATGTGTTTGGAGATTGTTTATACAACAGGTGATTATTTCATTGGTTTCATGTAATTTGTTTTGACTTATCGGCCAATTACAGCCAACCTGTGTTGGGACTCTGGAAGGAGTCACGAGTTGTCATTATTATCTTTTAGCCTTCTGTAAGTATCCTTTCTGTATTCTTTGGTATAGTTTACTATACTAATATTTAATATAATATAATACCATAAAATAATAAATTAGCCTTCTGAGAACGTGGAGTCAGATTCATCATTCCTTCCTTTGTCTGGGAACCCCACAAATAGAAGAAACATGTCATCACTTTCAAATCAGATAATTACCCTGATGAAACAACTATTAAATTGCTGCCTGTTTTTATGGAAAGGATGCTCTCCAGCTCTCTGAAATACTGGTTAGACAGTTCTTTTATTTAGTCACTTTATTTATCTTCTGTTCATACAATATGGTGTTCACAACTATATTGTTTTCTGTGGATTGTCTCAGTATTAATTTACAACAACATAAAAGAGAACAAAACATTTTTTTCTCTACAGACAATTTTTTGGACAATATGGAGAACATTTTAACTTTCACAGGGGAATAAAACAGCATTTAACCTGGAAAATAATTGTCTCAGCAGCATGGAAAGATACAGAATACTACAGTAAATTTTTCTCTTTTTTCTCATAAATGTGTCAATATTTATTATGCCAAATATAATCCCATATTCCTCTCAGGAAAGAATTGTTGTCACCTCTTATATACTAAAAAACTCAACCAAACAAACAGAAAAGTATGATGCACAAAAGTGTGTATGGAATATTATCTTCTGCTGAACAATACTCTAAGATCTGATGCCACACTTTATAGCATGACTTTCCAAGGCAATACTTAAATAACGTTGCAAGTACAAAAGTTTTAGTAGCAACATTTGCCTCAATTATACAGAGGTTCAATGACACAGACATGTTGGTTCTCTGGCCTCTTGTCTAACAGAGACAAAAAGTAACTTTCAGCATACGAGAATATTCATGTAGGGGAATGAAGTTTGGCATAAAAAAATTAAACCTTAATCCTTGCTCTTCTTGACCTTACTTATTTTTTGTCTTTTCTTCTTTTTTGTCAAGAAGTGATTTGCTTTGCACAAATAGACTGGTTTAATAAAACTGGTCTTCTTCCTTCTGCTAAAAGTTTACCTGCGAGAGCCCCGAACATAATAAAATCAGATTATGAAGGCAATCATATTTACTTGTAATAAATCAAATCTTGCACACATCAGTTAAGTCTCCCTTACTGCACTGGGACAATATCATGCATGCATACATCAATACCTGAGGTGTCAGAAATATATTTCATAAGTTCAGAAAAATTGCATACACACTTGCAGCGCCATTATAGGAAGTGAATTTGTAATGTGAACATTATGATGTATAAAGTGGCTTTGTTCCTACATTTAATATGCATCTCATGTCAAGCCCACAAACACAATGGAATTTGCTGGTGATTTACCATTAGATATACTATATTGTTTTAAGGAAGGGAAGTTTTCCTCACTTTATCAACAGTATGCAATTTTAAGAAGCCATCAACTTTCTCTTCTTTGAATGTAGAAGATTCTTTAGATTAGTGAAATAAAATAAAATCCAAGCCAGTGGTATACTCTGTTAAGTTGAATGATGTCAGTGCAAGACATTTCCAGTTGCAAACAAAATGTTTCCTTCAGAGTATCGGTGCAGAATATATATGTTTATTATTCTAGTTTTGGTATAGGATAGGATAGGATGCTGGAGAAGGTCTCACCTAAGGTAAGCTCTGCCAGCCCAGTATGACACTCATGCCGAGGTATTTTCAGGTGTTTTTTCACATAATAAAGTTCATTGACACATCACAGATATTTTCAGTCTAAATAACAGAGCAGCAGAGCACTATTTTTCCCCTTATTGTTCTTTCAGAAATTGATAAAATGAGAAGACCCTAAATCTCTGTTGATAGATATTTTTATTGTGTACTTCAGTACTGCATATTAGAAATATTTTACTAGGTGTCCTGGTTCTGGCTAGGCCAGGCAACGGGACAGGGACAGGGTTAATTTTTGCAGTAGCCAGGAGCAAGCATGGCTAGGACCAGAGGTTATTCTGTGCCCTCTCATGTCATTTTCCAGGAATGTGATGAGGGGTCCCTTCAAGTCCAGGAAGCATGGCAGAGGGAACAGTCAGATCACACCAATTCCCTCCATTACTGATATTGTAATTGCTACTGTTTATTTTCTTATTTCTTTGCTGTTTTCCAGTAATTTGTTCTTATCTCAACCTGTGATCCTTACCCTTCATGCCTCCCATCCTCCTCTCCATTCTGCTGCCAGGGGATGTGGATGAGGGAGTGAGTAAACAGATCATGATTTGGGCTGTTTCACTGAGAGCAAGGAATTGGGGCATATCATTCCAAAGCCGTGAGAGAAGGCAAATTGCAGTATTTGTATATCAGGCTGACAGGCATCTTGAATATTGAACTGCAGAAACAACTTTCCTTGAACTATGAGGAAAAAGGTCTTTAACATGTTCACATAAAAAAAAAAAAAATCTCTGCTGACTTTAATCCTACCAGATGACCTGAACCCTAATATTTACTAAGACAAAAGAAGACTGTCAGCATCTGAAACCTAAAGTTTTGCTGGGTTTATAATGGGAATAAAGAAGTAGTGTGCTAATTTCTTCCATGGAAGTGCTGTTTTGATTTTTCTTAATAAGAGCATTCATAGTTTTGAAAAAGTTTGTTCAATGTTGTGTCTGAAGCAAGTTTACTATATAGTGTTTGTGTGTTTCCCAGCAGAACTCATAGGTTCAAATTTAATCAGTAGAGGTTCATATTGGCAACGACATCTCATTCTATTTCTGTTTCTGTTTCCCATTTGAAACTGCCTTAGGGTATGTACAGCTCTGTTGTCTAGCTATGTGTATATATATATTTTTTTTTATTTTTTTTCACTGATCTACATTAAAGCAATCCATTATTTAAAAGAATTGGTAAACTTTATTCCTAGAAAGACACTATCTCTAAACTCCCCTTGCTCTAGTTTAAGTCAGATTACACAGGTGTTTGCTTAAAGTAACATTTGGCAATCTATATTCTTTGTCCACTGCTCGGCTATCTTTTGAAGCCACCATTCCTTCTCTGGTATCCCCTCATTTTCCCTTCTCCAGTATCACCTTAGCTGCTCCAACGCAATAGCTGGTCTGGTAGAAGGGAAGAAAACATAATTTCAGAAGAACTTGAGAAGTTTCTGGTATTTGGCTGATCCTTTTCTCATCTAGATACCTAATTCTGGCATAAATGAGTCAGGAAGGAAAAGGAGAGCTACCTAAATTGTACTTCTCACTGAAAGGAGTGCCCAGGAAACCACTCACCACATCTAAACCTCTGTCTGAAGCAGGAAAACATGTAAGAACATGCCACTCTCATAACTACAGTTCTCATTCATGTGGTGAGTTCAGATGCAATGCAAGAAGAGACAAAACACATGAAAATATCCCAGCTTCTGTTTTAAGGCACACAGCAGGTGATATCCTTAGCACTTTAGGCAAAAAAATCCCTGTAGGAACAATGAAAATAAGCCTTAAATATTTTTTCAGGGCTACTTTTTCTAGTTCATAAGCACTGACAAATTTCAAAGCATTCCTGTGAAGAATTATATTGCTAAAACTACATAAAATATTTTAGGCAAAATTTAGGTTTGGTAAAAGTTCCGATTTCAAAAGACAAACATTCCACAGAGAGACATCAGAAAATTAACTCCAGTTCCTAAAAACTGGAGTTAAAAACATTTTTATCCTAGAAACATTTTTATCTTAGCCATACTAAGAGTGATATAGGCAATATTATAAAAAACTTTTCTAATTCTATTTAATTTTTTTTTATTTCTCTCAATTTTATAGGCTATATTTAAATCTTCAAAATCTAGATGAAATATCTAAAGAAACATTTTAAGATCTTTTTGATCTACATGTTTAACTCTTTAACTTGTTGTAAACACGACCTAATTACTGATCACAGAATATTCTGAGCTGAAAGGGACCCAAAGGATCAACAAGTCTCAATCCCCTTATGAGTCATGTGAATGGCTCATAAGGGGATTGAACCCCTGGCCTGGGTCACAGCACTATGCTCTAACCAAGCTAGAGTACTAAACATCTTGTTAGCATTATCACATGGATTTTACAAGTGAAAAACAACATTCATGGGGAACAGAGCCAAAATGGTTGAAGTGTCCATTGGTGTGGTGTAACCAACTTGAAACAGAGCTTTTTCAAAATAATGGTTCCATCAATTTCAGTTGCGTTTGTGAGTGGGCAGCATTTCTCGGAATCAAGATCTAGACATCTTAAATTTATATCAGAAAATGAGCAATGAAACCCTTGGAGAAACTGTGATTCAATAGTCTTGCCCAAGATCAAATACCAACTAGGAGAAATGTAGAATAAGTTCTCCCCTCCCCTCCCCTCCCCTCCTCTCCCCTTCCCTTCCTGGAATTTCCCTTCCCTTCCCGGAACTTCCCTTCCCTTCCCAGAACTTCCCGTAACTTCCTGGAACTTTCCTTCCCTTCCCTCTTATTCCCTTTATTTCTTTTATTAATTTTCCAGATTAGGTCACTCCTCATACAAAGTCTGGTTTACACTCAGAATCTCTAAGTAGTAATGCATATGTCCTTTCAGAGGGAAAATGGTTTAGAGGTGTCACAGGAATGCAGGACAAGAAAAAAATAAACTGACAAGAAAGATGAATTTAGTAGTTTCATTTCAGTAATCTAACAGGTGTCTAGAAGAAAGGAGTAGGCCAGAACAGTTAAGGCATGAAAAAGTTGGCATGAAAGTCCTCTGAATGTTAAGACATTTAGTCTTGCAGTAAAATGGGTGCACTATTTTTCATTATGAAGAATTCCCTGTTTGTAGCACTTGCCTGGAAAAAATTCTTTGTCCTCGTACACTCCATCTGACTCCCACTTGTTCTGAGTCATGATATTACTCTCTAGACTGGCTGAATTTAGTAAAGGCGTTACAGGTATACTCAAATTGTATGTTGTGAAACAGCTAATAAGAGAGTTGCTTGTCCACCTCACTCTCCATGAAGCTGCATTTCCACTTGAACTTATTTTTGAAGCTTGATGGTGAATGCTGGTGTGACACTGTGTCTGATTTCGAGGAGGGAAGCTTTAGGCTAGCTCGGCTTCCCCCCTTGGATCGCGGCCGCTCACTGCCTCGGCCACCGGCTGGCAGAAAGGCGGCGGTTCAGCCCGGGACGGGATACCCCATCTCCGCAGCGGACAGATGTCATGAAATGTCGAGCGCTGTGGTGAAGGAAACGAGGAAGGTCCCTGTTTGTGTCTTCAAGCAGCCTTTATTCTGCCCCCGAGAGGGAGATGATGATACAGAGGCACAAAGGAATAAGCTTAAAGGGGAGCTGTGACAGACCAGTACAGTGTTGCAACTTTTATAAAGGGAGGAGGTCTCAGGGGAGGAGACAACACAAGAACCAACCAGAATACAGCAGGGAGGAGTATGAGGCAGGATTGCAATTTCTCAAAAACAATGAGTGTATTGAGGAGAGGATAACACTCTCACATAACCAATAAGGATCTAAGGATCACAGGACAGACACAGAGGGGTCTGGAAATAGGGGTGGGGATTACAATGACTGATAAGGAGTAGGGGCAGGGTTACAATGACAGACACAAAGGAACAGGAATGAGGGGTAGGTACTTGGGATAACAGACAGGGAGATGGGAGGACACACTCTTGGGCAAAACCAATAGTGGGGTACATTGGGGCAAACATAAAGGCTATAATGCCTTCAAGCATAAAAGGCTTTGAATAAAACATGACAGTAACTTGCAGAAATATTACTTAAAAAACACTCTACCACACTGGTGGAATGGTGTTTCCCTAGCCTGCTTCTGGGACCCAAGTAGTTTGTGCAGTCACGTCACATTCAGGTCATGTATGAAATTCTGTTCTAAAAACCCCTGTTATGGAAAGGTGTTATTTTATCCAATCTCACATATGTACAATATTCATATTTTAAAGTAATCCAGATCCCCAAATTGCCATCAAAAATCTTCCAAAGAGCTCTACCTTTTTTTTTTTTTTTTTTTTTTTTTTTTGGTAAGCTAATGATTCAAAAGGAATGCCAAAATAATAATGTTATATGTTTATCAAGCCTTGTCTCCATGGGTAGCTTTCCACTTTTACCAGCAGTTAATCATTCATGCCTATTGAATGTCATGTATATCTAACCAGAAAAAGGCAAAAACATTGTTCAAAATTAACCAGTGTTCTTTCTGGAAGCAAAGCCCCCTTTGAAGACTACATTCATCGTAGTCTCCAAGAATGCAAATACTTGTCACCTAGCTAAAATCAATTCAAACAAACAAAACCAAAATTTGGCATGTAATAAAACAAAAGGAAAGGCCTGGAGGCATTTCCCACCAGCAATGTTTCACTCCAGCCAGCAGCCAAACCCCATGCAGCTTCTTACTCCTTCATCAACAGGATAGGGGAGAAAACTGGAAAGGTAAAATTTGAAAACTCCTGGGTTGGGATAAAGACAGTTTATTAGGGAAAGCCAAAGTCCCACATAAAAGAAAAGGAATTCATTCACTCCTTCCCATGGGCAGGCAGCCATTCACGTGGCATTCAGCCAGCCTCAGGAGAGCAGGGTCCCATCACATGTAACGGTGACTTGGGAAGACAAATGCCATCACTCCAAAAGTCTACCCTTTGCTCCTTCATTCCCCAGCTTTCTCTCCTGAGCATGATGTCTTATTATATGGAATGCCCCTTTGGTCTGTTGGGGTGGCCCATCGCAGCTGTATTTCCTGCCAACCTCCCACACATCCACAACTTTCTCATCAGCATGAAGGACAAAAAGCAGTAAAGGCCTTTTCTCTGTGCAAGACTTGCTCAGCAATAACAAAGAAATCTCTGTATTACCAAATCTGTGAATAATACAAATCTGAAACACAGCCTCATACCAGCCACTGTGAAGAAAATTAGATCAATCTCAGCCAAAATCAGCATAGAGTCTAAAAAGTCTTCAGAATTAACTGCTAAAAAGTTAGGAAAGCTGACTGAGTGGAAGAGTGCCTAGGCATACCAAATACTAGTTGGCACTGAAAAATAGACTGATGTGGGTGACTTGAGGTTGCAAGACGTCACCTAATGTGTGCAGAAAAGCCCTGCTAGAAAACTGTAAAGCTGTTTAGTATGTCTGTGTAGAGATTGTTTCTGTGATTAGTAGATGCAACAGTATTTTTTTGCGGGATTGTTTTACACTGAGAGGCCTTACACTCAGGTTAGGCATATCAGTAGTTTGACTAAGTTTGAGATTATTTTGTCTAAGATGCAGTGTAGTATATCTACCTCCACTGCTATTTCACAAAGCAACCTGAATGTTCCCAGGACCTAATTTGTTCTAGCTCTTTGCCTCCATAATAGCAAACCCAATCCAATTTAGATTAATAATTTAAGAACATTTTGTACATTTCTCTCAACAATGTGCTAATATTTAACCAAGTCATTGCCACACATTACTTCTTCAGACCAGATAAATAATGAATTGAGTATAATAAGTACTCATGTCAACATAACAACATTTTTCTTGTTTGACATCCACCACACTTCTTAGGTCTGCAGTGTTGGCTTAAGGAGACACCAAACTCTGTGCCACAATGCCTTTAATTCTTGACATTCTTCTGATTCATGGTGTACTAATGAACCACATGGGTACTTTCTCCCCCACACACTCTTTTTCTCAAAGAGTAGGCTTATCAGTACAAAATGTTGTGTTCATCACAGCACATTATCTTCCTTGTTCCTCTGAAAGCAGAAAGCAGATAGTTGCACTGGAAAGTGAGCATTAACATCTAACTTCAAAGAGTTTCGAAATTCCCTCCAGTCAAAATTGTTTGCGTTTTCATCAAATGGTAAGGCATTTGTCCCGTTTTCAGTATAGTGAGATGTAGAGAGAATAAGAAAGGAAAGACAGCAAGCAAAGCAGAAAACAAAAGTAGGAAAAAAATCTCATTGGGACATTATACTACACAAGTCAAAAGCTGTGCATTATTTTTCTGAAAAAAGCCTAGTCCTCAACCAAATATCTATATATTTGATTGCTCTAAAAATTGAGGAGCAACTGAATTCAGGGAGAAACTTCCATGCCTAATGAACAGTGTTGATTGTCAAAAACACTTGATGCTAATCTAACCACAGCCAAAGTTATTCAGCATGATTGTTTGAATCAAGTGTATGATAGGCTATTTTTGCTGATCCAGCACTAGCAGATTAGAAAATACTTGATGAAGAACAGGAGAAGCTTAAGGAATTCGCCAACACACTCCTCTGGAGAAAAAAGACACGTGACCCGAGTTGGATGTGCTACTGCATCTCATAGTAACTAATCACTAGGTGAGCCAATCTGGAATGTCAAGATTGGAAGCAGCTTGAGCTGCAGTGATCTGGAGGAGTTCACAGTCCTGAGGGATACAGGTCAGGAGAAGCGTAAAATCTGGACCCTAAACTTCAAGAAAGCACACTTCCAGCGTTTCCAGCAGTTAAACAGTAGGATTCCCCGGGAAACAGCCCTCAGGGACAAGAGAGTGGGAAAGATCTTTGAGGATGCTTTCCATAGAGTGCAAGAGATTGGGATTCTCAGGTGTAAGGAATCAGGCAAGGCAGACAAGAGACAACATAGCTAAGGAGGGAACTGCTGGTCACACTAAATGGCAAGAAGCAAATGTACAGGCAGTGTAACATGGGCAGATAATCTATGAAGAGTATAAGGACACAATCCAGCTGTGTTGGGATGTGTTGAGGAGGGCCAATGGAGATGAACTTGGCAAGAGAAACAAAGAATAATAAGAAAGGCTTCTAAAGGTTTATCAGCTATTGCAAGAAGGTCAGAGAACTCTTAACCACACAGATGAACATGAGTGAAAAGCTAGTAAGTATAGACAAGGAAAAGGCTGAAGTGTGAAACAATGTTTTTGCATCAGATTGCATCTCTCTTCCCACATCTCAAGTGGATGGTCTGTAGGATGGGGACAGGGAAAGCAAAGCCCCTCCCACTGTAAGTAAAGATGAAGTTCTTGACTATCTGAGAACCTGAATATACACAAGTGTAAGTTATCCAATGAGATGCATCCCAAAGTCCTGAGGGAATGGCCTGAGGCAGCTGCCAAGCCATTCTCCCTGACATTTGAAAAGTCATGGCAGTCAGATGAAGTTCCAAGGGACTAGGAAAAGGGAAACATAGCATAGCATCCCACTTATAAAGTATAGAAAGGAGGATACTGGGAACTACAGACTTGTCAGCATTCTCTTTGTGCCTGGGAAGATCCTGGAACAGATCAGCCTAGAAGCTGTGCTAAGGCACATGGAGGACAGAGACATGATTCAGGGGACCCAGCTTGATTTCACCAAAGGCGACTCCCACCTGACCAACCCAGATGCCCTCTTTGATGGCATGACTCCATCTGTGGACAGGGGAAAGGTTACAGATGTTTTTTATCTGGATTTCTCTAAGGAGTTGGACATGATCTCCCACAGCTTCCCTCTCTCTAAATTGGCAAGAGATGGATTTGGTGGGTGGACTGTTCAGCAAATAAGGAATGGTCATGTCCTGGAGTAATGGGCAAGAGCTTAATGTCTGGACAGAAATCAATCAAGTGACAATTTGGGTGCCTTGGCAGTCCATACTTGGAGCAGTGTAATTCCATGTCTTCATCAATGACAGAGACAAAGGGGTTGCACACACCCAAAGCAAGTTTGCGGACAATGTAAAGATGAATGGTGCAGTTGACACTCCTGAGTGCCATGAAGTTTAACCAGTCCAAATGCAAGATGCTGTACCTCTGTCAAGACAAGCTCACACACAAATACAGCCTTCCAAGGAAGGCTGGGGGATACTAGTGGGTGAGAGGCTGGGCATGACCCAGCAGATATCCAAATGTGTCCCGAGCTGCATCCAAAGCACCATGGCCAGCAGGGCCAGGGAGGGATTCTGTCCTTCTGCTCTGCTCTGCTCTGCTGAGATCCCACTTGCAGGGCTGCATCCAGCTCTGGGGTCCCAGCAAAGGAAGCACATGGATCTGTTGGAGCATATCCACAGGAGGTCCACAAGTTAATTAGAGGAATGAAGAATTCTCCTGTGAGAAAAGGCTGAGACATTTGTGACGGTTCAGCCTGGAGAAGAGAAGGCTTTGGCATGACATAATCTCAGCCTTCCAGTACCAGAAGGGAGCTGAAAGAAAGATGGAAAGATACTCTTTACAAAAGCATGTAGAGACAGGACAAGGGGGTATGGCTTCAGAGGGAAATACAGTAGGTTTAGATTGGACATTGGAAAGAAATATTTTCCTATGATGGTGAAAAGGTACCAGAATATCTGTGGATGCCTCATCCCTGGTTCAAGGCCAGGCTGGTCCAATCAACCTGGTTTAGTGAGAGGTGTCCCTGCCCATGGCAGAGGACTTGGAAATAGAGAATCTCTAAGTTCCCTTCCAACCCAAATCATTCTGTGATTGTATGGTTCTATGATACCATCTCATGCCAGTGAAATGAGGAGTAGGTTTCTGTTTCTACCCTGAACCTTTGATACGCAGGATAATCCAACCACTTTGTAATTGCTCCTACAGGAACAAGCAAGGCTTCACCGATTCTCTGGGGCATAATCAAAAGAGGTGAAGTGTCACATGGGCAGACAAAGAGGAAAGTAGAGGGTTCATTTCCCTTTTCTTCCGTAGATATTAGGTACATTGAAAATCAGAGTAACTTTCTTTCAGCATTGAATGAAATTATGCCTTTCAGCATCATTCATTGGTGTGAAAAGGGTTAGCATAACATACTGGAAAAGATATCCTGATCAACACTATGGCAAGAACAAAGAAATTAACAAAAACTGCATGGAGATTGAATTACTTAGAATTTCTCATAGTTTGACATACCTCACATACACAGAATCAGAGGATCCCTAGGTTGGAAGAGACTTTCAAGATCATCAAGTCCAACCCATGTCCTAAGACCTCAAAAAAACCATGGCATCAAGTGCCACATCCAATCTTTTTCTAAACACATCCAGGGACGGTGACTCCAACACCTCCCTGGGCAGACCATTGCAGTACTTGATGACTCTTTCAGTAAAAAAACTTCTTCCTAATATTCAATGTAAATTTCCCTAGGCACAGTTTAAGACTGTGTCCTCTTGTTATGTCAATTGCTGCCTGGAGAAAGAAACCAACCCCCACTGGATTACAACCACCTTTCAGGAAGTTGTAGAGAGTGACAAGGTCACATCTGAGTCACCTCTTTTTTTTTTTTTTTGTTCTTTTAAAAAGGGCAAAGGCATACCTAGCAAATTCTGAATAATTTCAATTCATCTTGCATTAATAAAGAAATTGATTAATTAGCATTCCATGATATACCATCTGATAATAATTGGGATCAACAGCATGTGAGTTGTCTATTCAATAGTTTTTAAGTTGTTTCTCTTTGGTTTATGTTCTTATCAATGGAAAGCAATATCAAAATTCTGGCTGAAAGCAGCCACTCATATTTTCACTGTAGAAACATACTAGGGACGTTACTTTAAGATTCTTCCTGTCCTGCAGGATAAATTCTGCTGCTTAATGTCATTTTCCTATAAAATAAAGGAAACATTTCCTTCCTTTAGGCATAATTGAATGTTAGAGTGAAAAGTGTAAGCTTACAGAATGAAGTTTTTATTTAACAGAATTCATGTCTTCTTTCCATTAAAATAAATTAGCATGATCCAGAATTGGAATACATAAAGCTCTATGAACCAGTGGTCTGTGTCATTAAGACAATAAGGATAAAAATATTGCAAGGAAAGAGATTTGTTTTGTGGACTTACAGTTAAGGTATGTGCAAGTGACTTTGTCTCTAAAGTGCAGTTAGGAAGGGCTGTTGTAAGTGTTGAATTAAAGTGCTGAAACTAAATGGCATTATTGGTCTGAGCAGGGGAAATTTCAGGACAAATGCACAGTCATTTTTTGTATGGCGACAATATGTCAGTGAGCTGAAATTTAAGGCTTGCTGCTCTAAGCATCCACACAGCAAATGCTCTTGAAACAAAAATGATAACTGGGAACTTGAGCACAGGGTAATTACAGTCACCAATGAAGTAAATCAGCACAGCACTCAGACCTCAAGACTTAAATCAGCTTTCCTGGGAATGGCCCAAACCTTTTACCCAGAAGACTTGCATATGAAAACAATTTGGGAAGCTGATCCTTGCATCCTCACAGCTGTTACCTAGTAACTATCTGCGTGAGTGCTTCCAGTCCATTTTACAGCAGAGCAGCACAGGTTAGCTTAAATGGCTCTGCCAGAGAGCCAGAAAACCCGGGCAAGTCAATGGCATCAGCATGTTACCAAGGCATTTGATGGGCTCTCAGGAAGGAGCATGTATGTGAAAAACATAGAATTACAGGAAACTCCACGAAGAAGTAGTTGATTCTTAGGAGCAAATTTCTATTGGTGGAATCAGTGTTGCCTAGCTCAAGGCAGTGATTAATTACTACTTGGAGCAAGCTGTCACTATCCATCAGCTATGGGGATGCTAGGAGATGTTCCCACTTTCTGACCAGTGGTGAACTTCATCAGTACTAATTGCTTATTTTTGGACATAAGCTGCCGTTGCTGACCAGCTGCTTCATACTATGGCTACTCCTGAGAATAAGCAATCACCACAGAGCAATTTACTATTACTGAAAGTGAAAATGTACAGTGCTTACAGCAATGACTTTACAAGATACCAGTACCTAACCATGATGCGGTGGTACACCTGCCATATCCATATTCCTCTCTGAATTTTTCTTCCGATCTTTTATGCCCCTCCCTACCTCTTAGTCCAGCATCCTCTACCTCTTACCCATGCTTTCCAGACATACTTATGCCCAGATTTGTGCTGCCACCTCCCTAAACTGTGCCCTAACCTTCAAGTCATTCACAACGTGAACAGAGCACTTTTTGAATAAGTTCTGTTTTATAATAAAAGTCTTCAATATGTAGGCCCAATGCTTCTAGGAAATTAACAGAAGAGTTAAAAGTTTGTTCCCCAAACTAGCAAACAATTTAGAGTTAGAATAAGAACTTATACAATATCATATTAAAAAGTTACTAGTATGGTCATGACCATTGTTTTTTCAATTTGTTATTGCTGTATTAGTAGTCCCAGCAATCCATACTTTAAAGAAAGGAGTAAGTTTTGTCTCCCAAAATCTTAAATATAATTGCCCATATAATTGTCATGTTGGTGAATTCTGCCTGTGCAGTCCTCACATGTCTCAGCTCTTTTGGTGGACCTGAACACTCCAAAACTGAACAAGGAAATGAGCTTTTGATAGTGTTGAAACTTAGTAAACATCCTTCAAATAGACACAAAGAAAAGAATGCTGTTTCCTTCAAGGTTGTTTGATGCTTTGACATTGATCTTATTCTGTGTGGAACAAATCTCTATTTGTCTGAGTGTTGTCGTAAACAATTATTATATTTAATAGCTAATTGTTTAGTGTTACATATATCATGTAGCCCAGCTTGTTTTCTACAAGATGCCCTCTAGCCTCTTGAAGATTTTTATTTTGGCATTTTCTGTCTTTACACCTTACTTTTGACTTGAGAGTTTAAAGGTCCCAACAGGTTTGTTAGCGATTTTGTTTCTTTATTGCCCATATTTTGAATTAACTCTTATTTATTACTGTAGTTCTGGCAATAAACAGTGTTTCCCTCTTTCTCTTTTGTCTTCCCTTTCTGAAGACACCGCTTTCTGAACTTTGTTACAACGATGCAAAGGGAGACAGAGAAAGTTTAATGTGATTCTGAAAGGGTTTTCTTGGTCAGGAGGTAACAAAACCCAGGCTTCTCTACTTGATTTTACTCCTACACATATAGAGAATATAACATCTACATAATGATTTCAAACAGGAGCATCAAAAGCAAGTGACCTTGTAGTAAAGTATATATTGCTTTCTTAATATTCATACTGAATTAATAAAATAGAAAGTATGGGCCAACCATGGCTCAAGATGTAGTGAAAAAGAAAATAAATGACTAATCAAAGGTTATGTACTGCATTTCACATACCCTGTATGTAACAAGAGAGGGTCAAACACATATCACGGAGAAGAAAGATTCTGACATATTCTAAGCTGCTGCACTGAAGAGGTGCCAAACATTTTGTTGCTCATTAGTAAATGAAACCCATAATCTTCAGGGTACAAGAGAAAGTCAGCCCACCTATCAACAGGTAGTTCACTGCTGGGGCTTGGATCCCAGGCTCTGCTTTGCCACTGACCCCCAAAGGTCTGCAGCATCAGCTACCCAAACACAGCTCCATGATGTGGACACGAATCTCTTGATGATATGGATAAGGCATGAAAGGGAAAAGAGAGGCCTTGGTCTTCTCTGTTAAAACCATTTGGATCTGTGTAAATTAATGACCACAGAATCAAAACCAGCGTGGACAGGAAGGGGCATGGTGGGATGGGACATAACAACAGAGGGGTTGAATGTAAAACCTGCTAGTGGACTAATGGTCGAAGAAACAAGTGCCTTCTTCTCTTAATCTTTAGTTTGTTAGGCAAATAGAACAGTTTGATTATAAGAAACTGAGAGAAATATGTCTCAGAAAAAATGTCTTAAAGTACCTACGTAGGTTGTGTGGACTGGGACCAGAATTTTTTATGTTTTAGATAATGTCATTACTAGACATGCTGTGATATGCTTTTGAAGTATTATCCTGCCAAAGTCTATTTTTTATGTTTCAGACAGAGTTTGGTTAAAAATGCATGAAAAATTATGAAACTTTTGTCTGATAATTTTTTTCAATTAAAAAAAATATTTCATCTCTGAGCAGCTTTGCTATGAACAGATCAGACTAGACAGTGTCACTGCCAATCTCCTCGGTGCTCTGTCTTGTGTTCAAATTATTCTAAAAGGGATATATGCCCTTGTACTCTGTGAAATGCCTGAAATACATCTAGTATCTCTAGCAAAAGAATATGAGTTGTTGGCAGATTATGAATGCTTTTTCTTTCAATATGATTTTTAGCCAACAAAGAGTCAAAGAATTTCAGCTGGAACTGGACCCTGGGATATTTTTCTATGTTATAATATTGTCAAACCTCTTTACTTTCAAATATCTCCCCAAAAGAAGTCATGACTCTTCTAAAATTTTTGATTACCATCCCTTTGTTTTTTGCATATCATCATCCACTGCTTTCAAAAATTGTGAACGTTGAATCATTTTGGTTTTTAAATATGAAAATATTTAGAAGATGTCTTGTAGAATGCAAAATTTCATGTTGATCATGAAATTATCGTGAAAAAACTAGAGAGGAGAAAATGCATTACTGTGATTTTGTATAGTTAGGGATTTCTGATTGTTAAATCCCATTTTCATAACTTTTGCAATAATGTCCTGCAGTACAGATACACTTGTATTGTTTCATTTGCTTATGAGACAGTTGTGCAAGCTTATCCACTTCTTTCTATGCTCATTGAAAATGCATACAAATACATACAAATTGCCTTGTACTAAATCCTAATGACACTGTTTTTACCAAATATAGAGACACTGAAAATTATTTAAATACGTAGATTTTGGGGAAAGATGGATCCTTTGAATGAAAAGGATTTTTTTCCAGGTGCAAAAAATGAGTAATCTTGATTAATAAGATTTTTAAATAAAATATTAAAATTTTTACAAGTTACTTCTTCATGCATAGCTCAGTGTCTTTAAAGAGCCTTCTTTAAAATTAATTTTGCAGTGTTGTTTTTTAAAATTTCTGTACTTAAGAGTTCACAAAGATTAAAGAAGTGTAGGTTTGTGCTGTTCCCCATAAAACTGGCAGACTACAATCCTGTTCTTATTAGACACAAGGGGGAAATACTGATCCTTGAGGATGAATCTGTTATCTTGCTTTTCCCTTTTCCTTTGCCTTTTTCTTACCCTTTCCCGTTTTCATTCCTATTTCCCCTTTCTCTTTCTTCCTGCTTTCTCTCCTGCCCCCTCTTCCTCCTTTTCCCTTTCCCTCTCCCCTTTACTTTTTATTCTACTTTTATCCCTTTTCTCTTACCTTCTTTTCATCCTCCCCTTCCCTCTGCCTCAAGCTCTGGAGAAGTTTTGACCAAGTCTGGTCATGACTGTGATTATCTAAGCAGAAGCGAAAACACTTGCTAATCCATTTATCCCTCATATCTGGGAAAGATGAATTCAATCCAAAACTGTACAAGGACAATCCTACACAACATTATAGACATTTCTTCTTGGCAGTGGCTCAAAGTGTGCCCTCCTCCTATAGGACATGGCCATTTCTTTTCCAGCAGTCACTGTGCAGCATACATGTCGCTCCCAACCTTTTAGCAAGGGAGCAATTTTTTAATGTCTTTTTGCTGTGTAGTCTGAACAAACAGAACTGAAACTATGGGGTGCTTGCATGCTGTTTAGTATGTACATTAGTATCACTAGGTATATCCCTACAGCTAAAAGTATTTTTGTCTTTCCTGGCCGAAAGATGTAGTTTCTATATGTAATAAATAGCAAATAGCCGACCCTGTTCATGTGTGAATGGATGAATAGTTACACGCAGCTGCCATTCTCCAAATATCTGTGAGAATAAAGCATTCATTCACCTAGGAAGCAATGATAATAATAATCGTTTGATGCTCTTTGAGTTCAACCTGAGAAGGCAAAGTGAATTCACATAGTAAGTAAAACAGGTCCATGGAGACCATCTTGTCAGTCTTGTCAAATACCAAGTTGATGCTTATTCAGCTGCCTGTAAGATTTTTCTGCTCATCACAGTCAAGGCTAATAGAAAAAAAAAGCTAACTTGGACAGTTTCTGCAGTATCCTTCTGACCCCTGTAACAAAATAATAAAGGGTCACATTGGAAGCTGCTGGACAGATTTCTTGTATAAAGAGATTTTTCCAGAAATATTTTTTTGTGACGTGTGTGGGGTGAAGTGCTATAAAGAGACGTAGGGGTGGAATTTTTATCTTTTAACTTACTAATGTTGCAAAGTGCCTTCAGATTTCCACTGCTTGAAGATATCCTTAAGCAGTAGTGATTTGTAGGCTCTTATCCTTATTTTAGATGAATCTCCTTTCACAACTATTCACATAATTCTGCTTAGAGTAATGAATTAAAAAGGAAGAAAGCATTAGCAATTAAAATCATGTGCATCATCAAGTTTCTAGTAAAGCAACTAGGAGAAGTAAATTAGACAACCTCTACCTTAATTTGATAATAGGTACATGAGACATGGGGTGGTTTTCTGCCTAAAATTCAAAATCAGAATGATAAAAAGAGGAAGAATGTATGGTATGTGTTATGGTTTATAAAAGATTAATAAATAAGAATTATTTTTTAAAAAAATTTCAGGATGCTGGAACTACTATATTGAAATTTTTCAAAAGTGCACATTATTGAATATGTTTGTAAACATGACAACTTACCTCAATGCATAAATGCATAAAAGCAGGCAAGAAGGTCCTTGTGTTCCCAGCTTCCTAAGAATCCCACTCATTAGGGTACCTCTACTGACTTCAAATTACTATAGCTAGCAAGTACTGGCAATTCTAAACTAATTTCTCTTAGCTTCCCTGCTCTCTGATTTTGTAGTGTCCATTTAGCAACAACTGGAGATGCATGATGTTTGGTCTCCCAAGCCACATCTCCTTCAAGCAGTGAATATCATCACCCTTATTCCTCCAAAACCCTGAAACCGAATTATCTTCTCAGCGCTGGGTACAACAGACCCAGACTTTCCAAATCACTCCCTGATCCATCAGTTTTATTCTAACATCTGCCTCTCTGTATGTCCCTTCACTCTTTCTCTCATAGTTTTCGAGCTACCAAGTTGAAAGGCAATATTTCCTGCTCCTCTCACTCAGCTCAGCTCCAATTGCAGGCCCAATTACCTCTGCACAATTGTTATTTCACCTTTCTGCCAGTTACCCGGTCCAGCAATTTTTTGAGCCACATTAGTGATTCCTTTCGAGTTCAGGCTGCACTCTGTATATTGTCTTTTCTCACACCAAACTCAGTTGCTCTGAGATAAAGCTGAGATGCTCAAAAATACAGCAAGTGCCTAAGTAGTTGTCCCCTGCTTTGTGTGAGGACCCCAAGCACTCTCTTACAGTAATAAGAAACCTGTCAGCCCAAAAAGTAAGTCTGATTTCTGATTAGTAAGTCTGAAATCTGTCTACAGATTAGTTAGTTCCTGCTTGAAGACTGATGCAATAAAAACCAGTCTCTTCAGGGAGACAAAGTCCTGCATTTTGAAATAACAATATATTTGTGTTGTGTCACAGCTGGAAGTGTGTAGCTTTCCAAAAAACTGGACAAAGACCCAGCTTGAAAATATAAGAATAGAATTTCTACTGGGAAAAGATACGGTTAAGACAACTCCACAGAACTTACTTGCTCTCTTCTCTGCCAAAACAGCTTTTTCTCTTATTCTTTGGATGAATTTTCACGACATGCTGATCCCCCTCTTTGGACCTCTTTTTGTGGGACCCTTGTCAGTAGATTTTTCTAACAATAAACACCCTATTAAATACAGACTAGTAGCTCTTCCCTCCATGTACACCTACCTGCCTTTTATTATTTGAGTATTGTTTCAAAAAGGACTGGTATGACAGGTGGGCAAAAGTCCTGTCCTTTGCTCCCAACTTTCCTGGGTCAAGCTGTGTGGGGAATATATGATTCTGCTTTCTCATTTCACAGCTACTGAAGACTCTCAAATTTCATGGTTTCTCTTATGGAAAATCTTCCATAAGAGAAACAACATGAAAAATGGCTGTCTCCTTCAGCAAAAAGATGAGAAAGTACTTCCTTAAGAATAATTGAAAAACAGAGTGTAGCCACTCAAGGTAGCTGCAAACCCCTCACAGGACACACCTTTTCCTTGCTCAGTAATTGCCATTTTTTATTTCTGTTCTCAAATGACCTTTGAAATTAAAGTGAAAAGTGTGTATTAGAAGAATACTAATACTATCAGTTGCGGTATGGGTACCATATGATGCAATATATATTATATGTTATGTATTTCAATTTGCTTTCTTCCAAGTTTCTTGACACCATGATATGCCAGGAAATAGGTTTTAAACATTTAACTTCAGAAAAAGCTTCCTTCTTAAATCTCTTTTAGGAAAAAGCTCCAGTGACAAAACAGAACAGCTTTATATAAAGAAAGACAGATATGACCCTTACAAAAAATATTACTCAGAAGAGAGCAGAATTAAAGAATTCTTGAAAGTAAGAATTTTAAGAAATTTGCACATCTACATATTGCATTGTAATACTGACAGTGCCATTGGATGCAATGAATTATTTGAACCTAGTATTTATATTAAAAATAGAGATTGTAAAATGGAATTTGACTGACTTCACTTGCAAGAAACTCTATGCCATAAAGCTGTCCTTTCTCTAATCAAAATATCACCTGAATGAAGTCATCATGTTTGGCCTGATTGCATTTTTTCTCCATATATGTGCAGCTGCATTTGCCTCTCCATAAATGTCATTTGATTATGAGAAAATAAACAGGGAAGGACTCACAGGGAGTCGGTACAGGGCCTGCTTGTTTACCTGCTGCAGCTTTCCGGGCTGAAGAACAAATGTCATGCAAATGGTGCACCAGCAATGAGCTGCCAATCATCCCGCCTTGGCATTCATGGTGATTTGCTAAATCATTTAAAGAGACATGCTTTACTAAATGAAAAAATATCAGCGGCAAGGGCCTGTGTTTAAACATGGGGCTGAGTTATTATCCCAGTAGGCTGGAATGAAATGAAGACATCTTCCAATTAAAGCTTGCAGATGAACCCAGACAAACCCCCCTTTTTTCATAAAGACAGGCAGATTATGATTGGGAGAGAACAGCGACAGAGGCTTTCATTACAAGCTGATTATGGTGATATAATTCCCAGTGCTGTGCGTCTGCAGGCCCAACTTCACATTTGAAGGTTTTTAATATAATTTCCTTAGGGTGAAATGCTGAAGATTTATTAAACTTTATGAAGGGCTTACAGATCCAATTTAAGAGGACATATCATAGGGCAAAACTGACAGATGATAAAATACATTCCAAGAATAAAGAAAAGAAAGAAAGAAAAATAAAAGAAAAAAGAAAAACAGGAACGAAGAAAGGAAAGAGGGAATGAGGAGAAGGAGGAGAAGAATGAAAGCGGGAGAAAAGGAAGAAAGAATGACAGAAAGAGAAAGAAGTGATTTTAAGTTTGGAAAACATCTAAAAAGAAATATTTGTTTATTTGAACTATTCTTTTTATAAGCAACAGCTCTAATTTCTAAGGTTTGTCAGAATTCAATTAACCTCAGGTTTGTTTCGTGCTTAATAAAATCTAAGTGTTCAGATACTTAATGCTTAGATAACTGAAAATTTTATTGGCTAGAACAAAAATGGATTAAAAAAATAGTTGGGGGAGATCACAGATTTTTTTTCCATAGGTAAAGACTAGATGTGTTTCTGAATTTATATGCTCCTTGACACTCCTTCTCATTCAGGTCCCTCTGATTTTAACCAGGTGTCTTTCCAACCACCCTTACAGTTATTTATGTGAAAGTAAGAATAAGTGGGTAATTTTAAGTTAATATACAATAATAACTGTAAACTTCTAGACAATTCTGAAAAGATGTAGCTACACATGTGTAGATATATATACAAGCATGCACATGCATATCCCAGTTGGCAGTGAGATTTTTTTCTTTTACCTCATGTGAAGCTGAATTCTTAGATGTATGAAAGAGTATCAGATTTTGGTTATAATGCATATTCAAAAAAATGAGAAAACAAGTTAACTCATTGGATTGTTAAAAAATGAGAAGCAAGGCACACAGTAGCAAATTTTTTTCCCTATATTAATGTCTGATTATTTGTTTATCTAAAAAAAAAAAAGGAAGAGAAGTTAAACAATACAAATGGAATGATGAACAACAGCAGCCCTTCACTCTGGAAAAATAAAAAACAACAACATCCATCTGTCAAGCAAAACAGTGAGAGTTAAGAGGAGAAAGAGTGACTTTGGGAGATTCAGCCAGTTTTTAATTCTTCGAAAGAAGATGTAAAATTCACATAAGAGAACAACTCTGACCACACCTCCAACAGAACTAAAGGCAGATGAAGCAGCCCAGCTCTTTGCATCATTTCCTTTGTTATTTCATCTGCAGAAACTAAGATTTGGCAGCACAAAAATAAAATATTCCAGGTCTAACCTCCTCTTCTTAGTCACACATAATGCTGCCATTGCTGATGAATTCGGATTCAATCCAGATGAGGATACAATATATATGTATGTCATACATATATATATACATATGTATATATGTATATAGGTATTTGTGTACGTATGTATGTATGTGTGAATGCATGTATATATATGTATACACCTTTTACTAGGCAGCTTAATTGTACTTCCAATGTCAAAAGGAGATAAAAAATTTACAGAAAATAATCAGTGCCCTGAATAATTAGGATGTACAGATGAAATCTTGTACAGTGCTGAATTTGTCGCTTGAATCTGAAATGGGGTCGCAAGATTGTTGCCTAAACCTTGCCACCAACCCCATGCTAATTTGATTGAAGTCAATGTCTGACATCAGCTTGCCAGGGATAACCACAAAATATGCTAATTTTGTTCTAATCTTGTAAGCATATTTCACTTTTCCTTCAAAATAAAATCTATCTTCTAAAAGATTAGTATAAAAACTATAAAGTAAATGTTATTAAACAGAGACATACTAATTTAAAGATATTAATTTAAGCTCTTGGTCTGACTCTTTCTTCTGGAAAGGCCACAGGAAGAATACCAGACTCTCTGTCACTCAGCCTTCTTCTGATATCACCTCAACATGTGTTTTGATTGATTACATTTTGAGACATACATATACCTTACTCTCATTTAAAATTGTTTTCTCAGAAGATGTTTATATCTCTGTTTATTTTTCTGGTGGTGTACTCACCAGCTATATTGAATTTTGCTTTATAAACACAGACTAAGACAATTGTTTAGTTTGGAAAAGGCCCAGATCTTTAGGAGACCTGACCTCTGCTACTCTGCTCTTGAGCAGTACACAGGAAAAATGAGCAAGGCTTGGTAGAACAGTCTGAGGATACAACAGTAACAGCAAGAAAAATTAAGTAGACCCTCAGACAGTATGTTACAAGCTTAAGATTGTCTTTCATAAAAGAAATTTAAAAATGGCATACTTACTGCTGAACAAGAAGTTATAAATACTAGCAGGGTTGCATGCAGCTGTGCTTCATTACTATGCAACTGAGATAATAAAATAGAACTGAATTTATAAGCTTTTTTGAGATCAGTAAGAAAAGATTTAATAGAAAATCTAGAAACAAGGAAAAGTGTTGCTATTGGGACAACTTTTAACCAAAAAAAAAGTCTCTGAGGAACATGACATATATATTTGAGTACTTTTAGTTACCATACTGTAAATTCCATGCTTGAATAAATATTAACAGCATAAGGCAGCATTTAACATCTCTTATTATCATGTTGTGATAACTCTGCAAGGATCCTAGCACTGAACTTGCCTGGATAAGATTAACCCTGGACCACACCACCGACAGACAATTCACAAACAATTTTATTTAGTGGCCAATCCATGCTCTTAGAAATGCATATTTCTGGGTCATCTATTGCATCACTTTAATATATGTGCATTACTTAACCCATGGAACAGTTTGAATTATGTACCCTGTATCACAGCCATCACATCTTAGACCTGCAGAACCTGGCTACCTTAAGTAGTGGATATTTACTGGTTTTGTCCTTTAGAATCTTTAGAATCACTGTTGAATGCAGGCCATATCCAGTGACATTTCTTTGACTTCCTCATTGAAGGAGAAGGAGAAGGAGAAGGAGAAGGAGAAGGAGAAGGAGAAGGAGAAGGAGAAGGAGAAGGAGAAGGAGAAGGAGAAGGAGAAGGAGAAATTGGATAATTCCAGTTCTGTACATTCAGTTTTCCTTTGCCTCTCAGCCTGACTGGATCGGGGAGGTAGGCTTATTGGTTTTTTACTTTTCTTCTTTCCAAACAAAAGCTCTAATTACTTTTGGTGTCCACTGCAGCACAATCTAAGCCTGTGCTGCAAATCAAAATCCTGTGCAAAACTTAGCTAATAAATGGCTTCTTGATTTCAAAACAAAATCATTCCTTTTTTTCATTTAGTTATATAAAATTTTAGACAGTCAAACTGCTGGTGGTCAAAACCACGTTGTTATATTCTGAGCACTCTTTTTTGCCAGACTATAAGCAGAAGTATACTGAAAAAACAGAAATCAGCCATCAGAAGTCAAGGAAAAAAAAAAAAATCCAGGCTTGCTCTAACCCCAGGTGTTTGAGTTGTGTCAGTCACATGCACAGCTATAATCAGTGCCTGCCTATACTCTCTCAATCTTCCATCAGATGCTTTATGAATGCTGTCCTACCTACTAAGAGGCTTACATTAGTTGCTTCTCTTTGTACATGGTCATTTCACACCTACACAAACAGAATGATGGCTTGACTAAAGTAGCCTCTATCTTTGTATTTCTCCTTCAGTTACATTTACATTAGACTTCCTACTGCCATGCTGATAAACATTCACTTTAGTTTGCAAGGTGACAAGCTAAACAGGAGTTTAATGTTTAAACAGCTTTTCTTAATTCATTTGGTTTTGATTTTGTGAGCTTGCAGTGATATTAAAACACATAGGTTATCCTAAGATTTTTAGGTATGCAATAGAAGGATTAAACAGGATTGATTTCTGCAGGATGTGAATACGTGAAGTTTGCTGCTCACCAAAGATTCAGGCTCTGATGAATGATCATGATTGTAATCTTGCTACAGTTCATCTACAAGCCATGTCAAGATAAAGAACAAATCAGAGACAACACCCATAATCCTCCAGGAATTCGCCATCAAACTGACTGCATATTCCTTAATAGGATTTTTGCCACTTTTAGATCTGACATATTATTGACCTATAGAACTCATTCACTTGTTAACATCTGCAAAGAGCTGATTTACTAATAATTAAAATTATTCATTTTCATTAATCCAATGAGATTAAGTGAACATTTCAGGATATTTCTAAAAATATTTCAGAGGACATATGTTGAGGGTAACATCTTCATGGACATGTGGTAAGAAAAAAAGAACATTCTTCAGACTTCTCTGCCTAAACATATCACTACCTGAGATCCGGTGAAATATATATATATCACTCAATTGAGAGATGTGTTATTCAAGAGAAAAAGTTGTATATTTTGAGCCCTCTATTTTTATGTGTTTCCCAAGCACCTCCAGACTGGATTATGGTGAGAGATTTATGCTAGAAAAGAATGCATTATCTGTTAAAAAATCTATCTGGCAAAGCAGTTGTTGAAGAGTGATCCTTTCTGATGAAGCTATGAAATTGACTCCTAAACCCCATAGCAAGGATATACACTGAAGTGCTATAGGAGGGTTGCATAAAATGCATAACAGTAATTGCTATGTATCCAAGAATGATGACTGTTAAAAAGTACTTTGAAGTAATTTTCTTGCAGCATTATGAAGACGGCAGCTGAGAGGCTGAAATCACAAAAACTATTCTCAAGCTTTTTCAGCTCGATGAAGTACAGCAACTAAGTTGTATTTTCCCTAATCTTCGGAAAAGTTAGGAAATATAAACCCTAATAGTTTGACATTTAGTACAAAAAATATATACGATGTGCTTTTATAAGTACTGTCTGCTCCCAAAGTCATGAATTTAAAAGCTATAATACTAAGTTCAGTCCATGAATAGCTATGGTTTAAGACTAAGCCCAGGATATGATGATTCTGAGTCATCTGTAAGACTAAATTATTAAGGACTTGCTTTGTGCTCTGGGCAAAGATATAAGAACTGAATAAAACATTTGCGCTTCCACACTAAAAAGAATTGCAAGGCTCATGTTCTGTAGAAAGGTCTATTTGCCAGTTGAAAAACAGGAAGAAAGAGAAGTGTGGGTGACAGCAATAAATAAGACTGAGGAGGTTTTTTTAATAATTCTACAGGTGAGTGAGAGGTGATTTTTCTGCCAAGTCTTGCTATCAGAAAGTGTTGCTCTTGCAGGGATTATGCTCCCAACACATAAACTCAGAATAAATCCCATTGCATAAGAAAGATCATAATAGGAGGTTGTACAGGACAGTGTCTCCCCATGTAGTGCCTGATCCCTTTAATCTTCGTGTTGGTGGCCATCTTCAGCAGGTTGCAGAGTATGATGTAATCCACACTTTTTTCCCCCCAGATTTTGCACGTCCTGTGGGGAATTTTGTTGATGTGTCAATATAAAGACAACTGAACAGTAGCAAACATAAGCTTTGGTGTCAAAAGTGTTCAAGCAAATGCAAGTGTTTTAAGGAAAAAAATTCTCTCAGTGGTACCATACCCTGAAACTGAAAAAAATCCCTGCCATATTACTGAAAACAAATATATTAGGGGAGGAATTGGCTGTTAGAAATAAAGCCAATTTATTTCCATTTAAGGAAGCCAAATTTATTTCCATTTTTCTCCAATCTAATTACTGTCTTCAAACACATTCTGAAAAGCTGAGACTATACATCCTTAAGCACCTTATGTGCAAACGCACAAGTCTGTAGAACACTTTAGTCTGTTTTATATTCATATGTCATTCCTTAATACAAAAAAAAAATTATTGCACTGATAATTTAGATAATTTACCATTTTTGAAATCTCTCTTTATCATAATAAGGAACAAACATAATAGGACATAATTAATTACTCTATATTACTGGAAATTCATAGTAAGCACAGAACTATGGCTGAGGTATACTTTTGATAGCTAAACTATGTAGAATCAGAACCCAAAGGAACATGGAATATGTGTTCAATAAATGAAGAAAAAGACATTATTTCTATTCAAATGGTTATGATTTTTACCATTGACTTCTGAGAATTATAGAGATAGAAAATTGAAAATGTCTCATGTCTGATCTGAAAGAGGAGATCAATTAGCAGTCAGCCTTCATAAGAGCCATGCTGTAGGAAAACATTGCCAGGTCAGCCAAAAAGCAAGGAAGTCTAGGGGAATGAGGAGTGGAAATAGTTTAGCAAACCACTAATGTTTCCATGGAACAATCCACATAAATTAATCTAGCTTACAGACAGGTTTGCCATTTCTATCTCCAAATATCATCAAGAAAGGTAAAGCCAATTGACATGAGGAAATTATGAATCTATGGAAACGTGTTGACCTTTGGAGTTTTTGAAAACACAGGAGAAGAGCAGGAATAATGCAATCAGAATCTCTGTAAGCTTGAAAGGACCACATATGTTTGCAAAACCATAATGTCCTACCTTGAACATCCACTGGATTAATGAAGCCATAAATGGTCAGGGAGTCTTGGAAGAACTTTGGAAGTAAGCTTAGTTTCATTAATTTTTTCTGCTACACTTACAGTAGCTGTGATCACTAAATGTGCATATGAGAGATCCACTGAGAAAGGTGAAATATTACAACACAAAAAATAAATTAGACAAATCAGAACAACAATAATAATAAATCTATTTAATTTTTATCTTTCTAGTGTCTTTTTTGCCTTCTTTATCTCCCCTAAAATAATTACTCTGTAGGCAGGTACTGGCCATTTCAATACAAGTAGATTTTGCTACTGAAAACATAAAAAAAGATGGCGTCTCAAAAATCAAGACTTGCTCATTAATTTTGCTCACAGGAAAATATTCTAGTTCCTCCATGAAAGAATACTGATATGACAGCAAAAAAAGTCACTTCACCCATAGCTGATCTTCTTCCTTTTAAATTTCAGTTCAAGGGTCAAGAACAGTGAGGGACAGCCATCACCAAGAGGACCTGTTTCTCTAACTAAATTCCCACAGTCTTTCTAGCCTAAACCACACACCATAGTTTAATCCAGTCAAGTAGCTCACCTCATAATAAATTTAGTGATTAGCTGGCGGATTAGATTCATATATAGAATTCTATTAAAAGCTTTTGCTAAAATCCTGGTAAAATATGTCCATAGCTTTTTCTCTGAGAAGCCTTTCAAATAATTCTAACAGTTCTTTTAGATATGTTAAGCATGACCACATTGTGTGGGCTCAAGCTGATTTATGTTTAATGAAGTCAAATATCTCATATGGAGGCCTCTGTGTTGCCTTCCTCATGCCTTCATTTCTCTCTCTCCTTTTTTTTTGATGGCTTACATAAAAGTTACTTAAGATTTCAAATAATTTAAATATACAGGAAAAAAATGAAAATATCATAGGAAAGGGTGAATTATGACTCAGAAAGATCACAGCTCATCAACTTTAGCAAGTGTTATCACATTTATTCTCTGGTGTTGTAGAGTAACACTGTGCATGTATTATCAATCCTTTTTAATCACGCATTGAAAGGCGCATTTACAGTGCTGCCTGCACAGGTGGAATGAAACACATAGCTAGATGTTCTTCCTGGGCCCTCAACTGGACTAAATTAACATAGATTTCACAGATTACCAGCAGCTGACAACTTTGACCTCTGCTTTACTCAATAATAAATCTATTGAAATTAAATGATGAGATACATGAAGTAGCTGCACATTTCGAGTTTTGTTCTAGTTTTAATATTTGTCAGCCTTAGCTTCTTTGTTGCAAAGAAATACAAGTCATTATTAGTCTTTAAAACTTTCAGATCTTCAACCTTTTTTGGTTTTTCTGTGTATTGCTTCTTTGAAATGTACACAGAGAAATTCAGAAGGTGAGCAGGGATAATCTCCAAATCTAATGGCAAACTTTAACAGCTTGTGGTTGTTTGGCAGAGATGCTGCCTCTGACTCTACTGTCACATATCCGTGCATTACTCATAGCTATGGCAAGATTCAGATCTATTTTACTAGCCAGATGCTGTTTTTCTCTCTCATGCACTCATAGTTCATTGAAGGAACAAGCAGAGAGAGGTTTGGCCCTAATTCTTACCTTTCTTTAGAATATGAAACATCAAATCATTTTAACATCTGTAAAACTGCTTGATTCATATCCATCACTCAGTATGACCTAGTTTATAACTGAAATCACTCATTATTAGGATACGATGACTTTTACAACCCCTTCCAATTTCTTCTGCCATCTCATCTTGTTCCCTTTTCTGAACAAGTTATCTCTGCCTAACTAACTCCTTTACTATATTCAATTTCAGGCAATAATGATTATTCCCTTATGCTAGTTCTATTGTTCTGGAAATATTCCAGTTTTAGTAATTGCATTCTGTTGACATAAAATCCCTTCAGCAGCTTCAGTTGGATACCATATTCTCCTTTACTTCCTGTTCTAAAGTGCCATGTCTTGTTCCTGTGCAGTTCTAAACAGCTGCTCTGTTCTGCTCCACTGCCTTCTGCATTTAAGCGCTTTGTGCAGTCACACGTTCATGCGCACGTACTCAGACACACTGATTTGGAAAAGGAAATCAAGAATGCTTTAGCTGCAATTGCAATGCAGGTTGCTGTATAAATAGAGGATTGTAGTTACTTGACACTACCTCGTTTCTGTCCCTATGAAACTTTACCTAATGTATTTTGAATATTTTCCTGCATTCTTTGAATAAGTTATCCTAGCAACAGTTATTTTCTTTTCCATGCTTCTCAAATCCAAATATAGATACTTTAGCTTTTTTCTTTACCTGACATCCCTTATACAGTTTTTAAACTCTATTGCTTTCTCACCAAACATGTTTTCTTTTTCATTCTGTAAGGTAATCTTTTAATTAAATCCTGGGTAGGTTTTCTTTAGTTTGGTTTTTTTCCGATCAATTCCCGTACCAAATTGTACCTTTTGAAGTCCCACTCTGCTCATGTCATCACACAGGATCTCTCTGTATATCTTTTACTACTTTTACAAAACTCTATACTGCTGTTTTAGAGTGACTTAGCTTGCTTCAGTGTTGCTTGCTTTTTCCTATTAACCCCAATATACATATAATTTCTGTCTGTGCAGAACTTAATTCACTTTTATACATTTCTGGGTGACACCTAACATATCTGACTGCCAAGAGCCTTCCAACATGTGCAGATTTTTGCAATTTTACATTCAGGTTGTAGATTTAGTTTTGCTTCACTCTAGTTTGCATTTCTATTTCACATCTAACTTTGGGGTTCCTATGATTAAAACAGAAAAATAAGACATGTTCTCATAATTTGATGTTCACACCCCCTCCTCCTTCTGATGCGGTCTGAATATCCACCTTCCTCAGCCATTTCAGAGAAAGAGGCATTGGAATATTTTCATCAATGACACATATAGAACAACTATTTTATTTAGTACCTGTGTTTTACATTAACCCTTATCTCACTAAATTCTGCCAGATGTCTTTCAGTATTGAGGTCACAAAGTTAAATGGCTCAAGGTTTTGTCATGTTTGTGTGGTTCTTGTAAAACCTGATTACTTGAAGATCTCTTATGGTTATACTGAAGTAAGAGAGGTTTAGGGAATTAGTGCATATTTTTGAAACATCTCACTGTTAGGATTCAAGAGGCAGAGATGACTGATTGATAAACAGAAGCCAATTTATTGAGCCCAACATGGAATTTATATAGGTCCTCTTAACACTACAGTCATCCAATGGCCTTAAACATTGCCTAATATGGTAACACGCTGTTCTTCTTGCTTAACCAATATCACATTTCACCATATATGGACATCCCTACCTTTCCTTTGCCTGCATTACTGTTTGTTTAACTCTGCACTGGTCATCTGCTAAGACATCCTGCTCCTTTTGCCCTGTGTGTTTCATCTTACATCCTATTTCCACAACCTGTATCCACATCTCCCTGTACATTTTAATCTGTTATCCTTCTAATGCTTAAATTCAAGACTAAAATTTCAAATGAGAGAAAAAAGAAACAAATAAGAAGAAAGGTAAAAGTAGAACTCATCAATATGTTTGAGAAGGACTTTTGTATTTTAGAAAAGACCCAGTTAATGAATTACTTGCAATCAGATCCTTGTTTTGCCTGCTGTGATAAATATTTATATTTCTACAAAATTCACATGAATAATTTCCAGTTTGTTAAGTGATTCAAGGGAACACTCTAATATGACTAATTCTTAGTTGTGATATTTCTGGTTGTTTAAAGATTATAATATTTTTTGTACTGCCTCAATAGAGTAAACAGTAAAACAGTGAACAACAAATAATTAGCATTTTCATTCATGCACGCATATTTTCTCATTCAGATGATTAACAGTCATTCCCAAAACATTTGTGTAATGCATCTGCCTAACTTGAAGGAGACATTTAAGTTTTTCTTTCTTTTTAGATTAGACATATGTATTTAGTCAATACAATAACAGGTACAGAAACTCACAAGGCAGCACATAGTGAAAGGAAAAAGTTCTGAGCCAATAAATATCAAGCATTTTTAAACAGAATGTAGATAATTAGAAATATATTTTTAAAGTGTCAACAAACTTTTTTGGCTGCATTGACAAAGAGGTAAAGAAAAGAAAAAGAAAAATATTATTATATGGTACTAGGTGACCAGATAGTGTTCTGTCTGGTTCCCTCCTTCCAACAGGAAGTAGCAGAAAGATGAAAAATGCAGAGAAGTGCAACAAATCTGGCTAGACCAAAAAGAACAATTTTAATAGGTAACTTAACAGACTATAGCATTTGGACTGCATTCAAGCCCCCAGACGGCTGCATTTAGAGAAGTGACACTCTTCCTACATAAAGCACATAAACTCAAACATAGTAGACTAGGTATGTGCTACTACATCCATTCTTAAACAAAAATATTGGGTTCCATACTCAGCTGCTCTTCTGTTTATCCACAGTGAGCAAGTTAGGAATCGATTGCTCTTTTTAGCAGCGAGGATAGACTTGGTTTGGCATGAGGGAAGGGGTGATTATTTGGATAATTTCTTAAGTGATCTCGCCCATATATAACACCAGGTAGCACAGACATCAGACTATCCTTCCTTCACAGTTTGGAAATTGAATTTTGGACCTAACTTCTACCATATCACTGTAATTCCAAGCTGGCACTCTGCTGAGATTTCTAATCATGTCAATTTTTGCCAAGTAGTACTAGGTTTTTGATGGGCTAGGAAAAAGTGCACTAGGATGAAGACCACAGTGACTTGTAAAAGCCATCTACCTACTTTTCTTCTCAGGCTTTTCACTTGTAATAAAGAGAGTGGCATGGTGGTATTATCACACTGCAGATATCCCCAGCTGCAGCATCGATCCAGTTAGGGTTCTGCACTTAGCTAATGTATGTACAGCTATGTGTTTTTTGTTAATTACTTTCCTCAGAGATATCCAATTTTCAAAATGCACTTTTAGCTCATTAGAGATCCAATCAGCATTCAAATTAAGTATTGACTCAGCAGATTTTTAGGTAACTGCAATAGTTATTTTAATCTTTCAGAAACAAGAAGCTACTCGCAGTTTGGAGAGGGGGTGATAGTGTTACTGTATATCAAGGGAACTATGCTGTGTTTCAAATATTGTTTAGCAATGCAGATGAGACTGTGAAATGATATGTCTTCAGCAGCCTATACTTTTGAATGCAGAACAATGCTAGGCAAAATGTTAATTATTTTTATCTCAGAAAACATTTTAAAAAGGGATTTCTTAATTTTTATTTTTTTTTGCCTCAAGATTAAAAGCAGGCATTGTTTCATATTCAGCTGAGGACAGTATAAATTTTTTTCCTTGCACCACTTCTTATGCAAAAAAAAAAAAAAAAGACATAAAAATCAAGAGATAACTGATGTAAAGAAAATTAAATTTGGTAAAATTTGAAAAAAAACAAATGTAGTATATTCTTGCATTTTAGGATTTTTTTTCAATGGACGCAGATGCAGGGTCACATATGCTATGCAACAGCAACAGACATGAATAGAACTTTGAGTTTTGGAAGGGTAGCATATGGAAGCTTCTATCCTACAACATAGAAGCAACCTGCTGTTTGTTTTTGAAGCAAAGCACACCCCCCCCTAAAAAAAGGAATAATGTTTTCTCCGACTCTGCTTTCTTATACATCAAATGTTTTCAGAAGTACTGCAAAATTGCAAAAACTGAGGTTTGCCTACTGTTAATAAGGTGTTCAATGAGAACTGACTCAGCTGAAAAGCAGTATCTTTGAATAAAACCATGTTTAAAATAAATAATCCAAAAACCTAAAACCCCCTTCCACCCATTTCCATTCAGTTATACATAAGTGATATAATATCATCTTCCTAACTTCCATTCTAGTCTCTTTTTGACAAAAAATGAGTGACATTTGTTGTGCTTCTCTTTGATGATGTTCAGCTGTACATCATCATATTTCAGGAGGAGAGGTTAAGGACATAGAAGAGAACCTTTTCATAGTTGGCATCTTTGCCTGCCCCTTGCTGGTTCATTGCAGAACAGCAGGAACAAATCTGGTGACCTGTGATCTTCTCCCAAGAAAAGTAATAGTCTTCCTTCCCAACTTCCTGACCTTGCAATCCAGAAAAACTGGGGGAAAAAAAAAAAAAAGATCTTGTTGTCTCTCAGCTTACAGCTGGACATGACAGAGCTTTGCATTTTGTGAGATGGTTGACTTTACCACAGTTCAGAGACATGAGAAAATAATACAGATCTAGCACCCTTTTTATGCTAGAACTCAAATGTAATTCTTGGTCTAACCAGTAAAAATAATGCAAACAAACTTTCTCTTATTTTTGTGGAAATGAAGGTTATTTTGCATAGCTATACACATAGTTCTTTGACATAAGGAGATAACAAATTTTGTTGTCAAATCATTATTTGGTTCTGCTGTAGCAGGGTCTACATAGAATGATAGAATGGTTTGGGTTAGAAGGGACCTTTAAAGGTCATCCAGTTCAAACCCCATTGTGAACAGCAGGGACATCTTCAACTAGGTCAAGTTTGCTCAGAGTCTCATCCAGCCTGACCATAAAACTTTCCAGGGATGGGAAATGTCCACCACCTTTTTGGACAACCTGTTTCACTTTTCACCACTGTGTTGTAAAAAAAATCCTCTGTTATGTCTAGCCTGAATCTAGCCTCTTTTAGTTTAAACCCACTACCTTTGTCCTACTTACTACAGGTCCTGCTGAAAGAAGGCTGGATGTCCCCATCTCTCTTTTAAGCCCTTGAAGTGCTGAAAGGCTGCAATATTGTCTTTCAAGAGCCTTCTGTTCCTCTGTCTGAATAACCCCAGCTCTCTCAGTTGTTCTATCACTTTGATCTTTTCTGTGGCCCTCTCTGGAGCACCTCCAACAGTTCCTTCTCTTTCTTGTAGTAAGGGCTCCAGAGCAAGATACAGTACTCCAGGTGGGTTCCCTGCCACAAAAGTATACGTGTATCATAAAAATCGTGCTGTTTGAACTCATAGTGTCTTCTGAGCAAAGGAGGACTTAGTTCATCAACGAAATCGTATGCCACCATTGTACATTTATTTTCTTTATTTTTAGTTTCCTTATAGATAGTGACATCTGTTTGAGACTAAGACTCAATGTAGAAATCTACAATAAAGCATGGTAACAAGTGGAGGGAGAACCCGTGACTGCAGAAGAAAGAGTGCTGACACAATTGTTTTATATGTACTGACTCTGTTGTGCTACAGTTTGAATGCATGGTACAAAGTAGTACTTCTGATACAATAAGGCATTTTAATTTCCTGACTAACACGTAATAGTGAAATAAGGCTTCCTGTAAAATAATCTTTAAATCTTGAGGAATGTAAAGCAGTAATTTTTTCCTGTATTAGCCAATGACAACCACTTATATTAAGATTCCAGTGAAGTTTATAAACTGCAATTTTCATTACTTGAAACCTTTAGAAATATGCTATAAGGACAGAGCTTAGGGTTTGTTTATTTATTTTCCTTATTAAAAAACCCTCTGTTTTGGCTAAATTGGTCTGACAGTTCTCAGGCATAAGTATAATTCTCTTTTTAGGCAAGTTTAACATATTCTTGTTCATATAAATAAATAGTGACATAAGCTTACTCTTATAAGTTCTCATTCACCATCAGCTGCTTGTGCTGATTGAAAGAAAGGACAAGTAAACAAGTCTTTTAAAAACTGCTTTATGCATGCATTGGAGAAGTAGTAGCTAGTGCTGCAAACTACTATGCGATTTGGTTGCTAATATTGTAGAAAAAGCTTTCCCTGTAGAAACAATCCAATGCCAGATACTTGACTTGACATCCTGCTGAGGAATTTCAAGAGGACTTTGCAAAACAGAAATTAATTTAGAATACCAGAAAGTAGTATAGAGGCTACTATACAGGCAGATACAAAGTATTCATTTAAATAGTTTTAAATGCAAGGTTTGTACAGGAGATTCAAAGCCCAGCAATTGCATTAGGCATTTCAACCCTATGACAGTGCTTAATAATCATCATAAATATTTTAACTTTTTGTCATGTGTGTTTGCTTCATTCTGGGTTCTTTTGTCAATTTGAGTGGTAAATAAGCCATTGTATATTAAAAAGAAAGGGAAAGCCTTGAGCTGCAATGTTGATTAGAGCTCAGATTAACAAATTCTATCAATCCTTTCACTAAGGTATGTCCACAGAGGGTGCAGAACTTCTGCTTGCGGCCAGCTCTGGTGCCTTTTCTGACACTGTCTTCTGTGTTAGTGGAAAGTGCATTTATCCCATCTCTCAATTTAGTGTTCTATTGCTGCTTTATGAATTGCACAAAGCTATTTTAGTTTTCTTTCTTCTCACCTCTTCCTCAGGAACTGTACCTTACCTAATAGGAAGGCTTGAATGCTCCAGAAACTACCTCAGCATTGTAGTGTTATAAAAGACCGATGACCTGAAATACTAGAAATGTCAAAGAAGTGCAAATGAAATTAAATACTGCATCTTCCTATAGTCTAAAAAACCCCTGAAGATAAATTAGATGAGGTTATTAGTACCGTTAAAACAGGGTTTCTTTTCCTAATTAAAGTATCTAGGACGGTATCTAGGATACAGCCAAGAGAGTTTAGGCTCCTTCATTACATATGATACACTACTAGATCAGTGGAAGCCTTAATTGACCTGAAGCTTTGTTGTTTCCTTTATTTTCACACATTTAGGCCAGTAACATGACAAGGGAGATCTGGCTAGGGAGAGCTGATGGCTAAAACAGATAAGGTATGGGCTATTAGTCAATTGCTGGAATATCAGAAGGTTTCAGCCGGGTGTTTGTGTTTTCTTCCACGGAAATTTTTTAGTAAAACTGCATTTACAGTGGGCTGTCCAACATGCTGCAGTATCTTGTCCAATATGCTGCATTTTAGTATGGGGGTGAAAGGGAGAGATAATGAATGCAACCAATTTACATTTCCTTTTGTGTCAGTCACAATAGGTTTTGTCATGTGAGTGAAGTTATGGCATTTTTCCACTTAGTGGTGTCTTGTTCACTGAAAATCCCCCTTTACTCCAAGATATTCTGGGCTGTTAAAGAGACACGTCATTGCTTCTTTACTTAGAAGAGGGTTGTTCAGTGCAGGAGGCCTCAGACTAACAGGAATTTCTGCCAGGACTGGGAGACCTTAGGAAAATAGCCTCTGCTGAGTCTTCTGCACAAGCTGATTTCAAGTGGTAGTGTGTGGCTCTGATTTAATACAGACAAATGTGCAAAGCAAACAAGGTGTATCCCTTAGGGTAATAATACCTGAAAGACAGGATTTCCATAGGTTTCATCTCAGTACCATCTTACTGTTTTCAAGATACTGTTCACAGCCATTGTGAGGTTAAAATAGTTCATCATTTTATCAGGATTATTGAGGGTATGACTGGAGACTTAATAGTGTAGTAGTGCTTTCTGTCACAATTTAATGGTATATCGATCTGGGAGTGAACAGTCATGACCTTCAACCATTTAAAGTTGCGTTCAAGGGGAAAAGGCTTAAAGAGGTTATTTCTGAAGAACCAGCGATGGTGAGCCAGAAGCCTTCTGGATGCATGCCTCCTAAACAGCATGGCAACTTGGGAAATGCTTGCCTATGTAATGACATCTGAAAAAAAGAGATCACCAAAGATTCATGACCAGCCACTATTATCACAGGCAATCAAAAAAGCCATCATGAGTATCATTAGTAGACAGCAGATTCAAGTCTTAGGCTGGTTAGGATTTGTGTTCAGAGGTGTCTTTGCTCACAATGTAGCAAGTGAGCAGACCAAATTATGGAGTAATTTTTAAGTGACAACACTAAAGATAAAAATTTTGAGGGAAGTGACTATGGTTCAGAAAACCGCCATGCTCCTTTAGGACCTGTGCTATCAACGCACTCTTTTATTCTACCATTGATAGATTTCTTGTTTCTGGCTTTATTTATCTTCCCCAGCTATTCTCCACAGACATTGAAAATAATAGTAGCGAGAATAATCAGATAAACATCCGAAAGTTCAGAAACATCTTCAAAAATCTTGAAATTCTGCCATGGAAATACTGGCCCTTTGAAATGCTCCATCCTTACATAAAGAAATTAGGAATGTGGATCTTGATGTACTGACAAAGATACACTTAAAAATCAGATCACCTACATACTGCAACAGACAGATGGATAGATAGGTAGCTAGATGGATAGGTATAAAACTAGATACATAGCCAGCTAGATAGATAGATAGGTAGATAAGGTGAAGAAAAACATATGGCCAGGTGTTGTGGTTTGATTCCAGCCCGACACTAGGCATCTGCTCACTCGCTCACCATCCCCTGCCACAGCTGAGCAGGGAAGAGAGGAAACAAAAGTTAATGAAGGATTCATAAGTTGAGATAAGGACCAGGAGAAACACTTCAAGGGCAAAACAGGGTCAGCTGAAGTTGCACAGTGAAATTTATTACTAATGAAGTCAGAGGAGGATAGTGAGAAGTAAAATAAGCCCCTAAAGCACCTTTTTCTCCCCAGGCCCTCCCTTCTTCTTACTGACAGTGCAGGGAGACAGGGCGTGGGAGTTTTGGTCAAAATTGCTCTGATATGGGTCTCTCTTTCCAAGGACAGGCTGCTCCAGCCTGGAAGCAGGGCCCTCCCTCCACTGGGTCTCCCACTGGATCACAGACTTCTCCAGGCATTCACCTGCTCTGGCCTGGGCACCTCCCTCACAGGCTGTGGGTGGATCCCTCATGGATTCCCACGGTCTGCAGGTGGATCTCTGCATCCCCCATGGATCCCCATGGTTTGTGGGTGGATCTCTGCATCCCCTGGATCCCCATGGGCTGTGGGTGGATCTCTGCATCCCCCATGGATCCCCATGGTCTGCAGGTGGATCTCTGCATCCCCCATGGATCCCCATGGTTTGTGGGTGGATCTCTGCATCCCCTGGATCCCCATGGGCTGTGGGTGGATCTCTGCATCCCCCATGGATCCCCATGAGCTGCAGGGGCACAGCTGCTTCCCCATGGTCTCACCAGTGCCTGCAGGGGAATCTCGGCTCCAGCACCTGGAGCACCTCCTGCCCCTCCTTTTCCACTGGTTAATGTGTCCATGTTGTTTCCCTCACATGTTCTCTTCTCTGACTAGGAACAAAACCCCTGTGACTTTGTTTTGATTTTCTTCTTAAATATGTAATCACAGAGACATTACCAACTTCTCTCATTGGCCCAGTTTTGGCCAGCAGCATGTCCATCTTCAGAGCCATCAACCATTGGCTCTGCTGGACATGGTGGAAGCTTCCAGAAGCTTTTCACAGGAGCCACCTTTGTGGCTGCCCTGCTACCAAAAACCGGGCCATGCCAAACCAATACACCAGGAAAGAACTCTGACTGTAGTTTTGCAACGGTGAATTCTGAATTTGGACATTATGGGTGTGAAACCTGCCTTTTTTTTTGTTCTCTGATAGTTTCTTATATCTTTGATTGAAAAGAGTTTCTGCAAAAGGAGAACACTCTACATTTTTGCTTCTCTGTAGAGCTTTGTAAATGACTCTTATTTAATTTGTTTCATTGCCTAATATTGCAGCATCAAGCGTTCTGAGTGACACACCTACTGGAAAAGCACTCTCCTGTCTGTTTTGACAAAAGCACGTGCTAGTATGCATTACGAGCCTGTCAAAAAAAGCTGAATATCTAATTATTGATATACTTAAACTCTACAATCCTACATCCTTGTTCTTATACAGTTGATGTGACTTTTAGCATAAGCCTTGCCTTAAGTGAAAATTATCTTGAGTGAGCTAGGAGCTGTAATGACCTTTAAAATATCCGTATATACTTTATTGACTAAAATTCACAGAAGACAAGGTAGTGCACTAAACCATATTGAATATGCATTACATGGCAGTAGGGTGGGGGGAATAATTTGTCTGAAATCGAGTAAATAGCCAATAAAAACTCACCTTGTCTCTATATTGTCCTAGGAGAGGCAATCACATTTACATTTATTAGAAGTAATGATGTAGTGTCCTGCAGATAATTAACACAATAAAATGCTGTTAATTTCACAGTGTCATTAAAAAATTTGCCAGTTTAAATTAGAAAGTGATTAACCCTCTAAGCGAGGCAATGACATTTCCATTCCCAGCCTGTGAATTAAATTTGCAAGATTTTTTTCACTTTCAATGTGAAATACTCCACTGATGTTGTCCTTTACTTTTCCAGCCTCACACTCTGTCCAGTAAGGAAATTCACGGGCCAAACTGTCTGAATCCATTACTATTTCACACAGTTAAGCCAAGGCATACTGCAGCCGTGGATGCATTAGTTACTAGGGGATAAAGTCTCTCTAAAAGAAAAAAAGACCTAATAATCCCTGATAAGCAGAAGTTCACTGAGTAATGAACTTCTTGTTGGTGCATGTAAGAGAGAAAGGTTTTTCCATTAATGAGGTGTCTCCAGAAAGATTTTCATTCTGTATAATGACAGCAAATCCTTAACCTTTTGCCTGGACACTACTTTATCCATTTACTGTATCTACTTCTTCCCCAACCTACTTTAATTAATACCTTAAAACAGGAATAAACTCATTAAAAGAATAGATTCATTACACAGTAATTTAATACTCTAACTAAAGTGAAATCCTCTTAAAGAATGTTTAATGAGGGGACAGAACCAAAACCAAATGAAAACTCAGATCAGTGATAGGATGGCTGAACACATTAAAACAACCCTTAACTGAATAAATTTAATGCATGAATTTACAATGCTGCTAAAAATATGGTTGGTTAGCCACACCCCTAAAAAAATACAAGATACATTAATAAATTAGGAATGTATAATGACTATACTTTAATGGAGAAAATGTTTCCAAGGTACATAAGTTTAATTGACAAATCCTGTTAACTAATAATGAGATTTAGGCTCAAACACTGCTAAAATTTAATTAAAAATAAAATCCTAAATAGTATCCTGTAGATTTACCATATGGTCCATATGTTCAGGGTTCTTCTTATTATAAGAAAATACCTCCACTGGAAAACTTGTTTCAGCAGACAAGGGGAAAAAAAAAAAGATTAATGCAGTACATTTTCCATACCACCCTTGTTTTTCAGTTGCACCATTCATCAAATGACACCCATGTTCAGAGTGCAGTAATCATGCAAAGGCTTTGACAAAGCCATTGATTGCTAGAATTTTGGTAGGTACCAAATCATAAATATCTCACTGGATGCTGTTTCAGGTGAGGTCTGAGCCACTATCAATGCTTGGGGATCAGAAACTCAGCTTGAGTCATCTAAATCAGCATGAAGCAGCCTCCTACAGTGCACTGGTAGCCACCTACACTCAAGTGCAGAATCTAGGCCAGACTCAGAAGAAGAACAGAACTTCATCTCCATTTTTCCTGCAGAGACTGGGGGTGACATGCAAAGTAAAGAATATAATAATTTTTCGTTATAATTTTTGCTATCATCTGGATTTGTCTCTTTAATTTTTTTTAAACGGAAATCACTATTGATGCACTTTTGATGCAACTATTTAATAAGTTATTGTACCATTACATAGAAAGAATATAAGCTTGGATTCTTAAATATGTTTTATGTATGTCAAATAATTGTCTCTCAATCATTTAAGATATGAAAGAAAGTAGTAGCTGTCTTTTTTCTTTATCTACCAATACCCACTTCAGGCCTTGTGATGTCCTGTGTTCCAACAAATTCACAAATGGATGCAGTACAGCTGCAGTAGTTGTAAGAGAACAGAAGACCCGAAGACAGGGAAGAGTTCAGCTTTAGATGGGTCAGAGGAAAATTTGAACAGCACACAAAAAGGGGATGATTAATTTTGGTTTGTCATCATAAAGATGCCAGTGCCAAAATCCCTTTTTAATGAAGCCTCTCAACCCACTCTGTCCATTTCTGCAGAGCAGCCTCTCTGTGGAAGTCACCTCATTGGCTTGCGTTGAGATGACATTCAGACATGTTCAGAGAAAGCACTGAGCCACCTGCTACTAACAGGTAGCAGGAAGTAACAGTCCTGAGCCTCTTTCAGATATACAATATGAGCAGTTCACCTCTTCTGTTTCTATACCGACCCATTTTTCTCTCCCCAAGGATACAAAAATCTGACCTTCTACACAAAGTCTTTCCCAGGTTTCTGATTGTGCCTTGCTAACCCCTGCTCAGTATTTACTATTATATATGCTGTTACTGTTATTCACTTAACAATACTTACTTATGGACCAGGGATTACTGCTGTCCTGGCCCCCTCTAGCAGTAATTTCCTGGGAGAAAAGACATAGTCCCACCTCTGCACTGGCCCAAGACTACCTCTGTAGGGAATTCTCCTAGAGCAATTCTTCAGCTCAATCAATTCACTGATTCTCAGTGAAAACAGATTTACAGAAAAAAATTCACTTTATACTTCACCAAATTTCTTGGGCAGAAAGATAATCTGGTGGTTTTTAACTTAGTACGTTATCTGTTTTAATACTGGGAGATTAAAAAGGAAAATAAATGTTTGGAAGCCACCACATACAAAATAAGAAAAGTGTAAAGGGTGGAGAGGAAATGTAGTAAAAATACCTTCCACACAGCTATCAAGTTGACAGATGTTAAAGCAGAGAGCTGACAGTAGTTGCTCAGGTAAACCTGAATGAGTATTCAACAGCACAACAAATCTGAGTATTACAGAAATTTTCTTTGCAAATATTGTCAACATCAATCTTTTCAAAAAACCTCTGATGACATGCTTTTCTCCTTTGTGTACAAATGGTTTTATATTACTGTAGAAATGTTATGGGTAGCACCTGGAACATATAACATTGCAAAGTAGTTTGTATTATACTTGTCTTTGCAGATTCATGACTTCCTGGACCATTCATTTTTGGGACCAGCAGGTTTTTTGCAGTTTTTCCTCTGCCTGAAAGTAAGTACTTTTTTGAGTCCTTGCAGCTATTTTTTTCGTTGAATGTGGTTGAAAAAAAAATAATTCACATTCTCATTTAAAATCATGACTGTTTTTTAAAATGAAACAAAAATACAGAGTTTAGATCTCTGAAGTTCAAAATCTGACTTTTGCCAAGAGTCTGAAACTCTACGTTTCCTAGCTGTGGCAAGCAAAAATCTTGGTGGCCTGAGAGCAGTTAATATCATGAGAGAAGTGGATGAGCATTTGGATACAGAGTTTTTCTACTGAAGCAGGCAAATGATCAAATCCCTAATGATGCACTTCAGCTCTGCATCACTTCAGAGTCAGCTGTGACTGTCCCAAAATTTGCTGAGGCTATTATTTGACAAATAAGACAAGTTGTCACTACTGCTGAAAATGGACCAAACACTTTCTTTTCTTGTCTGCTCATACCTATCTTCCTAGGTAGCAAGTCAGATCCCTGGGTGAAAAGTAGGGATATACAAATATCTGTTCACGTTCAAGGCATGAGTAAGAAGCTGAGGTGAGGAGGAAGATGGGATTTCAGAGGAGGCAGCATCAGCTTAGCTTGATCAATGCGTCTGAGAAGTTACAACTTGATTTCAGTAGACCATTTATCCATGACAATGCAGATTGAAGAAACTGGGTTTGATATTTTTAAATTACTTAAATCAGTCTAAACTTCACAATTTCAGCTAAGGCTGTCCTGCACGCAGTTTTAACATGGACTGATGTCTCTTAATATTTATTCTTTCACCCATGCAATGGCTGTTTAGTTTCTCTTTCTCACCAGAAATCCTTAGCTTCCTGATTTTAGGAAGTTCACTGCTCTGAATTTTACAGTGAAGTCTCAGAAATGGCTAAATATAATAATCTTAAATTATATGTCAGTTTAACAGCTCTGCCCAAGGTTTTAAAAACTGGATACCAGATAGCAGCAATTCAAAACTTTTGTGTGAGCACCCAGTAGTTGTATTCATGTTCAAAAGCCCTAGGACCTAGAGAAGTCACTAAGAAAATTGATGGTGCATAACTGTTTTTGAATGCATATTATTTGAAATTTTCATGGATAGAAAGTAATTTGTATGGAGCTTTCATGAGGTATATTTACACTCTTCTATAAAGCTAAAAACCAAATATTTATATTTTACAATGAAATTCTAAAATAGAGAAACTGTTTTGATAAAAATCATTCAAAATTCAAATTTTGGGTGCAATTTATAAAGCATTAGGTTTTCAGTCTCACTTCAGTTCTAAATCTTACCTACATGGTTAGGCTATCTTTTGGACTTTAAACTTTCAACTTCTTTTTACAGGTGATGTAAAATTAACTAAAATTGCTGTTAAAACAATTGCTGTTAAAACACCATGGGTTTTCTGGGTAGAACTCTCACTGGGTAATAGGGTGTGCCTGTTATAATTTAGAAATTTCCATCCCAATTACCAAAATTAAAAGAAATATTGGCTATGCGGTCTCAGGAAGGAATGCACATGAGTTAAAGTGACATCCCTAGATTCAAATTAGTGTGGCCCTAGGAAAACTTTGCAAAGATTACAAAACTGAGTCTCATATGAGCATGAACCTGCTGTAACTCTGGGGCTATCCCACCCTCTCCTTAAAACACAAGCTATGACTACATCTGCATCCTATTTCTTACCCCCCTGGCCTGAGGGCATCTTCTTAACACATCTTATAAGATGTATAAAAAGGTAATTCTTCATGTCCTGTCAGCCTTTGTCTTAAAGTTGTCCACTTTCTTGTGCTGTTAATGGTAAAGTTGATGAGGGTTCAGCTGCTGGTGTCTCCTGCCCTGTAGGTGTGTGATCCTCATGGCGAGAACCATCACGGAAAAAGTACAATTGTTATCTACCCTCCTTGTTCCTTGAGACCCTGAAACAAGGGATGGCCTTTGCTCTTCTCCTTTCATTGTCTCTATTTGCTGTGGGTCACTGCTGAAGCATAGTCCAATACTGCCATTCTCTTGCTCTGTTCTGTTGGTATAAAGGACTGTGCAGTCAGTCAGAACAGACTGTTGAAGGATGTGAAGCATGGAGTGGCAGAGGCTGTTCAGGGCCCTTTGCCACAAGCCAGTCACCATCTGTGCAGCATGTCATCTCGTTGCAGTGCTGTGTTCTGGTTAGATAACAAGAATCTGACTGTGTGCTTTTCTGTGTTCTGGTTAGATAAGAAGAATCTGACTGTGTGCTTTTCTTTCTCTGGAGGTCCTATGAATGTGGGGACACGCTCCCACAACGTCTTGCTCTTTGAATTAGAGAGAGAAGGATATGAAGAGTGGATTGTTAGGTAGATAAGGAATGGGTTGGACAGTTGTATCCAGAGGGTAGTGGTCAATGTCTCAGAATTCTGGTGGACATCAATGACAAATGGTGTCCCTCAGGGTCCAAATTGTGACCAATGTTATTTGATATCTTCATCAAAGACTGTGAAAAAGGGAACAAGTGCACCCTCATCAAATTTTACCAACCTGAGTGATGCAGTTGATACACCCGAAGGATAGGATGGCCTCCAGAAGGACTTGAACAAGCTTGAGAAGTGAGCCATGGGAATATCATGAAAGTAATGAGACCAAGGTGCTACACATGGGTCAGGGCAACCCCTGGGTCCAACACGAGCTGGGGATGAACAGATCCAGAGCAGCCCTGCCAAGAAGGAGTTGGGGGTAGATGAAAAGCTGGACATGAGCTGGCCATGAAAACTTGAAGCCCAGAAAGTCCTGGGCTGCATCCAAAGCACTGTGGGTAGCAGGGTACAGAGGGGATTCTGCCCCTCTGCTCTGGTGAGACCCCACCTGCAGGGCTGTGTCCAGCTCTGGGGTCCCAGCACAGGAAGGACATGGACCTGTTGGAGAGAGTCCAAAGAAGGCCACAAAAATAGAGCAATGGAGAACCTCTCCTATGAGAGGAGGCTGAGAGAATTGGAACTGGAGAAGAGAAGGCCTTGGGGTGACCTGACTGTGGCCTTCCAGTCTCTCTCATAAAATGGAGAGAGATTTCATGCAAGAGCATGTACTGACAGGTCAAAGGAGAATTTCTTCAAACAGAAAGAGGGTATGTTTAGACTAGATCTTAGGAAGAAGTCCTTTACCGTGGGGCTGGTGAGTCACTGGAACAGGTTGTTAGGGAAGTTGTGGATGCCCCATCTCTGGATGTGTCCAAGAGCCAGCTGGATGGAGCTCTGGTCTGGTGGCGGGTATCCATGCTTGTGACAGGGTATTTGGAATCAGATGATCTTTAAGGTCCCTTCCAACTCAAGCCTTACTGATACTATGATTCCATAATTCACCTATACAGAACATACTCAGGTTTGGAATGACTTAATCTAACTTTAGACAGATATTAAAATATCTCCACTGCTGACAAGGTTGCTACCATTATTACCTGACCTTTGCACACATGCTGCTGTAGACATTATGGCATTTTGGGTAAACAGATAAGGACTCTGTTTTGGCAAAAGAGAAAAATCATAGCACCCCAACTTGGAATTAAAATATCTTTCTCTTATGGGAAAGTCTCCATAAATATTTCGAGACTACTGCATATCATTGTATTGTGAACCCAACCCTTAATCGTTTAATTGTGATTTATTTCCAGACAAGATATTAAACCATTAGATATGTCGTAATTTCTTCACATTCATTAAATGAACATAGAAAGAACAAATGCTTTTAGACAGGTAATTCTTAACAACGGTTTGTGAAGATCTCACACATTTCCTGCTTTTGGTAATAGTTCATTGAAACTTCAAAGTTCATTGAAGTTGATCTTACTGGTACTCATTTCATAATGTACATAAGAACACTTGGCAAACAGTCATAAAAATGTTGGGGATAACTTTCTCAATATATTATACTCATCACTAATAAAGATATTCATCTATGTTGTGAGCAGTACACTAAATTAGCTAAAAAGGTCTTGGCAGTGCATTCTGATGTGAGTGAACTGATAGAAAAAATACACTTGATAGCTTCTTCTCCTCCATTACAGGCAAAAACTCAATTCTTATACTTAATTCAGTAAATACTATATGTCAATACCTTTGTTAGTGGATTCTGAAGGCTTTGTTCATTCTTTCATTCCTCTCTTCTTACATTTACTAACAAAGGTGTAAAATATATACTCTGAAATATCATAACGCTCATTCTACTGCCATTGGAAATGAGATACTAATGTTAAAATGGTAGAGATTGGTTACTCTGCATCTATTCTAATCTAATCTGGGCAAAAAATGAGTTAAGCAGCTGGAACAAACTGGGGATGTTTAAAAATATTTGAAAAAGCACCCTCTATTTTCAGGATTTAGAGATTAATGCTGACTTTCCTAAAGAAGACGTATCAAATTACTTCAAAATATTATTCTCATATTTTAGTAAGTTCCATTCCTCCATAAGCATGATATCTCATTTTATTGTGGTATGAGTTGCTTCTCCATTTGAAAAATTTAGGAACAAAATAATCTCAAGGTTAATATATAATTCCACATTTTATCATTCAGTTCATTTGCTTCTAATCTAAGTACCATGCTTGTGAACAGAGAATGAGTCAGTGATTAACAGGTATTTGCTATTACCTCATGGATCAGCTGGCATGAATTTTCAGACTGTGATGTTTCTCCACTATTTACTTTTTTGTCAGCACCAGAAGACATGGACTACATGTCTTGTTCTATATTCATACCATGCAGGCCATGCTTTGAATTTCTAAACTCATATTTTAATCAGTCTCACATGAAAATTAAACTTGGTTTTAAGATTAGTTACAGGAAGAGCTAACATTTGTAACAATAAATTTCTTGCAGAATATTTAAACCACTGAAGTTTGTTTAAAAATCAGGCTTCTACAAGGGCTAAAATAATTTATCTAAATAGGACGTTATGTGTTAGGTCTCACATTGATATTTACAAGTTCAGTACTTCATTTAAATTTTTCTTAATGTACTTGACTTATTGTTTTTTATATCAATATATTGAGTACTTAATTTCATCAGGAAGATGAGAGTTTGTTCCAAAGGACTTCTCCCTGGAATAAAGAAAATACTGGTCATGAATGACAGGGAGCATAAAATTTGTGACTGGCCTGTGAAGTCAATTACCTACTTCTACTTCAGCAGCACTTTGACATTTTCTTGGTAAATATTTTATGGTTTTATGCTTCAGTGAGGATATAAGCTCTGCGTGGTTTTTGTGGGGTTTTTTTTTGTTTTGTTTTGTTTTGTTTTTTTTTTTAAGGAAGAAATTTAATGGGCTGAAAGGAGAGGTGACTGTTATGGTACACAATCCTGTGAAACTCTTCAGCAAGCACTTAACTTTAGACAACACTCTTTTTTTGGTAAATAGAACCACTGATAGGTTTGTTTTCTGTGATTTGCTTAATCAGTATTCAATTCTGTTAAATTATTAAATTAATTAAATTCTGTTAATTATTTAATCAGTATTTATTATGTTAATTAGTGTTTGACATGGAGTTATAGAAAATGCAGAGACTTTTATTCTAATGAAACTTTATCTTAGCCTCCTAAATATATTTTAGGATCTAAAAATATAGAACTGCAGACTATTAAATAACAATCTTAAAATAAAATAAAACTGGAATGTATGTGAAGTGAGCAGCATAAATTAAAGCATCAACATCTGAATAAAGCATGTGCCACCCACTGTGAATAACAGTGGAATAGGTATTAGTTTCACAGCCCACAAAGCTGAGGCTATAGCTTGTGGGCACTTGAATGCTACTCCTCCATTTCATATTTGCTTACCTGTTAATTCTGAATTACTTAACCCCTTGGCACAACCTACCCAGCCACACAATCATTATTAAAGGCCTGATTTTCCTCAGAAGTCAATATATTTTTTACTCTTACTTCTCTACATGCTTGAGACCTAAAACTGTAGCAAATTTGAATAATCAGTTACATGTGGGAGTATTTTTCTGAAAGAACAAGAAAGAAAGTTTTAAAGTTTAACAACATAGAGATATTGTGGGGGCCGTGAACCTTGAGCTAATTATTTCTATGATGCGGTAAGGGTCTCCACCTCTAAAGGCAAGAAAGTGTACAACATGATCAGCAGAACAAAAGTGAATATGGGCAAATCAAAGCTTAGGCTACTGCATGCCTCTCATGCTTACCAGGGAGATGAAAATCATCTTCTTTGGGGAGGAAATGGTATAATAACAACCAATATCTCTTGAGCAAATGTAGAGCCACAGGGATGAGCCAAGTAAAACATGTATATAAAAATGAAAGTGACTGAAGACCGCTCCACTCTCATAAAAAGAAACACTTTCACATGTGACCAATCACAGTTTGGTAGTCAAGTGACCAAAATCTGTAAGAAAAATTATAATAACCAAAAAAAATAATTAAAGAAGCATGCTAGACTAGAAAAGTCAATCCACAAACATGACTGTCACACAGCATTTTAGATGAGTCAGGCAAAAGAACTGTTCACCTACAGCTTCAGGAGAAAAGTGAATGGAATATACAAGAAGTTCCTTAGCCTATGACAAGTCATGGATTTTCATTTTGGCAGCTGGTTCAAAATCTAGAGAAAGATTAGTGAATGCTGCTGAGTAAAAGGAATTCATGCATTTCGCTCATTGAAAATGGATGAGGTCGTGAAGTCAGTGCTTTTCCTTCCTGAGTCAAATTTCATATTGTTCAAACTTTTTCAAGATGCACCAGCTTGTGTTGTGTGACCCATTACCAGCAGTAGGCTTTTCAGTTACCACTGCAGCAGCAGCAAAGGCTAGCGCTTTAAATCAGAAGCAACAAAGAAGAGTTTCATTAATTCCTTTAATGTTCCTTCAACACAAAAATGCCTTTCCTTAATATATATTTCAAAAAATGGATTTGACAAGACAGCATTTGCTGCAAAGCTCAAATTGTCATGAAATTTACATTATAAAGGTTGACAATATGATCATTATATTTAAAACCTCTTGAACAAGATCCTTTCCACATTGATGTCAAATTACTTGAATTCAAGCGGTGTTATGGCCCATCCTGATGTTCTGTAGGGATATTTCCGAAGAAAATCAATCTATTCTGATGTGATTTATTCCCTTGTGGCACTCTTAAACTTCATATTGCAGGATTTAAGCATAGATCTTCTTTTGAATTTACCATGTTTTATGAACACTGCAAAGATTGAAAGGATGTAAATGATGGCCAGAAGACTTTATTTGTAAATACATGATAGAGGTGGTGTTAACTCTGCCTTTTCTTCAGACATCAGAATGGACCTGTCTATGTGAACAGGAAAAGTATTTTGTCTGTCTACAAGTTAGCAGCTGTGCAGAACATATACATGATGATAGAGCATGAAAATATATATTAAAAAAAATTAACCCTAAGCAAAGCAAATAAAGCATCTTAAAATATAGAATCACAGAATCACACAGTCAGTTAATATGGAAAAGACCTCTAAGATCATCAAGTCCAACCTGTGACCAAACACCTCCTTCTCAACCAGACCTTGGCACTGAGCGCCACATCCACTCTTTCCACACTTCCAGGGACAATGATTGCACCACCTCCCTGAGCAGCCCATTCCAATGCCCAGGCAGATGAATATGATTAGAGATGAATGAGATAAAATTATCATAATCATGTTTAGAATTATTCCAATTAATGGTAGTAGGAGGAAAAATCCTAATCAGAATGACAAAACCTCATGCACCTTTATCTCCATCTACAATTAAATCAAATAATCTGTTAATTGCAAAAAGGAGAAAAATACCTGTATACACATACAGTCTGTAGCATGTATAGCATGTGTAGCGTGTGATAACTTCCAATACAATCAGAAAACATTTGAGTTGGGGAGAGGCTTATACATGAAGATTGGATAATTACAAGACAAGACTTTCTGAATTTAGTGAACAGTATGTCAGCTAGGGAACTCATGGTAGGAGAAATGCAGTTATGATAAATTAATCACTATGAGAACAGTGATTCAAAAGTCTTGCAATATCATGGGCTTATTTTTTTGCCGTTGTTGAGAAAAAGGACAATGTTCTGCTTATGAGATGTGCAATTCCTGAAGTCTGTAATCTAAACATTTCTATAACAATTAATTTACTGCCACTATAAGTAACATTTATCTGAATCAGGACATTAGAAAAGCTGCTATGCATTTACACCTCTTTTTGTTTTTATATTACAGACTAGTTAGTCTTAATCCAATAGTCCCTTTTTACTCTGATACAGCACTTCTTGCAAGGATTTTGCAAATAAGAACTCTTTTATATCTCATCATGATGTGCCTTGTGATTTGTGCTGCCATCACAGGCAGCAAGATAGAGATGTGTTGGTTACTATAAGATTTCTCACACTATGTCTTCAGTTTGTTATTTTCCAAAGAAAAAGACCCACCATGGTACTTCTCATCAATCTATTAGTTTATGCCTTTGCTTTCATTCTTATTTTGCCTGAAAATTCATGTATATTTACAGCAGGCATTGTGTTATACTTTAGGTTTCCACGTTTTTCAGTTGTCTGTCCCACTGCCTAGTTTCCCTCTCCTAACAATTTTTATACCCTTCTGTCAAATATAACTGAATTTGATCATAAGGATTGAGTCTGAAGGCACTTAGTTTCCTACAGATGTCATGAAAATTGGCACCTGAACAGAGAAAGAGGTAAAGGATGAAGCACAGGCAAAATTTTTCTTTTATGATTTTGTAAGCCAGTCAGCATGCACAGAGCCTAAAAAGTCATGGTATGTACTGCCTTTGCCAAGTACTGTGTTTGACCACATTGCAGGAGCTAGGTAGAAATCTAACTACCCGTACCTATGATATCAGTAATACCTCTTCCCTCTCAATTTCCCTGCATTTTGTGGAGCTGATTCCTGCAGAGACACAGGTGCAAGATGTTGCTGATGTGCTGACAAAAAGACCCATTGCTCTCTAAAACACAAAAGGGGCAGGCATACAGGTTTTCCAGCAAATTACCCCACCAAAAAAAGAGGTGAGAATACAGCTTGTCCCACATCAGCAAGTCCCGTGTTTAAACCTATTAAGAGCCCTGGATCCCATGCAATTTTCAAAAGCCAAAAACTGCTGATCTTTTGTTCTGTAGTTTCTTGTCTGCATTTAATGTGTTCTTTAGTTCTTATCAGAAAACCAGCCCTGATTATTTATCACATTTCAAATTTGGAAATCACTTGTAACCATTATTATCGTGAGTTAAACCACAGCTGATTCTTCTTCCAGTTAGAATTCTAATTTACTAGAGCCTGACCCATGTCAACATGGTGTGTTTATTTAAAAAATCTTGTAATGACCAGCCTGGATTTTACTCCCTCCTACTCAATATAGCTAAAAAATTATAAGCTGACAGTTCACTAAACACCTGACTTGTTTCAACACTTCTTTCAGCACACTTCATTTTTAATATACTGCCATTGTAAGTGTCTTTTTCCTACCCTGTTCTATACACGATGAGGTCAGGTCAATGAACAGCTGAAGCCTCTTTTTTGTTTTCCCCCTGAGTCAGTAATAATGAATGTATTGTTTGTGAAAGGTTTAGAGCTGATAGCAAAAATAGAGGTAGCACTAATCTGGCCTTTGGCTGTCAGAGTAACTTGATTCTGAATTCATTGCGAGGGGGTGAGAACCACCATCTCCTGGGTAATAATTCAATCCTATCTTTCTGTTCATTGAGCCCATAGACTTCCTTTGCCACATTAATTCCACTTGAACTATAATAACCTCCTGGCTGGGAGCTGCTATTGATAAATCACAAGAGAAACTGGCAAACTGACATTGGAGGTGGGCAAGCAATTGTGCACAATAGGAAAATTCAAAATTAAGTGGGATCAATAACTAGCATTGTCAGGAAAAAAAGTGTCGCTTTTTTTTCTGATTTTAGGCAGATTAAGACATGCTACAAGGACTCACGCTACTGGAGATTTTGAATACCCGGTACTATTTTACTTCAGGCAGAATTTTTCAATCAACTCTTAGTTAATTAAATATGAAACAATCCAAATTACATTAACCAATGGCTCCTTTCACTTCAGTTCACAGTATCATAATAATACTTTGTTCTTCTGTCTCTTTATCTATTTTTATGGAGTTTTATCCTTCACTCATTCAGGAGCTCTCAAGAACCTGCCCTGGAGGATGCCCACTGTATTCAGTGAGTCCCTGAATGATAACAATCAGACTGTCAGGAACAAAATCGTCTATGGCTACTTATCTATTGGAGGAAAAATGAAACTTGCAACCTACTTGTCCATAGCTAGAGCACATAACCATCTCTTGTCATTGCATGGCATTCTCACCTCCACCTCATTTTAAATTTCCTGTTGCATTTTATATGCTGCATCTTTTCCCCAATGGCTCTGATCTTCAAAAACTCACAGGTCTGTATAACTTCATTTATGCAAGCAATCCAACCAAAATCAAAAGGACTATATGCGGCTAATGAAAATATGCATGGTTCATAAACCCATGAGAGACTAAGGACTTAATGATCTCTTCAAGAGTGGATTTCATCTTGTAAAATGTCCATGGCTAACACAATTCCAGGATAATATGAACCTTGGTGAGGAATTTGTTCATAATTGATAAGGCTGATAAATACTTGGCAATTCCCTCCGTGAAGTGCATCTAGGTTCACATTCCAATTTAAAAAGAATACTACAAATAAAAAAAAAAAAAAACCCAACCAAAAAAAAAAAACACCTTCTTAAAAGAGTCAAGCAACTGGGATTATTATTAAAAAAAGAAAAAAAGATTAGGTGGTTGATATTTTCAATTTAAATTTAAGACAGATGTTTCCCCTAGGAATAAGGCACATATATTCCATTTGAAAGAAAATAATTTGAGTTTCTGTTTTCTCATTTTTTCTTTAGTACAACTTGGAAAACAAATATTGTTTTTAAATAACTTCATTTTGTTTTGAAACTTCCTATGCTAAAGAAACCTGTGTTGGTTAACTTCCATTTTTCATATGTCATTTTATTTACAATTTCCAAGAGTACTGTGGTAGTCATGTGAAGTACAAATTTCAGTTTAAACATGTTTTTGTGAAGGCTCGTTTTTGACACAACATAATACCTTTCTCCAATTAGTCTGAAAGTTTTATATTTTGGGCTTGCTAGCCATCTGTATTTTTTCTTTTTTCTTAATTCTTTCCCCACCTTCCCTTGCCCCCCTGCCCCATTCTTTCTTTTCCAATTCTCGGTGGATCTCAGAATTTCACAGTATTTTTAGGGATGGAAAGGACCTCTGGAGATCATCCAGTCCAACTCCCATGCCAAGGTGAAAGAGCAAGTGACACAGGAACATATGCAGGGGGGTTTTGAATGTCTCCAGAGAGGGAGACTCCACAGCCTCCCCAGGCAGCTGTTCCAGTGCTCTGCCAACCTCAGTGTAAAGAAATTCTTCCTCTTGTTGAGGTGAAACTTCCTGTATTTCACTTTATGGCCATTGCTCCTTGTCTTGTTTCTGGGCACCCCTGAAAAGAGTCTGGCAGCATTCTCCTGACACTCCCTTTGAGATATTTCTATGTATGGATGAGATCCCCTCTCAGTCTTCTCTTCTCCAGACCAAACAGTCCCAGCTCCCAGAGTCTCTCCTCGTGAGAGAGAAGCTCCAGACCCCTGATCATCCTTGGGGCCCTCCTCTGGACCCTCTCCAGTAGCTCCTTGTCTCCCTTGTGCTGAGGAGCCCAGAGCTGGACGCAGCACTCCAGGAGGGCCTCACTGGGGCTGAGTAGAGGGGGAGGATCACCTCCCTCGACCTGCTGGCCACACTCCTGCCAATGCACCCCAGGATGACACTGGCCCTCCTGGCCACGGGGGCACTGATGGCTCATGGACACCTTGTGATCCACCAGGAGTCCCAGGTCCTTTTCCACAGAGCTGCTCTGTAGGAGGTCAGCCCCAGCCTGTGCTGGCACTTGGGGCTGTTCCTCCCCAGGTGCAGGACCTGGCACTTGCCCTTGTGGACCCACCACCCAACTCTCCCACTTAAGGCCCTGCTGAATGGCAGCACCACCTTCGGGTGTATCAGCCACCCACCTGAGTTTTGTAGGACTTGTAGGTAAGAGTTTCATTCAGTAACTTAAGATACTATCACAGAGACCACCAATGCACCTTAAGGAGTGTCTCAGAGTTGCTGCCTCTGTGATGTGTGGGTGACTGTACCAGAGAACTCCTCCTGTGTACACTGATGGCACATGGGGACGGTGGGACATGGCCTGCAGAACATCACACTGTGTAACTCATGGAGATTAGAAAGACAAAGCAGGGTGTGCTGAGAGATCAGCTGTGTTGGATAAAGGCTAAAAAAAGAAGAATAGGATTAATATGTTCACTCTACTGGGAAGATGAAAACTACTTAATATGTTTGTGGGCATCCCTAGAATGGATTTTTAATCAACAATTCTCATTTACTGGAAGAGTGAGCCTATGAACAGACTAATACTACTGAGTGACATTATGGGCCATTCATCTGCTTAACTTGTCTGAAAATTTGAGCCACCAGTGAAGGATTATTATTGATTTTCAGGCTGTCTTTGTTAAATGCCTGATATACCATTCTCTTATCCCACTCTCCCTCCATTGTCACTGATATTAAAATGAAACCCACCTATTATCAAATCAATCATGCCTGATAACACTTCTCACAGTAAGATGATGTGCATCATATTTACCCACTGAGACTAAAAGATGGAATTTCAATCACTCAGGAAATGTACATTTTATTTATTTATTTATTTATTTATTTATTTATTTATTTATTTATTGCTTTTGATAAACTGGGAACTGCTGCAGCAATTAATTAAAGCTTTTTAACAGACTCTATACAAAGCAGGAACTAATGAATTGTGGCTGAGATGTTGAACTGAACTGAAGTGTTGTTGTTTATGCTTCTGGTTTTGTCAAAGGTTTCTCTTGTAACTTTAGCAAAAGTGATCAATGTCTCTGGGCCACAGCTCTGGCAATAAAAAATGAGCTACAAATTTTCTGTAACTTAAAAACTAAGGACAAAACTCTACTTTTCATGTGTAGGTAACTATGCAGAAAGATAAAAAATGGGGAAAGTTGAAAAACCCACATTTAAAGAAATTTTTGTCATAGAAAATAAAAAAGGAAAATGTTACAGTATCTGCATGTCTGCCTGGGGTTCACCAGTCAGGAACAATCCTCAGAAATTATCTTAGCAACTCAGGCAGAGAGAGTGAGATGGAAATTTTACATTGGGAGTCTAATGAGCAATGAATTTCCAGGTCATCAGTACCCATCTTCTTCGGCATAATAAAACCTCAGAAAAATAATAGACCCAAAAATCTTTGGGAGCACAAAGAAAAGAAAACCTTTTTTTGGGGGGGGGCTTTCCAATTGTCAAAGACCTAATCTTGAGTATGAAGTAGCTTATTAGCAGATGTAAGAAATAGAAAGGAAAAAATGCTTATTTCATGGAAGATCTATACTTACTCTAAAGGACTTGAATTTTACAGTCTGTTTCATATGGTCTTAATGTCAAAATCTGAGCTTCAGAGTTTTCATACAGTTTGGGTAATTGGAGGACACATGTCCAAAGAGATGAGTTTCTACACTGTCTGAAGAACTGAGAACCCAGGATTAAACCCATATCTCCTTTGTATGTAAGGCTACAAATAGGAGTAGCTGATGAAAGTAAAGCAGTAATTACTGTTACAGATACCCTAGGAGTATGTTGTTTCCAAAAAAATTATTGTAAGTCTATTGTTACAAGCAAAACAACTTTCTTTCGTAACTTGTAAAATCATTTTGGCAGAACTGTTTGCAATATATCAATTGTATCAGGAGATTTTCCAAAGATTACTAACATATGTCCCAAAATACAACTATTAAACTATTCTTTTCAGTAGCCACTTACATTTTCTACATTGATTTGATTTATCCAGATTTCTGTGATTAGAAAATGGAAAATATTTTCTCAGCAACCCACCTTATATGCATTATTTTCTGTAGTCTCTGCAATGAAACAGTTCCCTCAGCCTGTTCTCTCCATTAGCAGTTACTTGAACTCTAGTGGCATAAATAAGCAGTGCCTACATAAAAAACCATAAACAAATATATTTTTTTGGCCTTTGTTCCTTTTACCCTGCAATATTGTCTGACTTGTAGAAGGAGATATCCTCTTACATTAAATTATCTTTTCCACTTCAACTCACCTTATTTTTCTTACTGAGATGAAGGGCACATGAATTTGTCCCAGTCATTCTCTGCACCATAGTGATTTGCCCAAAGTTTTTTGGAAGAGCATAGATGGGGTGTCTGAAGTTCAGACAGCAGCTCCCTCTGACTCAGCTCTTTCTAGGCTAAAGCAGGGCAGGACTGCCAGGGTACTGAGAGGAGGAACTTGTTCCTGATGGGTCTTCACATTATTTCACAGCAGAACGTGACCCAAAGGTTGGGTGAAAGAATTTGGTGTTTCTTGAATGACCTCTGACTCCAGAACTGACGATATTTACCAAAATGAATATGCTGAGTCCAAAGAATTTATCAAAGAACACTGGTTATCTAGGGAAGGAACTGAGAAATACTACTATGAATATTTTCAGTACCCAGTCATCTATACCCTTCTTTTCCTATTTGATTCATATTTTTTGTAGTCCAGGAAAAGCAGCTTGTTTACAGATTTTATCTAGTTTCTAAACTACTACATGGCTGTATTTTAAGCAAATTACACCTTGGATGCATTGTAAGGCAAAAAGGAGAAACTCATGGTGCATATGTAGTGTTTAAATAGAACTTATTTGTTCACAGGGATTTATGGATAATTTTTCCCTCAATAAGGGGGGGGAAGAAAAGGTACAAGTTCTTACTACAGCTGGAATATATATGTATATATATATCAATAGGTTAAAATTATTTTGACTGTATGTACTGTCTGGTTATGGCCTCGATGAGTAAAGAGCTATTTGTTTTACACATTTGCAAGAACCAAGCTGATTGATAGAGACAAAATAATCTCAAAATTTGATGGCTAAATACTCTCTTCTGCAAGAACTGTGAGACAGTATCCAGTATCTGAAAGTTTAGTGTGCTAAATTGCTAAGTGCCTGATAACTCCTTTTTTTCAGTAGAGGAGGTCTGTCCTATTATTATCAAAATGTCTGTGGAAGAGTTTCTTCAGAGCATGAGATATTGTATCTAACAGAAGCAGTAGAAAAAACAACAATTCAATAATGTTCTTCAATTACTTCTGAATCCAAAAAACCCCAAAAAAATCCCCCCAGGAAACAAAACAAACACAACCCACCTCCCCATTCATTGCTAATGGGAGCAAATATTTCAGTTCTTGGTATGAATTTTTTCCTGTATTAAAATAGAAGCAATAAATGTGAGCAGCATTTTCTTCATGGCTTTATATATTACCCCAACAGCTCTTATTGCAGAAGGGTTCAGTGGCAGCATCAGAAGGGCCATTGTCACCAGGGAGCTGTTCTGTTGTGGCAGACTGGAGTCAAACTCGGGAAGTGACTGAAAGTCAGAAGGGAAATAGATGAAATTTCTACTTCAGTGAAAGCAGCCCTTTCCACATTTGTACGATGCCCTGTGCTTCCTTTCTGTTCTGGACAGACATTCTGACTGTTTTTTTTCTAGAATAGAGAAAATCACAAATAGGGAATTTCATACTCTGAATTTTCCTGAGTGGCTCTGAATATATTTCTTAACTTTTTTCTCCCTCCTAGTCCCTCATTTATAATGTTCAGATTTGTGAAGACTTTTCAGTGTGTTAATCTTCATTTAAAACTGATCAGAGGAACCTCAGAGGGGAAAAAGATAGATTCTCAGATTATGTAAATCAGTATATCTCTTCTGTTACTGTTGTACAGTTGCTGACACTTTGAGGCACAGAGCTCATAAAACACTGTGTTTGTAAAAACAATGCCAAACCATGGGTTTTGTACTGCAAAGGATTTAAATAGCCACATAGAAATTGCAGTTGCATCAAAAATAGAAGGAACTACAGCTAAACTAGCCCATTTTGTGTGGTTGCACTTCATATCTTCTTCATAGGCAGCACCTGTTTCACCTGAATCTGGTGTGCCTATGGTCCCCTTTGTGAGTACACCCACAAACTTGTGGGTTCAACACTAACATTTAACTGACAGAGGAATAAATAAATAAGCCTCTCCTTTTGAAAGAATTTCAACCCTGAATATTTCTGTCTACATTTTACAAACACATTGAGAAAACTAATAAAGGCATTAATTACATCAGTCCAGAGAGATCCAGCCATACTAGCATTATGAATCCATGATATTCGAAACACAGCATCAGCCTTTCCATCCCCATGCTGAAAGTTGCTTTCCTCTGTAATGACAGGTTGAGAAGTACACAGCTATTCTTTGAGTCAGTTGTAGAAACCAGCAGGATAAGACATTAACAAGCTTAAAAGGTATTACCTGTCTAGCCCTACCAGGAGGTTTATGCTGACTGTAGGGGTTTCATATATCTCTTATACTTTCATGAGGGAATTAGTTAAAATTGCCATAGTGGAAAGTATTTGATTTAGATTAATCTGGATTTCTCAAGCAGTGGAGACTCATTACTCTGATTGGCTGTTCTTCCCATACTGCCCTTAATGCTCTAACTATATACTCAGGAAAAAAGCCTTCAGTTCAAAGCTCTTGATGGATAAGTAAAATGGATCATTATTATCTTTTCAAGAAACCTTTAAAAGTCTTAGAAGAACAAACTGAAAAATATATGTAAGTGAGATATATCCTCCAGCATTCAATCTGGGCATACATCAGGTTTTTGCCTTCTCAGATGACAAAATTTCTCATCTTGAGAGAAAAAGAGTGTTATATGTTAATCTTTTCACCTAAGAGATAGCCCTCACAATCTTACAGTGCTGGTGCAATTCATGTCTTGTTTCTAGCATGACTGCATTGCATGAGGTGGGATGTCCTAGGAATGCCCCAGTTAGTGTACCAAAATATGTGTTTCCATGATTTTGAACATTCTTAGTGTGCCTCGTCAGTTCTGCATGTAGATACAAACCAGAGATCTTTCCAGACATGGAGCTGAGGACATACAGGAAAGTGGGAACTTTAGTGCCAGAAGCCCTCTGTCACTGTAAGGACAGGATATTCCCAAATAATATTTTTTGGAAGCTGGTGTCAATCAGACAGGTTTTATGACAGTAATGCAAGGGTGAGTACCTAGTTATGTTTTAATGTCTAATCTTTCAGCCATGCAGGCTGCTAAATCCTGGCATGGAGTAAAAATACATGGTTTCTTCCTTTGGACTATGCTTTGGGCTCTGATTTCAAACATTTTAAAGGAACAGACATGTGAAGGGAATAGGCATTTCACAATACTGAAGTCTTTCAAGTGATCTAAAACACTAGATGTTTATCCTTCTTTATGGATTACATGCATTTCTAAGTCATAAGACATCCATTGATCTTGCTTAGATGGTTTTAAAAAACTATCAGGATTATTAACAGTTCAGAGAAAGCTTGACATCACCAGCCAATAATTCTTGCAACTGTATATTTATAAGCTCCACAATGCTAAAATCTTAATGTTAGAATTATCTCCAATACAGTGATTCAGAGGCAGATGATCTGACAGAGGAAGCTACATTTTAAAAGTGCTATCAGAGATAATGTGTGGAGTCTTGACCTGATTCAATTAGAGCTTTGCCCTTATGTTACCCAAGGGCATATTATCCAGCATTTATAAAGACATTGGCTTGGATAAATGAATGAGAAAAAAAGCACTATTGTTTACTCAGCAGGAGATGGACTGTGGAAATGGTTAGATTACCCTCTCGTACAGAAACACAATCTTATAAACACATGCACACAGGCACACACACATGCTCACACACACATAGACAGAGGCACAGTACACGTACACAGGCAAGCACATGCACAAAACCCTTACAAAATCTCCTCAAAGTCATCTCCATTCTCCGTTACCAAGATATCATATTTTAAATATGATAGAGAGACAAAGCTAGGCAATTTTGATTTTTCTTTTTTTTTTTTTTTTTTTCCATTTGGATGCAAAAACTGGCCCCATTTTCGGTGGTTTATATACATGTAATTAGCAGTTTAATTTCCTCAGAGGCTAAATTAGCCCTATGAATTTATTTAATAAAGAGTAAGACTCAGTGCCAGGGCTGCGGCTGCGGCTCAGCCTCAGCTCTGCACTGCCCTCTGCTGCCTCCCCGCCCGCGGCCAGCCGGCCTCGGGCACCAAACCCCGGCTGCGGGAGCATCACTCACCTGAAAACCTCATTTAGCCAGGAGTCCTGCCCTGTCTTTTTCATTTTCCAGTCATCAGAAATGCAGCAAATATATTTATACACCCATGTTTTGTTTTTTGGGTTTTTTCCCCCCAGCAAACTCCTAGATTATACTCATTACCGTACTAGCCTTGTAACAAACTCTTTCACACAGGTTAGTTCAATAATAGATTCAATCATGTGCCTGTACATAATCCATAAAGCTCGAGAAAATAATGTCACACAAAGCATCATCTGTCATGCCTGAAGCAATCTGATAACTCTTGGTGTGCCTTGCTTTTCTGTAAAATCTAATTCAGGAATTATATATTATTCTGCTTTAAAATGTCTTTTAATGGGGTGAAATGAATTCATTTGTTGCGAAGGAGGGAAATTTTCTCTTGGAACAGGCTGTACTGACCACCAACCCTTGTCAAAGAAGTTAATTTGTCAGCTAAGAGATGGCCTGCAACTCTGATCTGAATGTCTTACTTTTCTAGACGTCTTACACATCCACCTCCAAAAGCACCTTTTGCATCTCATGAAATTTATACAGCACCTTTTATTTAAGCAGTCCAAAATGCAGAGCAGACCTGATTATACATAAATGATAATAATCCTGGATAATATTAAAGGTAAAATTCAAAATTATTAAACCCCACAGTACATCAGATTACTGTATTCTGAGACATTACTTTCTTTGTTTTTTTAATGCAGCCTCTTCTGTTGTGGAAGATAACACACAGAGCACAGCTATACAAAAAGCAGTATAAAAAATAAAAAATAAATAAATAAAATCTTATGTAGTATAATTGCAGAGGGAATTTTAAAAGAAGCAGAAGGTAATGAGCCTACTGGAATTTAGCCAGAAATAATAGCCCTTTGTTTCTGGTGTACTTAAGGAACTACAGCTGGCATCACATTGGCTAATAAGCACAGAAGCCTGGCAGGAAATGAGATCAATTAATTTGAAGAATTGTATTCTGACTAGCTAAAGATTCAAGGCCAGATTGTATCTTTAGATCTGTACAGTGAGGGACCCTATAGAAACAGAGAGTTAGCTCCTGGCAAACAAAACAGCCAGAACCATGACATTTAGCGCTCACCTCCCTGCAATGTTTTCATTGGGCTGGAGTCATGGAAAGACTCTGTGAGAAACTGGGAACTGTGATTTCCTTTTCAGCCTTGAGCAGTTTCAAGAAGGTATCAGGGAAAAGGTATGTGTGGAAGGTATTTTCTGCATGTGAAGAACTGAGAAAAATAAGATACAAATTCATTACAGATGAAAAAAATCTTTATGGTTGCAGTCTTCTTCTTTTGACAATTCATTAAGTATGAACCTACCCTGTTATGCCAGCACAAATCCGGCAGTCTTGGTGGAAGATTTTACTCCAGAAAGTATACCTCACAGGCTTTTTCCTCATTTCTTGATTTTTGTGGAAAAGTATGGTCTGATCTTCGTTAAGGCCAAGTATAAATCAAATAGCTCTGTGCATCTCTTTCTAGTATACAAACTGAGGAAGATGGCTTCGAAGACTTTACACAGCTGGAACAGAAAATTAATCAACATGTCTTTAAGAATTTCTCACTTTCCGCTGCTGTTACTCCATTCTGTCTCTCAGTGTTGTTCTTATGATCTCTCTGTTTGAGCCTAAGAGCAGCAGGTAAATAGAGTCCCACATTTTCATGGCTGTCATGCCTCTGTGATTTTTTCATCGGTAAATGAACTACAGAAACTTGTTGTCTTTTTAAATGAGGAGATAAATTCTAACTGCTATTTTCCTCATCTAGCACAAATAATTCAAATGCAATGCACCATTATGCAGCTCCATTATTCTCTTTTCTTTTGTAGGAAATTGACCCATGGCACCTGAATTCTGGATCACTTATGTTTGAAAATAATCTAGGAGCTGCACACTGCAAGGTACAAGGATCTCAGTCATCATACTGGGGAGCAGCCAATAGGTTTCTATGCAATAATGTCCTAAACTTTTTTTGCTTGTTGTCTCAGGAAATGATGCATGCTGAGAGACAATGCACTGCCTCTGGAAGCTCTGATTCACTACTGTGAAAGTCAACTTAAAACAGGCAATTCGGCAAGATTGTCAAATAGGGCTATCTTGCTAATATGTGGCAACATCCTTGAAAGGAGAACATGGAAAATAAATGTCAACCACTTAAAACTGCTGTGCTGCCTTGGGAGCAGAATCAGATGATAAATGCATTTTTGTAAAATGTGGGAGATGCTGTCTTGTAAGACACTGTGTACAAGAGGACAGGAGGTCAATGAAAGGAGTTAAATTTTTCTTGCTGTGCCCCAATGGTTAGTATTAGGTCTCTGAGGAAACACAGCCAGAAGGATCCACTAGATCATCCCTAATCACCTCATCCCATATCACACATTTCAAAACATCATCTTGTTATCTCTACACTGAGCATATAATTTTTGTCTAACCAAAGCATAAATTGTGTTTTGGCAAGAGCAGAAGTTACCCTTGCTATTAGAAATGTATAATTTTTGGGGTTTGAAATTACCTCAGGTCCAGCCATCAGTTCTTGTTTTGCATTTCTCAAGAAAGACATTGTCTCACAAAGGAGATCTCTCCCAAAGTGTGGTTACTGAAATGCACAGGCATTTCAGTACACATGCCGTATTGCTCACAATTTAAAGACATGCTGCCCCTTCTACTCAAATTAAAACCAAAATATCGCTGCAGTATAAAACTTTTGACAAGTAATTTTCTTAAGTTGGTCAGGAAACTCTTCATTTGCTTGGTTTTTCCCTAAGAATTACTTAAACTTGTACAGTCAAATCATCCTCTAGAAGCACTATTTTAAAATGTACGTAGGGCAGTACAAGAGTTCTTATTTGGCATTTATTGTCCTGTGTGGTGGCTTTTAAAGGCTTCCAATATTTTAGAGAGGACACTAGTGCTATGAAAATGTTTTCTCCTTCTGCTAATTTACTCTGACAGCTCTTTGAGCTAGACATTCTCAAGGTAAGTTTCTGCCATGTCACTTCTGTTAATTTTAGCTGGAACCATGCAAAAACCTTTGTGGATTCATCTCAGTAGCTCTAGATGGTCACAAAATGTGTGTGCATATGTGTGTGTGTGTCTGTGTGTGTGTACACCAGGCTGTACAAAGTGTGTACACTCCTTTTGCAGTACCTCTAGAGAATGGCTACATATAAGGAGCAGCCTTTCTGACCTACTTAGGCCTTCACTAAATCGAGGTGGACTCAAATACATCCCTCCTTCTTCCCACTCACTGCACAATGATGACTGGGCAGAGGGTACCCACCCCATAGCTGCCTAAGGTTAGGTGGTGTCACTGCTTCCATCCCACTTAGAATTGCTTACAAACTGCCATAGCCTTACTAGAATCCAACCTTTTCAGACCACTGGAGCAGGCAAAGAATTCAGGGATCAATGACTGGTATAATCTTCTTTGCTTCATGTAGTCTCCTGTGGCTGAAACATAGATGTTGAATTTTGCAAAATCACAAGTTTTTCCATCGTCTGCACTTCCACTGCAGCTCCTCCGAACTGAAAGTAGTCCACTAAGGGTTCCAAGTTCCTGACACTGAGTGGGGTGCATCAGTGCTACCAGAGTCCATCAAAGACCCTCATATTAAGGCAAAGGGGAAGATTGCAAAGAATGCTTTACAAGGACAAAATGCATTCCACGCTGAGAAAAACTACTAGGAAAAGAGATCTGTTTTTCAGGAAATTTTCATTCTTTAGGAATGGGATTTAGAGGGAGACGAAAGATCACTGGATCACCTAAACCTGTTTCTAAAACTAACAGAGAGGACTGGATCTTGGAGCTGATGCAGGAAGCACTGCATATTATCAGTACTGAAAACATTAGAGCCAAATAAACTCTTTCACTATCTGTCACCAAAGCTCTTTTGTGTGTTTTCTCACATGGTAAAATAAGAAACACTACTGGAAAGTAATAATCCTTAAACTGTAGCTAAATAAGGAAAGGTCCTTAATTTCTGCATCATATCCAATAACAACAAAAATCAGCTGTTACTCACTGCAGTGTCAATAACAAGACTGAATGCAAAGAAATTATTTTGAGTTATTAGAGTAGTGTGTGCGCTTCACTCAGGGTTCCTCTAAAGGAGCAGCTTTTCTGATTCATCCACAGGGCTGTATTATATCATGTCAATCTAAAGTAGGTTTGAACTGGCCTGTCACAAACCAAGTTACAGTACAGCATAATCAATATCTCAAACAATGGATCATTATATGTACACAATACCATCATAGGGACCTGTACAGGAAATTAAAATTACCCAAATTGTTAGTGTGGAAATAAAAATGTACTTTATCAGGTCTTCTTCTTTGTTCTCAAAGAATATGCACAGTTTATTCTTTTCTCAGGACAGATCCAGAGAGCAGACAGATGAGCCCTGGGTAAAACTCTACAGCAAACTCTTGTTAAATTGTATTCGGGGATTGCCTGCCTCTGCTTCACATGGTACCGCACAAGGCAGCAATGACTGTATTGCTCTGAAGGAGACCATTACCAACAATGGCTGCAACTCTGGCATGGACGAGAAATGGAATTTCATTATAACTGCATTCAAAGGTATTTCAATCAGCACTGATTGCTGCCTCTTTTTAAAGGGAAAAAAAAAAAAAAAAACTGAGCAGATTCAGAGGTTGTGGGAATCACACCCCATGATTTCCTACTCCGTGGTCTTTTTCCTTACAAAAACAGTGCATGCGCTCTCCTGCCTATCTTTTGGCAGTGTTACCTTGCAGCCTGAGGCATTCAAAAGGCTAGATTTTGTTCACATAATCTAAGATAGTTAGAAACCATATATTTGGGGTTGTTGGGGTGGGGGTGTGACCCTTGTTTTTTTTTGTTCAAATCAACATTAAAACAAGGTAAAGAAATCTAGCTGTAGAGACAGGTATCAGCTGGACAGGTGTGACTTTTTGTCCATTCAATTCATGGTGTTTTCCCCTCTCCAGACACACAGGTATGCCTCTTGCCATCTGAGGCACCACATTAGGGAATGATGTTGGTCAGACTACTCCTGCCTCTTGCTCTTTTGCATTTTAGTCTGAAGTGCAAAATGTGATGCCTGTGCTTTGGAGGAAAACATTTCCTTTCCAACTGAAGTTGGACTGAGACCACAAAAGAACCCCTACTGGAACAAGTTACAGTGTCTGCCCTTAAACTGGCATAAGTTTAATCTACAAGTAGGTGAATTAAAAGAATACTATAGAGTTCATCAGTAGCTTTTCTAACACTGCCCAGACATACTTGAAGCAAAAAATTATTTTACGGGACTGGTGTTCAGCCTATAAATATCAGTCAAACATTTTCTCTAGAAGTGACCTTAGATATAAAAACTGTGATAAATCCTTGGCTTTTCTGTTCTTTTTTGGGTAAATATTTCTTAAATACATCCAAACACAGAGGAAAAGAAATATATATATATATATATATATATATATATATATATATATATATATATATATATATATATATGAAAACTTTTACATACCTGTACTTGGATGCATGTACATAATTATAATTTTTAGATATTTTTAATTTATCACTCTTAAGGCAATGTTGCTACTTTAGAGGAAGGAAAGTCCAAAATTATTGTCCTTCCACATAGAAAGCTGAATTCAGTTTCCTCTCAAGGTCTGGATGAACATGAATATCACGCCAATCATCTTCCATCATAGTTATATAGTCTTGATTAATTTCTCCACCAAACAGCTCAGTCCATTCCATCCCTTGATCCCACCAGGTGTAGTTGCATGCTTTGTCTAACTAAACATGAATGTATTATCTGTATATTCTATATACAAAAAAAAACAGTTGTGGCCTTTTAGGACTCATAAAAACCAAAATTGCAGAAATAGGTGGGAGTCATATTAGCAGAATTTTCTGGAGCCAGGCAGAGACTGAGATCAATGCCCTGGATTGGTCACTGCGGAAGCTGCAACATGGCCTGCGGAGATTTAAAAAGAAATTACTCAATTAAGATGTAATGGCCCTCCAGCCTCCCCAGGCCGTGAATGATAGCAGACATATTTACAATCACAGGGTATAATAAAACTCTACCTAGTTATATCAAATCAGTGGGCCTAAATTAGCCAGCAACATCCTGATTAGGTGCTGTGCCTGTTTGTTCCTCTCTCTCTCTCTCTGTGTGTGTGTGTGTCTGTGTCTGTGTCTGTGTGCTGGATGATTTATAATAAGATCAGTTAGGACTGTCAAAAGAGATTTTAAAATTACCTTCCAGGGGGGACAAGAGTGAAAGAGAGGGATATTGAGGTTTCAGAAAGACAATTGTACCACCTTACTGCAAAGTATCGCGGTGAATAGAGGTGAAGAAGTATTACATTTGTCAATGTGTTTGTAGGATGAATTATCTCACACACACTCAGGCCCACACATACATGCATAAGGGAGGCAAAGTTCATTTGCCATTGAGAGCTTTTATTATGGTAGGGTTTCTCATCACCATTTAATTATCCTTACAGGGGGATTTACCTTTTTCAAAATGAGACTTATTTATGCTTGCGAGTATTGAAGGACTGTGTAAGCACAGCAAAGTGGAATCCTCCATTTATCCAGAGGTCAGAGATGATTGTAAGCAGGTGGTCCAATTACTTCGGAAAAAATCTTTCTCCCATCCATGCCTCTCCCCACCTCCTTCTCTTCAACCAGCTCAGGAAAAATGATAATCAGAAATTTAACCCAGAGGTGCATAAAGGAAGCTGTCAGCCTATTTGCTTCTGGAGAGGGCAGCAGTACAGTTTGGTCTAAGTATAGTGTGTTCATGAATCCAAAACAATAATCATTGCCTTCACAATACTGCTGAGAAGGCAGGGAAGAAGCCTTTTTTAGCCAGGAGGGCAACAGCAGCAACATCTGAAAGGTGAGGGAGGTTAGAACAGGTTATTTTTTGCTGCCATGACTCCACTCTTTTTGCTTTTCCAACCATTCACATTTCTTTCCTTGATAAGTGCACTATCTCCCAAACTCCTGGCCACCCTGAAATTTCTCAGCTGACTGCCCAAGCCCACTAGGTGTGACGCACTCCAGAAAGGGCTTTCCATGCTTGTTAGTTCCTCCTGCTGCCGTAATCCTGCAAAGGAAATATTTTTACAGGGCAGTAATGCGTGGCAGACTTCACCTTCCCTAAAATATGGATGAGGAATGGTTTCAGTGATTGAGCACAAAATGAAAAAACCTTTATACTGGTTCCCCCAAAGGGAGAAGATTATCCTCTCTGCCATCATTACAGCACAGTAAAAATCAAAAAAAAGAAAAAAAAAATCAAAACAGTACTTTATATCAAATACAGCTTTTTTTAGGGTAACAGTGTGCATACTGTTGAAAAGCTAGACATTATGTCATTGTTATTTTTTAGGAAGCTCTTTTTTACTATTGCTAATTATTGTCACTACTACTACTACTACTACTATTGCAGTTTTGCTAAGCAAATGGGAATCTTCATCTGTCCTTCATCTAAAATTTCCTGAGCATTTGAAGGTCTGCTTCGTGAGCTGAGAGCGATCAACCCCATAGGCAGACCATGGGTTCAGCTCCACAGGCACTATGCAGATCTGACTGCTAGCCCTGCTCTGGTAACCCACTTACCTTCACCAGAAACTGACGTCTGCCGCTCGTGATGTACTCATACTCTCTTTGAGCAGAGATTTTATCCTTGCCAAATACATCTGAGGTGTGCCAAAACATACTGTGTATGATCCAGTCCCAGATCACAAAAAGTGATGGGAAAATATGGCAAAGGAAGTCAGGTGATTCCGAAGGCAGAAGAAATTGCAAATTAACAAAGTTTAGCTAATTTTACAGGAACTGTCGTGGTACAAAGATTTACAAACTGTCTATGGATATTTGTGTGAAATCTCATGTCATTAAGGGAACCCCTAAACAAACCAACAAAACCATTCTTGCCACCTTTCTACATAAGCATTTCAACTCAGCTATGCTGCGCTTGGTAGGTGATCAAGCAAAACCATCACAAGCTACAACAGCAAGAAAAGCTGGAGCTGGAGAAACCATTGAGGTCCAGGTCCTCACTTCCCAAAGCTTCATAGAGCACTTCCCAAAGATTCGTAGAGTGTTGGTGAATTCCAGTTCAAGTCAAACTGAGCGATTTTTTTTCTCCCCACTGTGAGATTTGTTGTCTAAACAGAGTTCTACCTGAGAGTGAATAGGTGACTTCACTAATTACACAACCCAGGGTGCAGAACAGCTAAGTTAAAAGACTGCCAATAAAGTTCAACGTTATATGTCTGCAACTTACATTATTAGATACATCTTAAATAAGAAATCATTTATATCAAGTCCTGTATTCTTCTCCTTACTTGCAAGAACTTAGGATAAGCACTTCAAAACTTCCTAAAGAAACAACCTGGTGCCTTAAAATACACATTTTAATCAATTTCTCTCTGGATTGAATCCCAGATGAACACAATAAACTAGCTGAAAACAGATTATCTCAATTTCACACTATTTTAATGTCGCAGGCAACCTTTACACATGCACTAAACATTCACCTCTTTCCCCTTCATCTTTTTTTAGATTGTAATTCTAAATAAAATACTACTTTTAGAGAAGATGTATTCTGCATTAAAAAATTCAGTTACACACATAGGTGTTTTTTAAAGATATTTCTTGTAATATAGAAAAAATATTTAACACATATTTTTGTCATTACAATTTTAATTATGTATTCCATAGCTTATGTTTAATTATAAAAACTTACACTACTGCTCATGTTCTTTGTGCCTTTAATCCTCTGTAACATGGACAAATGGCATACCATTTCCTTCCAGAGATTGTTTGGTGTTATGATATTTGTATTATAGTGAGATGAACAATAATTTTTTCTATAACCAAAAAAGTTAGGTACTGTAACCTTTCAGAAGTATTCCAAATCTTCCTGTGTACTCTTATTAGTTAAGTAATGACTCCTGGGTTACGTCTGCAGCTGCCCAGCAGGGCAGTATCAGTGGGAGAATGGCATTTGGTCTCAAGGTGCACATGTGCTCAGACACAAACTAATCACCACCCACCTCACGGTGCTGAGTTGGGTTTTTTAGCTGTAAATATGTGAGTACTACCAATACTTGTCAGCCACTTGCCCACACTTACATGCTTTTGGCACAATATTTCTGTTCGTCTTTTTCTGCCCTGCTCAGTGAAAAGTTGGAGAGAGTGCAGCTGTATAAAGCCATGGCTAGCACATTTTTTATGAGTGAAATTTATGGAGTAATGTATCTACTTTTAGCATGACTATTGTTAAACCTGGAGATCAAGCAAAGTGACACTGAATATATTGCTTTATCAATTGGATTCGTTCAAGTGAAAAATGCTGATCATGCCATGTCTATCCCCTGGGTGCAGAAACACTACTTCACTACTGGAGCGGTCGATACATAAAAGTCAAATTCATTATAATTTGTAGCTTTTTTTTCTTGAAGAAGAACGCGGTTCTCAGTACATCAATATCAACTCTTAAATCCACATTGGATGGAGAGTGTACAGCACAGTAATTCAATCTCTTTACACTTAATATGGTCAGGAAGGGAGAATGAAAACAGCCTCTTGTAAAATGATGGAAAAACCAGGATGCAATCATTCTGATGGAGCTGTGCAAAGGAGTCATTTTACACCATTCGTTACCAGGGCAACAAAAATATAGTGAGCCCCATACATCTAACAGGTGACATTTTAGCTAAGAAATTGCTTCTTTGGTATTTTTTCTGCCTATGAAAAACAATGTTACTAGCGTTTTCACTTGTCATGTACTATAGGGCAACATATTCCTGCTGACAGGCCCATAATGGAAAAATAGAGCAGTTAAATAGTATTACAGTCTAACTTTTAGGATACATGCTAATCTGCTCTTTAAAGAGACTTCAGACATTTTCAAACACCCTGGAGACTTGAGTGACTGGAAATTTCTGCATGAGTGTATATAGATGAGCAGACAGATGTGTTTAGTGGAAACAAAAAACCCTTTTTCCCCATCTTTCTGATTTATTTAAGACATGGAAAGGGATATTATTTTTTTTGGTAGACAAATACACTGCAGTGTTTGTAAATGACCACCCATAAACACACCAGTGCCAGATACATCAAATGGGTTAATTTCCATATATTTCTACCAATGATTGCACCAATTATTTCTAGACCATATTAATGAAGGTCACATTTCTGATACCTGCATGGTTGCTACTGAATTCATGAAGGGACAAGGCTTGATTTCTATTCTATAGTTTTACATGCAGAGGGGATTAAAGATTTAGTATGGGCTTTTTTGGGATTGTGAATGAATCTGTCCATCTAATTTTTTTTTTTTTTAATTGCAGCTGCCCCAGGAGTAGCCTAGTACTCTTGTACTGGGGTAATTTCAGGAGTTGGTGTTGACTTAAATTCCCCCAAGAACTGACTGTTTCTGTCTCTGGTCAGTGAGGTTCCCTAAGTATGGAGTCGGCATGGGGATGGAGTAGTGACATCCACTGACAGGTGACAGAGGTCACAGAGCATCAAGATTAAGAAAAACCAGAGAAATTTGGAGAAAATCAATGTAATTTTATTCAAAGAAACCTTTCTTGGGGTTCATGAGGGCAGCACCTGCTAATGGCTGAGAAGAAAAATCCAGATGTGTAGAGGAGGCCAGAAATGACTGACAATCTTTGGTTTAATTGGTAGATACAAGAAGGGAAGTATTCTTGATTTAAATGCTGTCAAGCCCTGGGCACTGTAGAAAATTAGTGACATCAGTTGTGGAATTTGATGTAGGACCTAGGCGATAACATGAGGAATTGTAAAAAGAATAGCATAATAAACAACAATAGCATAATAAACAACAATAGCATAATGAACAAGTACAGGAACCAATCAGTTCAGTAGAGAAACAGAAGGAGAAATACGCAGGATCAAGAGATGAAGCAGGCCTGATGCACAATGTATGCAGAGGAGATGGAAGATTAAGAGCGATACACCAGGTACAGGTGAGTCACATATTCGTGGAAGAGAAAATGAGCATAGCAGACCTCCACAAGCTTTGAAACCACAAAGTGTGACGAGAATAGGGTGACTGGAAATTCTATAATGGACTGCATTGGAAGCTGCTTCCATTTCCTGCACAGAACTCAAACTCAGAGCTCAAATGTTTACCAGGATGAGATTAGCCTCTGCTGGGTACAGAGATAGGCTGACATACATAGTGACTAAGACGTCTAAAACTGTCCATGAAATGGGATGTTATGGCCAGGACTTTTAGGTCAGACACATATTTCTGTTTCCTGTGCCATCTACAGTGACTACCTATAGATATTATATGAGTTGACAGCTTACTCGTTGTTAATTTCTAACTCCTGAATTTAGGTGAAGATAATTTGTCCCTTGATTCAGTCCTTAGGCCATACTACTGCCTGTGCTGTAGTCATGTATGTTTAGCAAGACTACAGAACAATGCTTTCCTGTAAATGGGAAATACATTGTTCCTGAAGACTGTTCAGCTTCCTAAATCATGTCCATCAATACTCCCTGAGTGGATAATGGGACTCCCAACATATCACAGGTGGGCAGGGAGTAATAAATGAGATAGAGACAGATTTCCAGGATTCCCACACACCAAGGAACAGCACAGCACATTTTAGTGGCATTGCAGGACATGGAAGGTGTTTGCTGCCAAAGGTTTCTTCTTTGCTTTGTCCCCTGGGTCTGAAATCTGTCTGCAGAAATAGTGGCTTTGCTCAAAACTTACCATGAATGGCTGTGCCAAGCTGGACTGTGCATGGGCTGAGCTTGGGCTGTGCCTTGTGCAACAGCAATGAAAAGCTTGATTTTGAAAAATGTGCTTTTGGGACACTTAATATCTCTGTCAGTATGACAAGACTAACCTGTGTCTTATGAACCTTACTCTCCTGGCAGTTTTATTTCACCTGTTTCCCTTTCCTCTTTCTCCTGTATTTGGTTCTTTACAAAGCATCTAACCCTCCAGTACAGGTCTCCTACATTTTTCAATGTGCATGCACTCCTTGCCTCAGGCTAAGGTAACTCTTGGCTGAGAGAAGGCTGCACAATAATTAAAGACTGGTTTACTGTTACTTGTGTGCCATACTGTCTGTTCTTCTCCAAGTGTTCTGAAGCAGAACAGTCAGCTTTGAATGCATGCAGATGCTCAAAGGGACCTCTTTTTAGCCATGCCTGCACCTCCAAGCAAGGGTTGTGTGTTGAACTACAGATAATTTGTGTCTTTTACTTATTTCACAATTGTTTAGCCTATACCAGATTAGAACATTTGTCAGTGTAGTGTGTTGGAAGCTGTGATAGTGGGAGAAGGAAAATACTCAAGTAAGCATAGTACAGATATGCAGGTATAGACTTTCACATACAGACAATCAAGCTGAAGTTGTCCCCACCCTGCAGGGGGGCTAGAATAGGTGACTTTTAAGAGTCATTCCCAACCCAAAACATTCTATGATTCTGTGATACAGATGAAGATTTCAAGGACCCAAACTGTATATACTGTGTAACTATGAAATAGCATAGCCTTTTAAACTTACCCATGAAGATGCAGAATTAAGGCCTTTTTAAAAGGAATTTGTCAGGTAGCCCACACTGATGCCGTTTAAAATCTCCCTGTAATAACAGATAGAAGAATATACTGACAGAAGTCTGCCATATGTTTTCATGTTCTAAGTCTATGGGTTGTTTTTGAAAAACAGAATAGGATTTAATAAAGAAGAGTCTCAAAATCTCTTGAATATTTGTAAGCCAAGAGTGTTTACAAGTTCTGAATTTAACAAGATTTGAAAAAGTAGTTAGTATTTTTGAAGCTTCACACCAAGAATATATGTTTTGTTTTTTGCACTCTAGATGACTCATAATTTTATCATCAATTACAGGAGTGCAACAAAGGCAGAGTATCTCACGGTACTATTAACTGCTATCTTGAAACTGTAAATAAAAAGTACTAAATAGATTCTAAATGAAAATAAAAACCGTACTCCCATTCTCCAAAAATAGTGTACTATTTAAAATAAATATTTACATATTTTCACTTCAAAATTTCACACTACTTTGCATTACTATTATTTGAAGCAGCAAGACTTTTTCAGATTTTTCTTTTGTGTTTCTCTGGAAATTGTTTATGTGATATTAATAATATATTTAATTGTTTTAAAAAACATTCTAAGTATGTAATCTTTAAACATTTAAAGATTTGAGAGCATCATTCAAAATAAATCCACATATTCATATAAATGTTACAAGTTCCTGCTTATTCAAAATTCCTTCTCTGAAAATAAATACTAACAAAATTCTCACAAGAATACAATTTGTATCTATTTTATAGTAGAAGCATTTCTTTCTGCTGTGTCTGCTCCAAAAATAATTCCTATCTAAGTAGTAAGAAAAAAGCAAAGAAAGGGAAGGTGGAGTCATTTTAGAGTAGATAGTGTCACTTAGGAAGTTCAATCTGAGAACAACATCTGGTGCACCCTAGGGAATTTGAAAGAATATGTTTTGAATACATAAAAATAATACCACAAAAATGAGAGTCCACATAAAAACTCTCACAGTGTGAAATATCTGTTATGTTTACACTGTGAAGGTAAAATTCCTAAGTTTTTCTAATGCCAGTCTCTTACTTGTTTTTGCATTACAGATCTATTCCCTAAGAACAAGAAAGTTAGCAGAGATGCCTCATCAGTTACTGTTATGGACAGAACAGACTCAGCTTAGGGAAATAAATTGAATTTATTACAATCAAATGAGAGTAGGATGATAAGAAATAAAACCAAATCCTAAAACCACCTTCCCACCACCCTGCCCTTCTACCAGCCTTAACTTTATTCCCAGTTCTTCAGCTCCTCCCTAGGCAGGGCAGGGGCACAGTTCATCACATGTTGCCTCTGCTGCTTCTTCTTCCTCAGCAGGAGGGCTACCCACACTCTGTTCCAGTGTAGGGTTCCTCCCACAGATGACAGTCTTGCATGAATTTCTCTAATGTGAGTCCTTCCCACAGGCTTCAATTCTTCATTAGCTACTCCAGTGTGAGTTCCTTCCATGAGGTGAAACCCCTTTGGAGCAAAACGCTCCAATGTGGCTCCCCTGTGGTGTCCCAAATCCTGCCTGCAAACCTGCTGCATCATGGGCTCTTCCCCATGAGTGTCACAATCTCCTTCAAACATCCATCTGCTCCAGTATGGGGTCCTCCATGGGTTCCAGGTATAACTCTGCTCCACCATGGACCTCCATGGGTGCCGGGGACATCCTGCTTCATTGTGATCTTCACCATGGGTAATCTGCGTGCTGGTGCCTGGAACGCATCCTCCCCCTCCTTCTTCAGTGACTTCAGTGTCGGCAGAACCATTTCTGTATTCTCACTCTCTGTCTGCCACTTGCTTCTGTGCAATAACTTTTTCCTCTTCTTGAACACATTAGCCCAGAGCCATTACTATGACTACTGTTGGGCTCAGCTTTGGTTATCCACACGTCCACCTTGGAACTGGCTGGCATTGGCTCTGTCAGATATGGGGGAAGCTTCTGGCAGCTTCTCAAAGAGGCTGCCCCTGCAGCACCACCACTACCAAATCTTGCCATGCAAACCCAATACATTAGTTGTGAGAGCTGCTCATTCATTTCAGTTAAATAATTTTATCACTATCAAAGTCAAACTAGAAGGCGAATCCTAATACTCTGAGGATACAGCAGCAGCAGAACTCTTCCTTCTAGCTTTTTTTCTTTTTATTCACTTGGGTTAATGCATGTTTATTCTTTTGTACTAAGGTAAGTTAAATGTCATAAGTTTCGAACATTATTTTCAATTCACCACATAAAAGTTAGGGTACTCCTTGCTATCTCCTCTTTGCCATATTAACCATCTTCAGAACACAGGTGATTGAGATACATCTGTAACTGTTCTACAGTGAAACACCCAAAAGCAAGTTCGTGCTTTTCATTTTCCTGTCCTCACCAAACAGGATTCATTGCTTCTTGGCATCTCTCTGTCCTCACTGCACAGTGATTTGATGCCAAGGTAGTCTCTTTTCTGTTCAGCTGTCATTCTTCTAACCACTGCCAAGACCTTTTCTCCTAATGTTTTGAAATTAAGACAGTGGGGTCCATGAAAACCTTTCTAGGTTTTCTATACCATGTGCAACATCATCCAGCATGGACAGTAAAGGAGAAGACTGGTGTCTGACTGTGGGCTAACTTAGGGACTATCAGTTGTATTATAGTAGGTCCAGAAGGACACAAGTTGTCCCTGTACCACATACCACACACTGTTTGGGTAGGCAGACTTTCCCTCAATTGAAAACCTGGCGTCTTATCCTATATAATTCTGTCATCTTGGCTTCTACTGCTAATTAAGAAACTATAGTCCTGAAGCTATAGTCCAATTTATTATTAAGACAGCTTTCTCTAAAGGAGGTAAGTCCAGGACAGAGAAAATCTGTGCACAAAGTTACATATCAGAAGAATGGACGACTGAAGTTTCTTGATATTGGTTACAAGAGTACAGTGCCAATTCTTTGGAGATATCAGTTGCATAAATCTTGTTATGGTCATCAGAGTTAAAGACCAATATAGGCAGACAGGAGAGACAGGAATGAAGACAGAAAAATGTCCAGTAAATTGGATTTTTATTTTTTTTTTTTCCAGCTTGACCAATAATAAAAGCCCGTGAGAAAATTTATTTGGTCTGTGGAACCATAAAAGATTAAAATTAGAGATAATCTTCTTTTGATATATTCAACAGCACGTTTTGGTGGGGAAACTGATTAGTGAGAGTGGGAAGGAAATAAGATGTCAGAAAAACATTGAAAACTAGTTGGAAAAGTTAAACAGGAGAAAAATCAAGTGAAATTTTTTTTGCTGACATCTTTAGCACTGGATGGATAGAGACAAAGGTACCAGTTAAGGACAAAGTTGTCAGACTAAAGTGTCTGAAGTGAAGAATCTAAATCAATATTTAGACAACTCAGTGAGTGACCTGGATTTCAGAGACACTCTGTCACTTCAGCTCACACTGACACAGTATTTATCACTTGAGAGTGTCATTGGTATCCTGAATGTGAGTTATAACTACAAATGTAAATAATGAGATGCCTGAGGTTTGCCAAAGTGTTAATAGAGTTTCATCATCATGGTAAAAGCGCATGTTTTACAGATACAATGACAAGCATATAAAAAGTATAACAACCCAAATTCTTATCAACAATTTAAGATTTCTTAAAACAAAGCACCTTCCTTAAAAGTCATGTTCTTGTCACAGGATATGCAGAAGCAAAAGTCACAATTAAAATAAGTTTTTATTCTTTCTAAAAAAGTTTCACCCTCTTTGTGATTTTGTTTCCAATTTGATGCTTCAGAGGTATGCTGGTTTTAAAAGAGAAAGATATTTTCTTAAGGGCATTTTTAATTACACTGATCAGAGACTAAATTACACTGGACTGATCAGAGATATTCGAATACTTTTAGCTTTAAAACTGCTAAGGGAACTGAAAGCAGTAAATAAATTAACATACCTTAGGGAATTGCTATTCTCTGAGCAGTGGGAGATTGTTAGTGGGAAGCATTGATTTTGTTTGACTTTTCCACGGCTCAAAATGAGATTGACCCCAGAAAGCTGTTTTGGAAGAGTTCACAGCCACTGACCACTGTGAATGCAAAATTTCCACTTCTACCTTAGAAGCAAGTTAAATCTATTTCAGTGATTGATTGGGTTGTCCAAGCAAATAATCACTATTAGTTCTAGACAAGTTCACTGGCTTTTTGTTTCCAAAGGGTGTGAGAGGTAACTTCACTGGTTCTATACTGATTAAGCAAGCATGTTTAATTGTTTTTATCATATAAATGATAGACAACTCTTTATTAATCGGTCACCTTGACTAAGGTATAACAACACTTCCTACTGACCTCAGTTAAGCTATATAAGTGCACACTAACTCTGAATTCAAGCCCTTTTCCTCAGACATCAATTGATCTTTTGGGTTGTAGGTTTATGTTGACGGAAAAATACATGGACAAAGAGGGAATTATGACATGGCAGTCTCCAAGAAGTTTGTTAAACAATGTTTATATTCTGAAGACATTGATGCCAGGTTATCTGTTATTACATCTTTGTTGTTGAGAAGTTTTTTAAAAGGTACCATGGATCTGAATCATTAAGAAAATGATGGGTTTACATTTCTCTGGGGGGGTATTTTACAAAGACATGCCAGAGCTCATGGTTTGGGTATGGAAAATTAGAAAATTTTTTAGTTAATCTTGAAAAGAGGAAGACAATGTAACAGCAATACACAAGTGGGAAATCACATTGATTCAGCCTGCTACACTAATGTCCTGTCTTGCTTAGATGAGCACTTGGTCAGTTTAGGGAATTGTTTGCTTCTTTAGTTCTAAGCAGCTGTCCATGTGTTTTAGTTGTTAATAACTAAAATAAATGCTTCTGTTGGGAGAGCATTAGCTGAGGAGGACAGTCTAGAGAATGTGTGTGGTAGCAGTAAAGATGGTCAGGAACATTTCTCTACAGATCTCTTTGCTCTCTGCTTTAGTAGTTTTAGTTTTTGGTTTTAAGACATTTTTGTTGTTGTATTAGCAAGACCGAAATGGTGCAAAAATACTTTCCCTAGAGCACGTTTTAGAATTACCAGAACAGCTTTCTTATCACTCGTTTAGTGAAGCAAGGCAATTTCTCCCTCAAGAGACTGAACTTTTTCTCAGCAGATCTCCCAACCCTGGAGGCCCAGAGAGTGAGACCAGATGGTCCTGTGTCTGTTTAGTGTCTTTTTCACAAAGTGCAGGCAAGGGCCCGGTTCTACTTATGTCTGCATCTCGGGTGAGTGGCTTAACCAACACACTGAATTCCTTGTGCCTGTGTGCCTTCCTGGTGTGCTGGAAGCTCTTGCTGTTGTGCGCTCCCTGCACTGAGCTACCCGGCAATGTCTCCTCAGCAGCTCGCAAAGCAGCGTTCTTTCCATATCTGGGTCTTGAGTTCCTTCCCAAACCTTCAAAGGAGGTAGAAATTACTGTGACAGCTATGCTTGGTTGGTGATAGGATGGGACCACCTTGTGGGTTTATAACCCCCTGCAGGAAACACTAAAGCATAATAATTCTCAGCTACCACACCCTTGGGGGTATATTCACCCAAGAGCAAAAAGTTGGAAGGCTCCAATATTTCAACTAATTCTCTGTTCCATCCAGCTCTTTAAAGCCAAAATATGAAAATATTCTCCAAGTTCCCTATAATAGGGACCCAAACCAGCAAAATCGAGTGAGCATTCAGAAAATATTGAGGAAAATTTACCAATAAAACAAATTTTTAAAATAAATAATAAATAAAGTCCCCAAACAAACAAACAAACAGAAAAGGTCCCCCACAATATGAACAAAAAATCCCCACCACAACTAACCAACCAAACAAAAATTGTGAAACAGAATTGAAAGGGCTGACATGACATGGATTGCAGACTAGAGGAAAAAAATGACAACATAATTTATCATATAGAGAAAGGGCCAGGGAGGGCACAAGCACTGGCACTAGGTGTACTTTGCGTTCAAAAATAGTTGGGCAACGTCAACAGACAGGTTCGGATGTTGGTCCCATTTTCTTTCAGCTGTTAAAGCCATAAGCACAATGTGCTTCTGTGTACTGTCATAAGTCAGCTAAAACATGTGTAAACATATGCTACGTCAGTCATTAAGGAGAAGGGTATAATTACACTTTTAAAAGTGGCAAAGCACTTTGAAAGTAGCATATAATTTTCCCGAGTGGGAACCTTTATGAAATATATCTTTCTCTGAGTGTTTATACAGCCTGACATCTCTGGGTTTTTTCAGATCAAGAGCCCCACTGTGAACAAGCAGGCTTCAGACAAAGAAGGCAATTTGTTCTTTAGCTGCCATTTCAGTGAAAGGGAGCGGCAGCAAGAGAGAGGGGGAGAAAGAGAGAGAAGAGAGAGAAGAAGGGCACATCATGTTACTGCACACAGTTCAGAAATAGACAGGATCTGGCAAAATTACCCTGGAAGGACTGTTAGAGGTGCCTGGTGTCAGAGTGCTGCTTTCACTGCTGCTAGATTAAAATCTTATCTTTAAATCTTTGATAGAGTCAAAGAAGGGTATGAAGTTTTAATCAAATTAAACAGGCTCACTGCTCACTTGGAAGCAATTGGATCATGTAGTCTTGTTGGGAAAAAGGCAGAGCAGGAACATGCCAAGATCCTACCAAATGCTCGTTTCCTTCTGTTAGTATAACCCCTAAATGTGAAAGATATGCAGAGCTGGCCTAAGTACGTTTCAAAATCTGAATACCTTCCCTCAATTATTTTTGTCATTTCTATTAGGTATTTCTTCCAAAATGTTAGCTTAAATGCTTTTAAATTTCTGAAAAAACCGAAGACTGTAGATTATTCTGCCTACTACATCCAAATGAGCCATCAAGCTATTTTGTCTTAGGAAGTTACCACTCATGAGCTGAGCATTATGGTAATAATTTCTTCACTTATGTAATACCTTCAATGACTGCAACACAGTGAGATCTCAACCCACAGTAACAGAGAAAAAGTAGCATTTCCTAGTACTTGCAAGAGACCAAATCCATATACAATGTGCCTCATTCAGCTGACATACATCTGAAAGGGATGAGATTATGAAAGTACTATCAGTGAACACTGAGACAAACAACGCTAGGATGAATCCCAATGCTCCTTCTCTTTCTGAAAAATCATATTTGCCCCAACAGTTTAGTCTATAGAAGGAAGAAAATAGTGGTTCAACATGTTTTGTGAAAATATGGTGGCCCACATCTCTTTCTCACCATCTATGTTGGTCACAAAAGTTCTCCTCCAGGTTAATCTATGTCTGGCTGCACAAGCAAAGAAATCTATATAGAAGACTCATAAAAGTAAATTTAAAATAAACGTATATAAAATCACCTTCGGTTACAGTAAAAAAAAAAACCAAAACCAACCAAGCACCGAAACTTTGAAAGTTAAGAGGTACCTGGAAGTGTTACACACTTATGCTTCATTGTGAAGTGTGAAGAAAGTTTCCTGAACTTGGGTCCACAAAGCTTCCTTATCACTAGTTATTCACCAAGCTAAACACAAAGACAGATAATGGTGCAATTCTGTAAAACTCTCCAGAGAGACTATCCAGTTTTCAGTGTTCAGTTCTGTTCCTGACAATTTCAGCTGTGTTGGAGGTTGAGGCTGGGAAATTTGGCATCTGTGACCCCATTTCACAATCTTATTTTCATTTCTTTCCTCGAATTCTTGCAAATAGTCTGACTTTCTGAGAACATTTTTCCATAATGCTAGAAGAATTTGCCCAAATTTCCAAGACTGTATAGAAATGTTCCAATGTATAGAAAGTCAAGTAAAAAATGAAATTTTTTTTAATGCCATGTAATGGTAATTCCAAGGCAAGTTTATATCCACCACACTCATGTTTTAACTATGTTAGCGGTTGTTTAATTTGAATTTATTTCGCCATCACACTCTTTTGAATTTATATCATATTCTCCCTATGTTAATATTTGGTTTTAGTTTTACTCTTGCCTTATGCCAAAGACTCACTCAGTATGACTGTACACATGGGATACATGCATAGTGAAATGTGTTGAAGTTTGTATTGCATTGCATAGGCCAAAAATTTGGATCACAGATAAAAAGAAAACTGTGTAGAAAGAATAATGCAAATTTCAGTTTTGTCAGGGGAGAAATGAGTATTTTCATATATAAAACCTGTAGTTCTCTAATCCACAACATCTCTTATTATTCAGTATGCAGGCCTGAGTCCAATAAAAATGCTACACTTGTGCTTCAATTCAATCCTGATTATTTATCCCACCAAATTTAGTTATGTTATACCTACAATCTCTGGCAGATTAAGAATTTCTGTCACAGCAGCATTCAAAGTTCCCAGTCAAAACAAGACTGAACAGTAGAAGAGTAGTCACTCGCATGTTTCTTCTGATCATCTACTTGAAAAAAATTAATTAAAAAAACACTGCAGACAGCAAGAGAAGTCCTAGAGACCCTCATGCTGGGAATGAGATTGAAAAATGGATATAGTCTGACAAATAATTTCTTAGGACTGGGTTGGACAACAGCATTGTAATGTGCACTGGATAGGATGTTGCAACAGATTTTTCTTAAACTGCTTTTTTACTCTGTCCTTACCAAACTGCACCTGTTGGGTTTCATCGCTAGTATTGATCCTGCCACAGACAAAGCCAAAAATGTTGTAGCTACGAGAACCAATTAATAGAAGCTTATATGCCTGAATAGAGATTTTCTTTTCCTCCAGCTATCACCATCAACACAAAATTAGGACATTATTTCCACTGTCATGAAATACACAAGACGCTGTGTGCAATATAGTTTCTAAGCTTGTTAGTCTTTAGTTTTTTTGCATAACTTAATCCAGTTTCTTTACTACAAGAAAAAATAATTTAAGTTGTTATTAGTAGCAGAAAGTAATTTTAAGTTTAGAATCTTGGGAGCTGGACTCAGTGACCCTTATAGTTTCTCTCCAGCTTGAGATATTCAATGATTCTATGACCCTAATTTTCTAATTACCTTCATTTCAATGGAGATCAAATAATTGGTTTACAAAATTTCAAATATTTTGATTGCTTTAGATATTTCCATTTGTAACGAATAATGATGGACACAGTGTTGAGCTCACAGACAACAATGTCCTCTGAACTGACTGTTAGCACTCTGTCATTCTGGGTAATTCTCTGAGAATGTCAATTCAGTGCTCTGCAGCAATCAAATAAGCAAATACAACTCTGGGAATATTAAGACATGAATGTGAAATGGAAAACACTTTTATAAGTCTTTGGCAGGGTCACATTTTTATTGTAGAGTGGTTCTGGTCCTATAGTCCTCCTTTAAAGTAGACAGCAGAACAGAAAATTACATAAAATGGACTAAAGGTGATGAGACATAAGTGTCCCCATGACATAAAAGAAGAAAAGTGGATCATTTTTGAAAGAATGCTGTAGAATAAACATTATTATAAAGGTTGATAAAGTTAATACATGGAGAATATAACAAAAGAATGATTATGCATTACATTAGCATCACATCAACTCTACCAAAACTGAAGTATTTGTCTTTTCTTTCATTCCTAAAGTTTTAAAAGTTCTCTCTTTCCCAGGTTTCCATGTCACATACACTGATATATGTCATCTGTCTATCAGATCTCTCCCTTGCTTGCAGTGACCATATGTAAATGCTCTTTTGAGAGGGGTTTTTTTGGTGACAAGTCGAAGGCCTACAGTCAATGTGATTTTTGATCTTTCACTCATCTTTAAAAGGTAACTGTACTAATAAAAAGTAATGTAGTGGTGAGGTTAATTAGTGCCATCTAAACTTTTAAACTAAACTGTTATTGCTTCTTTAAATCCTGGGTACTTGCCATGCAACTACACCAGGCTTTTCCTAGATCATGATCTATTTGCCATTGGAAAAAACTGTCTACAGACATCCTGCCAAAAGGAACCAAAGTTTGGAGCTAATCTCTGGACCTCCTCTGTGCAAAGGTCACTTTTTGTGACCTTTTATTGTTCTACTTGGCAACATGCAATAGTGTAACAATACCCACCTTCATTATTTAATTGTTGGTGTAGATGATGGGATCTGTCTTAAAGGTGACCTGTAATTAAAAAGACCACTGCACGAAATTTTAACCTTATGCAACTGTTTTAATCAATTTAATTATAATACATAAAAGGAATTTACTTGCTCAGATGATAGAGTTATGGCCTTTGTATCCAGGATTTTAAAAATTCTCTTAGGCCACAAAATATGTGTTTCCCAGGTGCTCTGGCTCATTTTCAAAAGGCAGCCTATCTTTAAAAGGGCAAACCAGCAATGGCAGCTGCCTCACACTGGTGACGCAATAGCATTCATTTGAAAGACTAACTAGAGAAGAGATTCTAAAGAACAGTGATGTAGCCAAACTGCAACTGAAAAATAAGAGCAAATTGTCTAATTTTTTCTTACCCAATTTCCTCAGTTGTAACTAGCTTTGGAGCATCACTTCAGCACTGCAGTATCTTAACTCAGTGTACATTGAATGATATGATGAACACCTAGCATGTTCTTTTATTTTTTATCGCCTTCTTGGAATAAAAATTGTGTGTGTATTATCTTGCAATTTCTTTTATTTTTGGGTTTCGTACCATGTATTAGTAAATTTTAGACGTTAAGAGGTAGAAATCCTACTCTTATCTCCTCTCCAACCAACATTTTTCACTCATCTTCACCACTGCCCCTGCCCAAGACAGACTGGGCTATACAGGACCTGAACATTTATACCTTCACAGCAGTAAAACTAAAGGTCAAAAATCAGGGATTTACATTACAGGTAATGCTTTTTGGATGTACCAAGATCACTATTCTACGTGTTATAGTTTGTTACTGAGGCAGTGCAGCAGTGGTTTACCAAGCTGCTGGTGTTAATCTGGGAAGGAAGAGAAGAGAGCTAGCAGTGGCTCTCAAGGGCACAGTTAAGAGTTTCTATTCCCCCAGTGATGGACTGGTCACCTGCTGCTCTCCACAAGAGGTGCATGCTCTCCAGACCCAGACACAAGATATGAGGCTATGAGTGTCTGTGGCAAGTTAAAAGGAAATATCTTTGCATACATTTTCTAATTTTTGGGTCTTGCTCTTGCTACTTGAGCAGAGTCAAAAGCAGAGCCAACGATTTCTCTGTCTCTGTTGTGTGGTACTCTAAGACTTACCACTTGTCTTTGTTGGAATGGTGTTGATGCAAGTCCAGTGGATATATTAAATCATAACACAAATAATATCAGTGCAGCCCAATCACAAAAGCCAAGAAAATGTTCCGCTAAAGCATTAGTTTTAAACCAGCTTGCCTTACAGAAGAAATGTCACCCAGGATTCACAAGTGTTGCCTGAATTACCATGGTTTTCTCCTTTTTTTGCTTTCTATTCTTCATAATACAACCTATGTAATTGAAAATTACAGAACAAAAAAAAAAGGAATGCTGGGGACCTCAAAGCTGTTATTAGCAATGCTCAAAGAGGCAGATGTTCTTTCTTTTGAAGCCAGGAAGTACAAACTGTGAAAAGAGCCCCCAACTGGGGAGGGCGTTGTCTCTTGGGCTTGGGAGACCCCAGAACATGTGAATTAGCCCGAGGCAGTTCCATTGTCTCCAGCAGAAAGTGGGAGGAGGTGAGCACACTGTTTTCTCTCACATTGTGTCCAAATGTCATGTGGACTCTCAGAGGCAGCAGGCAGTAACTCCCCAGGTTCCTATATCAGCTTCCCCAGGTTCCTATATCAGCTTTTGGAATCCTGGCTAGAGAACCAAAAGGGATTTGTGACTTAGTACTTCATTCTACATTTAGTGCTGGAAACATAGACGCAGGACAGTGGAAAAGCCTTTCCGGAATACTATTATGGTTCTTGCTACCATTGGCAATTATACCAACTAATCTCTCAGAAATTATAAAATATCTATTTTAAAGCTTCTCAGGGTCCTCTTACTGCCCTGTCTGGAAAACTGCAAACTACCTTCAGCATGTAAATACATTGTAAAACAGCCACAAGTTAAAAATTATTGTTCAATAAATCAGAAAATACCTAGCTAAAACATCTCTGACTACATTTTTATGCTGGAAAGCATATTTTTTTAATCTTTTCCTGAATTATGTTTTGCATTCCACTGGCCATTGCCATAGCCTTCTTCCCTAGCTGTTGTAGTTCGATTTGATTTTAAGGGCACAGGTGGTCACATCAAGAAGCAAAATACAAATAAGTTCCCTTTATATACACATTGCCTTGCATGAAGTAACTAACACCCTTCTTCCTGCAATGGAATTATCTCTGCTGATATATTTGCTCTCTGTCCCAAATAGTGATCCTGCAGTGTCTCACCCATGTGGTGAGTCGCCACTATTCTCTCCACTCATGGTCTGTTCCATTTTCATAATGGATCTTGAGACCTCTCTGGTACTGTTCAAAATGCCTGTTAGTTCCAAATAGGGGGAGACAGATTGTTGAAGGTGAAAAATTCTAATGCAAAGTATTGTCTCCAATTCAAGTGTCAATGGAGGCATTCATGCTATGATTTAGTTGGTAGCTCTGCTGCTTGATTCTGTATGCGTATAGAGAGAGATTTTAAAAATCTGTTCTTCTTACTATACATGAATGTCATTAACATGTATTTCATTTAGCCCCAAGGAGTCATTTAAACCTCTTGGGTGAATTTACATTTATGCATGTTTTCTGTGAAATGTATGCTATTTATCCAGAGCATCATGAGAGCGCTGGAGGAACCAGAAAACTGTAAATGTGTATGAAGGAAAAGGAGGGGAGAGGCAGGATAGAAAGTACAACCTAAAAATTGTAACATTTTGTTTTGTCTGTATCTTGTCTGTCCTAGAAATTATCCCCTAAGTACTTCTGGGGTGTTTTCAAATAGTTTTCTCCATTCCTACATAGCTCTTGCAGTGGACATTCACTCTAGAATATTTTGACCTTTCAAATTTCTGATTTGCAAAAGTTGCCATTTACACTGTTCCATCCCCCATGATCAGCTCAATAGTCCAAAATAACTCCTTGGAATCATCATTGGTTTCATCTTGTTGCTTCACATAAACATCTCCAGTCTGAGTATAAACCATATAAGGATATTTAAGGAAGAGCTACAAGAATATGTGTATATCAGCCAAAGATGTGTTAGAATGATGGACAGAAAATAGTGGCATATTTGGATAGGTTTAATACTTTCCAAAAAGAAAACACTTTGCTAAAAAATACAGCAAGGATGAAGCATACTTAATCTATGCTGACTAAGCATTAAAATACATTTGCCACATTGAAAAGTTTGGGAAAATTCTGTTTTAACTTCAACATAAAATAACTTTGAGATTTTTTAAAACTTTGTAATTCAATCAAATCCAGAATATGTTTTAATTCCTTGCCTGTACATTAGACAGATTCCTACTGGGAGATACATCTACCTCTCAGAATAAAAAGAATAAAAAGCACCACATCACAGAGGAATCAAGATTCAACAGTGCAGCAAAAACTTTTTAGGATATCTCAGTGAGTTTCTAGTCACCAGGTAGAAGTAAATGCAAGGCTCCAAGTGAGGGCTGCTACGATGGCCAGCTCCTGTCAGCCACTGGCCCTGGCAGCACGTGCAGGTCACCCGTGAGCTGCGAGAGGACACTTACACAGGTGAGCTGTGAGCTGTGAGCTGAGGCTGGGCACAAATGAGACACTGTGGAACTCGGAACGTTCTGCAGGGAGTCTTAGATTCAGTTGTTCCCTCTGTGTTCCCTTTGTATTCCCTTCATATTGTTCTTAAAAATTTGAATTCTCTGCAGAGATTTACTCTTAAATGTTAACAAATATGTCAGCGCCTGTGATCTTCCCTGATAAGACCACATTTTCATGTCCAAGTTATGATGCCATGAGAATGTAACATAATAGGGTATTCTGACAAGTGTCTCTTTAAAGTCTGTAACACTGACACTATAATTTCAGGTTTTAATCCTTAATTTTTATTAAAACATAATAAAAATTACTGAAGTCACAGGGTATTTTTTAAAGCAAAGTACTGTTTTGAAATCTGTCTCAAATGTCAAACAGAATGCATTTTGCATTTGTTCTGTATAAATTTTTATTGAATTCAAACTTTTAAATAAATCTTCCTATATCTAATGCCTCTTATCAAAGCACAAAAACACATTATCTGATTATATGAAGAACTTCAGAACTCACCATCTTCAAATTTAATGGATTCCTGATGATTTCTTCCCTACCTAGACTGTTTTTAAAGCATTTTACTATATTTTATACATTATAAATGGATTCCATTCTTGGCTTAGCAATTCACCTAATGGACAACGGATACAAAAAAGCTCTAGCTCCAGGGACATTAAATTGGTTCTAAACTCTGAAAATTACAGCTTTTACAAAAAGAAGAAAATACTAAAAACATATCTAATGCAACACTGCATCTCATTTTCTGCTACCTTCACAATCTATCTAAAAGCTTCTAAATTTCTTAATGACACAATACGTTAAAATTGCATTGCTTTATATTTAGATCTCTAAGACATTTTTTATTCTTTGCAACCCCAAGGAGTTCCACCAGCAAATGGAAAATAAAGTTCTTGCATTCCAGCAGTTGGGAACACGGAGAGCACTGCCCTGTACCTGAAAAATGTTTTATGTTATGTCTGACCATGGTCAAAGCTGAGTACTTCAGAGAAAAGCAGACAGTTTCTGGTAACCAACCTGATTCTACATCTCACTTTGGGTAATCAAGGGTACATAGTGATAGGTAACATATGATACACAAGTACACTGTCGAGGAAACTCCACTGTAAAGACCTTTAAAGCCTTTAATCTGAATCACAATCTGAATCTGATCCTCCACTTGGATCCTCTACTTTAGGAGTTTTCTGCAGCCAGCAATATACAGAATTTAGAAAGATGGTAATACCATCTCTCAAAGCACTGGTGTCTTTCCCACCTCTCAACAATGATGTAGAATCTACTCTTTGACCTTACACAGCTTGACAGCAACAGCAAGTCATAGAGAGAAATGAAAAAGAGCTCTTATTTTTCTATTATTCTGTATTGCTGTAGAAAAAGGATGCACTGAAAATGGAATTACTTTCAAATTATGAAAAAATTGTTATTCAGTTGTCTACTACCAAGGAGGTTTTTGACTTTAGAGGATGTTTATTTTAAAGTATTGTCTATTTTGGGTATATATACATGATACACATAGATATAGACATATACAAACATATTCACTTCATATTCACTTATAATTCCACTTAGACTATCACTTTTTTTCTGATAATATAAAAATATAGACAGAGGGTAAATGTACAACCTATTTCATGCAATTCATCATGGCATTCATCATTCATGCATTCACTCACTCGTACAGTAAGAGCTTCACTTCATGTTACAGTCTCAGAAACACACCGGTTGCACAGTATCTAGAGGTTTTTTCAGTTCAGCCTTCTTCTCAGAATGAATTCAGCACTGAACCTAGAAGAGGTGGCTTAGGGCTTTGTCTAGTCACATCTCTCAAAAATCCACAGACAAGAAGGTCCTTGCACAACATGCTTCAGTGTCTAGTTAATTCCATAAATACACTGAGAACCGGATATTCTTCATCTTTCCCTAGGTCAAGACCAGTATACTTCTAAGCATGTCAGTTGACTTCCCTCTGGTTTTTCTGCTATGTTTTTGTAAAATTAGATTGCCAAACTCTGTTTTCTAGGTTATTAATATGGAAACCTAAGCATTTAGTAAGAGAATTTTTATCAAACCTTGCTGCCAGAAACTGAAGCAAGCTTTCCCATGTTTGTACAACTCTATTTCTAAATCTTAATCTGAATAAAGATTTCTCTCCCAATTTATGAAAACACAGGTTTAAGCCTTTTTATACACATATCTAGGCATTCAGTCTTGAATTGGGTTCAACAATATCCATGTTCAACTTTCAGCTTTGCAGTTTGTGGTTATAAATTCCAGTTATCAGGCTGTTTGCTTAGCACAGTGGAAATTTTTCAAAGATATGATGACCTGCCCCAACTTTCCACAGCAGATAATTAGTGTGGAAAAATAAGATACATGAGATAAAAGTATAAATGGTAGGAAGACCAACATGCTGAGACACCTCCTAAAAACCTTTAGTCCGAACTGAACATTCCATTGCTACTACTTTCCTCTGTAAAAAGACTGAAAGGAAAAAGGAGAAAGAAATGTAAAGAACTGAATATAGGTAAAAGAGCTAGACACACAGCTTATTACTGGAGTACTGAAAGTTAGTCGGGAGTACATGGAGAAAGGTGGAAGGGTAGAAGAAGAGGAAGACAAGAGAAGACACAACAAGGATAAAGAAGGGAGAAGCAAAGGAAGGAAGGAGGGGGCAGAAAGAAAGAAAGGGAAAGAGAGGAACTGAAAATAACTGAAATATTTTTGTCTTAAAATTTTGATAAAGAGCCTTTTCCCTCTTTTTATTTTCTACTTTCATATGATCTATGCCAACTCTAATAGTCTACAAACTTTCACTCATAAGTGGTTTTAATTTCATGAGGTCATTTCCATTGACCTCTATACTACTGACCTATTATTTTAGTAGATTTGGAAGGATCATTTACACTGACCTCTATTGCCTTACTGATTCCTCTCCTCTTTGCTCCCATATCACCCGAGCAATTGAATTTCAGTCCCAATTCTAGTTATTGGATACATAAAACAATTTCATTTGTATTGCTATTATTCCTAGATGAATTTTCTTTTTTGCTGTATGTCTTTCCCAGCTCATAGTTTAATCCTTTTTAATATTCATTAAAGTAGTCTGTTTCCTTCTGATTATGGCAGAGACTACTCTTATATCATAGATTCTTCTGTCCTCCAAAGACTCCCTTGCTTCTGGAAAACTTAAATTTCTCTTATCTGAGAAACCTTTTTATGCATGCACAGACACTTAAGAATTCACCTAAAGGGCCCATGCTAGATGTCAACCTCTACCACCAGCATTGAGTCTATCAAGCCAGGTGAATTTTGAGCTACTTTGCAGGGAAAGGCAAATTGCCTGTTGTTTTGTCTGTTAGCTTCCCTTAGAATTTTACACAATCAGTGTTGGATTCCACTGTCACTGCAGGATTCTAGAGCCTAGAAAACATCCTCTTCCAGATTTTCTCTGATGGCAGGTTTGCAATAACAGTGCTATGCCTTGCACAGAGCAAAAGCAGCCCTCATGGGTTCTGCTGCAAGCTTTCTTTTTAGAAATCATTGAAATATACAATGGCTCTGGTTGGAAGGGACATAAAGACCATCTCTTCCCAACCCCCCAACATGGGCAGGGATGCCACTCACAAGATTAGGGTGCGCAGAGCCCCATCACACCTGGACTTGAACACACCCAGGAATGGGACATCCACAGCTTCCCTGGGCAACCTGTTTCAGTGCCTCACCATCCTCACAGTAAATTCCTTCCTAAAATCTAACTTAGCCTACTCTCAAATCAAACAATATCAAATATTTATTTGATTTTCATTTCCCCAGCTTCAATAATATAGACTCAAAAGGTATTATTGGCAATAAATTTCTCCTGGATTTATGGTTCCTAATATTTTTCAACATTTGTTCAATGTCACCTACAGTCAGTGAATTTTTCCACACATTATGACCTGTTTTTTCCACACAATCTGGTCTGTTTCCAAGTATCCAAAGTTCGAATAATAGGATGCCTATTTTCAACTATTATTTTCATAAAGAAAAGTAGCTTATATTGGATACTGTTTTAATAAAACTTACAAAATTCCATTAGGGAAATAAAATTGTGCAAAAAATATGGATATCTTTATATTATGGAAAATGTAGCTAAATTATGGAATTAATCAAAATCTAGCAACAATTTGAGGGATCTACAGAAATTTTCTCTGTGTATATTTTGAGTTCCCGAGTCATGTTTTCATTGTAACTATTTAATTGTAACTATTGGTCCCAATTTGAAAGTTTCTTTAATTTTCAGTTCCATTAGAAGTCTAAGAAGTATTGTCTGCTTTAACTGTTGGAAATCTCCTATATGAACCACCAAAGAGCATTGTAAGGTTGCACTATGTAGATTATATTTTACTCATTCTCTATACGGATGCTGACTAGGAAACCAACTTTCTTGAACCTTATCCATCTGTCTTGCTGTCTCCTCATAGTAAAACTGTGATATTTTGGAAGATTCAATGTTTAGCAGATGAAGAGTAACTTATAAAGATTAACTAAGAAACGAAAAAGTGTCTTGCCAAGTCTTGCCAAGATTAAAGAATTCTAGGAATAGAAAAAAAGCTGCATGCTTTTCAGCAAAGATGCACATTTCAGGACATGCGTGGACTGATTCTCAGGATTTAGATCAAATTTGTATTTTGTTAATTTGTTTCTCTCTTTTTTCTTTTTTAGTTTTTTTTTTTTTTAATTAGAGAAAGGTTTGATCACATCATGGCAAACCTTCTAGACTTTCTAGCAGAAAAATCTCAGAATATAAAGGAAGCAGGAGGTAGGAAAAATTGTTGCAGGTTAAACAGTATAATATGTAGGTGACAGCACAGCAGAGGCTACAAGTTAGGACTTCTACATTAAGGTTCTTGTCTTTCAGATGATCTTGAGTCAACTAATACATCATACATTTTCAAATACATGAATGGATTTTGCATGTGAGGCTGTGGTTTTTTGCATACAGTAATTAAATGATCACATAAATCAGTATCTGTTTTAAAATTACTCTCAAACCAAGCATAGAAAAATACATTACTCTTCAGGATATGTGTTGTTTTTGACACAATTTCTGAGTCAAGATTTTAAATCATTTCAGCTGAAAAAAGGATATTAAAATTACATTTAACGTAATCGATCTATCTGAAAATATGTTGCAGATTTTTAAAGATTACTGTTAACAAAACACTTGGAGATTTTTAGATGGGGATTGGCTAAAGCTGAGCAAGGTATTTGATAGTATTAATAGTCAAGTTCAAACAGCTCAAAATAAAGAGTAAAGTACAAATAAGTAAATCAAAATACTTTCATAAATTAAAAAGGTTAAATACAGTATTCAACCAGAAAACTGAAGACTTGGGGTCCAAAAGGTCCTATTGCAAAAGTTATTTGAAAGAAAAAATGGATTAAATGAGTTTTACTAATATTTACTTGAACACATGAAACTGTGATGATATTACTATGCATTTGCACTTATGTTAATTTGTTTTGGAAAGCACGCTGTGAACTCTGTAAGGGAGATTTATTTGTTCTATTTATTTTTTGAAGGTGGGGAATCAAACCTTCAGAACAATGAATAAACTGATAATGATAATTTCCATTGTGTGAAAATTTACTGAGGTTCACTATCTTTATCCTATGTCCACTTTTAAAGAGGGATTAATGCCCTGGCATGTGAAAATGCTCAGATTTAAGTTATTAGGAGGCTGGGAACTAGAAAATATCAGTGGCTGTAGTGGCTTCATGAGCAGCCAATATTGCAAATTGAAGACCTAATTTTTTTTTTTTTAAATACAGGACCTTTCTGCAATTAACATCACATAAAAGTTATAAGGAATAATTTCGGATCAGTTTTGGTGTTTTAAGAGTTTTGCTTGTCCATTTCCTGTGCAGGAGGAGGTAACATTTTGGCAAATGCAAAGCATATCAGAACACACTGCAGTAAAAAGACAGAGAAGCCTACTCTGAACATAAAGTGATGAAAGTTTCTTTTAAAGCAGCCTTCTGGATATCATTCTGGCCAAGTCTAAAATGTGTCATGGAATAGGTGAAGCTAATTTCACAGACAGAGTGTGTTCAAGAAGTAGATTAAAATATTCCTGAAATTTCCATCCAAAAATGTAGTGCACAGAAAAATGTGAAGAAACCATACAGAATCCATATCAATACTTAGATATATGTATTGGCCTAATACTTAGATATATGTATTGGCCTATGTGTAACTTGGTGTCATTATTTGCTAGTGAAGTGGTTGAGAAAAATCATACTTTTGAAAATCTTTTTGTCTCTTCTGTGCACTTCCTTATTTTCTTAGCTCTCTTTTCTCTGATGTACTTATTCTTGTGACATGATTCTATAATTGTACAGTTTGCCAGCTCTGGCTGCTGTGGAACAGAGCTGATAGCTGCCTTGCTGGCATTCATCCTTTGGCAAGGAGTAATTTTTAAGCAGGAGAGCCAGCACCCGAATGAACATTGGATATCAAACATCAGAGACAGGAATATCAGAGACTCAGTCATTACTCAATCCCTCTAAAATAGCATCTGGTTTTGAATCCTCAGTTACTCAGCACACTATGGGTGTGCTTCTAAATAAATGTCAATTTAGGCTACAAAAGCATCTGACAACTGCAGGGGAGCCTTCTTCCAGTCTTCTGCCTATATTTTTCCCCCAAATGAAGTGACACAACAAGGCTGAGTGTTTCTTTTGTGTTTCCTGTTCATTAACAAAATGTACAAATATGCATTCACATTGAGAACAGTCTGGTAGTTTAGGACCTTCCCTCTGTTTGGGGAGTACAGCATCATCAGGCAGTCAAAGTTTCAGATGAGTGGAGAGTAAGGACTTGAAGAGGGAAATATTATGAGCTAAAGAAGGAATGGTATTTGTCAAAACACACACACTTGCTTAAAAGACAATGTGCAAGACTTCAGAAAGAAAATGCAATTGTTGATTTTGGATGTTTTCCTTCTAAATAATTGAAATAGAAAAATGTGTCCATATCTGGGGTAAAAGCCCACTTGAAAGTGAACAGTCAACACAGAAAGAGTGGGTTTTTTTAAGTGTCTCACGTTGTCTTGTTTCCATTCCATTAGAGAAAAGTGGAAGGAAAACTGGCAGTGTGTTTTGGTTCAAAGGAAACAGCCAAGTGAATGTCATAGTTAACATTATTTCAATCAGTTTCCAGGCAAATAATCATGATAAGCAGTGCATCAACAAACTGATGGAACCAAAATATGTCCCAGAAAATCTTAAGTGTTTTTACTTAATGAAAAATTTTCAGGTAATTTATATTTCTGCCTTCTGCAGCAATCTAAAGAAACTGTCATTATTAAGAAAATGAGTTTCCTTCAATCCACAGAATCCATGCATTTTTGTACTACTGAACAGATTTCATAAAAATGCAAGTGGGATACTCCCAGCAGAGGATGTGTTTCTGCCAAAAATGGAGTCAGAGTTATGCAAATCTACCAAGACAGCAAATACAGAAAGGCTTGTGACTGGCAAATGGTGAAAAAGGCCATATAATGCTCATGAGCCAACATATTATGGCTTACACATACTGGGATGTTGTCTTCACACTATATACCTAGCAGATTTCTTGTATACTGGCGGGAGGTCACCAGTAAATCATATTTTCCTAAATGCATCCTGAGGACTTATCTGTGACATACAGAGCATAGCCAAGTTACAGGGAATATGCCGAAATGGTGAAAAAGCTTTCCTCTTTTTTCTTTTGTTGCTCAGCTTTTGGAGACCTTGTGTTTCTTATTGGACTTATGACCCTGACATCTGTTTCAGTTTTTACTCAATCTTCCCTTTTTCCTACTACAAGTCATCAAGGAGCAACTCCTCTTCTTCCCCATAATGTCCATGTCACATCTCAGAATTTCCTCCTAATTTATTCAGTAAGGCCTTGTAACCTTTCTTCATTTCTCTTCACTCATTCCTTTTAGTATTTCCATTTTACATTTTATGTGGAGTGTCTTACAGCTGCTCCAGCCTGTCTTTTTTGTCTCTCAGTGACATATGCACCTTTAAAGTAGAGAGGCAGATTTCAAGCAAAAAGGTCTTTGTCCTTTCCTTCAAGCTTTGAATCAAGCACATTCAGTGCAAATTTTTCATGACAGTTCTCTCACAGTGCCAGCTCATAAAGAGGCACCAGAGTAGGAATAATTTGTACTTCTACAGTGCTAAGTGTTCAGACAAATCACAGATCTTCTGGGTAGACCGACTGATGACATGTTTGAAGGTACTGTCGCAGAAAAGACAGAGGCATAGTAAGAGGAGTTGGTATGCATCACCTCCAAGGATGGAGGAGTCCTTAGAAAATTATTTATCAGAAAGAAATAAATGAAATTTTAAAATTACAGAGCTCAAAACAAATCAAATCCCATCCATCCATAATTTTCTAGTATTTGTCTTTAAACGCTCTTGTTCATGATTTCACAGGTAAATCCAGGAATTCCAAGAATATGTTTGACCACTGCACTCAGAAGATGGTGTTGTGCTTCTTTTACAAGCTGCCATACATCATGGCATCTGCCAATGCAAAACCACACATCCTTTTACTTATTCCGACTATTTCAACCACTGCTGAACCACTGTTCATTGTATCTTCCTGCTGGGTGGCAGCCCCATGTACATGCGATGGCCAGCTGAGTGCAGTGACAGGGAAAGCTGGGCTGCACCTTGCCCTGCTTTCACTGAACTCCTCGGCAGTATGTTTCTCTAGTGAAAAAGATATTTAAAATAACTTCTGAGGAGAGTTCTATCCAGATTTGTAGCAAATCCGCTTAAAAAATAGGATGAGAGTGGGTTCAAAACTTTTCTGTTGAGGACAAAATTTTATTATCTTTATTCAAATTTATCATGAAGTAATGCAGATAATCTTGAGGCCATTCACATTTACTTATGATTCTTCCGGTTAGGAGAAGAAAAACAAACCTTTCAGAAGAATCTTATTATTCATAAGATAATTTAACTTGAGACAAACAACCAATTAAAGACTGGTAATAATAGCTTTGTGAAAAAAAAAGTGTTGAAACCATATGTCATTTTATCATTTTTTATATCTTGAACTTTCTATTTTCTCACTTTATAGGTCATTCATAAAACACAGATTTTATCAGCCTGAGCTATATCACTATTCCACAGTTTTCCTTCATAACACCAATTTCAAATTAGGCTAAATTTGTGCTTTGCTTTTTTTCACAGCCAATAAGTGTTTCCTAAAAGAAATCTCTACAATATTTTTCTAGAATTATTAGTTGGCAATAATGCAAGTCAAAAATGTAAGTCGAATAATAATAAACAATAATGTAAGTCAAAAATCATATCAAATCATGGGTCTTCCTGCAAGTGAGATCAATATTAAAAAATAAATCTCCCACATCACTTCTTTTCTCTGCATTCTCTTTCATCTCAAATGTATCATGACAATGAATTCCACAAAATGGATATTCATGTAAAAAAATTGATGTTGATTTTGCTTGTTGTCTCCACAACAACTATGCTAATATTGTGACATTGCCATATTTTAAAGTGAAATTATTTGTATGTATCTTTATTCAATTTCACCCCTCATATATTCAATTATGCATTCACTTTGTTCTTTTCTGCTTAGTTATTTACCTCACCCCTCACTTCACATAAAAAAGATAATTCCACAGAGTTTTCTTAGGTGGTGACACTTAAGATCATATTACTCAGCTCTTGCAGCTAATTTAGAACATAAATGAGCAGGAAGAGGGAGTCTGGGGCAGTTTTGTTGATTTTCCTCTGGACAGAGAGGTTGCCTACCTCAGTGCTTCATTAACTGAAATCATGCTGTTATTTTTTTCTAGTGATAGTTTTACTGGTGTGCCCTCACCCTTGGGTTCTGCTCCCCACAGCACTCGACCTGGCTGGTCACTTGGCAGAGATGGCATCAGGCCCTTATGCCACCCTCACATGAAGCTGTGATCAGCATGGTTGCATACCCAGAGCCAAGAGAGCATAAGCATAGAGTCTCTCAAGACTTACTGAGTCTCCTTTCTTCTCCTTTGTCTTGTTCAAATACCTAATTGTGCATCTGGTTCAAAGGTCAGCAGCCTACAGCTCACTTCATCTTTTCAATTGCACTACATTTCAGAGAGATCTAGGTCACTATTACAAACTCTTTTTATATGGAGGAAACAGGTACCCCTAGCCTGCAAACCAAACTTATACATGCAGAAAAACTTTTAAGCACCACTCTGCAACATAGCAGTAGATCTGGAATTTATTATCAACTAGAAATATATCTTTATCTTTTTGTGTCTGACATATTTGTTTCTACAACTTTCTCTTCCAACAAAGCATGTCACTCTAGCGCCAACATTTTGGTTGTGCAACAGAGACTGGTATTGTAACCTTTGCTTGATGAAGAGGAAGATATAAGGTTAAATGATTGCAGGGAAATTGAGAGGATGAAATGTTCACCTCTTTCCTTACTGCATGTGGATAACCCTCCTTTCGTAATATGTGGCACCACTTTTAGAAGTGTCTTGGCTGTGCTGAGCTCTCTTCCCACAAGGGTTCAGACTGCAATAACCATGGATACACTTGGAGAGTGGTATTTAAACAAAAGTGTAACTACATTTCATCCCAAGATCTGGGGATATTTTAAATAACAAAGATTTTACAGATCACTTTATGCAGCATGCCATGCAGGAGTAAAATCCAGAATTTTTCTGAATGTTTTTTGCATGCTTTTCCTCTTATTTTGGACAAATATAAGTCAACACAAGAGCAAACCACCTTACTAGAGTAGGTATTTAAGAATACTTCATCTTCTCCTAGAAATTTTTTTAAAGACACAGCACTGAAACTGAAAGAGTAACTCCTTATGGAGTAAGTCAACTGGAGCACAGAGAGCAAAGTTTCAGCAGTGTTAAAGTATTCCCAAGGGATCCAGGGACAACCTGTTTCAGTAAGTGTGTGTGTTTAATAAGAGATTCATACTGTGATATGTAGGTGTCTTATAATCATCTAACACGTTTTCAGAGACATGGTTTTTTTGTTTTCTTCTATGAGCATATTAGCATTTTGTTTATTTGTATGAGACAGGACATGTGGGAGAAGCTAAAATTAATTCATTCAATGGGGAAGAGAATAAGAACAAACTAACGCACAGAATCTCTGGACTGCAGGTTACAAACACCACAGGATCCAGAGAGCACACACTATCCCTCACAATTAATGTTAACACACTGAATCTACCCTTCCATATTTTCATTTCATCTCATTCAAGCTCATATAGTCAGAAGACTATCAGAATATGAAGAGACAAAGACTAAGCTGTCACCAAGTAGCAGTGAAATATTTTCATATGTGTGTCTCTTTTGCTTGAAGAAAACCAATCCCCAAACAAACAGGAAATGCTTCTCTGTAGTTCCTACATGTTGCCTTTTAAGTGTAAGCCTCCCACAAAAACTCTTCTGTGATTCAGACTATATGTTAGAAATTGAATTTTTGCTGTTTGCGTGAGAATCTGCACTGAGTCTGTGGCTTCCACAATAATTTATCTTACTATTTATTTATGTACAAATGTAAATTTTCCTTTATAGGGCAAAGAAGTTTCCCACATCACAGCTGTAAAACATACAAAACAGTATAAGCACAACACATCAGCAGTAAGAGAAAGGCTGCAATAATGCTTCCTCACTAGTGCATCATAGACTTGTAGCAATTAGCAACCACCCACAGAGTCATCACAATTTCTTTTCTGTTAGGAAGAAAGGATTTCCTGTTACGTAACCCTTTTTACTAGCTCTATTCTGCATGTGAACTCAGAAACACAACTGTACTATGGTTTTCAAAATAATTTACAATGATTGATCCAAATAAAATAACAAACTACAATGACTTAGCGCACACAGTTCAATTACTCTACAAGGGTATTCCAGTGCTTTCCAAGCATAACTGAAACAAGTTGAACAATAAAACACCAACATGTCAAGTTTTTTTCCGGGAGATCCTTTCATCAAACAGAAAAATCAGAACTGCATGTCTATTGGAGCCGTCACAAGCATATCTGCTAAGCATACTCAAAGCAAAAATATACAATACCAGTCTTCATGAAGGCACTGCCAGTCTTTGTCACCCAGATCCCTCCTGAGAACTGTATCCTGCCATCAGAGTACCACTAGACAGTAAATTTTTTGCTTGTAGTCAGAGTGAGATTTCCCTGTGACTTCTGGTTATACTGGTGAATGGGATGGTTCCAGCCTTACCTCATTCTGCCCAACTCCTCTGCTATTTCAGTTATATTTATATTTTTTTCTTCACAATCTCTTTGCAGCATGGACTGTCTTTTTAATTATGTGGGCTAACAACAATTGGCTCAATGGAGCAATAAGAAATACTGTGCTACAAAATGATAATAAAATACCCTTTCCTAATGGAAGAAATTAAATAAACAGTTCTATTCCTTCTGCAACTTCATTAGAGCACAAATAAACAGAGAATCCTGCAACAAGCTTTAGATATAATGCTCAATCTCTTCAACAGAAACAACAAAAACCCACAGAGACAACAGAGAAGATGAATTTCAAACTCTAATAGGCACAAATGGACTTAAATGTGTCTTTCCAGAGATCTTCCAACTAGCAAAAGTCACAGGGGAGAAGATTAGAGAGATAATAGCAAGTCACAGTCATGCATGTATCTGATATGCTTTTAAACTTAACAACAAATCTAAAACAAACAAACAATTCATATTCAGAATGTCAAGAACTTCTCTCTTTTTTTCCTGCATTTGTTGACTACTTAAAAAATCCTACTTATCCTGGTTTTCTTCCCCTTTGAAGACAGCTTTTTAACATCATCTAGACAGCCAGAATTTATAACTAAAACTTATGACATGCAACAGATTCAGGCTTCGCTTCCTACAACCAGTTGCCATGAGGAAGAATTACCCAGAGATACATAGTGGAAAAAAAAGCCTCATAGTATCATCTAGGTGATCAAAACATTGCACTCACTACAACATTTACAAATACAAAATATCCAATTGGAATATACTGTTCAGAGGGAAGAAAAAAAATTATTCTAAGCCTAATATTTTTTGCAGCCAACTTGCTTAAGCAAATCTGAGCAAGCGCAGTGTGGTTGCCAAAGTCGGGAGGGAGAGATCAGCATTCCTGATCAGCAGAAATACTTTGGGGCAAGGTAGATTTGCATGAGGCTCTTGGGTGTAAAAGTAACACTTAGATGATGATTTCCATCAGTATTAGGACAGAGGTTGTCATTCTGGTCCATGATTTCATTCCAGAAATTACATTCTTACAACTTTGTTGCTAAAATAGCCTCAGATCATATCCATACTTTATCTTATTTTATATTCTACTTGCACCACTTTTCATCAGTTTAGATAGGAAACTTCATTCTCACTTTCTCAAAATAGTGGTGTCAGTCACTAGAATCTGAAAATATTGGGTTATCAGGTGAGAGTTACCTTAAATGGTTACTGTCCTATCTGTCCTGTCCTATATCCTATCTGATGGACTTCTGAAAATAGAGAAAGAAATGTTGTAACATTTCTCTGAAAAGTGAAGGTTTTAGCCATCAGAGGCAGTTCTGATAATTGTGAATGATTAACCTTCCAAGCCATGAAAAGTAACACCTAAAGTGAGCTCTAATGATTCTGTGAAACTCACTAATTACATAACTAGCAATGCCTTTGTTAATGCCACTTACTGCAGATAATTGTTGTGGTGTCCAGTGATTTCACTTGTTTAGGAAATGGAAGGACAGATAATTGTTGTGGTGTCCAGTGATTTCACTTGTTTAGGAAATGGAAGGACTGTCAGATTATGAAATTATTTCCTTTGATGGCGAATGACAAAATAATGCACAAATAACTATATTAGTTTTCCAATTTGACCTTGTGTTCTGAGTCACCTAGAAAACTTCATGATGAAGCTACTGTTTAATATACTTATTCTGGATGACTTGATATGAATTCAAAAGAATAAGGCTGAATTAACAAAATTTTTTATGCAGCAATCAACAACAAATGAAATAAAATAAACATTCCCTTCTTCTCATATAGACATTGCAAAAAGTAGGGACATTAGCCTAAACAAATCACTCCACCTTCCTTGTGAAATAATGTCAGTCTCAATAGTGGATTTTTTTATAGTCATCAATATTTTACAGAAAATGCACTTGCATCTCTGTTGCTCAGCAGTATAAGCTGTATACAAAAGGGACACAAGTTTTTTTAAACCAGTACTTGTTCAATTAAGACAATTCTAATTCTAAACATTTATATTTCCTGTGTCTTTGTTTGGATTATTCACCTGAAAGAGTTGAACAAGAACATTTTTTTTAAAAACTCCATCTTCAACTCCTGGTATCCCACAGTTACTTATCTGTTTATCTTGTGGGAACAGTAAAACTATATAATAAATTGTATTGCCAACAGGCAACAGGAGTGTTTTTAAGAAAAAACACAGTTTCCACAGGGCGGAGGTGCAAATGGTTACAGAAGGTGTAAGACAATGGAAAGTCAGATTCTCTCGTGTTTAGGTTGTTCCTCTGGAAGTTAAGAAATGTTAACAGACAGAAGAAGGAGCCAGTCCTTTGTCTGTACACTAGGTTCCCTATGCAGTGAGTGGTGTGCTTTCATTTTAGATGACTTTCAGCACTTCCAAACCTGTGGTCAGGTGTAAAGGACAAGTAAATCAATGGAAACCTTCCCATCTATTTTAATAGAATTCAAATGAAATATTTAGGTTCTTATTTCCGGGGAATCACTGTCAACAAAAATAAAGGGAAAAAAAGAGAGCACAGGGTAAGAGGAGAAAGATTTAGATTTTGGTGAGTAAGTCTGCGTCTCTCACATTCCTAAAAGGAACTAATAAAAAAATTTCAGACTCTTTTTTTAAACATTAAAATACTTCCTTAGTGATACTAGAAAATTCCAGAAATATTTGTGGAGTTTTGTCAGTCAAACGAGAAGCAAAGCCAAACCAGCTTCCTATGTGTCTTTCTCTATTTTAAAGCATTGCAAAAGCTTTCTTTCGCCTCTGACACTTAAAAGGGTTGAATCCTATACTTTCCAGAAGGAGGACTTTCTGTCAGTAAAAATGTATGTAAGACAGTACAGAGTACACTTTTGTATTTGCGTGCATAAGCACACATATGAATGTATTTCTTTCTCCTGCCTGCTAAATGCTGTTAATAGAAAAAATTAGAAAAAGGTTTTATCCAATCTGGCACACTTCTCTGTATAACTATGGTCAGCATAAATGTACACAACAAAAATCCATGAAGTGAATGCATGTATCCCGAAAGTACAGACAGAAAACAGTTGCTAGGATATAATTAAGTATTATGTAATATAATGTAGTGCTCATAAACAGTGTTTGCTTCCCTATCATATGCAAATGACAGTAGGGAACTCAAAATGCAATGCGAGAGCAGCTCTCCAGTTGAGGCACACCATTTCTAGGCTACTGGAAATATTCTCTCACCTAGCCCTTATAGTGTTAACCTTAATGCATTCTGGTTCCTCTCAGCCTCCTGCAATCTACTGGGAAGAACTTTATTTCAGTTTTACGCAATGATGAGACTTGCTGTTGATAGTGTTTGCAGTGCACTCTGTAAATTCAGGTCGTTGTGAATCAGTCAGGGTTTCTCTTTTTTTTCCCATTACTTTGAAAGAAATATGAGCCACAAAGACCACTTATGTATGGAATTTCACTATCTTGCTAAATGTCCGCTGAAAAATATCTTGCCATCACTCAGAATGCCCCACTCCTCTTCCCTCAGTTTTTATTGCTAAGTATGGTGCCATGTGGTCTGCACTATTCCTTTGGTCAGTTGGGATAAGCCATTGCAAGTGTATTTCCTCCCAACCTCTCGTGTACCCCCTATTCACTTGCTGTCACAGTGTTTCGAGACTTTTTTGAAAAGTCCTTGATGCTGCTTAACCACTTTTCAGCAATAGAAAACATCCCTGAGTTTTTCAATGCTGTTTTTAGCATAAATTGAAAACACAGCCCAATACTATGAGAAAAATTCATTATTTCTCCTAGTCAAAATTAGTACCTACCAAGAATTTCAGGAAATCATACTATTTTATATTAATTTATATAATAGTAAGAAATAGAAAATGCAATCACTTGGTATTGGTGCACAAATCAATCTTCGAGTTTGTATTGACAAAAGTCATCTCTAAAGGGACATCTACCATTGCTCCACATCTAGGATATAACACCAGGAAAGATGTTATTGAGGGAAAAGTAAAGGGTGCTGTTTTGTATGACTATACAACATTTCAGTACTGCACTTAGGTTCATAAACTGTGGTGAAAGTGGATATCAGATGTGTCTGTTGCACTGATATAACCAGTTAATGCAGCATCAAGGCTTTTTGGACAAAACAAATTTAGAAGGAGAAAAAATGGTAATGAGATTAAATGCAATGCTAAACAATACATCCTCACATGGTCAAAAGTAAATTCTTTTAAATTAACCCAATATTTTGATTTGAAGAATTATTTGATTATTTTATTAGAAAGAGTTGATTAGAGGAGTCACTTGCTCTGGAACCAAAATTAGCTTCAATGATAAGGTCAGTACAAGAGAATACTTCTAGCAGTTCTTGCTAATGATACAGTACAGGAAGATTTCATCAGTGTTGGTGAACTGGGTGCTTGTTTGTTCAAGATGCTCATTTTCAGGTAACCCTGTATACAGGAGTAGCAGAAAACCTGCTTTGTAGTATGCTCATATGAAATTATATGCTCTGAAATGATTTAGAAAAGTTTGTTAGCTGGATCAACCTACAGATTGCAGATTTGAGAAAAGCAAATGAAAACATTGCTCATATCAAATGAAATGTTGGGATAATGCTAGAAAGTGTTTGCTAGAAAGGATTGATAAGATGCACCTTAAAAGTTAAAATATTAGCTATCAGGGAATGCTATTTCACTCTAAATCTGGAGGTACTGAGAAGATCTTGCTCAGCAAAGCAGAAAACTCTCAAACAAGTAAAAACTAATGACTAAGACACCTTCTGCTGGAATTATGCCTTATGAGTCACCTAGCCAAGACTACAACCATCAGATTATCTGCTGGAAATAATATGACAAGGCATCAGTCATGCTCTCTGAAAATGCTTCATTCATTCACCCCATCCAGTGAGCTGTAATCTCTGACTGGACCAAATCTCACAGGATTGTCAGCCAGTCCATTTAGCCACAGACATGCAGAAGCTATGAGCAAAACATGTAAGACCGAACAAGAGTCACTCAAAATAACACTTCTGTTGCATTATAACAACACATAAAATTGAGTTTGCTTGTTTTCTGTTTGTAGACAGAGACAACAAACCTAAAGAATAAGGATCCTGTTGAGGTTTACAGTTGTGTTCCTTCTGTCTGCCAACATTTTCAAAAGAACATCTTTCTTATCAGTTCCCATAGTTATTTCTGACACACTCTGAAGACTTTACCGTCTTCCTTACAATACACCAGATACTTTTTAAACTGGGTAACAGGGTCTTCTTTGATTCCTCACAAGTTCTGACATGCATGTAGAAGGGTGGATTTCACAAGCAAACCAGAGAAGGCTGACATATGAATTGTTAAAGGAAAAGACTCACATCTCACATATCATTGAAAATCACAGTGGAAGCCTTCCTAATGTTTTCTATTTCACAGATTACATGCTTTGCTCCCCTTTTTCCTCTTTTTTGAAGCCTGATGGAATAGTAAATACTCATATGTTTTTCTGCTCTGAAAAATACATCTTCCCAGCTCCATCTGATCTTCATAAATGCCTGCATATACAAATTTGAATTAATAAAATAGTATTAAAATTGGCTTCTTTAATTTCTGCTCTGAATAATTTTTTACTTCTGTTTGTAGGATAGAGTCTCTGAGAGAGAGCACAAATGTACTGAGTCTGGCCTTTTATTAACAGAACTGTTCACAGGGATTCCAGGATGGAGACAATTCTGTCTTCTGTTACCTCTGTACATCCCATTAAATGAAGAAAGCATAAAGACAATGGAGTCACTTATGTATCTTCAAACAAACTCAAATTGGAGCTGTTTACAAAAAAAGAGATACTGGGATTATTAAGTTTAGGATTCATTAAAGGATGTTTATATTTGAACATAGATGGAAAGGACAGCTTTCAAAAGGACAAGGCAATATATTTTTATTTACAGCAACATTCTAAACATTAACAGATAATGCATTCATCTATCTAAAGCATTACAAGATGAACACTAAATGTTGTCTGCTTCACATTCAATGTGCTTTTTGAAGGGGATTGTCACATATTTTTCAGTACCTACTCTTTTCACTTCAAGGCACTTTTTCTTTCATTCTTTAATTTGCACAAGAGAGTGTAAGGGAGTAAGTTTTTTGGGGAAAAAAATAAAGCTAAGCAAACCAGCTCCTCAAAGTCTCAAAACAAGGTCTCAAGCAGACACTAATTTCTCAAAGGATTGGCTCTGACATCATCACTAGCTTCAGTTCATGATTGTTCAGAAATGTTCAGAAGACTCACAAGCTGTACCAGTCTGCTAGAATGCCTAATGGAATGAACACTGCTGCAGTTGCAATCTGAGATACTTCAGTCACCTAGCAGGCTTATATTTAGACTTCACAACCTTCTTAATAAGCAGGTATCTTTTTGTCAAATGCAGTAAGATTCTATTCTGAAGTCTCACACCTGCTGTACACATCATATTCAATACAAATAATTATACCTTGAGGCTGTCTTTCTGTGGTGTCAATGGTGCTTAAAGATTTTACTGCTGGAAGGATTCTATGACCATTAGGGTTGGTGCAATCACATCTTTTCTGTGGGAGTTCCATGGGAGTTACAAACCCATTGTGTCAACATGGAAGTTCCAGTCGCTCATGAGAGGTGGGGCTCAGCACAGTGCAGGTGTTGCCTGACGTGCAGGGGTTATGAACTCTCCTCTGAGGAGCAGATGGTCTGAGAAGACATGAAAGCAAAAATGAAAGCATCCTTGCAATCCATCCCCATTAAAAGGAAGCATACATTTCCACTTAATACAATTTGTCTCTTAGAGCCCTTTCTAGACCCATCTAATGATGGTTGTGACCCACTTTATTGATCTACCTGGGTTTGCTGTAGCTACATACAGATTACCTATCTTTTGTTTTCTTCCCTTCATCTCTTCTCCCACACACTTAGGGTTTCTCAGGAAGAACCAATATGTTCAAGGTCACTTCTTTCCGTCATGTTTTCCCTTCATGACTGGGAATAGCACTGTGTATGTGCTACTTTAACTATCCAATATTTTCAACAAGCTGAGACTTACACCTTTAAATGGTGTTCTTTCTCAGTTCTTGTCACTGTGTTGGCAGTTCTCTCATTTATGATTTACATGCTCTCAAATGTGGTGCTATTTAAATACAGTTTGAGGTTGTGCATGTGGGTAAAACATGTATATGAACATATACAGTAGGTGTATATAAATGTAAAGTTATGGGCATGTAGGGGATGTATGTATGATATAAAAAGTCTCAGATCCAAACCAAAGGTAACATTTTTTCAATAAATCATTGTGGCTGAATGAGGTTAGGAAAGCATCCTTACTTCTCACTACAGCAACAGGACAGCTGTAACCTGTTGTAAAAAATGAAGCCAGAGGGACTAGCTTCTTAGCCGGATAGCTGAATGCCCGTAAGGTCAGAGTGCCCCAGGCAAGTAGCCTTAAGGCTGGATATCTCAGCCCTTCGGGGGCTGAGTTTCTGAACCCAAAACTACTGCACAGCCATGGCCCCTTAGCAAGCTTAGTGATTGTCAGGTCTTAGAGATATCAGCTCTTTTATGGTTTCAGCTCTTTAGCTTGCCAGGGGCTTTGGCTGGTGGTGGCTTTCAGGAAAGCAGACGAGAGAGAGATGGAAGGCTGGCATCAGAGTGTTCCAGGATGGTTTATTCTGAGGGGATCATGAAGGGTCCAAATGCAGCTCTTCTAACAAAATGGGCCAAGGCAGCCCCTTTTATAGGATTAGGGGGCTTGGAAACTGACCAATTGTAAGGGTTAGGGAAACTAGCCTATGGGGTCACAGAGAGATAAGCAGGCCTGGAGGACCAGAGTGAAGACTTCTGGTTCAATTCCTATGACTCAGCATATTCTAATCTCTAACTATTCCTCCATGGAGCCGTAGCTGGCCCTGTGCCTGCTACATCCTGTAACTGACTGCGAGACATGACACAAACAGACTTTCTTTTTCTTCCAACACTCTCTCTGTGTGAAGGTCAAGCACCAAAAGAATGATTCTAACTTGTTGCAGGACACAATATTTATGAGATATCCAGTTTTTTTTATCGAACCAGTCAGCACCAATCTGGTCAGTGGCATTCAATGGCAGCATTACATGAGCCAATATAATTTTTATTTAATTGTCAAATGCAAATCTACTTGAGTGGTTTTTTCCTCTTCATTTCCCAGCTGAGGTGCTGCCTTGCAATGTGTAGTGTAAACAAGCATGTCCAAGTATGGTGCATTCTCAGTGTCCCCACACAAGGGACACAAGAAAAAAATGTGCTATTTGAATTGTCCAGCTCTGTCATAGTATTTGCTTCCTATTTAGGGATATCTTAATCTTCTGAGGAATTTCAGTGCTTACTCATCTTTCTGATATGAAAAATTACCCAGGGAGGTTTATGGAGGCTCTTTGCTTGGAGGTGTGCAAGTCATCTGAAGACATCTCTAATGTGCTATAGGGACCCCTTTGTGTACAAAGAGGTTGAACCCTTACCGCCTTATCCACTCTGTGATTCCAGGAAATTATTTCACATTTCAAAGTCCCAAAAAGTAGTTTAGATACAGACACCTTGTTTTCAATTCAACTATGAAGGTAAATTATTACTTTGGACACAAGTTTCAAGAAGTGGTGGGGTTTTGCATTTCAGTTTTTTATTTGGTTGGGGTTTTGTTTGTTTTCTGCAAGACTGTATAAGTCAAATTCAGAACCAACCATTTCTGTGTAATGATGAAGAAGGCTAAATTTTCAGCATCTTGAACTTTCTCAAAAGTAGGTAGTGCTCTGTAAAGATTTTTCACTGGGAATTGTGGAAAAGATAGGTAGTATTGGACTAACAAGTTGTAATCTTGATTCAGAACTTTGTTTAAACATTATCAAATTAAAAGCTGTATTAGGAAGCAAGTTGGGAAAGTATTATCCATAAACTTTGTCTGAAAAAACCCCCTGGTCTTTCTTTCTCAAGTAATGTACCTAAATACCATGCTTTTACATCACATAACTTGATACTTCTATTGACTAGAAAGGTGTTGTGAGCGGAAAAACATACTGTTTTACTGATTTCCAACAGCATTTCTCCATAACTAAAATCACAGCATGGCTGTGCTTCATTCAGGACAATTAGATTTAAAAATTCCTGCTTGGCAGAATTGAATTTTAAAATATTTGGCTAATTTTTCTTATTGCATTATCTGAGTCTAGCTCTTTGTGTTGGACAAGTTTCATCATCATATGAACATAATATTTAAAAAATGCAAATAAAATTCAAACTTGTGTCGTCTGCTACTAAAATTAACTGCAAACAAAATTCAAACTTGTGTCTACTCATCTACCTGTATCTCAATCTTCATCATAGAAATCCCATCATAACTTCAAAAATTCATGGTGTAGTGTCTGAGTAGTTCAGCTTCTTTATTCTTTATGAGAAATTAAATATCCCTCCCACTTACAGATGCCAGGCAATACTCCAGTTACTCATTAATCATGGTCAAGGTACATGCTTTAGAAATGAATCACCTAAATGACATGTAGCAGCTTTTGATGCCGTAGGAAACAAATTATATTTGATGTGGCCTTGGATTTTTGAACCTATTCATTTGTAAGCATGATCTGCTGCACATCTCCTGCGAAGATCTATTTCAAAATTTAGTGGTTTTCTTGCACAAAACCCATTAAAAAGAATTTTTCTAAGTCAATAATACTTTAAAATCCCTTTTTTTACTAAGTCACATAATTTTTTAATCTAAGTTGTCCTCTAATCTAATATGAAACTGCAGACACTACAGAAATTTATAGCTAACATCTTCCTTTAATTGTGTACATTTTCCTCTAATTGTGTGTTTCTATAACTTATCTTTCTTCAGTTTCTGTGAAAACCCCAGTCATTTTCCTCAGAAGATATTATCATCAAAACCTTGCAGTTAAATTGGTAACATGTTACTTTAATGCAAAGGTACAAACATTGAAAAGAGGCAGTGAGGAAAGGAATGGAGATCACAAAATGCCAAGTGCAATTGGGTGCAGTGCAACAAAAAATATTTGATGAAATTTATAACAGAAGTAAACTATAAGAAGAGAAAAAAATCTACTTTAAATGGTTGCCTATTTATCCTGGAAATGGCAGACAAGTCATTTTGAATTCGATAAAACTGGTCCCTAAAATTCCCTGTTGTTTTTTTCCAGAACGTAAAGAAAATTTATAGGGTTCAAGTGTACATTATATTTCAATTTTAAAATGTAGTCTTTTGTATGTGACTGATGCTTACTGATATGAGCAAAAATGATGTTCTCTAGCCCAGTGCTGACTAGACTACAACATGAACACTGAAAGTCGCAAGTGCTATGAAATATTCATCAGACACTCCAAGACGTGTTTTATTTTTCCACATGAAAGTGCTTTCCTCGTTGTGGCTGATCTCCAGATCTAGTGAAAAGGTATTTGCTAGGTCTAACTTTTCCTTCTCTAATATTATTCATTATTAAATTATTAACAAAATAATTTGCAGAGTGTTAATCGTTAACCCATTATATTTATTAACATCACAATTTTTGCAGACGGATATATTCTTGCATGATTACGGCATAGTAGATTAGACAGCAAATGTCTGATAGAATCATGTTTTATTATTAATTGATATTAGAAAGGAATAAAGTCATTAAATAGACCCAACACCCCATCTTGTTTTATGTATTCCCAACTGTACATCAAATCTCTGTGAACCAGCAGCTAAGTTGGCAGATAAAACTGGTAACTCTTTGCTTTTCAAGGCTGAAAGACAGACAACAGGTTTGTTTGTTCTTTATCTCTTTCTCCAGAACATCAGCTTTTACAACATAGAAGTTGACTTTATTTGGCAATAGACATGAAGAAAAATTTTGACCATCTGAATTAAATGTCTCTTGAAAAAGTCTTGCAAAACGAAACACGAAAAAGCAAAAGCTAATTTCACCAACAATACTGAAGAAAAATTCATTCAAAAGGCTGAATGCAGACAAAAAATTTATTCAAAATTACACACAAATTTGAGCATCTCTATTTTATATAACAGATTGTATTTTGTTTCAGGATTTATCAAATGAATATTCTTCGCAAAATTAGCAATCTGCAAATCCTCAAATAGAACATCCAGAGTTGGAAGGGACCAACAAGAATCAACGGTGCTCAACTCCTGGCCGTGGAAAGGACAGCCCAAGAATATCACCATGTGCTTGTGAGCATTGTCTGAAAACTTCTTGAAGTCAGACAGACTTGATGCCAATGATGTTTGTTATAAATTCAGCTGTTATTATTTTAAATAAAGTACACCACTTTCCATAATATTATTTCAAATATAATCACTTTCAAATACAAAAAAATATTAATATCATGAGTAAAAACATTTCTCTCTTTCAGATTTGTTTCCTTTTCTCTTTGGGGTTGTCAGTGAGAATCTGATGGTGTGAACACTTGTAATGTGCTGACAACCTAATAAATGAAAGTGATATGTAAGAAATTACACAATGAAAATATTTAGGGCTTTATATGTTTTTAAAGACTTCATGTCTTGACTGCGCAGATTCTAGCTCTAAGAAGCAAACAAAGGGCAATTTCAAAGAGATTTAGTTGCATGTGAGCAAATACTTAATTCTCCCTCCAAAGCCTACAGGAAAAGGACAGGTGTGTGTGTTAAAAGTATTGAAAGGAAAACACATCTTCATGTAATTTTGTGAGAATTGTATATACCTGTATTTTCCCTCAATTTTTCTCATACTTTATTATTCAGGTCTGGGTATTGCATGGGGCAAGTCTTCCTGTTTGTTTATATTGCATTTGTTGATAGTTTGAATTCCTACTGCATGCCTTTTGGAGTTCTCTTCTTCCCTATGCCCATGTAGTTGGATTTTTAACATCAGTAAGAGTCAACTGAGTAGAAATAACAAGGTCTACCAAGGTTTATTTCATTCTGAAACATAGTTACTCGTGAACTGAGAAGTATGTTTTTATTAACTTAATGCAAACAGAAAATTAAGATAACAGTTTTTTTCAGATTCTGGCTGAGTACGTATTATTGATCTCTCACCAAAAGGATATCACAAGTAATTATTATTTTAAATCAAATTCAGAAAGCCTTTTATATCCTCACTGTTATTTTTCTGAGTTGCAGTTTTATAACCCATTGCCCCTTCCAACATCTGGAGTATAGGGTACAGATGTCCTGTGCTTATTTCCTAGTTTTCCTACACAGCTTAATTTCACAGTTACACAAGGTACATGAAGCTCCTCTTTTGTAGTTCAGCTTTTCATAGTAGTTACATGACTGACATGAGTAAACTGCCTCTGTAAAATATTTCTAAGTATAGTAATACTTGACAAAAAAAGCACAAAGTCAACACTACTAAATGTAATGGCCATTACTTTAAATTAACTTTTCTTTAGAATTCCCTAGAGATTCTACGCATGATGAGTCACAAGGTATATTTATTCTGTATGATTCTGGATGTAGACAGCTCTCCTTCATTTTAAGCTATTACACTTATTACACTTCAGTCCTTTTCTTTTTTACAACTTTCTCTCTTTCTATCAATCTTAGCAAATTGCTGCCAGACTACAACACTAAGGCAGTATCCTTGCTGCTACCCAGTTCTTTTTAAGAATCAGTTTGAAAAACTCAAATTCCCACAAATAGTTTGGTCAATAAAGCTCCCACGTGCAAAATTTTCCCCCATATCTTTTATAAACACAGACTTTTAAGAATGCTTTCTTTGGCTGCTCATTTCATGTCATCTTTATTTTTCTGTGTCCTTTACTGCTCTGTTCACAAATTTTGCCCATTTAGATCTACTCAGTCTTCCTGTAAAGATCATCCTCTGAAACCATGTCTTTGATCATAATACCTCCTTTAATACCCCTCTATTGCCCCTAAAGTCAACCATAAGGAGTTTAATTGTAAGATATTTCCACTACTAACAACCTATTCTTCTCCTGTCATCTCAATATGAACATGTCCAGTCCAAGCCCTACAAACCCAGTTGCTTGTAATGAACAATAACAATCACTAGGACCAGATGGTGTTCACCCAAGAGCTTTAAAGGAATTCAAAGATGAAATGGACAACCTACTAGCTGCAACATGCCATCTTCATTTAAAGCTCTGCCCGTGTCATAGATGTGGTGAGAAGCATGATAAAAAATTTTTAGAGGAGTCATAAGCAAGATCTTGGGAATTACATACCAGAAAGTCTGATATGCATACCAGATAGATCAACTGCAATTAGCCCAAAGAATAATTACAAGCTACTTGACAAAACATGATGTATAGAAGAAGAATCAAGATGGCTTCTGTACAGGGAAATAATGCCTCATCAATTTATTACAGTTTTTTAAAAGAAGCACTAAACACAAGGAAAAGATAGATCAATTGCTATTCAAAAGACATTTTTAAAAATCCCTCAGAGATATCTGCTAAATAAACTAGGAGCCTCTTGACTTACAAAACAAAATTATTCTCCCAAATATACATCAAAATAAGAGATAGAAGAGAAAAAGTAGAAAATAGCTTACTAAGGGAGTCCCACAGAAAGCTGCACTGCTCAGCATACATGCAAGGGATCTGGAAAAGATAGGAATTGTTCTATGATTTCCAGGTTGGAAAGACAAGAACTACTTGTTAAGGGAAATTAAGGAAAATCTGACTAATGGGGTAAAATGGCAAATGAAATTCAATACACATAAATGTGCATTGAAAGTAATGGTTAGCGGGAAAAGAAGGCCAAATTTTGTGAAACAGAATGGGAATTAGAATATTGTACTGCTGACAACTAAAGTCTCAAATTTGCAAAATCTGCTTTTTGTAAATGTTGACGCAATAGTTAGCAGCACTGAAAGGACATCTTAAATTCTGAGTCAGTCATTAGCAGAACTCATGGAGAACAAAAGGAAAACATTTTTATGTCTCTCCATAAATCTTTGTTGTACTAGTAATCGAGTGCTGTCCGTAGTTTTAGTTTCCCCATGTTGAGGTAGAATTGTAAAGTGGTACAAAACAGCAACTTAAGACAACTAAAGTTCACATAAAGTGGTTTTTGTACAAAAATAATTCAGCTGTGGAAGACAACTGCAAAATCTGGAAGGGCCTGATAGGGAATGCTTCCTCCAGTATCAGAATGAGGCACAATGATTACCAGCATGTTCAAATATAAATCAAGGAGGTATTTCATCCAGTAGCTAAGCTGTGAAAGCAGTGAAATTGTTCAAATGCTGAACATGTTCAGACAGTAACTAAGGAAGTTCAAGGGGAAAAAAATCTTGAAAGGCATGCCCAGATAGGATCTCTCTTGGAAAATTCTTTCCCAGAATCTGTGAGAGTATTTGTAGGAAGATGATAATGTGCATTTACTCTTATAGTCATCTTTATTAATAGCAAAGACAGGACAGTGGACTCAGTATGGTCTTTCCTGCATTTTTAAGTGTTCAGAAAAGTCCTTTTTCCATCATTGTATTCCTTGCCCTAGGGATGACATACCCATGAACATTGATAAGATCATCTCAAGATCTTTCTGTGAATACACGGTGTTCCGCAAATCCTACAAAAACATGTGACAGACAAGCAGACAGTTTATGTGTTGACCTTTGCCAATTAAGATGACCTGCTTTGTCTGCTAACTTGTCTCTCTAGTCTTATGCTTAGATTGTGAGACCCTTTAAGTACTAGCATTTTTTGATCTGTGCTTGGGAAGCACCGAGCAACAAGAGACCCTGGTTTCTGACTAGGCATTCTAAAGTTATAAAAATTTTGGCAATTAATGTGAAGAGAAATATCAGGAATTGATTATTATATGTGTAAAACAGTTTGGATTGGGTCTTACAGCTGTTTTAGATTAACGGTTTCAAAACACATAAGATTTACTGAACTGAGAAAGAGAAGAATCTGAGCAGCTTTCTTCATGATAAACACTCATCAGCAAAATACAACTTCCTTAATGAAATTCTATTACAGAAAAGGCACAGAATCTTTCTTCAATTAGAGAATTTTATGTATCTTAACTCTTTGACAGCTTTGGATGCACCAAGTGTTACCAGGAAGAGACTTGAATACAAAGAACTAAAAATCAAATTTTCATTGAATGTTGCTCCCGAACCAAAGCTGCCATGGTTGTTTTTATATTCCTTGCTCCATTAAGTCTAAAATCATCTCAATAAAAGTTGAGAAAGCAGCTTCAAGAAAACTCCAAGCCATTCACACCAACTTTTACTAAAACAGAGAGACTGCCATTATGTTTCACAACAAAGCTGTAATTGTGTACAATTCTGAGCTATCATGATTTGAATTCTGTTCATACCCACATTTTGTTGTGTTTATGTGGCACCCTGAAGGGTACCTAATGGAATAAAATATGTCAAAAAGTCTGGGTCACTTTCAATAAAAATTAGGTTATTAGGGTGAAAGATTGCTTTAACAATGACCAAACATTTATTCAGCTTCCAATTACTCATTTCAGAACTTGCTGTATGCAGAAGAATAGCAGGGAAAAATGCTTCTCTAGATGTTGCTTCGTTGAGATTCTATTAAAACTGTAATAGCCTGCTTCTATTATACATTTTCCTGTATATTTCAATCAACATGTCACTTTAGCTGTTGCTCCTGAAGTGCACTTAATATTTTCATTAAAATCAATAAAGCCGGGAAATGACAAGGGTGCAGGTGGATGCAAGCAATTAAACTTCTTCTATATGTATTGTTAACTAGCAGTCAGAGAAAGAAGCTTCATTCAACACCTGTCCCTTTCCTTTTAAATGACAGCTAACAGAAATCCACTTAGCCAGCTTTTGTCTGCTTATTTTGCTGACAGATGATGTGAAGAAGTAGGCAGTTATAGGGCCAGTAATTCAGAATTAATTTTCCCTTCAAAAGATGATGTGGACAACTGAGTGCAGTAATGGTACCTGCTCAGAACTCAGGGGGTAAACAAGATAATTTGAGATGATGGGACAGAAATAAAAGCTCTTTAAAGGTTTGCTCCTCACACGGCTCTCAAAAGCACACTCACCAGCATTTTTTATTTGCCTCAAATCAAAGTCAGAAGAGTTAATCGTTGAAGCATTAGCCTGATGTACTTTTGTGTGTGGTAGGATTGTAAAGGAAGCAAATAAAAAGAGAGATGGAGGGTTGCAACCCACCCCAATATTAAAAATGTGTGATGGTTAAAGATAGGGCCTAAGTCACACAGCAATTTTTTTGTCAATTATATTTTTAGAACGTGCTGCAAATTAAAGGAATCTTCTGGCTGGACACAGGCTGCACATTCACAGTAAAGGGAAGTAATCATATCTTTAATCATCCACCAACAATTTTTTATCCTGTCACCTCTGCAGCACTAACCAGAGTGGTCCTCATTACTGGGACAAAGAGGCAATGTGGAGATAACTGCCTACAGAGGAACCACAAGCCCAGATTTGTTCTCTAAGTGTGCATGGGTTTATGTAGAAACAGGAAGCTGCAGTTTCCACTGCTTTTTTCCACTACTCCAGATGTGCCGTTAAGGTTACGCTCGTGTATGCACAAAGAACCACAGCAGGATCTAAAAGCTTTCCAGCAAATTGAATATAAGGATAGATTTGCCTAGATATTCCCTCTCTTTGTTCTATAAGTACATATGCACCATGAACTTTTCAAGACATCTGTAAAAAAAAAGAAAAAAAGGAACCTTCTCAGCAATTTTAGTTATCACAGAGGGAGCTAAATTTGAGGTCTGTCTTTGTAAAGACTTTCAAAGCAGAATGGACACCTCTGTATTCCTACAGCCATACAAACTTGGAACTGGACATATCTATTGATATCTGACTCTGGTCCTCTAACACCTGGATGAAGTTCTAGAGAAGGAGAGATGTCAGACCTGGCTACATTTGGAGTCTGGTGTCTTATAAACTTTCTTTCTTTTTTCTTTGACATTGATTGCTATTGTGTAACCTAATCTTATTATTATTAGGTGACTGTTTCTGTCCTGTCACATTTTACTGGGCACTATAAAAGCTGCAGCCTACAAATATGTGGAGGTGTTTCAGACCCATGTTGTATTTGCTCTAACTGCACTCTGTAAGAGCCCAAGAGAGGGAATGGACTGATCTTAAATGTACTCCAGATTCAGTCATGTTCATCTTATATACGAGGGCTTTCTGGGAGTCACACTCTTGTACCAAAATATCAAAGAGCAGCTCAGGCTCAGACTCCTCACAAAGCACAGCTGCTTTTTCAGGGAAAACTATCTGTTTGTTTTCAAAAAATGTAGTGTTGGTGAATTGCCAGAAATCTGGAAATTTTGCAGAGGTGGAGGCTGGGTGAAGCTCACGCCCATGTTTCTCTCTCTCTTGCCTCTCTTTCTGTGCAATCTGAAGCTTGAATGTGCCTATATGGGCAGTCAGTGGGCATCAACCACAGATCTCTGGAACTGCAGAAGGGCTGAACACCATAAGCCAAGCTGAGCAGTGGTTTTTCACAGTTGCAATGGTAAGTCCACACACATATTCCTCTTGTGTGTGTGCTTCATGACAACATAGCACACAGAAAGGTGCCATTCACCCAACAACTGGGTGCTGCCATCAACACCACAACTTACAGCAGAAGCTGTACTGCCTCTCATCCTCTGAATCTGATCACATCAGACATGAAATTTGTGTTGAAGTGTTTCTCTTTTCTTTTTTCCAGTCATGGTACTCCGTTTGGTTATATCAGATCTTGAATTAGGACTCAGTCTTTCAAAGATTGGTAGACTGTTTGCTGTAAAACTTTGAAGAGGCTGTCCAGAGAGCTGTACAAGCACATAGTTTTGAATGTGTACATATATTTGTGCAGGATCAACATCTTAATTTGCAAATTCCTTTTTGTACAATTAATGTTTCATTTGAGGAAATCTTCAGTACATTCTGAGATCCATTAAAATGAATAATGTTCTTATAACCAATATAATGTTCTTATAACCAATTTAGCAGAAAAACTACTACTCCTTTTCATGTTTTCTCCAAGAAAAATAGGCATTACATATTGGTTACTTGAAATATATCATATGAATTAGTTCCAGAAGGTAGCACACTCACTGTATGTGATGGCCTATGTGGTCTCCAGCTACAGTGGTCTGTATAACACATAATCATTCATCATTCAGGTTTATTTCAGATTTACATTGACAAGACTGAGATCTGAATCTGGCCCAGATATGTGTATGAGGGTCAGGTGATATGGTGTTGCTATAGTAATGACTATTCTTTTCAAATAGCAGGGTAACTACTTCAGAAAAAATCCATACCTCCTCACAAAAAATTAAATCTGTTCCTGTTATGTTTATCCTTGAGATGTTGATCTTAAAACCAGTCATGCTTATTCTGCAAAATCAACATATTTTATTAAATCTGATCTTCATAATGTCATAGAATGGTCTGGGTTGGAAAGAACCTTAAAGACTACGGAGTTCCAAATTCCCCTGCCACAGACAGTGACACCTGTCACAGGATCAGGTTTCTTAGAGCCCCATCCAACCTGGCCTCCTCACAGGGACAGGGTATCCACACCTTCTCTGGGCAACTTGTGTCTGTGCCTCACAACCCTCATAGCAAATTTCTTCCTAATATCTAGTCTAAACCTACTCTTTTTTAGGTTTGGACAGGACAAATCAAGCTTTGTCCTGTCACTACTCTTGTAAAAAGTCTCCATTTTTCCTGTAGGCTTTCCTTCAGGAACTGGAAGGCCACAATTAGGTCACCCCGAAGACTTATCTTCTTCAGGATGAGCAGTCCCAATTCTCTCAGCCTTTCCTCACAGAAGAATTGTTCCATGCCTCTGATCATCTTCATGGCCTCCTTTGGAGAGTCTCTCCATGTCCTTCCTGTGCTGGGACCCCAGAGCTGGGTGCAGCCCTGCAGATAGAGTCTCAGCAGAGCAGAGCAGAGGGACAGAATCCCCTCCCTGGCCCTGCTGCCCACACTGCTCTGGATGCAGCCCAGGACACGTTTGGCTTTCTGGGCTGGGGGTGCCCATGGCTGGGTCATGTCCAGCCTCTCACTCACTGGTACCCCCAAGTTCTTCTCCCCAGAGCTGCTCTCCATGATCATCCCCCAGTCTGTGTTGGAACCAGGGGCTGCCCCCATCCATGTGCAGCACCTTGCACTTGGCCTTGTTAAGTATCATGAGATTCCCATGGATCCACTTCTTGAGCTTGTCCAGGTCCCTCTGGATGGCATCTTGTCTTTCAGATGTAGCAACAGCATCACTGAGCTTGGTGTCACCAGCAAATTTGCTGACGGTGCACTTGACCTCCTTGTCTATGTCATTAATGAAGATATTAAGTAAAAATTCTCCCAATATGAACCCCTAAGGCACACTACTTGTCACTGATAGGACTCCATTGTCAGGACTCCATTGACCACTACCCTCTAGATGCAGCCATCCAGCCATTTTCTTATTCCCCCAACAGTTCACCCATTAAATCCATCTCTTTCCAATTTAGAGAGAAGGAGGTTTTGGGGGACTCTGTCAAAAATTTTACAGAAGTCCACATGAATGACGTATGGAGCCCTTTCCTTGTCCAATGAGGAAGTCAACCCATCACATAAAGCTGAGGGGTTGGTCAACCAGAGCTTGACGAGCTTGGTGAATCTGTGATAGCTGTTTCAATCAAGTCTCTGTCCTTCCTGTGCCTTAGCACAACTTCCAGGAGGATTTGTTCCAGGATCTTCCCATGCACAGAGGGGAGGCTGACAGCTTAGTACCCAGGATCCTCATTTCTACATGTGTACAAATTTTTCCAGTCACCCACAACTTCACATGACTGCCATAACTTTTCAAACATCGCAGAGGTTGGCTTGACAGCTACATCCTTGCTCAGGACTCAAGGATGTATTTTGTCAGGTTCCATAGACTTCTGTGTGTTCAGGCTCCTCAGACAGTCACAAACCCCATATTTACTTACAGTGTAAAGCACTTTTCCTCCACCCATTCCTATCTTCCTGTTCATCCATTCAAGAGCTACAGGAAGAGAACTTGCCATTGAGGACTAAGGCAAAAAAAGGTGTTGAGTACTTCAGCCTTTTCCTTATCCACAGCTTTTTGTTCTTCAGTAGTGCATACTGTAGTGGGGGGTGGGGGAGGTAGAACATTGCAACTTTTTCACATTTTTTTCTGGTAAACATATCTGTAGAAACCGTTTTTATGAATGTTTTGCATCCCCGTCTCAGCTCCAGCTTTGCTTTGGCCTTCCTACACAGCTGAACTTCATCTGTATACCCTTCCAAAGTCACCTGTCATTTCCACAGTCTGTGCATTTGCTTCTTTGTGCTTGGTTTGACCAACAGTTTTCAACTCAGCCACACCAATCTCCTGCCTTCCTTTTATGATATCTTACTACTGATTGCTAGCTCTCATACTGTGTGGAAGGCTTCATTAAGGATCTGCCAGTTCTGTTCCACACCCGTGTCCTAGAGGACAGTGACCTAGGAAATTCTTTTGATTATGTCCCTGAAGAGCTGGAATTTGGCTTTCATAAAGCAAAACTTCATACTTCTCTAACCCATGTCTCTCAGGGCTATGAACTCCCCAAAGCAGGATTGTGGCAGCCTGGACTCCCTCCAAATGTAATGTCCTCATTATGTGTGTTTATGTTGGCAAGCAGCAGGTGAGTATTGCATCCCCTCTGGCAGGGCTGTCTATTAACTGGGTTGAGAAGTTATCCTCCTTGCATTCCAGCACTCTCCTGAATCTCTCACAACTGTCTGTGCTATTTTCCCCACAGAGGTCAGGGTGGTCCTAGACAGCAGAACAAGAGCCAGTGAGAGCAATGTCTCCTGCAGCTGGAGCCATCAGCCTTCACCAAGGGGCTCACCTGATCAGGGGGCTGCGGCAGACACCACCCACAAGGTTCCTTTTGTTGCCTCAGTCTCTGATTCTTGCCCACAGAGCTTTGACCTGCCCATGGCTCTTCTTCAGAGGCAACTCTGCACATTCAATCCACCTACTGATGTAGGGGGAAGCCCTCCACCCCTCCTTCCACTGCCCTGTAACTATCAGTAGTCACACTCCAGTCATGGGATTTGTCCACCAAGTTTCAGCCATGGCTACAAGGTTTTAGCTTTCTAGCAGTGCAGTGACTTCAGCTCTTATTGCCCAGGCTGTGTGCATTGTGTAAGGGTACCCCAGCCAGTCTGTTGGCTGTGTTGTCTTCCTAGAGGCACACCCCTCAACTCCTTTGAGATATTTCCTTGATGTTTTCCTGTTGGCTTCTGTTACCTCATGAGTCATAATCTTTATTCTCATAATTCATCTCTTACAACTTCTAGAAAAATCAGTTGGTTTAAAGTACTCGAGGTTTTCCTGTTTGAGTTCAGGGGCTTGCTTCTCCACAAAAGTGTTCTTGCAACAAAATCTAGTTCACTGCTTAAAACAAAACAGCAGCATACTGCCTCCATTTTCATGTTTTGAGTGGTACATCTGCTGTTAGTGACCAGTTTATCCAGCAAATCTCTTCACCTCTTATAGGTGCCCTGCAGCACTGAGCATTTTCAATACATTTGCCCCACTCCATATTTACCCTGGTTCTGTAGCACTGAGTTCCCAACACAGAAGGATCCATCTGTTCTGAATGTACTCTGTGAACTGGCATAGAATGGTACTTTCAGTTGTAGATGAAAAAATATGAGCCATGACATATAACAGACGTTTGGTTCTTGTTCTTCTGAAGTTTGTTATGAAAATAAATTTTTATATATTTTTCCTCTCCTTTGTTATTTTTAATTGTGGTTGTAGGTTAAGTCACAAAATGTATTAAATTTTAATTTTAATTTGTGTTCTAACTATTCTCTTTTCAATATTCAGGAGACTTATTATTTGTCTTCATCAAGATTTCTGCTAATGAAATGTAGTCAAAAAGTGAGGGGCTTTTTGTACTGAAATGTTTGTTCTATATTTTAGTTCTTTAAATTCAAGTATAAAAAATAATCTTTCTTCTAGTCTGAATGATGAAATGTTCTATTCTGAATAAGACACTATCTAATGTGGCTAATGAATATGATTGGAGTTAATTCTCAGGAGTCTGAAAAATCATATTAAGCAAAATTAACTTTATGGCCTTCTACTGGCTCTGGTTGCTAAATATAACTGTGGAAATGAAATAGCTATTTATTTCAAAGTGATATTATATACATAAATAAATAAATACATAAATACATAAATACATAAATAAATAAATAAATAAATAAATAAATAAATAAATGTGTGTGTTTATATGGATGCTTTTGCTAGTTGCTCTTCTACACAGGTTCTGGCTTACTCATTCAATATTTACTTTTTTGAGCAGAAAATGGTGCCTTACAGAGGGAAATTACCGCAGATAGTGACTTGGGAGGGTCAAGCTAAGAATCAGGAATAAAACATTGCTCTTACAGGGTAGCAGAGCACCAGTAAGAGGCTAGGGAGTCTCAGAGGCTCTTCACATTCAGTGAGACAACACCATGACTGTCCAGGTTTAATGTTAGTGAGAATTTGACAGGATATTTGGGGCTGAAAACCCTGTAGATGTTTTACAACCAGCATTTCTGTGATTCTGGATGAAAATATGTTATAATGAGGAAAAGCAGACAATTATTTTCTCATTCTCATTACTGATATTTTTCTTTTCATCTTTAAAATACTAATTGGAATGAACTAAAATTGGAATTGAAAATAAATATTTAAAAAATAGATAAGAGGAATTGTTACGATTACCTATAATCCCAATTAATGTGCAAGGGATTAAAAACACTTGCCAGGCTGTAGGACTGAGGTCTGTGAGTGAGATAAAAAATAAGAGTTGGTAGAAAGTAGCTGGAGCTATGAGAAAACACATTTTTAAAAGGTATCATAAAAATATAGACAGACTAGAGTTTCTGGTTTACTGGTAAAACCATTGCTGTTTTTGGTTAAAATAGTGATCTCCAGTGAGCAATAATACTACTTAATGGTCTTTTTCTCAGCCCAGAAGGCAATTATTTCTTCCTCACGGTAAACCTCAACAAGAATAATCTGTGCATATATATTCCTATTTATAGATCAGAATTAATTTGAAACAGTACAACGAATCATAGAGTTATGGAAAATTTAGATATAAACAAATTATGGACATAAATAGCTAAAATGGATAATATTGCCAGTGATAGCTTTCCTGAAAGAAGAAAATTTTGCTATAACTGCTCTTTTCTTCATGCTTAAAAGACAAGGAAAATGCAAAAAAACACCTCAGTTGTCTATCCAGATGCCCTTTCCCTTCCCCTTGTAAAAAAATTGCCATATAGTAGCAGTATTGCAAAATTACTTCATCATCCATAACATCTTGAAAAGTTGACAGGAGGTCTTTTTGAAAGTCTTCTCTAATGTTTTAAAGTGGTTTAGCAGCTCTCTTCTCCATCTTTATTTTGCAGCACTCACATTCCTTCTCATCAGTCTGTTTTCTCATTCACCGAACAAAGCTGGACTGATCCTATGGGTACCATTTCAGACATGAAAATCTGACCCATCTAGCTCTATAAGCCCAGTCCATTGGTCTGGTTTCCTTGTCAGGATCAAAGTTTCCCTCTTCTCTAAGCTCTGAGGAGTTTTAATATGACACATGTGTAAGATTAAGGATTTTTTTTCCTTTTTCTCGAAATCTCACAATAGGGTAGATCACAAATCCATGTTTGGATTGAGAGAGATGCTCAGCAAAAGTGAGATTCATTATCAATTTTTCAACAAAATTCAATGCATCAAGAAGAGATGCGAAAAAAAGCAAAACCACCTAACAGATACACAACAGATCATTTTTCTTCCAAGTGAAACGACATTCTCTTCATAACCAAAAAAATAAAGGCAGCGCTGAACATTCATCAGAACACCTTATGAATACCCACGCTGCCCAAGTGGGTGTGACAGAAGCTTGGCCTCCAAAACAACCCTCTCAGTCTCTTAAAGATTTGGTAAAGTAGCCGAGATAATAGCTGTTCCAATCACATCCCACTAGCACTTCAGCCATGACCCAACTGTATTTATTGGAGATGGCTTTTTTTAAACCTCTCTAAGGACATCAAAGTCAATAAGAAATGTTTATGTAGGTACATTGGTGATAAAACAAAGACCAGGGAAAATATGAGCTCTCTCCAGAAGGAAACAGGAGATCTGGTAACCTGGGATATGGGGAAAGCTGAGATACCCACAGGTGTTAGTCTTCACTGGCAAGTGTTCTAGCCACACTGTCCAAGTTTCAGAAGGCAAAGGCAGTGAGTAGGAGAATGAAGGTCGTGTTTGAGGCCACTGGGAACCTTAACATCGCAAATTCAGAGTGACATTCTTTACCTGGACCTGTGCAGAGCATTTGACACTGTCCTGCACAAAGTACTTGTTGCTAAGCTGGAAAGAAACAGTTTGATGAGTGGACTCAGTGGATAAGCAGCTGGCTGGGTGGATACTCTCCTGCAGTTGCAGTCAGTGGCTCAATGTCCAAGTGGAGGGCAGTGGTGAGTGGTGTCCTCAGGGGCTGGTGTTGGGAGCAGAGCTATTTAACAGCTTTGCTGGTGACAGGGACCGTGGGATGGAGTGCACCCTCAGCAAGCATGCTGACAGTGCCAACATGTATGGTGTGGTCAACGTGGTGGAGGGAATGGAAGCCATCCAGAGGGACGATGTGAGGCCTGAGAAGTGAGGTGGTGTGAAGTGTGAACCTCATGAAGTTCAACAAGTGTAAGGTCCTGCACCTGGATCAGGCAATCACAAGAAAAAATAGGAGTACAGATTGAGAACAGACCTGAGAAGGATTTGGGGATGCTGGTAGATGAGAATCTCGATGTGACCCACCATAGTGTGCTCACAGCTCAGAAAGCCAGTTGTGTCCAGGGTTGCTTCCAAAGTCATGAGGCCAGCAGGTTGTTGTTCCACTCTAGTGTGCTCTGGTGAGCCTTGTTTGGAGTACTGTGTTCAGTTCTGAGGCCCGCAACATAAGACATGGATCTGGAGGAATGAATCCAGAGGAGAGCCAGGAAGATGATCAGAGGCCAGGAAGATGATCAGAGGCCTGGAGCATCTCTTCCATGATGACAAAATGGGGCAGCTGGGGTTGATCAGCCTGGAGAAGAGAAGGCTCCAGGAAGACCTTATTGCAGCCTTCCAGTACCTGAAGGGGGCCTACTGGAATGCTTGACAGTGTAGTGACAGAAAAGAGGGAATGGCCTTAATTGAAAGAGGGCAGCTTTAGACTGGATGTTGGGAAGAAATTCTTTGCACATAGGGTTGTGAAGCACTGGAACATGGTGCCTCATCCCTGGGACTGTTCAGGGTCAGGCTGGAAGGGGGTCTGAGCAAGCTGGTGTCCTCCCCATGACAGAGGGGCTGGAAGTAGGTGATAAGATCCCATCCAACCTAAACCATTCTATGACTGCATGTTACTATGATTCCTTGAATTTGCTCACATTTTAAATTCATGCATTTATAATTCCAGTATTTCAGAGTAACAGTCAAGCCATCAAAAGTCACTGTTACCACTCTCTTTATGTCCATGTCATGTCTATACATGCTCAAGGGATTTGAGAGATGTTTCTCTCCCACAGCAGAACTCACACTTCAGTGGAAATTCTCCATTTTCCCAGCACAACTCCTTCCTTATCCTGTAAGAATTTAAAGTGACAAGTAGGATACCCAAACTGCACTACCTCTTTTTAGAGCTAATCACACTCTAACCTACCAAGGCTCACTGCTGACCCTGACTGTGCATGACAAAGAGTGGATGATTTCACCACTTTTAATCTCAGTATTGTGAAAACACAAATTGCTTGCTAACACCAATATCTCTATCCCAGTGTCTCAGTTTAGAGACAAGTTTGGGAGAAAAAGCTCTGGAATGACTGTTTCCTCTAGAAAAAAAAGGGCTTCAGTCAATCCCTTTCCTGCCAATAAGAAAATGAATACCAGTGGGTGAAAGAGGAGAAAACCAGATGTTTCTTGATAAACAAAGTGCCCACACAGCACAGGAAAAAAAATAAAAAATGCTAGATATTGAACCATCAGAACCTTACCCCAGACACACACACCACCACCCACATACCCACGCCAGAAAAAAAATCTCAAATGCCAGGGAAAGAAAGAAACCAGCTGGCCAGGGGGAGCTTTTGTCTCAGGGAAGGAAAATAAAGCTCACATAGCAGCTCAGGCAAAACAGATGGGAACCTGTTGAATGTTTGGTATTGATCTCCTCCTCACAGCAGATGAAGCTGTGGATTTTGGTGTCTTTTCTTGTGTTGATTCAGCTTTCCCAGAGGTCTGGGCCCTGGCAGAGTTGTTCCCGTGGCTCCCCACAGGTCTCGGGTGCCTGTTTCCTGGAGACTATCTGATCTCAGACCAAAGACAACCCGAACAATTTAAGAAAGTAACAAAAGCTGACAAAGGATTGCTGCTCCATGCCAGGGAAAGGGGAAGAAACAAACTTCTTGCAAAGGGCAACAAAAACCAAGGTAGCTAAGCAAGAAGATAACATCCAGTTCTCCATGCAACCCAGCACACCTGGGAGTGAGTCTTTGAACAGAATCCGCACAAGAGCCCCTGGGCTCCCACCCCTTCCTCAGACACACCTTAGAGATACAGCAGACATTTCTGGGCATAAAGCAGACGATAAGGGAATAGAGTATTGTCATAAAATCACCCAAAGACACCAAGCAAAACAGAAAGTTACCAAAATAAGAACTTTTGGGGTTGGTACTAAAATAGCCAGGTTCTCCCCGCTATGTTGAGCTACAAATAAATATAGCAAGCTTTCCAGCAAAATGACAAGGTTTTTTAAATTCCATTAGACAGTGTGAAATGATGCATTTTAGCCATATGGAATGGTAAACAGAATGGAAAGTGTTTTGGAGCATGCTGTGGATGGGCTAAGTAAATCAATAGTTCGTGAGGGAAAGCTTCCAGCAGTATAGATTGTTTGAACTACTTACCATTATGTCAAATTCACTTTAGCATGAGCAAACAGGCACACATGATGAATATTGAGAGAAGAACTATTTCTACTGTTTGCATTTAAAGGCCTAAAGTTGTATAGATTTTTACAATCAACTAAGTCTTTATAACAATAAAAAGTCTTTCATTTAACCCTTAAAGAGCTGATGGACCAAGTACTATTTTTGCCTGTTTGGATCAGTCAGAAGCCAATTAAACCTTATAGACATAATTTTTTCTTTCCTTTATTAGTACCCATGTGCTTTATTTATAATTTTAATAACACATCCACTGTGGGAATAATTTTTGTCACGAGAACTGAAGAAATGTGAAAGGACAGCGTCACCTGAAACCAAATAAACATTTCCCACACTGGGAAAAACAAAATCCCACCAAATATGGATATCACATCTAGTTCATAGCTTCCTTCTTGACAAAAATATAACTTCCTCTTTAAAAATATATTATTCATGTCCTTAAATATGTACATAGTGCTGAACAGAGATTGAAATGAGCACCCGCTTCAAGAACTCTATTGCAAGTAAATCTTGAAATAAGCACAAAATTGGTTTTACTTCTGAAAGGCACCTATCATGTTTTCCAATCAACTGTTCTACCAAACTAAGACCATATTTCTCACATAACATTCACAACTGGCCTGCATTTGATCAGAACTGAGAGTACATTGAATAGTATGATTCATATAGGCTTGCATTTAAAGAGCGGCTATTATAGTTACTTAGCTCTGATTCACTTTACAGTGGTCATCCAAGACATTGTTTATTACCTAAAAAGTAGGTAGAAAGACAGAAAATATGAGACAGAGAAACATAAGAAAAAGAATTGACATTACTGAAACTTGGAAAAGAGACAGACCTGCACTTAAAATTATAGATTTACATAGTAGTATTTTTTCTAACTTCCCTTAGCCTTTTTTTCTAAGTCTCCTAGCAAGAGCCTGTATTTGACTACACCCTTAAAGAAGAGAAACTCATTACTGCCTTGAGGTGTCTTGGTTCTTTCCTGCTAATATTTCAGCCAAAAACATCACAACTGTCTGACAGGCAGAAAGATCACTTTCACCAGGTGACAGGATTTTAGACTTAGGATTTTAGACAGCTCACATGGTGCCTCTTCCACTCCTTCACTCTTGATAATATAAATACTTATTCAAGGAGGATTAATATCATTTTTGTTGAACTTTTCTTATATTCTTAAAATCATTAGCACTACCAGATGCAAAGTTTACATTGCTGGCCTTCTGTTTATGGTGTTCAAAGTTTCACCAAGGGAGCTTCTGCAGAATATTATACGTGGTGATATGTATTTTCATTACGTCTTATTATTAGATAGTTACTAAATGCGTTTGTGTGGAACTCAGGACTGTCACAGAGCCAGCTTCAATAAATGGGGGAAGAAGGAAAGAAATTTTATATTAAGCCAAGGGGTTTGGAAGTGGAGGTATAAAGTGCATTGCTTCTCAAAGTTCTGTCAGAGGTTGTTTATGGGACAGAGCTGAGGACATGAATGCCAACCACAAAATCAGAATAGCATTATGCCTAACATAATTTAAACATACTTCCGTGACTGAACTGTTGACATGAGTGATATCTTAGCAAAACAGCAAAGAAACACTACTTCAGATGGTAATACATTCACTTACACTCTTTTATTATGAAGCAAGTGTCTAGTGCACTCACACAGACAAGCACAACATATCTTCATGATTGGTATCTTCAAGCCATCTACAAAATCAGGATGGGGTTGTCAGTGAATGCTTTTTAATAGCCTTTGCTAGACATTTTAAAACCTACTTGAGCATTTTTTTAACAGCACCCTTTGAGCACTTTTTTAAACTTTAATTTTAGGAAAGCCAAATTTCAAATGCTCAAGGATTAAAATAGACCAGACTTCTAAAGATTCTGGATGTTTTTGTTTTTTTCACCTGAACATGTGACTCCTGAGAAATTCCCTGGAAGCTAATACGTAGATGTTGAATAGAACTGGAAAAAAGAATTTATCTTTTTTTATTCTTTGGGTACCAGAGCAGCACCAAAACTCATTAACATTCACATAATTCCCAGCTTCATTATCTCACCCAGATGTTTCCATGACTGCCCCTTTAAAGAATTCCTGTCTAAATTTTATTTACATTTGTTCAACAATATTGATGCTTAATGAATAAATGCAGTATGCTGTCAGTACTGAAGACTAATTACATCTATGTATGAGCCTGAGAACCTGATTGAAAAATCTGCAGTAGTTAGACTGGGTTTAAATAAACACTTTAGTGTAGTGCTTTAATTACACTTTAGTTTGTAATGTAATTTTTGGCTGTTTAAACTATGATTTAGTCTGAGCTAATTACAAATGATTTTCTACTCAGTAATTAATAATAACAAAATTGTAATTAGACAGCTGTGCTGGATCAGGGTGGCAGTTTGTGTTAGCTGACTCATGATAGACTGGCAGATAAACAAGAGCTGCATTTGGGGACTGGAACTTACTGCACCTTTCTGTGGTTTTTTTTCAGTCAGAAGAGCGATTATGGTTGGGAGTACTTCAAAATGCTCCTTGGTTTTGAGGACTGAAGCTAGGTGTTTACAGTGGGAACTTCCTGTGTTTCTACTACTTGTGAAGGTGGGTCATTCTGCTTGAAGTTGATAGAGATGTTGCAGGTTCCTTTCTCTTGCTCAATAGAAAATAAAGCAAACTTCATTTTTTCCTGCATGTCACATGACTGCATCACAGAAAAGGACCCTAACTCATAGCAAGAAAACCAGCAACATCAGACACTTTTATCCACCATCCACCTGAAATTTACACACACTACAACGAAGCAAATATAATTTAGGGATGTTACTTCCATATTTCATGTTAGATTTGTTCCATTCTCCAGAGGCGTTTGGTGGCAAAACACCCTCTTTGATACCAGCATTACTTCAGAACTGCAGACCCAGACAACAGTATCTGTCATGTACTCAAACGTACTCATGTCACTCAAAACAGCACTGCTTTTCTTCAGATGGTTTGTAAGCTTCCTCATCTTTGTCTATATTCAGCAGGCCATATAAGATAAACAGTGAATCTTCTTCAGATAACTATCTACCCTATAATTACCAGGGATTGATTCTGGAGCATAAACAGATGCACGAAAAAGACAAAGGACATTCTGCTAACTTCCTCCTTTGTTTGGTGTTCCAGACTTCTTGATGTCTGGTGTTTACTCTGGTTTTTTTGGGTTTTTTTTAAGTTGGTGTGGTAAATGTTTTACATTCTGAAAATGCAGCAGAATTTCCCCAATTTTCATGAAAAGAAAAAACAAAAGTCTTAGTATATTGTCTTTGGGACACATTTGGTATAATCTAATTCAAAGTAGGTTGTAAAGTGTTAATTTGCCCAAAGTCCAAGAAAAATATAAAAACAATTGCAATCACTCAGGGGCAGCTCTTCAGAAAGTTATTTCTTCTAGCAGCTGAATTGAGTTTTCTTTCCAAGTTCATTTGAACATTCATGTGTATGCCACCTAATAAAAGATAATAATTGAACACTAAGTCATACACTGCAAAACACCTTTCACATGCTTTAGGATTATAATCTGTCATAAACAGTGATGTTGTCAGCATGTTGATAATATATAGCTGAAGAAAGGCTTTAATAGAATATTTTCTGTATGTGTTTAAAAACACACAGAATTGTACCACTGGGAGATCTTAATGCATACAGCTAACACCTTGTTACTTACAGTAACCTCATGTCCTGGTACATGTAAGCTGCTGGAAAAGTTGGTGCATCTCTAACCGAAAAAGCCATATAATGGATAAAAAATCACCAGGAACATGCACATAAAAATGTAAGTTTAAGTCAATCATATAAATAGAAACCTTAATACAACTGACAGTCTATAATTATGTAAGTAGTTTGAGCAACATAATGTAACTGATGCTTTTCTTAAAATACTTATTTTGAAACACATTGCCTTCTAACAGAGCATAATCGTCAGTTTTACAATGTCCATGGACCATTTACAAAGGAAGAGATGAATGATTTGTCTAAGTCTAAATTCTAAACCCCCAGACTATCCTAAGACAAGGTCATAAAATTGAAAAATAGAATACAATGCCAACTCTTTGGACAGGCACAAAAATAAACAAACTACTGCATGCCTGAAACATTCACTTCTCATGGTCTACAGAGAGAAAGAACAATCTGAAAATAGATGCGTTCAATTAAAAATAACCAGAGTATCCCTTTTCTGTCCTTTTTGGAGCACTCCTTTGTTAAAACTGTCCTTTATCGCAATGTGGCAAGAATCTATGGCATATTTTGTATTTCATATTTCATATTTCAGACATTTATGTTACTGATATGTTTCCCTAAGCATATTTAAGCTAAGATTTCTAAAATTAAGTAACAGCTTTTTCTCTATTTTCCTCTTTTCCCATGTTTTCAGTGAAAATTTATGAAATAAAAAGAAAACTTTTGGGTTAATCTTGGCTTCCTAAATTTTTTTTAGCAGCAAAAGTGTTCTTAAAAATCAATAGTGCAGTTATATGCACTTGGTAAGTGGATTAAAAACAAGCCCTATTTTTAAATGAAACACAATTTTTCATGGGAAATCTAGTCTCAACTACTGCATCTAAGATAGCTGGCAGCATAATAATGAAGTATTATTGAAAGGAGGTGTGTCTCATTCTTTAGGCAAAAGTAGCCCATGTCCTAGAGATTTTCAGATTGCACTACATTACAAACCCATTCACCTTTGCAAAAATACTTTAACCCTAATTTTGACGTGCTTCACTTGATTTCAACATTAAAGCTTCAATTCTCAAATGCTTGTATGATGGAATAGAATGGCGTACAGCAGAAGAAAGAAGATTAAAAATTGTGAATGGTTAATTCCTTCAAGAACTAATTTAAACTCTTTCTGTGGCAGGAAAGGGTACAGGAATGCACCCCTTTCGATACCAAAATGTACCCTTTGGTAAACAAGAGTAATTGTGTCCCACAATAGGAGGCATGGCCTATGGGCTGAAGGAGCTGATCCTTCCCCTCAATTCAATACTGTGGTCAGCACTGCTGTGCTGTCCCACTTCTGTGCTGTGTACAAGCACTACCAGGGGAGCAGGGTCAGAGATGTGGTTCAGAGCAGGGTCAGAGAGAGGAGGCCCAGCACAGACACTCACAGCACCATGAGAAACCACAGAGCTTGGTCTGCTGGCTGAGGTGGACCTGGGGCAAAGCAGCAAGTGTGGTGGCACAGCACAGCTCTGGGGCTCTCAGACAGCTCCTGCCAGCTTCCTGTGCTTCTTTGGAGCCACGCCTGCTGAGCATGGGGAACTGGCTGGCTGTGCAGCTGCAGCAGCGCATTGAGCTTGGCACTTTGCCTGCTCTTCCATACAATAAACATCCGGATGCTTTCCAGGCACTGGTTTCATCCCAAAACCAAAGAGAGACCCATTGCAAGGAATACTCACCCAAGGATTTCTCTGCAGTGTTGGAAATTCAGGGGGAGAATTTCTTGGGGTGCAGAATTAGTTTGTTTAACGTCGGTTTCACACTCTTGTTCGTTTGCTCCAATGACGACAGCAAGTGTGGTCAGCTTTCTGCAAGGGAAAACCTTCCTCTGGTGCCCTCCCTGCCTCCCACTTCCATGGGCCAGCACAGGGCTGTCAGGCTGCACATGGCCCAAAAGACCTGTGCGTAGCCCAGGGATGCAGGCTGTGCTGGGAGCACCAGCCCTGATGGGTCCTCCCACGGGTGCCTCTGCACCCAGGCATCCCTGGTCCTTCTCCAGTCTCACCTGACATAGTCTTTCCTGCTCACTCATTTGCAAGAGGAGCCCAACTCTGCTAGTCCAAGCTCCCACAGCTGTGCTGGGAAGGCAGGCAGGGCTTGCTCTGCTGTTCTGGAACTCACCTGCCCATGTGCGTGCCTTGGCTGGATCTCTGCCAGTCAAGGGAAACTCCACTCCACAAGACTCCCAGGTTTTCTGGGGGCAGCCCTGAAGTAGGCTGCCATTCAAGCCCAGCACACTCTGGCCTCAGGAGGAGGTGCTGGAGGAATGGGAGCTCTACTTGAGAGCTTGTGTTGACAGAGAAACCTGGACAATCTCTTTCCTTTCCATCAGCAGCCACTGACACACATTGACTAAATCATTTTGTCCAGTTATCCTATCACCAGGAGTCACACACAGGTACTGACAAACAGTATAACCCTGAGCAGAAATGCTTCCATCAGTTTAAAGGCACCATCCAAACCACAGACTCTCAGTGTAGTCTCCCTGCTAAACCACTGGCAAGGGAAGTAAGCCGGCAGGCCCTGATGGCATGGAGGCAAAGCTGGAAGCAAGGAGCGGCATGGCATATTTCTTCTTGGAGCACACCTGCAAGGCTGTCCAAGGCACAGACAGTTGCTCTGCTCTGGCACCAACCTCACCACTTCCAGAAACCCAGTCCAGAGCAAGGCTGTCCCACATTTTTGCCATTTTTGTCTGGACATAAATGTGGTTTCTTTTTCTGTTCATAAAGAGAAATTCAGAATTTAAATCTTGTCAATAGTCTGTGGGAATAATCTGGGTTAGTGCTTTATATTTTAAAGTTTCAAGGAAAGCTCCTGAATTCCTTTTGTGCTTTTAAAATATTTTGCTTGAATGTTAATACAGCAACTAGCTTTAGATAGTCAACATTCCCAAAACCTACAAAAGTCTGGGATAGACGTGAGAAAGTAATTTCCCTGTACTGTCCAGGGAGTTTAATTTTCCCATGGTAAGATATTGTGTGGAACACTTAGAACTATCTTTTGAAGGAAAACCAATTCATACATCTTTCTTTCAAAACACTTGTTTATGAAATGAGAATCAAAAGATTCAGCTATTGTTTACAAGAATAAAAGCAAATAAAATAACAGACCACTTAAAAAATAAAAATAATTTACACCATAAAATAAAAATAATTTACACCATATTAACTTTTGGTTTTGTAATATATTCTTGGTCAAAAGGAAGAATGTATCTATAATTTTCCATTTACTGATTTTTTTAGACTTGCCTGTATTCCTAAGTTTACAATTAAAACTGCCACTTAAATCTAAGTGGTACTAAGTTCAAAGCCTACCAACACATCAGCTCTGGAAACAATATGTCTTTATGCTCCCCGTAGAAAACAACAACAACAATATCAAGTCATCATTAAGAATTTGATTCCTTCTTTCATGTCTGTGAGTCTAAGTTGGTAATAAATCAACTGAGTGAAGAGCCATTAAAACTAGAGTAAATTAAATCAAAACCACATCTTAAGTATAACATGGTATTTTAATCCAATGGCTATTAAAAGTAATTCTGTTTCCTTGCTGGTAATTTTAAGTACCTTCCAAAACTGCTGGTACTGTGTACACTGTTCAATGCTTCCCAAAGGTTTTGAACATACCATGCTTTCTCTAGTCACAAATTATATGGAACAAATTAAAAGAGAATAAATCTCTATGAAGACATTTGTTAAGGAGCTAAATTACCCAAATCCTTCAAACAGAAATTGCAGCCTAAGTCATCAAGAATAAGGTGGTTGACCCAGACCATTTGTGACTGGCAGCCAAACAGATGTTACACATATTATGGGATAAGAACAAACATCTTAAGCAATCAATACCACAAAGTTGTTGTTCAAGAAGACTAAAAACGCCATCATTAATTTATGATTCATCATTTAGGATCCAGTTCATCATGGATCTTCAATACTTGCACACATCAAGTCTGTATACATCCCATTGAAGTTATAGATGCATTCAAAAGCACAAGGTCAGAGTGATTGTTACTCTGTGTTGAAATAAGACCTTTGAGCCAGCTCCTCAGAAGCAGTCCCCAGTGCTGAATCCTGTCTTCTCTTTCTGTGTCTGCCAGTGTTTAGGGAAACACTGAAACACCTAAACTTCATAATATAATGCTAAAATTGTGAAGTAACTAGGAAGACTAACAGCCTTGGAACAGGGATCAAAGAAGAGTCTTATTATGGCTCTTTTAATTTGGGAGAAAAATATATCAGTTTTGAAGCCGTCTAGTAATGACTCAAGATCATTAAGTTTATTAAGAAATCTTTATCTTAGGAAGTTACCTGTGAGCCATCGGAATTACCAGTACCTCTCTTCATATGACAATGTTGCTACTGTCTAGCACTCATTATTTACAAAGAAAAAGAAGATTTCCTGGAAAGTTGTAATTTGCCATTACAAAATATTAAGTCTGAAGTACTGCCTGCTTTATAGAAAAATAAAAGTGGGCGTATATGTCTCTGGAGATGTCTATCAATACAACGCTACATTTCCAAAGGTGGTACACAAGGAAAGATTAAAAACAAATTGGCCTTCAAGAGAAGAAAGAAGTTTGCAAAGCAAATGCTGTTTGGGAGAAATCACTGCAGGCAGACTAATGATTTGCTTTTTTCTAATTACTTTCAGAGGCAATCTGAAGCAATTTAGCTGGGGAAATACACCTTTTCAGACATGGCACAGGAAGCAGGAACCTACTCTTTATATTCTGACATATTCTCCTTTCTTTTTGAATTGGAGCCCACATGCTCCAATTAAGTGTATTGGGTTTGCATTGCAAGGTTTACAAAGAAGGGGTACTTTAGAGATGGCTGCTGTAAGTAGCTGTCAGAAGCTTTGCCCATATTCAACAGAGCCAATGCCAACTGGCTCCAAGATGGACTCACCAGTGGCCAAGACTCAGCCCATCCATGACAATGGCATACCTCTGGGATAGTGTATTTGAAAAAGGGGAAAAAACAGATCACAGCCCCCATTCTCCCTCACATGTGGTGTTGGCAGAGAAGAGCTGCAGAATCCAGGAGTTGAAGTTGGGCCCAGGAAGGAGGGAGAGGTGGGAGGGATGTATTTTAAAATTTGGTTTTGTCGTTACCCTGCTCCAAATTGATTAACAGTAAACTAATCTCCCCAGGTCTGTTTTGCCCATAACAGCAATTGTTGAGTGATCTCTCCCTGCCCTTATGTCAGTCCACAAGACTTCCATTATATTTTCTCTACCGTGTCCAGTGGAGGAGAGTAGAGTTAGACACACTTTAGTGGGCACATCTCATCGAGCTGGGGTCAATCCAGCACTGCAATTATTGCTATTGATTTTTATTTGTTCCCTGCATAGATTGACATGTATTTATACTGAAACTTGCCTTCTCATTGGAGTAATACATTTGATTTAGAATCATCACGTGGTAGGTATGGTTAATTCCTCTGACACTTTAGACCTCTTTTCACCTCAATACATCTCTTCCTTTTTTTTTTTCCATCCTTAGAGTAATGAATAGCTTTAGGGCAATTGTGGAGTTCTCTGGTGTCTCTGAATCAAAATTCACACATGAATTTTGTTAATTTATGTCAGAAAGAGGCCAGTTTAATTGGCCACCTAACTTTAGGTGGGGACACTGCAGCGTCCCCACCTAAAGTTAGAAATTGTCTCGTACTGAAAAATCTTGAAATGGGAACACAAGCAAAAGATAAAAATAGTTGAGTTTGAATTTCAAAGAACAGAAGCAGGATTATCTTGCTGCAAGACTTCTCCAGTAAAAGATATTGTCAAATCACTGCTGCTGTATACAATCACTCTTACTACCAAGGGGAAGTTCAAACAACTGTCTCTACCTTTCTTCCTCTAGCTTTCAAAGCAGGACTGCTGTTTATAGGAAAGAACTTCCTGGCTCTTTTCCTCGTGTAGAGCAAGTTTTTTCTCTTTTATACTTGATTATGTCTCAAATATTTCAGCAGTATATGAGAGGAATGGATGACTATCACTTCGTTTCTAAGTGTTCAGAAAATTATTTAAGTGATACTAGAGTAACAAAAATTTTACTGTCAGTCAGTGCTCAGGGGCTGGGGAAGAAAGACAAGAAGAAAATTACAGGTCCAAAGAGAAAACCAGGTAAAGCATAGTTCTGTGTGATAAAGTAGAGTTCCATGATATAATTTTGAGCTTCTTCCCTCTCTTCTTGATAACAAATAATAACAAAAACATCTCAATAAACTCCCCAAAAAAAAAAAGGGTTATAGCCATTGCATAATTTTCTAGTTAAATCTTGTTACTGCATCAAACCCAGAATTTAGTAAACCCCTTGTCCTTTCAACAAGTCTATTACCTCCTACTGCACAGTACTCCTTAGGCTGAGAGGGAGACTTTCACAAGATCACTTCTGGAAGAGTGAAGAAAACAGCCTAAGATCACTGGGGTACCAAGAGCTAAATTTTCAAATTTATTTTCATATATATGGGTTGTGTCTACTATAGTACTGTGTTTCAGAGGAAAAATGTTATTCTGAAATAAATCTCTTTATGTAGCTAGTGACTGCATATTGTTTAACTTTTGATAAAAGTGAAAGTTTTTCATTTTGGAGGACACTAATACTGATCCTGTGATATAGGCACTCATTGAATGCAACCAGTTTCCTATAGGGCTTCAGGGCTGTAAGTAAGCATTAAAGCATTACACAGCCTAAACAAATCTCTGCTAGCAAAATTTGGTCCGGCAGACAGGATTAAAGATGATCTGAAGTAAAATCTCCAAACAGCATTCAGCACAGATGCCAGGGTCTCAGTACAAGCTTCACCAGTCTCCTGATGAGGTAATCACTCATATGGGAAGAGAGGCCTTTAAACTCAACCACCTGTCCAGACCAGATTCAGTAATGAATCAAGACTGGGCTTTTCAGAGCTTTGCCCTGCTCAGGTAAAGGGTTGAAAATCTCCAAAGACAGACTCCGTAGCTTCTCTGAGAAAAGTAGCCCAGTTTGGATCCTTTTGTATTGTGTCGAAATGCTAATTCCTGTACACATAGCCATGGGAGCAGACAGGCATTAGGACTGTTCGTGACATGAACAAAATTTGTAAGTCAGGGCCCTTTTTTCTTTACCTTTACTCTCCCCATAAAATAGCAATGCTTACTTCTTTCTGTCGAGTGTACTGCTGCGGGGGTGTAATTGAGCTTGTGTTTTACCTTCTGTAAGTAAGGTGCATCATTGCAGGGGATTTATGTAATCCACTTTTGCCTCTACTTGTGACAGTTAATTTTCTCTGTACGCCTTTGAATAATGCCATCAATAATGCCACTACACAAATGGTCATTTTGTTCAGTGGAGGTTAAGGTTAGGCAAGTATTTGTCAAGAATGTTGTCAGTTTAGTGTCTATCCCTGCCTCATGCAAAGGACTAGTCAAATTTTTTTATCAATTTTCCCCAGCCTTTATTCTGAGTCTGAGATATATCACTGATACACAAACATTACTTCAGCTGAAACCATAGCATAAAGAATAAAGATGTTTTGCAGCATGCAGCAGTATTTGAGCATGTTGAAGGTCATGTTTATGTAAAGAACAAGGTTAATAACTGAGATTTTTTTTTTAACAACCACTTTCATTCTGTTTATGGTGTAGCCATGTACACCAGCACAAGACGTAAGGAACGTCTGTACTTCTCTGCTCTTCTTTCAGTGAGCATTTTAGGAGAAGAATAATAACATTATCTATCTTGTTAAACACTCATTCACATTTCTTTTTGTGTATGATGGGTTTCCCACAACTGCTATATAAAGTATCAATTGAAACTCACCCTGTCATGGATACTTCTACAAAATACGAACAGCGCTAAATACTTTAAAGTGAATTGATTTTGAGTGAAAGTGTTTTAACCTCCTTTTAGGTCAAGAAATAACAATTTTCCAAGCTCACTATAACATGAGAATTAATCCTGAGAGGCAGGTGTGCACTGCATAATTCATTTAGTCTGTGAAATTTATTAAAACAACTCTTTCTCTGAACTGCACTTGAAGCTTTTATTATAAATTTTACATGTGATTTCTTTAACTTGTATTTTAAGTTGATTTCTCTCAGATCACCTAGAGGACTGCAATTTGCAATCTCCTTCTTTGTCAAGAATACAACAACAGAATGAACAGCAAAACATAACAGGGGATGCTCATACATATAAAGCTCGGCTACATTGCTGAAGCAATTTGCAAGTAAAAAATACACATTTTCTTTGTGTATTCGCAAGAGTAGAATACTTAGGAAAAGGACATTCTGGCTATAGTCAAGGATTTTTTTGAAATTCTATTCCTAGATGTGTTGCATTCAAGACTCACTACATTGAAGAGTAACAGCACAAAGAACATGGTTCACACCACGGACCTCATAAACAGCTGGTGGTATAATGAGAGAAATAATTAACAGTAGTTTGTCAAGCGTCTCTAACCATGTTAACATTAGAAGACTTCATTCCATACATCAATGAAATATTTTTACTCTTTCTCTTACATCCTTATCATCCTTATTAATCCTTAAATATATTTTATTTCCTTCATAAAATAGCCATTTGTTTTTCATCCTTAAAATATTTATTCCTAGTGATGAATACCAACATAAGTAATTGAGATCAGGTGTTTGGTAAAACGCATGGCTCTGTACTAGTGACTTTTTTAAACTGATTAGATGTCACCATTTCTTTCTTTTTACTAATGAAATAAATTAGCAACTGCATCCTCTTGTCTGTGGCCATTCATTCTAAAAACAGCTGGCTCATTGCACAATACACTTTACATATTTTTAGCTCTGGACTTGCACAAACTTCAAGTTTATGGGAAAATATTCAAAAGACGTAAATGAGCCTGTGAAGGTGTATAGGAGTTAGCAAGCTGACTCCCAGTAGCAATTTTTAAATCCCCTCCTGAAAACGTTTGGGTTTTTTTTCCTCTAGGTCCTATTATCCCTTTCAGGTTATGCTTATAATAAAAAATTATGTTAAAAAAATCAATTATAGGTAAATTAGTTATATGGTAGACCTATGAATTGTCTTTTTGCAGGCACAAATTTCCTGTTATGGAATTACTTTAGATCTCTTATTTCACATAAATTAAAAAACAAAATGAAACATCAAGTCCAACAGGTCAATAGAAATGTAAAAACCAATCTTAAATACTTGAAAGGCAACTATATCATAGTGGTTTAATTATGTCAGAGTCGTTTAATTGTATAAATACTCTATACTGTATGCAGAAGTTGTGCAGATTCTTTGTAGAATAAATCATAGCAGGAGGACCAAAGCCACATCCAACATTTTCCTTTAAGTTTCTGCATTCGTTCACAAGCTCTGTACTGTCATCAGTGGACTTTGTTATGGAATTTTTTTTCCCTATGCAAGGTATCTGACATTTTGTTCCTTCACCCACAAAAACCCACAAAACTTTCTTGTCTCAAATAGAATTGCTAATTTGCAGTTCCAATCTAAGTACTTTTCTTAATATATGACACACATTCTTTATTCCTGATGAAAATAGACCTGATTCTTTATTTCTAAGAAAATAAGTAGAAGAGTGACTTGTTCTAGGAAATCAGACTGTTGTCATTGCAAACTGGATTAAAATCTCCCACAAGGAAGAAAGAGGAAGAATGAGGTTTCATGCACCTTGAATCTCTCTTCAATTTTGTAAAACATGTGTGCTTTGACTTGGGGATACCTGTCTGTCAGTGAAATATCAGTAAAGGCTGAAGATATCCATTACTTAAAGAAAGTGAGAATACAGCCACTTACTTCATGAAAAATGTCCATTTTTAATCTGTATCTATTTGCCTGATGTTTCCAAGATCCATTGCTGTACACCCGCACATACCTGCAAAGTAGTCAAAACATATGTAAACATATTTTCAAGCCACAAGCTGAGGTTTGTGTTACTCACTGAAAGTTACTGCTGCCTGTAGATCAAATCTGGCAGTTCTTAGTCAAAACTTTCTGTAGTCATTTCAAATTCTTTCTTGCATAAAGACTCGGTGTGGACTACAGTTACAGGATCTTTTATGATATTCTTCTGGTGATAGCCACTTTTTCATACCTCTACTAAAATTGCTAAATTTTAGCTCACTGATTAATTTCAAAAGCTCTAGTATTAAAAGGAGTTGTCATTATAGCCTAATGTACTTGAAATACTTCCTCAGCTTTTGAAATGTTACCTTGCCTATCTCCTTTGAAATGAACAATTAATTAAAAACCTTGCTATGCACACTTTCAAGTACTATAAACTTGTCTGAAAGAATTTTTGTTCACATTTTTTCCCTGACTAGCGTGTTACATTCAATTTCCAACAAATTTCATGACCCACAAAGTAACCAATATGCATAAAAAGATAGCAATGGAAGGAAGAAATGTAAACCAAACACAAATCTAATCTTATAAATGTATTACATGATTCCTGTATGTGCCACATTGCAAAGTGGATGTAAAACACCACTTGGCATTTGGAAATCAGGTCCACGGTTTGCTTTATAGAGAATGTGCTTCAATCTCAACTTTTCGTACCACTGGAGAGACAGCAGAGTCAGCAGCAGAGACAGTGATCTTGCCTGGGTCATTAGGCTACTGCTAAAGAAGAAAATTTATCCATATTATTTAATGGTTGGCACATCCCTGCAGCTTCACAAGCATTCACTTCCCAAATAACTTCCAGGTATGGCATCCTGAGGCAGGGATTGCCTTGAATCCAAGTGCAGGTGAGCCTGACCTGTCCCTGTCCTCAGGGAAAATGGAAGGAGGTACCCCTCCTGATGGAAGTATTGCCATTCACTTGTAACTAGGGCCAAAAACAGAGCATGCCCTGGTTTTTTAGCAGGAGAGAGAGATGACAGAGAGAAAGGCAACTAAACTTGTAGAGACGTATTGCCTTTGAATTTAATATTAAGCAGCTGGATATAATACTGTCTAAGGCTACCTTTGACTATGTTTTATCGAAAATATTTTAAAATCACCTTTATGGAGCTGGTGTATACTGAGATATATTTTGAGACTGACTTTGATCTTACCTACTGTACAGTAACTCCAAAGCTATACCTTAATGGACTGACATGAGTGCGAAGTGACTCTCAGTGAAATTTCAACGCATAAGCACTCCAGCACAGAGTTAAAGAATAATCAGTAATGGTATATAAAAGTAAAAAATTCCAGGGAGGATTCTCAGCTTAGGCCAACAAAAAACTGATTAGCAACACAGCAAGTTAAACTACCTTTTTACAGGAACCATGGTTTTTAATAAAATATAAGTAAATAAATTTTCATCCTACTATATTAATAACAGTTAGGCCTACTAAAATAAAATTATATCCTTGTTCTGTTTTATCTAATCATATCAAATTTGTGTTGTTTTCAAAATACAGTAAGTACACTTTTTCTACACACAGACACTGCTTGCGAGGAAAAAAACCACAATCACACATTTTATGTCAGTTAAATACATATGTATATATTAAAATATGTATTTAAAATATACATTAAATCTCCTCTCCCAGAAATTGGCTGACTTTTGGGGTTTTTTCTGGTGCATATGGCTTCCAGGTGATGGGAAAAGTAACTCCTCATTTATGGATTGCAGAAAATGAGCAACTGACTGTCATTGGAAGTCAGGATGGAAAACTGCTTTACATGGATTGATGGAATCCTTTTTTAAGTTTATATTTTTCTACAGCAATAGAAAAAAAATTAAGATACATAGTAACATGAAGAGATAGCAAGAAAAAAGAAAATTCACTTATTTCTACATAGGTTTCTTTTATTATCAGTTTATCAAGAAATGACCCATCTAAAACATCTAGTGAATAATAGGAGATAAAATGAGCCTTAATACATCATATTATTGAGGTAGAGCATGAAAAAAAGGCTTTTCTCTTTGCTAGGTACACACAGCAGCAAAATTATTATAATTTCTCATCTCAAAACTGTTATGGCAAGACCTATCACTTTTTAAGTAGCTTTTCATCCATGTATTTACTAAAACTCACTTTGATATCTAAAAGTAGATAATGTTTATGAATTCATTTCCAAAGAGGCAATATTTAATATATAAATAAAGTTTTATTTCTTATGCTAGTGATTGTGGATTCTCTCTCTATTTGTTCCTGCATAAAAAGAAAATAATGCGACTGGGTTACCAGACTGCACATAGCTGGAATTTTCTCTCTAAAAAACCAAGCCACCACACAAATAGCTTTACAATTACAATCCTATATTTTATTCTAATTGAACAGGATGGCAGTTTTTTAGCTGAGTGAATTTTCAGAATCAATTGATAAACTGAAGCACTGCAAGACTTACAGATTTTACCCATAAAAATTACTAAATTTATCTTGACAAAGCCTTTAAGATCACTCAGTGTGGAATTGTCAGTCTGTTAGTAATGTAGAAGACCACAGCCCATGGTCCACTGGAGTCCCAAAGTATATCCCGTAGACTAATTAGCTTAAGCTCACTCCAATGCTTCTGCTAGGAAGGCTGTTACTACACCTTAGTATCTCTGGGAATTTTAGGTGAAAGAGAATGTGGAAATAAATGCTTAAGGATATTTTAGAGGCTAGGATGGCCTTGGCCACTTTAAGTGCTATGAGAGTATTGAAGGTGCAGTTGGAAAATCCTTGTTATTGAGAAGTTTGATCATGGCTTTGGTTTGTTGCTGAAGGAAATTCAGAAATTGGCAAAAAAGTTTATTAGTGCAAAACCAACGCAAGGACATATTTAGCTGAAGTAAATAATCATTGATTGCTATGGGTGTCAAAGATGAGACTGATATCTCTGATATCCCAGGGGACCATTGTACGGTTGTGTTCTTAACACGGAAAATCTGAAATCCTGATGTTCCAGTGAGAAAGGATTTCTGTTACTCAGCATTACCCAAAATGGTGGCTGGATTGATGTAAGCATTTTGCATATCCATCACTAATGGGACTCTTCACCTTCTCACATGAGCAAGCAGGGTGTTCTTCCCTAAAGAAGTCTCTACGGACACTCACTGGAATGCATTTTAACAAAATGTATGTTGTTAAAATGGGTTTAGCAAAATGCATTGGTTTAGCAAAAATGCTAAAGGAGAAGCTCAAAATAATGTAACCCAAAAAGACAAAAAAGATGTCCTTAAAGCAAGACTTCATGCAAATCAGTGCTCTGAAAGGGTAACACTGGAGGAGCCTTACCAAGGTGAGCCTGTTGCCCTATTTAAGTGGATATTCAAGGTGCCATGTGCCAAGTACAGTATCTGCCAATAAGTTAGATACCTGCTACTACTGCCAGATGTACATTAAGCCTCTTTAAAGCCTTTATCTATTTCCTGATGGATATGGTATTCTACTGCTACCAGAAATTCTTTGTACTAGACAGAGAAGAACCTATACGGCAGCAAACTCCAACAACATAAAATCATTTTTTAATTCATAGCTTCATTTCTTTCATGTATTTACATGTAAAGATAACACTGGTTAAGTCTTGCTGAAGTGATCTGCATAAGTAAAATAGTTGGACCTAAAATAGTTGAAACCTTTTCAGAGAATTCTTTTTGCTCACATTTATTAGTGTTCATGATGTAAAGGTTTGAGAGCTATGACACCAAAACAAATATGAAAATCAAATCAAAAGGAAACACGCTGGATGCCTAAACTAACATAATTTTCTAATGCAATATAATTACTGGAAGAAGACATTTTTAGCCCACAATTATACTCTCAGGCTCACATTTAGTACAAATTCTCAGTCACCATTCTTATTAACAAATGCTGCAATAAGTTACACTGGACATCAGAGGCCTTTTGTTAGGAATTAGTCATCAGTCTCACATGGTTGACACTTAGGAAGCTTTATGTGGGGTTTTCCAGATAAAGTTTTATTCTGGTTTTCACATAAGCTGACAGACTGATAGATGGTCTTTTTTTAAAATCAGAAAAGAAAAAAAGTATAAGCACTTTTGACAGCTACACTAGTCTTTAATAACAACACAGTGGAAACTTCAAATGGTAACGACCAAATTGTCTGAAATGTACCGGGTTGTGATGGCCATTTCCAGTAGACATGAGCTGGAAGAAGACAAAATTCCACATAACAATTACTGAAACTTTCACTCCAGCAGTTCAGGCAATTTCTGCACTGAGGGTTCTAAACAGTACAATTTAAAAAAAAAATCTTACAGTGTACCTGGAGTCTTGCAGATTAGTTACCTGAGCCTAAATAATTATTCTTAAAGGTGAGTTTCTTCCCTGAAAACCTATGGGAATGCTTTTCCGGTTGAAGCCTACATGATTTCTCCTTTGAGTAAGCAGATAAAAATACTGAGGGAAATCAGAATATGAAAGGTTAATAGAAAACCCAAGATATGAAAGCCACAAAAGGCTCTTTTGGTTTAAATTAGAATGTGTTGCAAGCTTGGGGAGGTATATAGGAACAAACAAGAGAGAAGACAAATATAGACAGTAATAAGAGACAAAGGCCTGAAAAAGCACAGACTGGACACTCTCCTGTATAACCTGCTCTAGGTGATCCTATCTTAGCAGGGCAGTTGGACTAGGTGATCTCCAGAGGTCCCTTGCAACCCAAACTCTTCTGTGAGTCTATGATTCTGTGATTCTGGTGGTAAGACTGCATAAAAAGTGGACAAAACACATAAGATTGGAATACATATATATATATATATATATATATATATATATATAGTCAGTGTCTTTAAATGTTATGTAATATGGCCTTAATATAATAGTAAATAGTTTTAGGTAGAAATACCTAGAAAACCAAAACTGTTCATAGAAGTACAGAATGGTAGGTGGACTCTGGCTGGATGCCAGCCATCCACCAAAGCAGCTCTACTCTTCCTCTTCTCCATGGGGCAGGGCAGAGAAAATACAACGAAAGGCTTATGAGTGAAGGACAGAGAGAGATCTCTCACCAATTATTGTCACTAGAAAAAGAGACTTGACTCAGGGAAGTTAGTTTCTTTATTACAAAAAAAAAAAAAAAAAAAAAAGTAGGGAAATGGGAAATATAGCCAAATCTTAAAACAGCTTCTCCCCATTCCTCCCTTCCTTGTGGACCCAATTTCACTCCTGATTTTCTCTGCCTCCCACCCTCCAACAGCACAGCAAGAGGATGGGAAATAAGGGTTGTGGTCAGATCATCATACGGTGTCTCTGCTGCTCCTGCTTTTTCTTGCCCTGCTCCAGCATACAGTTTCTCCCACAGGAGACAGCTCTCCACTGACTTTGCCAGCCTGGGTCCTTCTCCTTCACATGGGCTGGAGGTCTTCATTAACCACTCCAGCATGAGACATGTCTGTGGAATGCAGTCCTTCAGGGACAGACTGCTCCAGCATGAGTCTCTCAAAGGGGTCACAAGTTCCACCAGCAAACCTGTGCTCCTCTCCCCATAGGTCCACAGGTCCTGTCAGCTCTTTTCTGTACAAAGTCGGAGCCTTCTTCAGGCAGTCTCCTGCTTTCACCTGAGGTGCTCCATGGGATGCAGGTGGGTTTGTGCTCTACTGTAGACGTCCATGAGCTGCAGAGGGGCAGCCTGCCTAAAGCTGATCTTCAGGCCAGGCTGCAGGGGAATCTCTGCCCTGGCACATGGAGAGCTTTCTCCCACTTCTTCTCCACCAGTCTGGGTTCTGCAGGGCATTTTCTCTCATACATTCTCCCTCTTCTCTCTGGCTGCTGCTCCACTGCAGGTTTTCTCCACCTACTTAAATGCATTATCCCAGAACCACAACCTATGTCACTGATGGGCTCAGACTTGGCCAGTGATGGGTCCATCTTGGAGCTGGCTGCTGTCAGCTCTGTTGGATGTGGAGGAAAGTTCTGGCAGCATCTCACTTGCAGCCACGCCAACCCAATAGACAGAGCAACAGTTGTGGGGTTTTGAAAGATGAGATACTTAGAAAGCAAAGCAGCAGGAGATAATAATAATGATATGTTTATTTCCAAAAGCATTGTTCAGATTTAACTGAAAGATTAAAGTAAGACTAAAGTGGGTTTTTTGAGTCCAATTACTGTTGTGCTTTATTACACCAGCAAGCTGAAAAAGATACAGGTATATACAGAGACCTTTACCAGCATGAACTGCAACCTGCAATGGTTGTCCCTCAGCCATATTACATTTGTTTTCAGATTTTCTGATCTTTATTAATTCACCTCTCTCCATTAAAAAGGAGTTTTCATAGATGGAATCACAAGATGTTATTATACAAACCTGAAGGTAAATTCAGTTCCAAAATGAGTGGAAGTACACTGAAACTCCCAGATAATTGATTTTCATAATTAGAAACCTTTTTATGAAACACACAGGCATTTGCACTGAACTTGATCCATGATACACAGAGGCACTTGCACTGAACTCAAGATATATATTGCTGTTCTTTTAACATTTCTTACATGAAAAAATTCATGAGGAGGCAACTAAGCAAGATTATTATGGTGTTTCCTGCCCTCTCAATAGGTCCAAAAATGAAAGCTTCTTTGAGGGGGTTTGGTTACCTTCTCAGGGAAATGCCAGGGGAATTTTAATGGCCATTAAGAATCTCAACTACAATGCAAAAGTTGATGTAAAGTATTGGTCCTAATAGAGTGCCACTTCCCTTCTTAGCAGAATAGTCTGTTACTGTTACACGTGTATTAGGTCTATTTTCCACCTCCTTTACAAAATTTAAGTCTGTGATGTTCTCATCAAGGGAAATGATGATGGAGTTACAGAGGTCTGTGATTAAATTTGCTCAGCAGCAATCTGTAAATAACCTGCAGCATACTGTTTCCATTTTTTGTTTCACTCAGTAACCTGCAGTGAGTGTTGACTTCCAAGTACTGTTCAGCAAAAAGGAAAAGCACACAGATGACTGATTGGTCCTTGTATTTTGAAATGCAATATGATGAGCAGAAAGTCGTCAGAGGAAACCCCGGAAAAGAAACCAATTTCAAACCAGTGTATCTCCCCTACCTATTCACCTGTGTGACTGCTGCAAATAGCCTTTGTGCTGTGCCTTGTCCTCATCACAGGTCAGTGAGGAAAACTGCCATGTATTCGGGGGAAAGCTGATTGTTGAACACATTGATATCTGCAGAGTGTGGAGGCACAACAAAATGACAGTCCATTCATGAGTGACTAGAGTCAATAATGCTGGAGCCCAGTGGTTTTTTTCATCTATTTTTTTCTTGCCCATAGACTGAGCTGAGTCTTTCACTGGGCTTTGACAGATCAGAGAGAACAGGGCTTCTTTTTGACACCCCTACTGTAGAAGCCAGACTTCACTGTTGACAGGTGATTCAAAGGCTGTACTTGTGGGCTGCAGTATAACCTTGACAATAGTGAGATAATCCAGGGACACCACAGATGAAAGCAACTTTTTAAAGGTCTCAAAGTAGGTGTTTCCAGACCACATGACATGTTTATTTTCCAAGATCTCATCATTCTTCAAGGACTGAAGAGCTGCTTCTACTCCTTGGAGCCTGGAAGGAGGAGGAGTTTGGAGATCTTTCTCACCCGCCTCTGGCAGTTTTTCATCTCTCTGTTCTTTGTGCATTTGTATTCATGGAATTTGTTATTGTTGCTTAACTTCCCAGAGAATTGTTGGACTGAAGCACCTCTCTTCATTTCTCTAACTAGTGCCATTTGACCTACTAGACAATTTAATCCAGCCTCCACTTTTGAATGGATTTTCTCACAAGTGGCAATCTCTAGCAGGGTCACTTTGAGAGGCAACCGCACCGCATGTTACCTTGCACCATAATGAGGGCAATTTCAAAAGGCATTCAATCAAAAGAAAGGGTGTTTTCTGCAAAAGGCTTGTGTCCTGGGCTGTCACTTGTCCTTATCGGTGGCTGAAACTATGGAAAAATCTCCATCTATGTCTCGTAATAGTCAGTTTTAATTTTTCTTACTACAAGCTGCAGAACAATGAGAGTACTCTGAGCAGCCACTTTAGAATTCTGCAATTTTAAGGGGACCTGAATTGCCCCCTAGGAAATGGGAGGATTCCTGTTTGCTCAGAAAGTCCTGTTCAGAAAATCCCTGCATCCTCTGGCATATAAATAGATAGGAAGGGATGGATGAAGCAGGAAAGCCAGGCAGTTGTCAGTATACTATCATATTAGTCTGTTTTTCATGTCACTGGAAGGCTTTGATTTGCACACTATATCAGAAATTACAATTACTCCTCTACCATAACAATGCCTTGTCTGTTTAAGTGCTAATCATGCTATAAGGCCTTGTGTCTTTTCACTACTTCTGCCTTTCTTCCTCTCTTTTTCTCATTTAAAGTTCACAAACATCTGATTGATGGCTATCAAAACTCACTGCTCTTAGAAAAGGTGCAGCAGGGAGGGCTGCTCTGCCTCCCTACTGCATGAAGGGTGACACTGCTTCTGAGGAATGCTACTTGCTGCTGAGCCTCAGCCTTGCCACAAGAGAAGCAAACTCAACACAAGGACAGACAATGGCTGGCCCAAAAAGTGAGTGTGCAAGCTTTCTGCTGTAGCCAACAAAAAGAGTAACACATTTTATTAAATATTTTTGGCTATGACTCAGCTGCACTGAATCTCATGGAGACCAGCAGCAGATAATGTTCTATTATTTCACTTGCGTATACAAAATTAATTCAGTTGGGAACATTTTATTCCATTTAGATATTTGTACCAGAATTCTAAAAAATCAAGGGCAGGACTTTTTGACTTACTGTATTAGACCATTGACAAAGTAAAAAGCTCCAAAAACAAACAAACCAACCAAATCCTAGGTTATATTGAGCAGGCAGTAATACCATAAAATATGTGAATATCTCAGTGAGGTAAACAATAGCTTCTTTGAATTTGACTTTTTATTTCTACTGATATGGAAGGAAGAATGTCAGAAAATACCTGGTATGGAACATCTCACCTGTGGCTGCTGAGACTCCTTCTTATGCTTTTAGAACCAAAACATATATTTTTAGCATTTTTTTAAACTGAATAAAGGCCAATGGAGCTCCATTTTCCAATCACCATTTTTTTTTTCTGAAGACAAATAGTTACAGAAAGTGGGATATATTTCCCTGAGGAAGTGGACTGGAAACATCTGGAACTTGATATGTATGAAATTGAGTTGCAGTTTCAAGATTCTTTGTGCTGTTAAGAATGTTAGAAATCTGGGGCCGGGGCGGGGGGGGGGGGGGGTGCTTTTTAAAACAAAATAAAATTCTGATAGCATTGATGAAAATATGAAATTAAACCGTAGTATGCACTCTTTACATCCAGCTAATCCTAATTCACTGAAAATAACAGGATTATAAACCAAGTTTGCTGCATATGCTTAGCAATTATGGTAACACTGCTGAGAAAATAAATTGAGCTAATAATAGTTCTGAAGATGTTCAGTTATAACTTGAGCATGTTAGAATATTTTTTTTTTAGGAAGTTTAAAAATGAAGAATGAATAAAATGAACTTTCAGGTGTGAAAAGCAATTGAATTCCTCAGGCATCCAGGCAGTTCGGCATGAAATTATCTTACTTTCAGAAGCAAAAAATTCATTTTGGTATGAGATTTCCTATAGTTATTTCTACTTACGTTACTCTACCTTCTACTTGTTTCATTTATGAAAATGAACACACTTTTCTTATCACTCCATAATAAACATACTTATAGAATTATTTACATCGGAAAATATTTTTAAGATCATCAAGTCCAACCATTAAGCTCATTCTGCCAGGGCCACTACTAAACCATGTTCCTGGGTGCTTCATCTGCACGGTTATTAAATGCCTCCAGGGCTGGGGACTCAGTCATTTTCCTGGGAAGTCTGATTCTATGCTTGACATGAGTTTCAGTGAAGAATTTTTTCCTTAACCAATCTAAACTTCTGGTGCAACCTGACACAATTTCTTCTCAGCTTATTGTGTTGAGACTGACCTCCCCCTCTATACAATCTCCTTTCAGGTAGTTAGAGAGTTAGACACAATATAGTTAGACACAATAATGTCTTCTCCAAGCTTTTCTCTTTTCTCAGGCCAAACAACCCCTACTTCCCATAATTCTTGTGCTCTAGTCAGGACAGCTTCATTGTCCTTCTCTGGACACACCCCAACACATAGATGCCTTTTTTGTACTGAGTAGCCCAAAACAGGACACAGTGAATAGGTAGGCAGAATGACAGTTGCAGATAAAGACACCCCCACACCCAAAGACTGGAAGAGAATGACACCTAGAGATTCAGGGCTCACATGATTCCATCTAGCACTACAGAAGCTGACACATCAGTAAGGATTCAATCCAACAGTTGTCAGCAGCGTCATTGTGTATGTTGTGATGAGGCAAGGACAAACTTAGGTGCAGACCAGAAGAAACATAACTATCGTTTATGTTCTTTTAGACTTACAAAGAAGAACACAGAGAAAACAGGTGACTGATGATTTTGACTATATTTATAGAGCTGGACTGTTCTCAGAGGTACATAGTGAAAGGATAAGAAGCCATGAACAAATCTGTATCAAGGGAATTTCTGATTACATACAAGCTAAAAAAGTTACAATGAGGGTGTTCAAGCATCAGAACAGGTTGCTCAAATCAGCTGAAATGTCCTTGGAGATACTCCAAATTAGATTGGACAGCTAGAGCCACCTGAACTGTCCTCAGAGTTGGTTTTGCTTTGAGCTGGACATCAGAGCTGATAACTTTGTATATTCAATAATTTTGCGATTGCAAAAGCTATGCATTCTTGAGTGTCTTGACAACAGGGAAGCACTTGGTACAGCCAAATCATTGGTGCCCCACTAGAAATACCCTTTTGTTTCCAGTGTTTCAGAAAAGGACAAGATGTTTATTAAATAAGTTCAAGTAACTGGGTACTCAAAGATGGTATATATGCAATCTGAAGAACACCATAGACATATTAATTAAGGTAATGCAGCTTCTGGAGAAACCCATATGTAAAAAACAAATAATTCCTAACATTTCTTCAGTCATAAATACAAGTGTCTGGACTCAAGAAAAGATAAGGAAAAAATGCAAACTGCTCACTTTGAAAATTTAAAAAGGTTTATTAAACCTTGACAAGGTTTATTAAGGTTTATTAAACCTTGACAAAAATACAATAAAAGGACTACATAAGGAAAAATTCGCAGCACTGGGAACTGCCCTCGTGGATACCACGTGGTGGGTTCATCTTCAAGATGGATGCTCAGTCTTTTATACCCCTGGGGATTGCATCAGCCAGCCTGGCCCCTCCCAAAGTCTGTCAGTCAGCTCTTCTTTGCCATTTATCAGTAGAAACTGCTTTTCTGTAACTGATTGGAGATCAGGTGTTGCCATGCTGCACCCCCTAAACAACAAGCTTCTCCATTCCCAACTGCCCCAGGTAAGGGACACATGTGCACGCCTTCTCTTTACCTGTCCTAGACAACCTGGCTTGTCTGATGGCAACAATACAGACTGGGGGAAAAGGGAACTATGAGGAGAAGAGAGGACATCCAAACTACAACATAACTATACAACACTAAAGCTTTTCTTAATATTCACACAATAGTCATCCTTTGATTGCGAGAGCCAATCATTTCATTATCCATCTATAACACAAACCATGATAAACAGATCTAATTGTACCCACCAAAGACCTAAGATAGAGGTAGAGACTCTTGATCCCAGAAAGCTTACCGGTAGCATGTTCCCACGGTAAAGTTCCCACAGAAAGCCTAAGCTTTCATCCATCACAATCTTTATAAGGGATGCTAGAAGAAATCTGGAAAGCTCATCACCAAAGGACTTGAGTCACCAGTCTTTTCAGTCATGCTGAGGAGGTGTTGAAATCCTATCTGAATTGTCATGCTGTGCTGCTTCTGCCTCATGGACACACATGGAAGGTGATCAGTCAGCAGTTTCATAGCAAGATCCATCACACAACGGTTCAGATCAGAAGATCTGAAGAGATCTGAATGAAATCAGACCCCAGATCTCTGAATACAAGGTTTCTATATCAGGCAAAAAAAAATTATTTATCTATTCAGAATTGGCAGTCATATGGGTAGTCATAGTTTGTCAAGAGTGACAGGGTGATAATTTCCCATTATAGAGAAAGTTCAGCCCATGAACACATGATGCTCTATGGTGGTAAATGGATAATACAAATGTCCATGTAAGAAGATACACGATGCCTAGAGGACCAGACTTTTCTGACATAGCTCTCTTTACTCCCTTGCCTTTGATGTTTTGGAGGTGACTATTCTATTTTCACCTGCCTAGTAAAATTATAATACCCATGGCAACCACAAGTGAAATGGCACATCTCAGAGTTTGCAGGGTTTCATCACCCTGGGAAGCATCCACATGAATAATCAGCATGAATTTAGCTGCAGACCTTGATGTATTATTCAAGCAAAATAGCTTGTCAGTTACTTCCAGTGGATCAGAGGGTCTTTTACAAACTTCTACCTACTTTTTAAAAGGTATCACTTACACAGAAATCTTATTCCCCAAGGTCTCACAGTGGTTTTGGATAAAGGGATATTTATATGTACGTTTATATATGTATATATCTTATATATTGCTATATAGGCATTGGGATCTCAGGAATTAAATGTGCAAGATTCAATAAATAATGAAGATATAGTAAATAATGAAGATAAAATAGCTTCTTTGACTCAGTGGTAGAGACCACTAGAATTTTTCTCACTGTCCACCTGTCCAGGTTCCGTGCAGGAAAGAGTTCTTTTTCTTCCTAGTAGGTGGTACAGTGGTGTGTTTTGGATTTTGTTGCTAAGTAGCACTTTCTTTAAGTCAAAGACTTTGCTGTGTCATGCCCTGCTAGTAAGTTCCTGTGAGGGAACACAGCTGAAATAGGTGACCTGAATTTAGCCAAAGGGGTATTCCTTACCATGGAAAGTTGTATGTGGTATATAAACACAATGAATTGCCTGGAAAGTGGCTGACTGACATTTGGGAACACGGTCCTCATCAGTCACTGGGTTGTGAGCAATTTTATTATGCATCACTTGTTTCTCTTGGATTCTGTTACATCATGATGATGGTGATGATGATGATTATCATTCTTTTCATCATTACTGTTTTATCATCATCATCATCATCATCATCATCATTATTATTATTATTACTATTATTAGTTTTGGTTTATTTTAACTATTCAATTGTTCTTATCTCAACCCATGAGGTTTACCCTGCTTTTCATATTCTTGTTCCTTTCATGGGGGTATGCAGGAAAGGATTGGCAGCTCCATGGTCCCTAATTACCAGCTGGAGTGAAACCATGGCACCACTTCTTTCCCTGTGTGCAGCTGGGTGATAGCAGTCCTATTGCTGTTGGTTGACTTTATTCAGCTGTGGTATTTTCGAAGTGTAGCAGCATAGCTATTGTCATCTTGGGAGCTGTAAGGAGTCTTGATATGACACTTGTTTGTTGATAAGAGAGGAGGTCAGTAAGTGTCAAAAGTGGGGTTCTTTTTCTAGTTTGTCTCACTATTAGGTTTCATGCTCACACTAGAACTACTGCCTTTAGCAAGGAATAAAGCAATAAATGGGGATCTCTTCTCATGTTTACTCAATATATGTGCTGAACTCCTGGGTAGTGCTTGCTGCTCTTCAAGGTAACTTCCTGGAACAGCTATCATAAGCACCTGCTATGACTGAGAGTATTGTCATGCATTGAGCATATGCACACTTGAGTACATTAAGATGCGCACTCTTTTACATCACACTCTACTGTTACATTTTTTTGTCTATAATTACATTTTGTGTATTGAATGAGACATGGTCACACCAGCCAAGTGACCTTTATGCAATTGCTTCCTGCCCTTTTGACAGTCCACTGGCAGAGTTTATTTATTCTCTTCTTATCAGTGGTGGCAGTCAAAGTAAAGGCTGTTATCAGGGGTTATTTGACTTTGTTTTCTCAATAGAGGAATAATGTTCTGGGGATATTTTTCCTGCCATGCCCTTTGTTGGGGATAGTTTTCCTTCAACAGTAAAGAGATAATATTATAACAGAATAGCAGAAATAGAAAAGAAAATGCTGTAGTCATATCTGACATTTTCAGCAAAAGAGATAGAGTCTGCAACAGAAAGTACATGTTTTGCTACTACCTTCTCTTCTTCAGTCTATTCTTGCGAACTGCAATATCCACAGTCCTGTAACAGAAATATTTGAAGTCTGGTGGCAGATGTAAGGCCAGATGACCCATTGCTTCTTTTCCATCTTCACATCCTGAAAAAATATAAAGAAATAATGGAGTGAAAAGCAGAGTGCTGAGAAAGACATCTACGTGTCCAGTATTACCACATTAATTTAAAAAAAAAAAAAAAAGAGAGAAACCATCAACAGCAGTCACTAAGTCAGCAAAATACTTTTGGTTATGTTTTGGGTTGCCTTATATTTAGTGGCTTAAAACTCACTTAAAATCAGATGTGTAAGAAGGGCTTTTTCTTCAAACTTTGCAAATAATTCCAAGCTAGAAACCCAAACAAAATATTTGATTTTATGACAGACTCCTTTTAGTAATCAACTAACTCCAACCATGGATAGCTCATTCTCAAAGACAATAAAATGTTCTTCACCTCAGGACAGTTAATTGAATTAATACTGAAATTTTAGCTCATGTAGATTTTTGTCCCTCTTGTACTTGGGAGAAAGTCAGGCACTGTGGATAAGCTGCCACAAAACTGTCTAAATCATGAAGTTATTTAAGGAGCAAATCATGAACCTTTCACAAGGCAAGCACAAAATCCTGCAGTAAAAAGGGTCATACATGAAATGTATTAAGGAATCATTAAAACAGCTCAACAGTTACCCAGCACTTGAAAAAAATAAGTCAATTATACTGGTGGTGTTTCTATTTTTTTCTAACCCCTAACATCCCCCCTTCCCCCACTCAGAGATCAATAGCTCTCAGTACTCAGTGAAAAAAATACTTTGTCTTCTTTTTTTGAGAAGACATGAGAAAAATAGGGTTTTTTGTTTTAAGGAAAAACACCATTTTACTTTCTTCAGTTTCTTCCTTTTGGAACAGGTGACTAGCATTTTCATCTGGCAGTGGGAGGTAGAGTGTATACCTTCTCCTCTACGTTGCTGAGTAATCGTACTGCTTAAACCTCATTGTTCATCTTCACCTGAAGCAGTACAGCAAACATAGGTAGAAAAGTCACAGAATCACAGAATATTCCTAGTTAGAGGGGATCCACAGCGGTAATCAAGTCCAACACTTAAGTGAACCAAATTATCTTTACAAGTCCTCCACAACAACCTACTCTCTAAACTAGAAAGAGAGATTTGATGAGTGGACTATTAAATGAATAATGAATTGGTTGGAGAGATGCATCCATAGGGTAATGGTCAATGGCTCAGCATCGCAAGGGACATCAAGTGATGTCCCTCTGGGGACCATATTGGGACCCCTGTTCTTTAATACCTTTGTTAATGACAGAGCTGAAAAGATCAAGTCCACCCTTAGCAAATTTGCTGATGACGCCAAGTTGAGTGGCGCAGTTGCCTCTCCCAAGGGACAGGATGCCATCCAGAGAGACCTGGACAAGCTCAAGGAATGGGCCCATGGAAGTCTTATGAGGTTTAACAAGACCAAGTACAAGGTCAGGGAAGCCCCCAGTACCAAAATTGGCTGTGGGATGAACAGCTCAGAGCAGCCCTGGGGAGAAGGACTTGGGGGTGCTGGGGGATGGGAGGCTGGACATGACCCAGCCATGGGCACTCCCAGCCCAGAAAGCCAAACGTGTCCTGGGCTACATCCAAAGCCAGTGTGGGCAGCAGGGCCAGGGAGGGGATTCTGCCCCTCTGCTCTGATCTGCTCTGCTCTGCTCTGCTGAGACTCCATCTGCAGGGCTGCACCCAGCTCTGGGGTCCCAGCACAGGAAGGACATGGACCTGCTGGAGAGAGTCCAGAGGAGAGCCACAAAAATGATTAGAGAGGAGCACCTCTCCTGTGAGAAAAGGCTGAGAGAATTGGGATTGTTCAGCCTGGAGAAGAGAAGGCTTTGGGGTGACCTAATCCCAGCCTTCCAGTTCATGAAGGGAGCGTATAAGAAAGATGAAGAGAGACTTTTTGCAAGAGCATGTAGTGACAGGACAAGGGGGAAGGGCATAAATGGAAAAGATGTTAAGTTTAATTTCTGTATTAGGATGAAATTCCTTGCTGTGAGGTTTGTTGATGCCCCATCCCTGGAAATGTTCAAGACCAATTTGGATGAGGCTCTGAGCAACCTGGTCTAGCGAAAGATGCCCCTGCCCTTGGCAGGGGGTTGGAACTTAAACTGATGTTTAAGGTCCACTGTAATCCAAACATTCTATGATATACTATAAAAAAGTCAAAATGCATTTTGAGTGTAGTGTACAGTATTTTTAGTCAATTTCAGAAGCAAATCACTTCCAGTACTACTTGTCAATTAAGACACCTACATAATGACCTAATGAACACTAATAAGTAGTCTTGTAGCGTCAACATCACCCCCAACTCCAGGAATTCTTCAATAGAAATACAGCTACAAATTAATGAAAATTCTAGATATCAAATCTGATTGCACTTGTCTATTTATAACTCCAAATGTATTAATATTATTCTCTAGCAATCTCTTTGTGGGGCTACCAATAATATCCACAGCAGCTCTATGCCAAAAGCAGTATCACTTGCTGTCCCCCTTGCCAGCTGTAATGTTTAATTATGTGACCCCAATTAACCGGCCTTAGATATGAAGGAATTTCACATCCTTTCAATATCTGGTATTCTCATATCACCTGTGTAAATCCTATTTTTTGGTGGCCTGCATCACAGCTATTTGATCTTCCTTTTTACTTTCTGAATTTAATTATAATTGTTTAAAACTGTCTTTATTCAACCATTAGATTTAGCATACTTACACTCCAGTACTATCAAGCTATATGTTTTCCAAGGAAAACTAAGGTTAACAAAAGTAACAACACCCTTAATAGAGGCAAAAGTACTTAGCACAGCCAGATTCCTCTTTCTCTCCTGCCACATTTACAAGATCAAGGAAGCTCCAACAATTACTTTGCTCAGGGTGTCAGGGTTTACACTTCAGAGAGAACCCTGTAAAATTCCCCATCTATCAGTATTTGCAACTTGAGTTTAATCCACTGTATATTGTAATGATTGTCAGAACAGAAAATATCAAAACTTGCCCTGTTTAGCCACAGAAGAAATGATGATTTTGTTTTTGCCTTGAAAAATAATTTGTTATTTCTCCATGAAGCATAAGATAATAGGGTATTTTTTTTCTGACAGCTGCTTTTATCAATACTTAAATTAGAAGTTAAAGGAAAAAAATTACTCTTAAAGGGCATCAAAAGATTAATACTGTGGCTGTAGGATAATCAGTTGTGGTTTCATGATGTTGAAATGATAAAAAAAAAGAAAAAATATAAATTACTTCTTGGCTGTTGGAATTGTGGATTTTAACAGATGTGCTTATAAAACAATATTAATACAATGCCACTGTAGAGTACAAGAAAATTATTACTACTCTATAATAGATGGGGGGGAAATGGGAGTATGATGTAACATTTAATCCTCTATTTTGAAGAGAATTATTTTTATGGTCATTACCCTGACTGACTGGTATCTTTGAGAAAGTGTTATTGCATGAACTGAACATCTGTACTTCTTGCTAAAATCAAAAAGCAGTTCAACTCTTTTGCCAAATATCTTCTCAGCCTCAACCAGGAAATACTTTGCTAAATTCAAATTTTGCAAGTTATGCCTTTATTCTTCTCAGTACTGTCTGGAAGAGTGCATCACATACTTTGCAGCCAAGGACAGATCACCTCTGCACATAACAATTTTACATAGGCTATAGAGGTTTATGTTCCCTCGTGCCACAAGAGTGTGATCCCTCTTCAGAGACTCGCCCAACTGATGTGAGTCACCATTCAGCTTTTTACCCAGCATACTATAGCTCAGGTGCATTTTTGAACTAAAACCCTCATCTGACTGCAAAAGCCCTGCGCCGCATAATTCCTGAGAATGGATCAACATCTGAAGCCAGGGTACAACACTGATTTTCAGTTTAAAAGCTATTCACAAGGATTTTATGTTTAAAGATTGGAAGGATATAGTCACTAATTGAATACTTTTTGGACACATGTGTGAATGTGCCACATAAAAACATAATTTACATTGCAAATTTGACTAGTCATGCATCAACTGCTAGAAATGTCATAGAAGTGTATTGGATCACTTTTTTTTATGCCAATTATTGTTATATTTCTTCCTCTGAACAACATTTCCAACACCACATTTCCCTGTGCTTTAGCTCTGTGTTTTCCAACTAGTATGTAATTCACAGAGTGAAAAATGTTTAAGAGCTCTGCTCTGTAATTATCTTCATCCTTGCAGCGTTTTAAAAGAGGTCTTCTATTTTTCTCCTGATGATTGAGCATCACATTTGCAAAAATTTGTTGGCCTATCACACAGAAGAGTTAACTCAGTAATTTCAGCAAATACAGTATGGAGACTATGTAGCTGTAAATCTCCAAGAAAACAGGATTCAGAAACTGCAATAATTCTAGCACAAGTTTCAGTTAAGAAAAGATTCCAAGTTAGGATTTGGTGTGGAGGGAAATAGAGATGTTTTTCGTCATACTCTGTATTAATACAGAAGTGAGGAACTGGAGCTAACTCCAGATTGCTTTTAGGTGTTTGAAAAAGAGATGTCAAAAAACACTTGAAGCTCTTAGTTTTCTGGGGGTTCTTTTTGAGAAACACATGTTCCAATTATTTTTGATTTAAATGTATGATGGTATTTTTAAAGCTCCACAGGAAGTTTGAAATTTTTTCTTCAAAATAATAGTATATAATTAAAGCATATCTGTAAATATTTATAATTTTCCTATTGAAGGCACTGTAATGATTTTAATAAAACATTAATTTCTGTTGATGTTTAGAATGGTTTCTCCCAATTTCAGAAATGTTTTCACTAGATTTTTAATGTAGGTTTAGGAAAAATACAAATTTTTGAATGAATTGGTATTATGGCAGGATTTGCAATGAGCCTTTCAAGACACTTAATTTTATGGATTGTTCTTAAATGTAATGAATTGCTTCAATTGTGTGAATATGCCCAATGTGAATGTGCACATGGACTTACACACATGTTTATATGTACATGCATGTAAGTAGATATTTACACTCTAGAAACACATACCTGGACAAGGGAGATGCAGTCACTGCAAAACTTTGTTTCAAAATTCTGTTCTATAATATTTTCAAGGCTCTAGATGGAAATGCCAACTTCTGACACAGATTTTTTCCTACTGTTTCTATTCCCCTATCCTTTCTTGAAGCATGAGTAAGGCAGTTGTGAGATACTTGCAAGATAACATATACACATGGTGAAATCAATGTTTAAACCTCTTTGTACAGCTATAGCTGACTTTAACAACTCTGGCCTTTTATTTCCTTTCCATCTTTGTCAATTTTCTGCATGCCTCAGTTTCCTACCTTCTGTGGCTATTTTCTTAAAAGCAATCAGAGAAAATTCCTCCTGTTATGTTGGTCTTGGGGGTAGTGAGACTGGCAGAGGTATAACTGCTCTCAATTCATCCATTTCAGTTGGACAAAGCAGAGGTTTCAAAGGAGTGAAAATCAGGTTCATATGTGGTTTTCCTCCTCTGCTGAGAAGGAAAGGATCTCTCAATACTCACCTGTGTGTCTGGGATGCCACGTGGAAAGGTCACTTGCAGTATTTTGAATATCCCGATACCCATAAATGCCTTTCTGGAAAACCACGGTATCAGTAAAGGCTGCTGCTTTCAGAGTTTGGCTAGATGAGGTCTAAAGGACAGAAACATGCAGGCAGAGATCACCCACACCCTGGTAAAACTTAAGTTTGCAATTACCTAGCTTGAGGAACCAAACTTGCTTTCACAGGGCCTCTGCGCTGTAAATGTTGTGCCTCAGAAGAAGAAAAAGCAGAACTATTAAGAACATGTGAGAGTCAGGACTGAAGTTCCTGTCCTCAAAGCCTCATCCCTAGCCATGACCATTCCTCCATTTTCCCCTCCTTTGGAATGAATGCAAATATTTTTGTTCTTAGTCTTCCAACCACCAGAACTAAAGCTGTAAGAACAGGTAAGACTGACAAATGCCTGCTCCTATCTCTACCACCTCTGTACTGTACTTCATGCTACCTCTCCTGACTTTTATTATCCCAAAAATTGTAAAGTAAAAATTGTTGCTACTTTTTTTTTTTTTTAATGGAGTAATGGTTAAAATTCTGATAAATTACAGTGGGTGTTATTTTTGATAATTTAATATAATGGATGCAGCCTTTTCACTAAAGTAGCAATTAAGTCATCACTGTTCCCTGGCCTACACAAATTTATTGTGCCTCAGTTTATTGCTTGTACCTTTAGAACTATTTTGCCACAAATTGGACACCAAAGTCAGAAATCATGCAGAGAAAACTGGTGGAAAAAGAATGGCCATTAACTGAAACTCTTATTTTTCAGAATGTTCCACTGATATTTTAACAGTTGCAATTAGCTCTGCATCTAAAACACTCTTTTCCCCTGCAATCATTGTTGCTGCAGGTACAGGTCTGTTTCAATCTATTTTCACTCTGAATAAGGAATATGCACAAGGACATACAACCAGAATAATCCATATTTAATGTGCTTCAGCTGCATTGCTTGTCTTTTAATTCTTGGTTTGATTATGAGCAATATATGTAAAAGATTCCCATATTTATGTCATGCCATCTCTTCTTTTTCATAGAAGCTAATGTATTGATGTAAAAATCACTTCCATTTCAAATTATTGTTGTTCTGGTAGTGATGTGGTTATTTATTATTTTTTAAATTTTCATTGCTGTGGCTGCTGCTATCAATACTAAAGTAGTGTATGTCATAGAATCATAGACACACAAATTGGCCTGTGTTAGAAAAGACCTTGAAGATCAGCTTTTTCCAACCCCCCTGCTATGGACAAAACCATATTTCGCTAGACCAGGTTGCTCAGAGCCCCATCCAAACTGGCCTTTAAAACTTCCAGGGATGAGCCATCCACAGCTTCCCTAATAACCTCTTCCAGTGCCTCACCACTTAGAAATAGTTCTAAAGGAAAAATTTCTTTTCGAATCCAAACCTGCTCTCTTTAAGTTTGAAGCCATCCCCCCTTGTCCTGTCACTACATGCTCTTGTAAAGAGTCCCTCTCTCCCTTTCTTGTAGGCTCCCTTCAGGTACTGGAAGGCTGAGATTAGGTCGCCCCAAAGCCTTCTCTTCTCCAGGCTGAACAATCCCGATTCCCACAGCCTTTTCTCACAGGAGAGGTGGTCCATCCCTTTAATCATCATGACCTTCCTCTGGACATGCTCCAACAGGTCCATGTCCTTCCTGTGCTGGGATCCCAGAGCTGGGTGTAGCCCCGCAGGTGGGGTCTCAGCAGATCAGAGCAGAGGGGCAGAATCCCCTCCCTGGCCCTGCTGCCCACACTGCTCTGGATGCAGCCCAGGACACGTTTGGCTTTCTGGGCTGGGGGTGCCCATGGCTGGGTCATGTCCAGCCTCTCATCCATGAGTGCCTTCAAGTCCTTCTCAGCAGAATCTGTTCATCCCCCAGCCTGTGTTGGCAGCAGGGATTGCCCCAGCCCACAGGCAGCACCGTGCACTTGATCTTGTTAAACCTCATAAGATTTCCATGGACCCACCCCTCAAGCTTGTTCAGGTCTCTCTGGATGGTATCCCATCCTTCAGTGTGTCAACCACATCATTCAACTTGGTGTCATCAGCAGATTTGTTAAGGTTGCATTTGACCCCTTTGTCCATGTCACTAATGAAGATAATTAAAAACACTAGTCCCAATATGCACCCCTGAGGGACACCACTTGTCACTGATAAGACCCCTGAAATATTGACGCCTACCCTCTTGATGTAACTGTCTAACTATTTTCTTATCCATCAAATCCATCTGTCTCCAATTTAGTGAGAAGCATATTGTGGGGCCTATGTCAAAGGCTTTACAGAAGTCCAGACAAATGACACCTGTAGACCTTCCTTTGTCCACTGATGAAGTCATTCCATTGTAGAAGGTCACAAGGTTGGTCAGGCAGGACTTGTCTTTGGTGAAGCTGTGCTGGCTGTCCTGAATCACCTCCCTGTCCTCCATGTGTCTTAATATAGTTTCTAGGATGATCTGTTTCATTACCTTCCCATGCACAGCAGTGAACCTGACAGTTCTCCAGGTCCTCCTTTCTCCTTTTTTGTTTTCTTTTTTTCAGTCCCTAGGACTTCAACCAACTGCCATGATTTTTCAAATATCTTGGAGAGTGGCTTGGGAGCTACACCAGCGAGTTCCCTTAGGACTCTGAGGGGCATGTCATTGGGTCCCATAGACTTGTTTAAGTTACTCTTTTACTTAAGCAGATCAAAAAGGAATCATCAGGCTTTTATCTCAAGCCTCATATCAAACAAGAACAATCGTCAAATTCTTTCCTCCCAGTTTAGCTAGCAAATTGAAGATTCCATTATTTCTTTTTGGTATTCCTAAACTGATTAGGAATGGAAGCTAAAACTCCAGAACCATTTGCCTTACCCCTGACCTTATGCATGGACTTAGACAAAACACCTGTTTTCCCTATTTGTTTTGATATTTGTAGTGATGGTAGTGACAGAAGAAGTCAGATACCATCACAGTCTTGAAGGGTCCAGAACTGTCTTGCTTTGGCAATCTGTATGCTGCTTAGTGGAGAGACGTGTGAGCATAAAGGCAATTCCAGCCACATACTGCAGGTAAGAACATGGCTCATGAAGTAGCTGGCATGTTGTCAATTGGTGGCTGAGCTTACCTTATTCATGTAGCCATGACCCAAGCTACCACTAGAATAAATCACCTATTGGTAAAGCATTAATATACAGCAACTGCCTAATTACATAGACCAAGTTAGAACTGGCCCTCATTTTTATGTGAAAAATTGTGGTTCTTGAAAATCCTAGCTGAAGGCTTTGCAGAAAGGTATGCTGTCACATCAAAACCCAGTCACATCAGGTATCCTGGTCCTTGGTATAATACAAGACCCAGGGGGACTGATCAGTTTAAAAAGAAAAACTAGTCTGCTCCAGGCAAGAAAAAATAGTTCAGAACAACACTAATTCACACTACCAAATGGAAGAAGACAGCAAGATTTCTGCTCTATCGATAAATGTTACTCTCGCTTCAGCTACCCTCCTCCCTTACAGGGAGAAAAACAGAGAAAGAAATCTACTTCTACCAGCTAATGCAACTTCAGGGGATTATTTTTACTCCCCTAAACTCCAGTTTGGTTCAGAACACTGTTCCTACCACAAACAAAATTCTGCATGTGTATGCTTGGTAAATAGGAAGCATTACAGGAAAGAAAATTTATTATCTTTTGCACAGGCACACTATCCTTAATTTCCAGCCAAGGAAGGTCCTACCTGAGCAGCTCATTAAAGGGATTAAATGTTGTTGTTAATTCCTCTAAACCCAGCAGAAGGAATTCCACATACCCTAATGTTTCCTGTGTCCAAAAACACCACCAGTTCACCACCGGTTCTGTTCCTGCAATAAAATCACAGTGTTACAGTAGGCAGTGGGGGTCTTTCCTTCTCTCTACCTCCATTTCCCTCGCTGCAATCAACAACTAAATTGATCTGACACTTCATCCATATAGCAAGGACCCCAGGGAGAGGGGATGTATGCACGTTGTGGAGTGCATTGGGGAAGGGAGGACCTGGGTGGGTGGGTGGGAATATAAAGGGTTCAAAAGTAAAGTCATCAAAAATAATGAGAGTGTTCTGCCCAGCTTTCACTACAGCAGAGGAGCAAAGTGCCCTTTCATATAGGGTGTCCCAGTCCACCGCTGAAATAACTGGTCACAGAAAGCTGCAAGCAAATTGCCTTGACAAGGCTGTTACTGTTGTTAAGAGTTCAAAGGTTTTGGACACTAGGTCAGCGGCTGCCAATCAAGCAGACAGAAAAAGCTGCTCATTGAGCCTGTGATTTCTACCTAGGCCGCTATTATCCCTGACTATTCCTGTACCTCAGCAGCTCCTCTGATTAAACTAGCCTCCCTTTTACATCTCTTTCAGAGTGAGATTCACACACTAATTAGTTGCCTGCTCTCCACTGGGATGTCAGACCCTCAGTCAATTTATCTCTATTTCAGCCTGCTCAGAGTGACTTCCCCAGTTATCAAAATTTAATCATGCCTTCAAAAATGTTGAAAAGTGGTCATTAGAGGCAAAAGGCCACAGGATACAATATTCATTTTTCTCTATCTTCCAGTCATCCAGCTGGCATCTATAATGGATATCCTGGGGGCTGTGAGAACACGTTGATTTATGCAACCTTGCTCTTGCTCTCACTGTGGTGCACCAGCCTGCTTTAAAGAACAGGTTTTAACAAGGTCTGAGGTGGGAGGACATTAATCATGGTAGCATTGTATGTGAAAAAGGGTGCTGTGTAGTCAGAAGAACCCCCTACAGCAGGGCAGTTAGATTTTTTTACCACCTTCTCAGAGATAAAGGAGAGTTTGACAATTGATTAGACCTTTCTGTAACCTTGCAGTCCTGTGAAATGATGAGAGAGAGAAAGGGAGGGGAAAGAACAGTGAGAGGGGGAGGGAGAGAGAGACAGAGAATGATTCTCATACTGACGGTCTTAAATGTGCAATAACTTTATGATTCTTGACTGAAACTGGCTATCAAAATCAGTCCCAACTCAATACAGTCTAAAAAAGAAGATCATTCTTTGAATAAGAGTCCTTTCAGCTGTACATGTCAGAGGCAATCATGGGCACCAGCAGCCTGCAGTGACTTCCCTGAATACTCTGTATTGCACAGTGAAACCCTGATATAAATGGCATTGGATAACATCAATCCAAGCTGTAACATTCCAAAGTAGGTTTCAGCAAAATCAACAGTGATGAATTGAAATTTGTTGACAATAGGTTGGGGGGTGAAGGGGGAGCAGGAGAGGGTAGTGGTGGTGCGATTATTATTCTCTCTTTTTCTTCCTTGAAACCAGAGGAATGATTTCCAAACCTTGGTGCGCACAACTGAATGCATACATTTGCATGTGATGAGCCAATGCAGAATATGAAGGCAAAATCTGAGTGTGCAAATCAGAGCCTTGCTTTGCCCATGGAGGGTTCCCTGGTGAGCAATGCATATGTAAATGAGTGTTGAAAACTGGGCTCACCTAGTTTGTTTACCATGACATCAGGCATTTTTTCCCTTGACCAACAGACAGGAGTGGAGGGTCACAACTGAAGAGTGGCTGGAGCAGGACACAGTATGTTCTGCCTACTCCATACCCACTCTGTCAATGCAACCTAATCCTTAACTGCAATCCCCCTGCTATTTCAGTCCTGAGCTTTACTCTCCATCAGATGCAATATTTGCCATTTTCCATTATCCTGTCCTGGGAACTCCGGAGCTCTCTCCCTCCCTTCTTGCTGATACTTGAGACCCTAGGGGTAAATGTTCAGCACAGTATGCCGGCACTGAGCTGAGCAACTCATTACTTGTATGGGGAAGAGAATGCAACTAATCCTCATATGTTGGAAATATAACCCTGGATGTCATAAGACACTGTTCTTTTCCACAGACAGAATTAAAATGAGCTGGAGAGAAAGTAGGGAAAAAAGCCTCAAAAGCATTTTCCAATTTTCCTTCTTGGCATTGGTGGACTGAAATTCATTTCTTGACTGTGGCCAGCCCACCAGTCTAACTCAGTTTTCTATTTCCAAAGCAGGTCACTGCTAGCCACTTCAGAAAGTGCCTGTTAAGGGCAGTGTTAGAGACTGATCTAGGTATTAGAGGTCAGTAAAATAAATTGCATCAGTTCTGTAAAATCTTTGGAGTCATAAGATGCAGGGCCAATTTTTTTCAACTGTACAAGAACATTTCTCCACAACACCTTCTCCCTAGAGAATGTGAGGATGTTTTTCAGTCTGTGTGTTTCAAACATGCACTGCAATACTAGATAACAACTTCTGCATTAGGTTGCTAACCTGTTTCTCGGTCTTTCCTGCTGCAGCAGGAAAGACATCAAGCACCAGCTATTCTTCAGCACATCAGCTACACCAGGCAAGCAGTTCATTCGTCACTAAACAGCCCATGTTATGATACACTGTGAAATGTATCCAAAAGGATTTAGACTTGCAGTTTAGATGGGTATATCAGAGCAATGGACAGAAGAGTGCATGCGCCTAACCACATTAATTTCAAACCAGATCCTTTAAATTCAGTGGCACAGGTTCACACAAACAAACCCTGAGTACATTAGCTGAATGTAGTCATAGTATTTGTCTTGGACTGTAACAGACTGTGTAGACCACAGTAGACTGAGTAATACTGAAAGGTCGCTCTGTTGTCAAAAAAGGCTGGGGGAGCTCTGCCCTCAGCACCTTTGCGACAACCAGCAGTGCTGCTCTGAAGAAGAAACCCTCCATTTTCTGCTATGATTTTTGAGCTTGCAGTCAAACATTATCTACAGGCAGCATGTATGTGGGACATCTCTTTAAAGGTGGAAAAATTATTTTTGAGGCAGCAAGAACGAATCTTGAATATAAGCACCAAAAGTGGAGTGTAGGTGGGTTTTACTAAAAGACAGAGCTGTCACGTTTCTTTCTTTGTTGACTCAAGATTATTCAAAGAATATTCATAAGTTAAAATATAATCTCTTTTCTGTTTTTTTACAAGTTTAACAGTGTATGAAAAGGAAGGGAAATTAAAAATCCTGGAAAATGTTGACTGCATGAGACTAGTAGCCTGGTAGCTGCTAGTATTTTGGACAGCAGATATTTTACGTCAACACCTCCCCATATTGTATGTCAACAGTATAGAAATAGAGGCATTAGTTAAGCTTTCTGTTTGGTAAAAAAGAGTGGAAGTACGAAATTATGGTTTTGCTCCATGTACTCTGTCTTTGTGGCACTGTTGGCAAGCATGAAAGCTGTAATTTTCATTAAAAGACTCATTCAGATATTTGGCAGCAATTATATTATTCCTTGAAAAACTCAGTCACAAACAGAAAATTAACCCAAAAAGCAGTGCTCATATTATATTTAATTTAATTTTTGTTATTTATCAATGGTACAAAAAGAAAGAAGAACCTAAAAGGACATAGTAAATAAATCAATGAATAAATAAACTACATCACAAGGCAATAAGATAGTAGTGACTATGGAGGGTAATAGTTCACTCTCTATTTTTATACCAATAATGTAACAGTATAAAACCAAGTTAAGACCTACAGCAAAATCCATTTAAAAAATAGGAAAAAAAAATATCCAGACTACATGGAGAACTTGGAGAAATAGCAATACACTTACAGTATGGTAAAAATTCTGACTATAGCTGATGATAACATTGGAGGAATGTATATGCATCCATTTGCCTGTGGGTCTGCATATATGTTTATGCACATATAATATCTAGTTCTTATAATAGTGGAACTGAAGACTGTCGGCTAAAAGCAGAGGAACTTATGATGTATATAAAGCACTTACAACAAGCAAAGATTCATGCTCTATTTTTCCTACTTAAGGATCTAAACTGACATAAAATAAGTACTTCAAGAGACACCATTTTTCAGCTGGAAGATTCTTAGTAATGGGCTATTAGTCAGATCCAATAAATAACAATAATAGTCATTTGCATGCTGTTGCAGTACTATAGACATAGTGCACTTACCAGGAAAAAAAAAAGCTAACATTTTTCAAAAGTCTTAATTCAAAGGAACTCATACCAAGCCATGTGACCTTGAGTCACTCCACAACTCTGAAATTTCACTCTGAAATAATCATTCAAGCAAACACCTAATCCCAAGAAATTTAACAGAAACTGCAGTTAGCAACAGGTAAAGCCCTAGTGATGCCTCAGGTTTTAGCTTTAATATTTTTCAGATTCTGTGCTGCTTTAGAGTGTAGTTCTGATCTTCTTATTAGGGAATAGTAAGCTCTCTTCACAGAGTATATAGCCAAAACAATTGCTTCTCTAGCTGGGGACCAAGGACAAATGATCCAAATTTTAGGCCCAAGAGCATAAACAATGTAGACTGAAGAAAAAAAAAAACAAGGATGGGGCTTCATAAGCTAAAGCTTTAATTGGACAATTAGCTCCAATATGCTAATGGACTAGAATTTATAAAAGGGCAACACCCCATGCCCAGTCATCCATTTTGTGACCATTTTGTGACTATCTTGGGTGTAGCCCTGGCCAGGCCATACTGCCCAAGGTGTATCCAGTGAGGCCTTCTAATAAATACCTGCTTTATCTCTGTCTAGCCTCTGTTCCAGGTGAGCCTTCACAAGGCGCCACTAGAATGTCCTCACAAACACTGTGAAGAAGTTGGGAGCTCTTGTACAGCTTTCAGGAAAATGGCTTTCATGAAAACTGAATTGTGAATTTTTATATTGTAAATTATAGCATAGACCAACACTGATATCCATAAAAGAAGAAATTTCAAAATAGTTAAAAATAAAAGCTTTTAGAATGAACAACACCCATTATTTTTCACATATTGCAGTCACTAGAAGAGTGTACATTCCAAAATCCCGATATCCCGATGCTGTCCATTTCACAAAAATCTAAACATTGTAAAGCAAAATATTTTTTTGTATGTATGAATGCAGAGATTTTTTTTTTTTTTTTTTTTTTTTGTGTTAAGGAGTTTGAGAGGGAAATAATAACATACTGTTTGTTTTTTTTTTAATCAGTGTCTTTACTCTTACTCCCACATGTGGTAAAAAAGGTACACTATTAGGAGCCACTGCTAAATCCACTGAAACAACCAGACAATATGAATATTACTTGCCACAACAAAATACATGTTTTCAAGATAAAATAGCCTACATGTTCTAAAGTAACCCACATATAGCAAAATTATGACCCTGCTATATTTATACACATGGGTGCAGTTTTCACACACTGTTATAGTCTCACATTGTATATCTTTAAATCATGCTGCAAAAGTTTCTGTCTTCCCCTAATGTCGGCTCTAATTTAGGATGAACAACTACTCTCATAAAGAAAAACTGCTGCTGCTGCTGTTTATTAGGCTGCAGAAAGGTCTCGCTGACTAATGTCCCAGGATTAAATGAATGTGGAATAATAAGAGCTGATTTATTTGTGCTCCAGCAGGATAAAGCTGCCACTGATTTTACAAGAAACTATTCATCTGAGGGCTACTACAGCTAGTAAATTGTGGCTGTTGCTGAAATTAGTCTCCAGGCCTTCGTACAATCTACAGAGTGAAGTAGCAATGCGGTAATAAAGCTATTGTGAGTACTTGATGCATTTAAAAGGTCCCACTTTCATCCCAGTCTCAAGGGATTCTAGAAGTCAGCTTTCAGAGTTTGCCATCAGAATGTCAACTGGCCTTTGCCTACAATTCACATTTCTACACTGGGAATGTATGAAAATTAAAAATGTATACCTGACAAAAAGGAAAGGAAATTTCAAGACTGTGGGGGTTGAGCTCCTTTGGTTTTTTTCTTCTCACAGATTGGACAAATGTTTTCATTTCAGAATTACAGTGGGTACACAGGTCTACATCCAGAGCAGAAATTTTATTAAGACAAGGATAGTGAATCCTTAATAAGATAGCAAATAAACCTTTCTTTAAGACTTCCTAAAAATTTTTTGATATTTGCACTAAGATAATAATAAGCTAAAAATTACCCAAATCATATTAAAGGAAAAAAAATTAAAATGGCTGAACAGTAAGGAATTACCAGAGCCCTTTACAAAGAAGAAATAGTGCGAAATTATGTAAATAAAAACTTAAAAGTGAAAACCATACTTATACAGGACTGGGAGCATTATACCCTGATCCAATAAAGGGCTGAAAAGTAGTATGTTAGATAGACAATTACAGAGATATGAATGAGTGGCTGAGCCCTATGCAGAACCCCCATATTGAGAATAAAAGTGAAAGCCATTTCATGACATTTTTAAATCTCAACACATAATTTTTATTTAAAATTAATTACATTTTTTCATCTGTCAGAAACATTTATTCCAGACTAAAAATCAGATTATATTTCTGCAATAAACTTTGATTCTCTGTCTTGTATGTATTCTCTGAATAAAATACAATCTTCATGATTGTCCCAGTCCGCAGTTACGAAATCCACTCATCTGGAATAAATCAACATGCGTGTTCTACATGCATTGGTATATTAAAATGTGGTAGCCCCTCTTTCTTTCACAGGAAAACTTTGTTGGTGGTACTGCTGTAGTAATCTTGGCATAATATACATTTCTGTGGAAATGAGCATGAGCAGCGCACACCATCTGAAACTCCAACATTAGCTCTCACAACTTGTTCTGAAATATCAATTTGATTGTCACACAAAGGGGTCACACAACCACACACACTTGAACAAATAGAGCACACACATAGAATAAGTACAATCTTAAAATTTACAGCTGAGAGATAACATGTCCTGAGAAGAATTCTTCTACTTCCGTTTACCCTTCTTACTATTTTTGTTGCCTATTTCTGAAATGAAGGCAAAAGTATATGGGATCTATTTAGGTTTTAAATGAAAATTTGGGCGGGGATTTCTTCAGATAAAGAACATCCATTAGTGAATTATTCTGAGATATTGAACAAGCTGTGAGTGTCCCCTATCTCCAGTTCAGCTTTGCTAGATAACACTTCTCACCTCCAGTGTATTTCATTTCTTTGAATTGTTACTATAGTGACAAATTTTATCCATAAAATATATTGCTCTCAGCACTAGAGCTTTTTGTTTTCAAATGAAAGGTTATCAACTTTTTCTTTTTATGCAATGCTTTATAATTGAGTGTTATGCCTCCCATCTTCAGCTATCCTATCCCTACTTTCAGGCATAGTCAGCCTTTACTACATATTATAAATATTTCTCATGGTGTATACTTAATAGTGCCAAAAGCCCCACAGGGGAGGACTATTGTGAAGACAATACTATAGGTTTAAGTTCCTTTTCAGGAGGGGAGGTGAGAGTGATCCATATATTTGAATGCCAGCACACGCGATAATCATAGGAAAAGTTACCACTGCCTCGAAGCTGAACATTTTGGTACAACTGAGCCATTCATATCCAGAAAACTAAGATTTTTCTAGGTTCTTAGGTACTAAAATTATTGTTACCAAACTCAATTCAAATTTCTAAACTTATGATCTGGTTTTATACTAAAAAAAGGCAACTTTTTTTTTTCTGTAAGTCGTCTGCCTTCAAGAGCTTTTGAACATCTAGTTGTTGCAAATGAACAGGAAAAAAGCATTTGGAGGAAGGGAAGAAATGCAAGGAAATACACAAGAAGATACTGACAATAAATACCAAGGCATCCAAGGAGGGAAAAATAAACTTAGCACACTACTTAGTCATGTTGTTATTTGGTGTAGTCCATGACAGAGCACATTTTAATGGAGATGTCAATGCACACATTACACCAACAAAGTACTATAACTGCTGTTTAGAAACTCAGAGATAATAGTATGAATATAGCCAAAGAGTCAACAGTGGTTTCAAATCCTTCTAGCTGCTCTCTTTTTCTCCCCCCTACATTTTTTCCAAGCATTTCTTTGTTAAAAAAAAAAAAAAAAAAATCAAAACACAAAAAAACCCACTAAACAAACAAACAAAAAAACCCACCAAACACCTACATATTTCATCAAGAAAATTTTTCAGTTATAACCAAGTGATGCTGAACGAGTATAGCAGACAAACCAACTCTAACACTGAGGGGCTGGGGAGGTGGGATGTGGAGTGTTGTCAAAGGAAAGCCCTTACAGTGTTGTTTTCAAAAAGCAAAAAAGTGAAAAAATCTGAGGGATTCCTTATTAGCTTTTGGCATTGGATTTTTACATAAGATAATCACAGTTACAGAAGCATGTATTTTCTCCATCATTCATTAGGTGCAATGTTGGTTAGTGATCATCTTTGTTATCTTGTCAGAATAAAACGGCTTCTGAATTAGATGCTGCTCTTTTATTGAAACTGAAAGGATAAATTAACTTCTTAAAACTCATTTGTAACTCTATCTGCACCCAAAGTAATGAGTAATGCTCAGCACAGTGTTTTATCAGTTTATCACCTGTGGTCGTATTTAGTTCTGTTCAAATTTTTGTGCCATATCTAACATCAAGATAAAGCCCTAGGTCTAGGGAAAAGAGTCTGCCTGTATTAGGTAAAGTTATTAATTACTGGGGGTAAAAAAATTGAACTTCTCTTTCTCTGAATATCAAGGATTCCAGCAAGGAAGAGCATTACTTTCCTCTCTGTGCAAAGCCTTTCAGACAGAAGAGTCCAAAAGCATCTACTCTCAGAGAAACCTCTCTCAGTCGTGATTCAAGCTGCTACTTCTTCACAATGTTTCTCTTATTTCTGTCTGTTTTCCTGAGATGCTTTCTTTGCTTCTCATTTTTTTCCTATTTTTTCTCACAACAATACTTTGATTACACATTAAAAATAAACATGATGAACAATGTATGGATATTCATACATAAAGTTCAAATATTTTTGTGGCACTAGATTTGCTGAAAATAGCAACAGATGTTTTTGGAGTATAATCTGCTCCTATATCTCAGAGAGTTCTTGACATTTCATACTATATTCTTGCTGACTTTAACACACAAACATAGAAGATTTCAGGAACAATTTGTTGTATATACACAGCACTGACAAAGTTTAATATAAGAAATTAGGTATATTCATTAGGACAATTAATAAATATTTTCCTCTGGTAAATATTGAAGGATAATAATGTAAGGAATTTGAATTACGGTGGTTATGTAAAGAGGAAATTCAAGGCACAGCCCTGTTCTAACTGGATGTCAGGGTTGTGCTTGTGTGCTGTCATCAAGCCCCCAGGTCATCCAGGAGAGCTTCAGTCAGTTGCTGCACAGGTGTGAGAGCAGACAGATGTAAGGCATGGTGATGGACTCCACTTCCAGCTGCCTTTGTGACAGGGAGATCAAGAAGCATTCAGACAGTTGTCTCAGGCATACAGTGTGACCCTTGGGGATGGTCCTGTGCTGGGCCAGGAGCTGGACCCAATGATTCTTGTGGGTACCTTCCAACTCAGCATATTCTGTACTTATGTGAAAATATTTGACTAAATGCTACAGGACACTTCAGGAAAATTTTGGAATCTGGAAGATTCCCCCATCAACTGTGCATAGGTCAGCTGATGCTCACTATTTAAACATTTACATGTGTTGATAATTATCCAGGCTGGAGATTCCAGCTATCCAGACAGCTTTGGCAGCATGTCTGACCAAACTGCACCTAAATGAGAACCCACTGAATTGCAAATATATGTCCTGCTGATACAGAAATAGCCGTGTAGGATGGCCTTTTCTCCTGCCTATTTGTGCATGTTTCTGTTCTAGATGGCTTAAGATAATCAATAGCAATGGATGGATTGTACATACTTTGGAGCTCTCATACAGAACCACTAACCACATGAATAATAAGAATTCTTCAGAACAGTTTAGGGAGTCTCAGCTGATCCAGCAAAGAAGAAGGAAGTCTCCCCAATCCAGATAATTCACTCTTGGGTTCAAGAGATTCAGTTCTACATGGGATTGCCTAACTTTGCAAAAAGAGAATAAAATCAGTTAAAAAAAAAAAACAGTGTGGCCATGATTGACTGTTGAACAGAAAAAACCATTTGCTGGAAATCCATCCTAGAGTCTAGGAACTCATACTGAAAGATGGCAGCACTGAGTGGGTAAGCATCAAGTCTAAAATATTTTTTCTAAGATTATCCTTCCAATATTATTTCTGTAGGCTTTACCTAGATAAAAGTCACAGCTAATCTTTTCTGATATATCCTGAAAATTAGATGGAGGAGCGTTCATAACGCCACAAAAGGACAATAAAAACCTATTAGATTACTTCATGAGAACTTGATAATGACTTTTTGTCAAACTTCTCACTAATAGTTCTAGATGGAATATTTTTGTTGTTCTTCAAATTAGTTACTTTTGCAACTTTTTTTTCCTTGAGAACACAAATTTAGATTGTTTCCTTCCATATTTAAATCCACACTTTTTTTCAATTTATTATAGACTAAGAACATGGTATTTTGTTAGCATTGAGTAGGAAGCTGTTCATCTTAAGTGAAATTCAAGTAATATTGAACTCAACTGAAAATGTCCTATAGAGAAGATTTCTCATCTCAACTCTTTATAGCATTTTCAAATAAATTAAGAATGAGAAAATCAGTCTGGCAAAAAAAGCTACTGACAACAGTTTTATGGAAATATCTGCTCAAGCTTGTAAAGGAATCTCCTTCCAATCAGTTTCAAACTCTGTTCTAGATTTTAGGGGCATGTTGCTCATATTGTGGCAAACTTCTGGAGAAGAGCATTTGGAGACGATGTCTGCAAGGGATTTCCAACAGAAATCTGAATAATTTTTTTTTTACTTTATAAATTTACAATTATTAATAATACATGGTTGACTGTCTACTGTTTCAGTTAATATCACAGTATTGCTAAACATAGCCTGGATATTAATTTCTGTCTAATAAGCAAGAAAACAAAAACAAGCTGCTTTTTATAATGCAGGGATAAAACAGGTCAAAGAAAATTCAAATTCTTACAGCTGTGTGATCAAGGTCAAAGACAATGAAAGAAGAAAAAAGTAATATGGACACTGTGAAACTATAGTATGATTAAAATCTCATTTTACATCAAGGAAATTGCTTGAACACAAATAGAACCTCTTCTAGCTAACTTTTCACTCTGTAAACCTTTTAGATGTTCTTGGAATGTTTGATGAAATTTTCATCCCCTGTACAATAGCCTTTTGTAGCTTTTCTTATTAGTGTGGACCTGCAGCCTGCCAGCATTAAACATTAATCCTCTGCATAATGAAACTGTGAGAATGGATTTCTATGAAATTTTGCACATTTGTTAGTCTGGTGGGGAAGATGCTCATTTTCATGTCTGGCTTTTCAAGGTTCTCTGATTAAAAAAAGCATCCCTAAACTCAGGATTGGTTAGAAACTGGGAATAGTTGCTTTTACCCTTATTAGTGTTAATGTTTTGGGTTGATATTTAAGGAAAAAAAAATTTAAATTATTCAGTGGGAAATATTTAGGTTCAAATGAAGCACATAGCATGTAGTGAAATTATGCGCAACTCACACTAGGCACAGCAGTACTATATGACCAGCACTGTCCATGTATGTGCAGGCGATAATTCACAAGTACAGCATAGCGCAGAACTGATTTTCTTTGCATTTGTACAAATCTAGGGTTTTTTAGATATAAAAACTAACAGGATCTACACATGACCACAGTCTCCAGGCTTAAGAGAGATGGGGGTAGGGGTGGGGCATATCCCAGATTTTAAGGCTTAGCCTATTTGACTTCACATTAGCAACATGCAGATGAGGGATTGCAAGTTGAAGTCATATTCACCTGGGAGGAGACATTGAATGAGAAAATAAAGGAAACTACAGACTAGGTGAAACTACATTGAGTTAATTTGCTCTGTTTCAGTAGCCAGAAAGAATAAAAGCTCTTTTATCTGACTCTCCTCATGGATGGATATGTCCAGGTGAATTTGTGGTTAAATGCAGCCAAGATGATGATACTTTCAGCCTGTCTTCTGAAGACATTATCCAATACCTTCAGCAAGAGGCAAGAGCTATTCCTGAGATAAGTACTTTTGGCTTCAGCAAGCATCTTCCATGAGTCAAAGAATATTCCAGAAAGGAAGCAAAATCTGTCTCTCTATGCATTGAAGAGCACTTGCATCATTTTTGTCACCAACATCCCAAGTAACCTTTCCTGTAAATGAAAAAAAAGAAGTCACTGGATTTGACATAACTGATGGAAATGGTGATTTTAGAGTATAACATTAGCATACATATATCAATATTTTCTCCAGTCGGGCTTTAAGCATATCTCTAATCAGTTATACACACTGTTACCTAATATTGGCATACAGACCCAGTGCATTATAAATGCAAATATAGACATACGTTTTATTAACTCCTGAGTGAATCTCAAAGTGTTGGTCCTGAAATGCTTTCTTTGAGAGCAATGGATGGTTTTTCAAATTTCTTCAAAGTCTCTAGGGCAGAACAGATCAATGTAAAATTTTGCAAATGTCTAACAGAAAACACCTAAAAATGCTGTAATAATCTGAGAAGTAAAACAAGTGTCCAAGGTGTTAGAGAATTAACCTGCTGTCAAACTGATTCTGAGTACAGGTGAGGAATTAGCAAGAATTGCATTTATTCAGGATTGAATGGGATCTGCCAGTTGCAGCTCCATCTCGGAATTCTTTTGCACATCTTATCAATGCTTAAAAAGACATTTTAAAACCAAAATATAGCTTCTAGAGTTACAATAGCAGCCAAAGATCCCTTCCTTTAGACAAGACAACAATAAAAAGCAGCCACTAACTAGTGCTCTCAGTGCCCACCAGTGTGAGGTATGACTGCCTAAAACATACAGAGCCCACTACACTTTCAGTTTCAGTAAGGGTAGTGATGACCTTTTGGATGGAATTCTCATGCCTTTTAGAGTCAAGGGACTTAAGATGACCAAGTTTCAAATCATGGGCTGCTTCTCAGGTTTCAAAAATCACGAGCTCCTGCTTCAAACAAATTAAAATATGCAAAAGATGGAAAGAATGCAAATACCACATAAAACCACCAAACTGATGACTAATGCAATGTCTTTTGTTGTTCATAGTCTTTTGAGTTATAACTCCTTACTTATTATGCTTAATTCTCTCCATAATCATTCAACACCACCTAGCTTGTTCCTACATTCACTGTCATGTATTTTCCTATCAATGGAGCTCATTCACCCACACTGGCCTTCTAAAACATTTCCTTTCCCCTTTAATTTATGAACAGAATGGTAGGATACTAAAATAAATAGTCAAATAGGTAATTTATTTAACTTAGTTATTTTGCTTCTTAGCAATCAAAATATGGTTGTTTAGGGGAAATTTCACTGAGCAGCTTTCTTGACCAGCTCAAGAAGGAAAGACATGTCAAAAAGAAAATCTTAGCAGAAAATTTGCATAACAGCTATTTAAAATGGACAAAATAAGAAAGTGAAGAGGAAAAAGAAAGGTAAATAAAATCAGAATTAAACCCTGTGGTTTAGGATATCTGAATTTAACATTGCAGCATGTAGCTGATTGCTAAGCAGCAGGAATGTAGCAGCACCTGTCTGCAAATGTCGAGAATTGCCACTGTTAAATTTGATTTCAGTCATTTAATAAGTATCAGTGAGAATCAGAGATACTGATATACTTCAGTGTTGTGGAATAAAAAGGTATTTATTGGCAAGTGAAATAACTAAATGGGTCAGTTTCTCAATTCCAGTTTCAAGTCACAATAAACATACTTGGAAAGTATCTCATTTTTTGTGATTGTTCACCTCTGTAATATAAGATTAGTGAACTTCAGATTACCACAGAGGAGTCACACCTCTGTGTGAATCATTTATTAAAATGGGAAAGTATTGGAGGGAGAGACTTTCTGGAGAGGATTTCTATGGACAGAATGATATAAAATGACAGACTGCAGATTTGACAAGACACTGGATATGCTCAATAGAATTTCCCCACTAGCATGTGTAAATCTAGGTAGTTGACTGTATTGGGTTGGCAAAAACGAGCTTCAGTAGCAGAGCAGGACTATAGGGGTGGCTTCTGTGAGAAGCTGCTGGAAGCTTCCACTGTGTCCTTTAGGGCCTTTGCCAAGATGGCTCAAAGAGAGAGTCACTGGGCTGGGCCAAGGCTGGGCCAGCATCTCTGTATCTCATTTTAAGATATTTAAGGAGAACCGAAAAGAAGGTCTTGGGCAGCTGTAATTGTGGCCAGAGAAGAGCACGATGAGCACACGTGAGAGGAACATCTCTGCAGACACCAAGGCCAATGCAGAAGGAGAGGAAGGAGCTGTGCCCATTGAGGAGCCCCACACTGGAGCTAGCAGATGCCTGAGAGGAGGCTGTGACAGAGCAGGCTCCAGGCAGGGACCTGCAAATCTGTGGATAGAGAAGCCCATGCTGGAGCAGGTTTCCTTGTTGTACTTATGACCCCAAGAAGGACTCAGGCTGGAGCAGCCTGTCCTTGAAGGACCACAACCCATGAACAGTCACCTGCATTGGAGTAGTTCATGGAGAGCTGTCTCCTGTGGGAGGGACACCGCACTGGAGCAGGGGAAGGACTTCCCTCCCTGAGCAGCGGCAGGAAGCACATGTGATGAACTGACCATAATCCCCATTCCCTGTCTCTTTGCATCACTGTGGGGAGGAGGTAGGCCTGGAAAGGAGTCAGGGGGAGAAAAAAGTGTCTTTAAGCTCTGTTTTTACTTCTTATTATCTTGCTCCAATTTTTGTAGTAAAAAATTCAATCATTACATCTAATTCCAGCCTGTTCTGCCTGTGATGGCATTTGACAAGTAGCCTCTCTCTATCCCTGTCTCAATTGATAAACCCTTTGTTATATAGTCCTTCCCCTGTCCAGCCACAGAAGGAAGTGAGAGATTGCCTTGGCAGATCCTTGCATCCAGACAGAGTCAAGTCACTCCAAAACTTGCACCAATGTTGAGGGCAGGAAGAAATGTTGACATCTTAGTAATAAAATTATATGGATATTCTTAAAAATATTTAATATTTTTATATAATAGAGTGTAAAATAGAGTATATATTTTATATACTCTTTATATATAATTATATATATATTACATATATTATATATTAATATAAATATATAATAGGAGTATATATTTTTTATATAATAGAGTATAAAATCTTTGTTAAAAATAGAGAAGAATCTATGTTTTCTTAATTTGCCATCCGCAAAATCATTTGTTTTTAAAGAGAGAGATCATACTAGAGGTCTCTAGAGAAAATGAAAAATACAATCCTAATGGACAAACCAGACAATTAAAGTTTTGTTACACTGTATGGCACATCTAAGTAGCCATCAATACCTGCAAATTAAAAGTCATCATTTCAGTACAACACAGAGGCTCATGGAGTTAAGCATATTGGCAGTGTGCAGTTCATACCAGTGCCAGAAAGGAAAATCCTACCACTTGCAAGACTACTGAAAATCATGTAAAAAGCTGCCAATATTCAGCTAATCAACCACTCCAAGCATATGTGTAATCAGAAGAATTACTTATTAAAACAAAAGATACTAAAGAACACATGTGCACAATAGGGCTTTTGGCTCCAAATACAAGTGATAAAATTGTCCAAATCACCATAAAGATTTGCTTCTTTCACAGAATCATAAAATCATGGAATCGTCCAGGTTGGAAGGGACCTTCAAGATCATTGAGTCCAACCATCCACCCAGCATTACCACAGCACCTCCTTAACCAACAAACCACATCAGTGACAGATCCAGACTTCTCTTGAACAGCTCCAAGGATGGTGACTCCACCACCTCCTTGGGCAACGAATTCAATGCCTGACCACCCAAACAGTGAAAAAATTGTTCCTTATATCTGATCTGAATCTCACCTTAGTTTCAACCTAAGGCCATTTCCTCTGGTCCTCTCACTGCTGGCACAGTAGTGGAAACCCCACCTCAGCACACCCTCCTTTCAGGGAGCTGTGGAGAGTGATGAGGTTCCCCCTGAGCCTCCTCTCCTCCAGACTAAACAAACCCAGACCCCTCATAAGACATGCTTTCAGGTCCTTTCATGAACCTTGTTGGTGTCCTCTCCAGCACTTCAAAGTCCTTTTTAAAGTGAGGGGCCCAGAAGTGAACAGAGGATTTGAGTTGTGGCCTCTCCAGTGCTGAATAAAGAGGGACAATCCCTGCCCTGGTCCTGCAAGCCACACTATTCTTGATACCAACCAGGATGCCACAGAGCTTCTTGGCCACCTGGATATATTGATTCATGTTCAGCCAGCTGTCAGCCAGCACTCCCAAGTCACTTTCTGCCAAACTCCAGCCACTCCTCCCCCAGCCTGTATCACTACATGGGATGGTTGTGACTCGAGTGCAGGACACAGCACTTTGCCTTGTGAAACCTCAGGGAGCTGTTCCTCAGCCCATTGACTGAGCCTGTCAATGTAGAAATTCCCTATCCTCAAGCAGATCAATTCTCCCACCTAATTACCGAGAGTCCACTCAATGCCCACATCCGAGTCATCAGTAAATGCTGTTCCTAATAGACTTTTTCTATAGATACTGGAAAGTTTGGGTGAGTGTCATTCTTAAATGGCCCTATTAAGTACACTTCAATAGAGAGAGATAGTTGTTTATAGTAGCCAGATTTCTGCCCCACCATAGTTTATTACTTTTGACATGACTGGAAACCATGCAAGCTTTCTTCACATGATCAGTGATTGCACAGCAACTGAACATTCAGAATGGCCCAATTTCTGCCATCAGCTTTGTCAGTTACATAGCTAACAGACCCTATATTTGTATAGCTCTCTGTCTTCAAATGTTTTATGTAGCATCTTCTCTCACTGAATTAAACACTACCCTAAAAGTCTAATCCTTATTTATGATAAGATCCTTTTCACCTCTGTTCATAAAGTATGTACTCATTTAAATGTCCCTCTACTCCTTGTCAAAGTATAGAGGAGACTTAGCACAAATGAAAAGCTATTCCTAAATACACAAAGAGATGAAGTGACTGAGTAATGTATTGAAATCATTTCCCCAGTGCTGCAGAAGAGATACACATATATCCCCTTCTCCTTGGGTGTCTATTGCTACCTGCACATGAACATTCATTTGAATTCTTTTCTTCTTTAAAGGGCTTCCTCCACACAGTTATCATATAGATCACAAATAATAGCTGAAAGAGACTACTACTGGGTTTGTTCCCACGGACCATTATAAATAAGGACAGTAGTTGAAAATCAATATCATCATTAGGTCAAGGGCACTTGATAGTGCAGAGCCAGAAAGTGTGTCTTGCTCACCTTTACACAGAATAGCTGGAGAGGTAGAAATTTCTGCTTATGTGAAATTCCCAAGCCTTTGTGATGAAGTTACTGTATTGTACATATTTCTACAGCCAGAGTTCTTTGGTCATTTAAACCATGAAGTACTTTTGCCGCTGATTTGGCTGTTATGAGAAGAAAATTACCCGTAGAGACGTTCTGAGTAGCTAAGCATTTTGCATACATAATGGCGGTAAAAGACGTAAAGAAAAGTGGTAAGAATGAAGTTTATTAAATGTCAGTACAAGCAGGTTTATTTTCTATATTACTGCAAGGAATTCATAATCTTCTAAACTAAAGGGATATAAGCCTGTCAAGATAAACACTCACAGAATCTGGGATTTGCAGAATCAGATGGAAAATTTTGAACAAAATTTAAAATTACAAAGGCAAATAACACAAAACTTCTTAACCTCCCCTCAGTGTTGTCAAGAAGGAAGCATATGCATGAAGGGAAGTAGGTCTTGTTATTGAAATAATTTTTCCAGGATCTGTGATGAAGGCAGAGGGCAGAGAGTCAGCCCAGAATCGTATTTGCCATGCTGGTGCACAGCAGGACCTAGAAAGTGGCACAATGACTGCAGTCCTCCCAGGCGTCTCCTGAGATGGACACTTCTAAAGCAGTGCTTCTCAAATGCATGATCCTGTATGTATTCATTACATATCTGTGCTCCTCTGCTGTTCTTCAAAGGAGCTGAGTCACCAGGCAGAGACAGCTCCTGATGGACTTCAAGTAAGGATTGGAGCACAGTCCTGTGCTCAAGGGAAGTACATAAGGTGGCCCGAATGCTTCCTCCTTCAGCTAGTGCTGTCCAACCAAACTGGTAGTAAGCTACATATATCATGGGCAATGCCATTCTCAGATGACCATATGAAATGCCAAGGAAATCATTCCTGTGATGTCCAATGGGTTTTGATTTAACCTTTCAGTCAGCTCAGCAAGACACAGGAACACATTGGTCAAGGAACAATAACGACTCTTCCTACTTTGAACGAGACAGTTCTTTTTACTGAATGAAAAAGGTAATTGAGGCATTAAGATACTTCCTCCCACTTATATTTTTTGAAAAATGAATGAACCTTTTGTTTTCTAGGGTTATTGAGCTTTATACTCTAATCATATCATTGTAGCTCCCTCAATATGCACCACATCACCTCTGGAGACAGAGAAACAAATATGATTTAAAAGACTTTGAGATTTGTATTGGTACTTTTATTTTTTATTTGCTTTCATGAACATCACGGCAGCTAAAGGTCTGTCAGCATTTCCATTAAAAAACTAAACTTTCAGCAGTTTATATCTCAACTGTAAAAATTCACTTCGAGCTGCACCTGGGCAAACAAATCTTTAATTGAGGAGTAAATCAGGATTCTTTTTTTTCTTTTTTGGTTCGTTGGTTATTTTTTGTTTTATTTATTTCATGCATTTAAAAGGAGTTTTGGTTATTTGAAAGTTAAGTCAATGCAACTCTAAAAATAAAGAGATAAGCAATTTAAGCTGCATAAAAAAGGTTGCTTTCCAAAGAAAGTTTTTCAAACAAGCTATAGGAAACTACAACAAATATACTTTGGCATTTTAAAAATGACAACAAAAAAAAAAACCAGGATGATAATTAGTTTATCATCAAAGTTCTCAAAGACTTTGAGAACTTTGATGTTCTCAAAGTTCTCTGAAGACTTTTTCACATTAAGGTGCACAACTCAACAATTGGCTAATTATCTGCTCATAAAGCATGACTGTAGAACATTTTCATGTCTTTAATCAATGTAATGCTTTATGCAGCTTCCAAATTTCTTCATTCCATCTTCTGCCTTGCTTAGATATAGAATACAAATTCTATACAAACATCTCCTCATGTATGGAAGAAGATGCAGGTGTGTAGGTGCACAGGGAATTACCCCCAGAGATTTCAGGTGGGTAAAGTTACCTCATATCATTTGCAGTTGCTATATGTCGCATATGTAGCAGCTGCAGGCAGACCTCCCAGCTACTTGCAGCCATTGTGTGGTTGCATTCAAAGCAATCCAGCTTTTCCATTCAATGTACTTTGCAGAGCAGAGAGGCAAACTGACAGTAAGACAAACACAACCCTAAGGACTGTTGGTTTAGCTCAGACAGATGTGGCACCCAAAGTGATACAAAGCTGGAGATATAAAGTTGGAGCAGACCAAAAAAGCATTTAAAAATCCCTCAGGCAAAGAGGAGAAACACACGAGCACAAATGGCAGAAGTGTCTGAACAATAGTGGAGTAATTAAGAGAAAAAACATCTTATGCTTTGTCATCATTACTCAGACTACAGCAAAAAAGTACAGACGTAATATAAACAGCTGTTGAAAGCTGCTTTGCACTTCTTTCTACATAGGTTCTTATCATGAGACAAGAAAAAGATTTTTTCTTTGAAACTGAGACCAAAGACAGTGAGCAGACATGGGTGTGTTGATGTATGTGCAACCTCCTCTTAAAAATTGTCTACCACAGGTCTTCTGAGACAGAAACTATTTTCAAGGTAATTAATCAAAGTAGACAGGTAGAAATGGCAGCTGCTGAAGTACAAGCATACAGATTTACAAGCAGTAGTTGTGTAAGAGGACCTTAGTGAACAACGTTTAAGAGAGCCCAGTGAGTTCTCCGCACTGAGCTGATGGATTGGCAACATATGCTGTTTCACACACAGCTTAGCTTATATGAAATAATTCCCCAAACAGCAGAGCTGAGCACAGACCGTCATGAAACTAAATAAGCATGGGAGACATATAGCCTTTCCTTTTGTAACTGAAGTTACTCATGGTATGAATTTGCACATCCAGGTAACCAGGGCAACTACCAAGCTACAGCTGAAATACAAAGAGCGGATTTATTTCACTACCTTGCTAGCAATACCAGGCAGCAGAGAGACACATGGGGACACAGGCTCCGTTAGGGTTAGTTTGTCCTAGAGCCCTGGGATGGGGGCAGGTTGGGGGAGGGGCAGGCTGCCCACCCTGATGTATCAAAGGTCTTCCTGAGGAAACTATTCAAATATTTCCTCCACATCAAATCTTTCACTTCCAACCCTTTCCTCCCAACCCTCATACACACAAACATATGCACATGTCCTATATGCATAAAATGCCCATTCTCTCCCTTCCTTCCTTTTTTCTTTCTCCACATTCTTTCTTTCTTTCTTTCTTCCTTCCTTCCTTCCACCACTTCCTTCCTTCCTTCCTTCCTTCCTTCCTTCCTTCCTTCCTTCCTTCCTTCCCTCCTTCCTTCCTTCCTTCCTTCCTTCCTTCCTTCCTTCCTTCCTTCCTTCCTTCCTTCCTTCCTTCCTTCCTTCCTTCCTTCCTTCCTTCCTTCCGCCACTTCCGCCACTTCCTTCCTTCCTTCCTTCCTTCCGCCACTTCCTTCCTTCCGCCACTTCCTTCCTTCCTTCCGCCACTTCCTTCCTTCCTTCCGCCACTTCCTTCCTTCCTTCCTTCCGCCACTTCCTTCCGCCACTTCCTTCCTTCCTTCCGCCACTTCCTTCCGCCACTTCCTCTTTTCTCATTTTAAATACCTTCAGTTCCCTGGAACAGTTTAATTCCTGAAAGAGTACTTTTTGGCTTTTATTCCTGGAAGAATAGAAGTCATTAATTTTTTTCAGCTTTTGTTCTCATTCATACACATTGTATTACTTCATAAGGAAAGAAGGTATTTAATACAGTCGGAAGAATTAAAAAGAAAGCAGCCCTTGAATTAGGAAAGAGTATCTACTGGTAAAGAAAGAATTTTCTCCCTTTGCTAATGGCACTTAATCCTGCTTTACATCTTCAATATAAGAACATACTTTTTAACAGTGTGCTAAAAAAATTGCAGTTTCTTTGCATTTAATTCACTGAATGCAGAATGTTTCTGACTCGTTCTTTAGCAACAATCTTCTATATATTATATCTTGTGAATTCAGACCCTGATCTTATTTTTTTCATGTTTTGTTTTCACTTTGTAGTGAACTGCAAGCCAGGATAATGCAACACAGCGTCTAAAATTTCAGTTTTCAATAGCCATATAGGCATGTATTGCTTAACTTAGATTTATCTCAAGCCCTGGATACTGCAGTCCAATCTGAGAATGCATGCAGACAGTAGACATTGGAAAATATGTCCTTGTGTAAACACAATATAGCTGAACCTGTTTGTCAGGATGCAAAGGTGTATGAAAGGACACTGCACTTGGTGCCCCAAAGGGAAGATATGATGTACTACACAAGGCAGAGTATTAATCATAGCTGATATTTCTGGACAATAAAGTAGAGTAATCCTTGTGAACAATCTTTCTTCAAGGATAAAAAGGGAAAATAAGGAACTGGCAGTACTGTATGAAACAACATAGCCTGACATGGGACAAAGCTAGAAGCACCTCAAAAATCTCACATGGAAAACAGCTTAATAACTGCTACATCGTTTATTTGGGCTGGGGTAATTTTTCATCCTATTACATTGTGATTATTATTTTGTTTGAACCACAGGCACCTGGTCTCCCTGTAAAGTTAGCAAACCTGTAGTAAGTGAAAGCGCTTGTCCATTTAGACTTGTAATGTTCACAAGGTTAGACCATTTCTCCCAAAGAGAGAAAAACATTATTACAATTTCAAAACCCCCAGGAATTGGATGTGCAGACAGTGATATTGTTACCCATTCCTACAAGACACTTCAGGTGTTAGACATCTGATATGTACCAGTATCATGTGATGAAAAACAAATTACATGATGTGACACAGCAGGTTCAGTTTTAAAGAAACATTTCTCTTCATAATGAATGCACTGAACCAACCTGGGTTGGCATGTAGTTTTAGGGCAGCAACACTGGGAATGCAGCGGAGGGATTTACTTAAGTTCTGACTACATAGTGGCAGGAGCACTGGAAACGTTCTCTGACCTTGCACAGAAGCAAGTTCTTTTGATTATTAACTCTGCTTTGTAAGTACAGAACCTTTCTAAAAGCAGAAAACTATGTTAAAATAAAGAGAAACGAGATCCTTATATATGTGGGTTGAAAACAGTGAAGACAAAGACGTACAAGAAATTCATTAAACTTCAGCTACACAAAAACCACTGAAAATTCTGACCTCTGAACACCAAAATCAATACTTTAACATTCCCCATGTAAAAGATTGCCATGCTTTTTAGGCTAGAAACCCTGAATTTTAACTCATCTGAGACATAAATACACAGTGCTGGCCACAATTCCCCATGGTCAAAGAAATGTTCCTGGTTTTCATCATTTTGATGGGAGACACCCAAGATAGCCTATAACAGTACTAATGCATCATAGCTAATGCACAGTTTCAGGTTCAAGATAAAAACGATCGCTTTTTTCTTTGGACATATTAAGCGTGTTAGGAAATGGTTTGGATCTGGAACACTGGGTAATACATTGTGACTTTTTGGCCCTTCCTGCTTCTGTTGACAATTCAAGGAGGTCTGGGCAGCATTCAGCTTCCCCTGTTCCTCCTGCCTTCTCCACTGCCTTCTCCTCTCAGTGTTCTCCATCTTCATCCCCTCCCCACTTCCTTTCACATCACCTTCTCTCCACAGAGGTTCCCTGCACAGCAGTAGAGTGCACAGTACTGTCCAAAGGGCAGAAAAGGCTCCCAGAGAAAGGCAGAGGCATGTTGAACACATAGATTGCCACTGCCCAGATTCTGGTTGTTCTTTGTGTGCCCCTGAATTTGACCAGGACTAAGGAGGAGAGCGCCCAGATCTTAGTGTGAGATGGTCTGTTCTCTGACACATCATCAGCCATCACCTTCCAGCTCAGCCTAATCATTGGCCTCATTCCTCTCTTTGGTCATAAACAGACACAAACTGCACCTATGTTTAAAAACAGGTTTTTCTCAAGTGTTGCCAGCAATCCATGATGAAGAAAACAGCAACAAGAGGTGGCACAGTCTGTGCTGAGGATATAACAGATTGCATGTCTGGAGCTTTAGATGGTACCTGAGCCCTTGAAAAGGGATAATGCTCAGTCACAGCCATTTACTGAGTGAAGGGCTTGTTATAAATGAAGAGGGGAGTCTTAAATGAACATCTGTCTTTCTCTGGCCTCTGGCAGTCAGCAGTACTTTTACTGAGGTGGCCAGCACCCCAAAACCCACTCTCTTTGCAAGTTCTTAATAATGACTGATTAGGTCTATTACAAAATGAATTAATTATTTGATAGACACAAAATTAACAGATATAAGACTTTAACAGATGACTTACTACGGAGGATAAACAAAGAAATACTACTAGTGGATAAACAATAGAACAGGATTGAGGTTCCTAAATAACAGATAGCAAAGAAATCTAAAGTATAGATTAGGATTCAAAGTATCTTACTACCCAGTTTCTGATGGAGCGTATGTAGGACCCTTCCTCTCAATTTCCAGAAAACTATCCACAGAGATGTGTTCAAACTTTGTGGTGGAAGCCCACACATTTCCAAGGAGTGTGTAGGAGGCTTCAGTCTCCATGACAATTTGTGTAGCTTTTATAGTGTAAAGCAGCGGTTTTGTTCAATGATATTTAATCTTTGTCTCTCTTCACATCTGCTCTCCAGACCAAGATATTTATGCTTAGCTGAGGGTCTCAGCCCTCTTGGCACCAGAGATAACCCCATCAGTCATTGGTCCTGGCCTGGGTTACTTCTTCCATAAGCAACAGCTGAGGTGCTGGTGGAGGGGGCAGGGTGCATCCTGCCGCAAGGCTCCTCTCCTGTTGTCTCATTTCATGCCCCTAAATTTAGTGTCCTGCAACTCCATATTCCAAGGGATAGCTAAACTCAGGCTGTTGCCAATGCTATTACTTACCCAAAAAGTCAACAGCAAACTGTCAAGTGGCTCCTTTCAAGCACTTCACAGATGTCATTTATTTTAAAATACTTGCTTGGGTTTAAATTTTTTATATAAAATACAAAATTAATGTGGTAAACAGTGAAAGCGAGAAATATTTTATGAACACATTTACCAAAATAAAAAGAGTTTGTAATGCTGCTGCCTAATGATGGAACATTTTAAGAACACTCCTTTAACACTATTCTTTGTTGTCTGATCCATAGCTTAGCACAGTAGGATTTAATTTTTCGTGTCACCATGAAATGCAGTGTGCAGCACGTGAAATGTTAACGTAATGCAAAAATGTGCAATTAAAAAAAAAAGAAGGTGATGTAAACAAGGAAGTATTGAATAGCTGAAATATTCCATGGTTTGCAGGTGCTATTAGGCAAAAATATATGGGGGCTTTTACCCATTCATGTTTTGACATAATTATCTTCTTTTTCTTTCTCTTAATCTCTGAAATAAATTTTTCAGTCTGAACTGAGAGGAACCAAATATTTCTTAAGCCAGACTTAATATTGCACTGATTATTATAGAGAGTACTGACCTTTCTACAGATGTGAACCTGTCGAACTCCAATGCCATCAGTGAAGCAATACTACTAAACATCAGCTGAAGCTTAACTTACTTGGACAACAAACACCAATTAGGGATACTCTGTAAGGACAACAAGAACTATTAATTTTTTTTCAATGTATGAAAATTAAGAGGTTATTTTGAGATTCAACACTATCTCTGTGTCTTTTCCACAATACTCTTTACTCCTGGATTTGAATGACTGACATGAGCTCAGAATTTACTAATTGACTCAGAAGCTCAGACTGACAGTATTCAAGAAGCATTTGGAAGATGCTCTCAGGCACATGGTGTGACACTTGGGGCTGTCCTGTGCAGGGCTAAGAGTTGAACTTGATAATCCTTGTGGGTCCCTTCCAATTCAGCATATTCCGTGATTCTCTGATGATATGATGCATGATAATATATAAATGACAGTATAACCCCTGTAGGTAGACAGAGGGAAACCTGGTGATATCTAATCTTTGTTACTAGCACTGAGAGTCACCACAATGTCCCACAGGTGTTGCCATCTGATTACTAAAGTTCTTAGAAATGCCCCTGCCCAAACTAAGGTGCAAATGAGACCATATGCCAGAGACAATAGTATGGGTTTTATTTGATAGTAAATACTAGAGAGAAAGAAAGAAAGAGATAAAGAGAGAGAGAGAGAGAGAGAGAGAGAGAAATGGTAAATAGGTAGGGGGGGTCAGAAGGGGAGTGACAGTGACAGAATAAGGAAAAAATTACCACTCCGTGGATCCTGGTAGTGTTCCATTTATTCTCTCCAGATGGTCTTCTTGGTGGTGAAGGCTCACCCCAAAACATAGAATCCAATGGTTAATATATGCTCAATGCCAGGTAGGAAAACCCAAGCACCTCCCTGGGGACCGGGAGCTAGTTTGCCTCTTACAACAAACTCAGGGTTTGTGCATCACATGCAGTGCTGTGGTGCAAGGCTTCAGTAATGACTCTGCAGGACACTTCAAGGGGCCTTTGATGGATTAAGGCATCCCCTCAGCTGGCCCTCATGTGAATGTCCCATGGATGTGGCCTGTGGGGAGGAAGCTCTTCTGCATTTAGCTTTCATTCGGCTGCATTCCTCTCCTTCAGCCTTCAGTTTGTTTTTTCTCAGCCTGAGATGATTAAAGAATGGGTTTTCCCTTTATTTAATCATAGTGGCTTAACTTACAGTCTAAAGTCCCAGACAAGTATCTTCAGGGAGGCTTCTTTGGTTATAGCTTCTTTACACAGTTTTTGTAATTACAAGCAAAACTTTATAGCAATGTTTGAGGCATGAACTATTTCAGTCTCTGACAACAGGGAAACAGCTTATTCAATCAATAAAGGACTGAGCAATGAGATGCCATACACAGGTTGCTGTTGTGGTTTAACCCAGTAGACAGCTGAGCACCACACAGCCACTCTTCCCCTCCATGTGATGGGAAAAGTTACAGCAGGATAAAAGTGCAAATGCTCATGAGTTGAATTAAAGACAGATTAATAATTTTTTTAAAGGGAATGGGGCAAGGACAGTAGGGGAAAGAGAATGAAACTAAACCAAACCTAGACAAACAAACGGTGCAAGAGAAAAAAATTGCTCACAACCTCCAGATGCATGTCCACCCTGTCCCTGAAAATCAGCAGTCTCCATCATCTTCCACCCCTCAGCTTTCTCTGCTGAGCATGGCATCACATGGTATATGGAATACCTCAGTTGGGATCAGCTTTCCCAGCTCCGTCACTTCCAAACAATGTGTGCACCCCCAACCCACTTGCTGGTGGAATGAGGAGCAGAAGAGGCATTCATGCTGTGTAGACACTGACCAGCAGTAATGAAAATATTCCCAAGTTATCAACACTGCTTCTGGCATGAATCCAAAATGCAGTTCCACGTTAATTATTGTGAAGAATTTTAACACTGCCTGAGCCAAAACTAATGCAAGTGTGAAAAGTAAGAGAATCAGCACCCATTCATATCTTTTTCTGATGTGGTATTTGAACACAAGAGAAATGCAAAATTAGAACACAAGATTCTTGGATAATTACATGTCCTCTTTAAACTAAATATATTGTATAATTGTTCTTGATTTATCCGACCTAAACATCTGATTTGGGGCATAAATTGCAATGTTATGTTCTGTAGCAACAAGTGACGTGAAATGATCTCTGGAGAAAAAAAAGTTGAAGTTTAAAACTCAAGAATTTCTGTTACCTTGTATATTAGTCCTCGAGTGTTTAAGTATTCAACAGTGCATAACACATAAAATTTGAAACAATGACCAATCTACACAGGCTCTTTTAATAGGCAGATGGTGGTATTCATTCATTTTTCTTTGAAAGACAGTGAAAACTTCATAGTCATCACAATTAAGAGAGTATAAAGACATGAAACCTTTTGATTTCCTTTTCTGTTGTCCATTCATTTGAAACAAGTCATTAAAAAAAATGTGAAAAATATTCTCTTTGTATCATAAATTTGTGATGTCCTCATATCTGGATTCTACTCCAGCATGTTTAAATTGTGACTTTTACTTTGAATAAATTAAAACTATTGTCTTAAATGTAAATGTCTAGCTAATTTTTAATGAGACCTGGACCAGCACATTTGCAGCTAGAAATTAGGCCATAGGGTCACCATCTTTGTCACTTCTGCATATCAACATTAAATTGACCTTCTCAAATACTCCAGTATTTTAAAGTTAAAAAAAAAAAAATTGGAATACTGCAGCCAGATCTACTTCAAGGCTTCATGTAGTTTGCACAAAGTTACTCCCACAAATACAAACCTCACAATTATCAGCAAAATTGCATCTGTCTTGTCTGAGGTACTATAAGCCAGGAACTTTCTACTCAGCCAGCAGTGGGTGGGCCAAGGGATGAGAAGAGGTGATCAGCACCCACAGAGATGGGCCTGCTGGGATTTTCCCTGAAGACCCAGCTTCTCACTGCCAGATGTGAAAAGGCAGGCAAAATCTGTGGCCACTAGCAGTAGCCCATTCAAACCCAGTGATTTCCTGTCCAAGACCTCTAGGCACTTAACTTGAACTGGAGTCTCTCTCATACCACACCTAAGTTTGTTCTTCAGACCCAGAAATTCCTCCCTCTGCTCTTGCATAGAAGCTCCAGGTCTTATTTCATTCCCAAATATTAAATCCATGGCAAACTGATAATATTTTCATTACCTGTAATATTAGTAGCAGCAACAGTAGCTGTGTTCGAAGTATTAAATAGCTCAAGTTAGCACCTCCTAATTCCAGAGCCTTGGCAGTAAACATGGAACCAGAAAACATCCCTGTTGGTCCTGTGAGATTATTCACCTTTCAGCAAGGCAGTATGTAGCCTTATCAGACATCAGAAAGCCTAGAGGCAACTTGGGTACTCCCCTGAAACTTGTATTTGAAGCTCTTGCATTTCTTTTTCATGAACACTCAATAGGTTTAGTTTTAAGCTCCTGCCTTCTCTCCTGAGCTGTCTTTGACAACTCTGTCCAGAAAGAGAATACTAAACCCAGTTCTCACTTGCAGTCACAAATCTCAGTGGAAGTCATTGTACAAGATCACTTTTTGTGCTATTTTTACTGTGTAACTTTAACCTTGCAACATAAGTTACGCAGATGGAATTGATTTCAGGAGAGTTGTCTTGGATGTTTATGAGAGCACACTTGATCCAGCAGTAGATTATGCAAGAGATGAGCAAAGTAAAATCCTGTTAGCTTAAGAAGGAGACAGTTTTCACCTTACAAAGCAAATAATAAAGTCAGTCTGGATTAGAAACTGGTTTCTAAAGTTTATCAAGCATAATTTTTTATGTAACATTCTCTGCAGAAGAAGCAATCTTTTTCACCAAAGCATGTCCAAGCTATGCCTTATGTTGCAATGTTTTCTCCTAAGGTTCTACCTCCTAGAAGGTCAAAACAGTCTTCTGAAGAAATCCTAAAGAAATATTTTTCAGTTCAAATAAATAACAGGTATAATGGAATGCTTATTAAATTATTTAATTATTTTTAAATTTACAACAATTAATCATTTATGCAAAATAAAGTTTGTTTAAATAAAACATTTCCAAGTCAGATCAGCTCCAGTTAAAGGAGTTTCTATTATGATGCTGTTACATGTAAACAGAAAAGAGGGAGAAGAAGAATTGCAAGATCTGTTTGAGAGTATGGATGATTTTTTGCTTCATTTAGGTCCTCTTCACCACTTTTGCAAAACTCCTTTTACATTGCTCTTCCTTCGTTTGTGTTCCCTCCTACCCTGCCATTTGCTTTTTTCTGATTTTTTGGCCTTTCTTCCCTTGAGTTTATTCTCTTTTTCCTCTAATACAAGAAAAAAATTATAAAAACCATTTACAAAGGTACTTCTATGTTTCTTTGAAAGGATTTAAACAGAAATCCTGTAGAGTACAGGAATAGTCTCCATGACCATCTACGTCTCTTTTTTCTCCTTTGTGTAATCATTCTCCATTTTCTGTTCCATTGCCCATCTCAAAGGCATAGATCTCACAAGAAATAGGCTACCTAGAAAAGCATCCTGGGTTATTTCACTCCTACCCAAACTATGTTTTCCCAAGGAACTTAAGTTTCCCTTTTCAATAGAAAAGGTAAGTAACTGTATAAAAAATACCTCCAACTCCTCTTTCATAACTTTACCATAGCAAGATGAATCAGTGTTTAAGAAGGATGCCATGAAATATTAGTAGTTGAGATAGTTCTAACACAATGACTTTTCATTCAAGGCTGCTGCTTATTTAATAATTGGCAAACTCTTGTCAAAAGACAGGCAGAATTCCACCAGAAACCTTCTCATTCTCCCATTGGTTCACCTGACACCACACTCTGGATCACACCACACCCTTAGATATGCAGCTGATCTCAGGGCTGAGGACCCCAGGGCCTTCAGGCTCAGTGGAGGAAGAAAGCCCTGAGCTGAACAAGCGCTTACAGTGTATCTGAATTTTCCCCAGTTTCAAATCTGATAGCAGATCCCTGTGTCACCAAGATGCAAGAGGAGTTATTGACATGGGCAAATTATATTTAGATGGTAGCTTACTTACAGATTGTGCCTTGACCTTTCATGCAATTGGCAGACTAACCATGTCACTGCTTTCTGAGTAGTAGCTGCAAGATTTTACAAGGAGTGAAATAATGGCAGGAAGAGATGTTTTGTTGCTAAATTTGCGGGATTAGTAAACTCCTTTTCATTGACAAATGTTTACCAAAACCCCGAGACTCTCTAAAAGCCTGCAGATAATGGATATGAACCCAGGCATTTTATCAAATTACAGCCCCTTTGAAAAGCATTTCTGGACAACAGACAAATCCAGAGAGTGCCTTATGCGACATTTGAGCAGACTCTTTCTAGTAGAGTTTTAAATGACTCAAGCACCAGAGGGGCCTACACCATATCCTTTGGGAGACAGTTTCACAAACCAGAAGACCTTACACAGGAAAGGCAACCTAAAATGCACCCTCCAAGGTAATCTTTTACTCTAGCATACCCCTCCAGACATCTTGCAGCATTACGAAGAAGCTCTTCTCACACCCCACATAGGCAGGTGGAAATCTGGTGAAATGGGAGGTGCTGTCAGCTCCACATCATTTTGGTTGTGAGATGAGCTTTTAAAATTGTTATGCACTGAGGCTAAACTTTGAGTTGCAAGGTGAAAGAATAATCTCACTGAGACATTTTGTTCAGCTTTAAAAAGGATGCTTATAAACCAACACATGAGAAATGGTACAAGCCCTGGCATTTGTAGTCACAAATTGAAACACTCAAGAAACAGGCAGGGATGTTTAGCCCACCAGGAAGAAGGCATTAAGCAGAATCTAGTCCTGAAAGGCTGGATCTTTGAACTTGCTTTGGGCTTCCTAACCAGGAATACTAGAGAGATACTTACAGATATGAGAATAGTAACAAAGTCAAGAATGATACAGAGCTAAATGAGAGGAATCTGAAAGCAAATCGACTAACACTGCCCCCAAAAGTACTGGACATCTGCAGGAGATATGTATGTAAATGGATTAGAGCCCTGGAATTGTTAGTGAGTTCTCCATCTCCCTGCAATATACAGAATAGATAAATAAATAGTGGGCATATGTGATATATATTTAGATTGTGCATTAGACTTTAAAATCTCAGTCTAACTGAATGCATTAGCCTGTATTTTCTGTTTATGCCTCTGGGATGCCATGGAAACACTGCACTGAATTGTAATGGGTCTCTCCTGGTAATAAATAAACAAAGTCTTTGTCTGTTCATGTTTCAATTTCTTTCTTTTTCTTTTTATTCATGTAATTTACAGTTTTAGAAGGAAAACAGTCTTACCCCCACGCATTGTCTTTGGTTGCAAGGCATGCTTAAAATAAATGCAAAATGCACCTTCTAGTGGCCACTGTGGCTTCCTATACAGCTGCTACAACCATCAGTAAGCAGTGAATGCCACCTATTTGTGTTGAATTTCCTTCTGAGGAAAAATGTGGCCTTTATAATTGAACCTGGAGTCAGGGTTGCTTTACTAAATTGCAGCCTAACCTAAAGAGCTCTTAATATACTCATTGAAATTGAAAGCTGTTCTTTTCCTTGCAATTCTAAGAGGCTACAGGCAGTCCCTTTTTCTATAGACAGTAACAATGTTCATCGCCTTTAAACTGCTCCTCCAAATCAATGACACACTATCACTTCCCATGCTCCAGAGCTTATTAAAGCAAACCAAAGCAATCATCCCCATCAGGCTAATGCACAGGAGCAAGGTGAAACTCTAAGCACCAAGTGATAGAAATACCAAGTATCGCACAGCATCGGTTTGCCATCTGGCACCTGCTGTCCCTGTCTGAAATGAATAAAGTCATTGAGAGGGGATGTTGTGCAGTAACATGAGTAATAGAAAGGCCGATAATTATCTATGTGGAGAAGTGGGCAGATTTAATTAGACTACTCAAATCTGAAAAGTCAACTGAATCCAAAGGCAGTAACCTCAGCTGTGGAGGGCAGCCATATGGCTGCTCTCAAGCTTTCAGGTCAGACTGAAATTCAGCAGGGACCTTCGTCACTAATTTAGAAACGCTGAGCCGTGTTCTTGACACTACATCTGTCAGGCAGTTCTCAGGCAAGAACTGCAGCAAGGCCAGGTAAGCAGGTTTGGTGCAATGCACGCTAGAGTCCCTGTTGTACCATGTCTGAATAACAAGCTGACTTTCCTACCGTCCCAGCTGGTCAGCCCTGGGAAGAGGGAAGCAGGAAGAAAGAACAAGAGTACAAAATGCCCTTAGGGTGGCATTCAAGTGGATGGGTCTCCAACACAAGGGTGAAACTGAGATACCTTTTAGCAGCCTTGGGTCTCCAAGATCCACATGGGCTCATGAACTGAGGGAGATCTCCTGGGTGGGACAGCTGATTTTATTATGAATTTGAATCATATCATGAAACATTACTGCGCAGGGAACCAGATGGTGAAGAATTGGTCTTGGAAATAATGGGTGCAGCATGTGAGCCTTAAAAAACCTTTCTCTTACCCTTCTCCCCACCTGAGCTTATGTACATAAAGTAAAATGCATGGATTTCTTTTTCTTCCTGCTTTTTCTTTTTCTGCTTCCAGAAGCATTGATCAGTTGTTCATTAGTATTCTGATTTTTCTTTTCTTAATCTGACCACCAGGCTAGGATAAAAAATATTTTAACCTTAAGAAGTAGTAATATATTTAATGAAGTCAATTCTGGTAATCCCTGGAGAATAAAACAAGAGTTTTCAGAACCCACATAGTACATAAGGGAACAAGTACACCTTTACACTACGTATTGCAGAGAAAGATATCAACAAAGAATCTAGTCATGATAACTGGATGAGAAAAGTAAGTAAATAGGTGGAATAAATTTGGTTTATTTCCCTAGGATTTGCAAAATCTGTAAGGCTTTGACAGCACTTCTCTTTTGGACATGATTTTACACCAGAAGGCAGTAGATTGTGAGGAATCTACCATGCAAGGAATGACCATTTTCACCAACAGCCTTCCTCCTCCTCAGTCATGTATGGCTACAGCAGTGTCCTGCCCCGCTTCTGGCCAGCAAGGAGAAGCAGCAGATGCTCTCCCAGGAAGTAACCTGCTATTTGTGGAGATAGCAGCAGTACAACAACATGGACCAAGAGTGGTGTTGGATGTAAGTGAGCTTGGGACTTTGCAGTTGGGCTCGAGCCAAACAAATAGAGATAGGAGGGCTCAGTGAGCAGCACAGTGTGAGCTACTCTCCTCCCAGAAAGCTATAAATTCCAGTTTGCCACTAGCAAACCCAACTACTCAGGGTTTCCCACACCTTCAGTCATCTGGGAGAACCATATAAAAACATGGCATGAATATGAATCATTAACAGTTAATTTTAAGCTGTAACTGGTTAAAATATAACTTGGTTATTGTCATCTTTTCTTCTTTTGTCACTCTGGTTATATACATGATTTTAAGTGGCTACATCTCCCAGTGGCGGGGTCAAGAGGCCCTGCTGTCCACAGCACTTACTTTTGCATAGGGAGATTTGCAAAAATTGCCAGTATAAGGAATTGTTCAGAAATCTCTCAAGTTCATATCAGTGTCTGCTTCTTTCAGTATCTGTGCAGCACTAGATTTTGTGAACCTTTACATAACACAGAAGTCAGTCTTATGCTCTTGCTGGGCATGCCTATCTGTATAGTTTATTACACTTCATATAATCAGAGAACACCAGCACAGAGAAGCTAAAACTATTGCAGAAGATTTCAGGCATCTGAGGCTGGAGTAATCTGTAAATGTACAAAAAAGCATGATCTAATCTCATTAGATTAGCTATTATAACCAGATAGCTGCTATGTCAGCTGAGGCCAATCAAGTCAAGAATATACCTTTAAATCACAGAGATTTTTCAGGGAAAAGAGAGACAGACGGATGGCTACAGAAAATGGTTACTTCATCAAGCACTGTGGTAAATTGACCTTGGCTGGACACCAGGTACCCACCAAAGTGACTCTCTCAATCCCCTTCTGAGTGGCACAGGGAGCAGAAAATAGAACAAAAGGCTCGTGGGTCAAGACAAGGACAGGAAAACATCACTCATGGGCAAAAATTATTCAACATGGGGAAATAAGTGTTATTATCCAACTCTAACCAAACAAGTTAGAGTTGGATAATAAGAAATATAAGCAAATTTTAAACCATCTTCCCTCAATCTGTCCCTTCTTCCTGGACTCAAGGTGGCTCCCAAATTCTTTACCTCAGGGGGATGGGGAATGGAGCTTGTGATCAGTTCATCACACATTGTCTTTGCCACTTCTTCCTCTTCAGGGGTAGGACTCCTCACAATCTTCCCCTGCTCCAGCATGGGGTACCTCCCACAGCACACAGTCCTCCATTAACTTTTTCAGTGTGAGTCCTTCCACACGCTGCCATTCTTCATGAACTGCTCTAATGTGGGTCCCCTCCACAGAATTCAGTCCTTCAGGAACAGGCTGTTCCACCATGGATCTTCCAAGCAACTGCAATTCCTGCCTGAAAGCTTGGTCCAGTGGGGGCTTCTCTCTTCTTGGGCACACTGATCCTAGCTGCAACCTATCTCAGTGCAGGCTCCTCTCTTCATGGGGTCACAGCCTCTTTTTGTATCCAGCTGCTCTGAAACTCAGTCATCATGGGCTGCAGGTGGATCTCTGCATTCCCATGGACCTCCATGGGCTGCAGGCACACAGCTGCCTCCCCATGGGCTGCACCACAGGCTGCAGGAGAATCTCATCTTCAGCACATGGAGCACCTCCTTCCCCTTCTTCTTCACTGACTTTGTTTTCCACAAGGCTGTTTCTCACACATATTCTCACTCCTTTTCTTCAGCTGATTTTTGTGTCATAGGCCACACAAAGCTGTTATGAGTACTTGCTTTGAATTCACATGCAGCGCTGAAGTTTATCAAAGAACTTAAATATTTGCCTGCATTTACCCTCTGTCTCTTTTTTATTAATATGCCCACCTCAGGTTGTTAGATTAAAGCAGTGGCTGCATATATAGCTCAGAACATTTTAACCATTCCATAATGCAGAACAATGCTTGTATACTTCAAAAAACAAATGATGAGAAGGCCAAAGTATTCAACAATAGTTTTACCTCAGTCCTCAGTAGGAACTTCTCTTCCCATGACTCTTGACTGGGACAGCAAAGTCCCTCCCACAGTAAGTAAAGATCAAGCTCGTGACCAACTAGAAAACATGAGCATACATAAATCTATGGGACCTAATGAGATGCATCCAAAGTCCTGAGGGAATTGGCTGATGTTGTTGCTAAGCCACTCTCCCTGACATTTCAGAAGCCATGACATTTAGGGTGAAGTCCCAGAGGACTGGACATTGTACCCATCTTTATTAAGGGTAGAAAGAAGGACCCTAGGGACTATGACCCTGTCAGCCTCCCACGATCTGTCAGCCTCAGAAGATCTTGGAACAGATCCTCCTAGAATCTGTGCTAAGGCACAGGGAGAACAGGAAGTGATCAGAGATGGTCAAGGGCAAGTCTTGCCCAACCAACCCAGTGGTGTTCTATGATGGTGTGACTATATCAGTGGACAAGGGAAGATGTCATATCTGGACTTCTGTAAAGCCTTTGATATACTCTTCCACAGCATCCTTCTCTCTTAACTATAGAGAGATCAATTTGATGAGTGGATATAAGGATATATCCTTGTAAGGATAAAAAAGTGGCTAGACAGTCACATGTAGACAGTAATTGTCAATGGATCACGGTCCTTACAGACAACAGTGACAAGACCCTCAGGGTCCATACTGGGACCAGTGTTATTGGATATCTTCATTAATGACAGAAACAAAGGGATCAGTGCAGCCTCAGCAAAAGTGCACGACACTAAGCAGAGTAGTACAGTTGCTGCACCTTAAGGACAAGATGCCATTCAGAGGGACCTGGACAATATCAAGAAATGTGCCCATGGGAACCTCATGAGGTTTAACAAGACCAAGTGCAAGGCACTGCACCTGGGTGGGGGAAATCCCAGGTATCAACACAGGCTGGGAATGCAAAGATGCAGAGCAGCCCTGGGGAGAAGGACTTGGGGATACCAGTGACTGAGAGACTGGACATGACCCAGGCATGAGCACTCACATCTCAGAAAGCCAAAGGTGTCCTGGGCTACATCTAAAGCAGCGAGGGCAGCAGGGCCAAGGAGGGGATTCTGCCCCTCTGCTCTACTCTGCTGAGACCCCACCTAGAACACTGCATCCAGCTCTGGGGTCCTCAGAACAAAAAGGACACAGAGAGAGTCCAGAGGTGGCCCATAAAAACAATTAGAGGAATGGATCACCTTTCATGTGAGGAGAGGCTGAGAGAATTGGGATTGCTCAGCCTGGAGAAGAGAAGGCTCTGGGATTACCTAATCACAGCCTTCCAGTTCCTGAAGTACTTCCCTACAAGTAATACGGAGAGAGACTCTTTACAAAAGCATGTAGTGACTGGACAAGGGGGAATGGCTTCAAATGGAAAGTGAGCAGGTTTAAATTAGATAGTAGGAAAAATTTCTTTTCTGTGAGTGTGGTGCAGCATTGGCACTGCCTGCCCAGAGAGGTTGTGCATCCACACTCTTGGAAGTGTTCAAGGACAAGTTGGATGGGACTCTGGTCTAGTAGAAAGTGTCCCTACCCATAGCAGGAAGATTTGAACAAGCTCATTTTTAAGGTCCCTTCCAACGCAAGCCATTCTATGATTCCATCAAAAAAGAATGATCTAATCATTCTGATGACAAATGCAGCAGAAAGTTAATATGAATATCAACTTACACTTACAGGTGTATGGCATTTGTCATCACAACAGTCCTGCGTGCTCCTCAGCTCTTAGAGAAAGATTGATTCTTGGTTGAGTTTGAAAAATCTGAATTTCTGTAAGGGTTTTGTATCTACATAGTGAAGCTTTGGAATGTTTAAAATGCAGATCTTCATCCCAGTTTTGTGACTTGAATATTACCGGAAGAGCATACTATCTATGTATGTGACAGAATTGTTTTCTCATCTTCCTACAGAGTCCTATGGCTTCTAATCCATCAGCATTGAAAAGTAGATAAACCTACTCATTGCTCTCAGCATAAGGAGTGAATTTTATATCAGACATATGTGTCTCATTGTAATCCCTACAGGGGGTCTTACACTTCACTGAAATGATTCCTCTGATTATGCCCTTCTTGCCTGCTCTCAGCCATGTCTATTAAGACCTGGGCATTGCTTCCAAAAATTCTGTAAGGCCACATATTCTTTTTATGCAAATACCAAATAATTACATCATTCACACATTCAGATCCATCCTTTTCTTATGCACTTGCTTCTCTACTTCTTCCAGATCCTTCAGTTCTCCCCTCCATGCTCCACCAACCATATGCATAGCCCACACGTTAAGCTGAATGTTTTTAATATCAGAAAACGTGTTTAAGATGCACAGTTTTTCTCTAGTGGGAATTTTTTCTCAACTCTTTGAAACAAAAGGCACCATTTTACTGGTACTCTGCTACCTGATATACAAGGGTAAATCCTTCAGACAAGATCTCCACAAGCTTCTGAAACCACATTTGGGTGGCTGCCAGATCTTTCTGGTATTGATGACTTGTGAAATGGAACTACCCCTGCAAGGGCCAAAGACAAGACATCTATTCTTCTGTTTGCCTTATTCAGTTGTCAGTTGTACTTGCCATATTCTCCTCTGTTCTGGGGGCCTCATACCTTAGTTCTTAATTCAAAGGGAGACCTTTTCAGATAGTTGCATTGTTTCATGTTGTTTATTGCTCTCCCACCACTTCACGAAGTAATATTTTAAAAACAGATACATGTAAATTCATAAAAACAAATTACTTAAACATCATTACCCTATCCTTATGCCACACTGATTTTCTATTCTCAAGCTGTGCTTTTGAATGTATCCACATGTGATCCTTTAAAAATACTTCTGAGACTTAAAAAATCAATGTCAAACTGACTGGTCTAATTTCCTCCAGTTCTTTTAGATCCTTTTCAAAAGTAATTGGAGCATTGCATTAGTTATTTTTCTGGCCTCCAGAGACTTGCCCTATTTCCTGATTTTTTTCAGTCTTTCATTTTTCTTTTTCTATTCCTTGTCTGTATCTTGTACCTGGTCATATTCAAGACTCTTTAAGGGGTTCAAGACCCATGAGCTTAAAGATCACATTCTGTCTGCATGCTTTTCAACTCAGACTGTTACAAATGACACCAAAGGTATATAGAATCAATAGAGACTAGAGAGAATTAGGCTTCCATTTTCTTTAATTTGTACACCTGAAAGTATTTCCTTCTGCAGCTAGTTTTATGGTTTTCCTCATTTTAACTAGCTTCACCTGGTTTTTGTACAGGTCACTTAAACAGGCGCATGAAACAGAACAGAAAAAAAAATAAAACTCCAGAAGGACCTGAAGACAAATGTAGTCACAGGAACCATTTTTAACTCATTTTCTAGGCAAACTAATTTTGAAATTATTATCATCTTTTCAAGTGGACATGGCAGTTTGAGCTGCCAAGAGGAAAGGTGCTAAAACCTGCACAAGATATGTTCTCCTGAAGACTCACACAGCAGATGAAAACAGCCCCACAACTTGCCGTTCTCTGGAGTCATATACTAGATACACAGCAGCTCCCTGTTGGCTCAAGTATCAGTGGGATATCTTTCCCGCTGAACTGCTGACAATAAGATTTGCCATTTCCCATTTTTCTATCACTCCACAGCCAACAGTGCCAAGAGGACAGAGAGCAGCAGGTTCCTCACTCCAGGCTGAGCAGCTGGAACACCCTGCTCAAGAAGCTAGTATTCACAAAAACATTGGTGCTCCACACAAATTCTCCAGCACGGGCAGGATGACTAGCAACTGCTTTGTAGAGCTGGCTGTCACAGACACTAGGTGTCCACCCACACCTGAGAGAAATCCAGGGTACTACTTCATAGGAGCTGCAACCTGAGTGGGGGGATTTGAGCTAGGCCCACTCTACTTCTCCCCAAGCTGCAGAACGTGTACAGCTTCGATCCCTGAATATCTCCAGTCAACAGAATTTCACAAATAGATCATTTTCCCCTTCACCTCAAGGCCTCTGCACTCGTCATCAACAGGGTACTCCAGGGCGCTCCAGGCTGGAAAGTTCCCTCCAGCATATCCCTATATAACACTGTGCACAAGATCTGGAGAAAATTTAGTATCAGCATGGCAAGGTGGTTAGTAGCAACTTCTGCTTACAGTATTGCAGTAATCAAAGAGTGGAAATACCTTTATGAATGAGCACAATTTATGTTGAACTTTCAACATATCCAGCTAAGAAAGAAGGCAAATTGGGTCCTACTTATAAAGTAGAAACAGAAAGTATTGACATAATACAAATATAGAGATCGCTGGGGAACACCACTGACTGCAGGCTTCCAGCTGGACTCTTCTCTGCTGATCACAGCCCTCTGAGATCTACCATTCAGAAAGTTCTTGATCCACCTCAGGGTCCATTAATCTAAGCCACATTTCCTGAGTTTACCTATAAGGATGTTATGTGAGACAGCATCAAAAGCCTTGTTGAAGTCAAGATAGGCCACATACACTGCTTTTCCCTTGTAGACCCATCCTGCCATGCCATCACAGAAGTCTATCATATTAGTCAAGCATGATTTCCCCTTGAGAATCCATCCTGACTCCTCCTGTACTCCTGATGACCTTCTTGTCTTCATGATTTTGTTGATCTCTAGAATGATCTGTTCCATCACCTTTCCAGGAACTGAGGGGAGGCTGGCTGGCTGGTAGTCTCCTGGGTCCTCCCTCTTACCATTTTTGAAGATGGGAGTAAAATTTGCCTTCCTCCAGTCACCAGGCACCTCTCCTCCATTAATTTTTCATAGATGGTAGAGAATGTAACAAAATCTGCCAGGTTCATTGTCACCTGGGTGTGCATCATGTCAGAGCCCTTGGATTGCTAAATCTGGATGTTAAGTCTGCCTAGTCAAAGGATCTCTAACAAAACCATCTACAGCCCAGGGAAATTCTTCCTTTCTGCAGGTCTCTTCTCTTGCTTCTGGGGTCTGAGAGGTCCAGTCTCATCAGTAAAGGCTGAGGAAAAAAGGCATTCAGAAATTCTGCCTTCTCTGCATCTTCTGTTACCAGAACATGCCTCTGATTCTGCAGCAGCCCTATATTTTCTGTAATCTTCCTTTTGGTGCTTATATACTGCTGCTGATGCCCTTCCAATTTTCCAGCTCTCTTAGATCCCCTTCTCATCTAGAGCCCTATCCCATGGGATTCCTCTAAGCAGGTCTTTGAAGAGGCCTTAGTTAGTTGTCTACAGGTTCAGGAACCTAGTCCTGCTTACTGCTTTGCATCCTCCGTGCAGGATCCTGAATTCCACCCTCTGGTGGTCACTGCAGCCGAGGCTGCCACCAATGTTCACATCTTCAACCAGTCCCTCCTGGTTTGTCAGTACAAGGTCCAGCAACACATCTTTCCTCACTGGCTTCTACACCACTTGCACAAAAAACTATTATCAATAATCTGCTGGAACTTCCTGGACTGTGTCTGCCAAGCTGTGTTTTCCTAACAAACATCAGGGTGGTTGAAGGCCCTCAGAACCAGGGCCTGTGATCTCAAAGCTGCCTGTAGAAAACCTTGTCAGCTTCCTCCCCCTACTCAGGTGGCCTGTGGTAAGCACCCACAACAGGGTCATCCATTTTAGCCTGTCCCTTCATACTTACCTTCAAGCTCTCCACTTACTGTCTGTCCCTGGATAGAGTTTGATACATCCAGTTGCTCTCTCACATAAAGAGCAATTCCACCACTTCACCTCCCTAACTCGTCCTTTCTAAACATACCTGCCTTGTCAACTTTCTCTTCAATTATTCCACAAGACACTCAACTTCATTATCCTTAGCCTTGAGCACTGTAGAGCTGGAACCCCTTCCTAATGGGCAGAGACACTCCAGCACTTCTCCCTCCCTGCCCATCCCTGGTGAGGAACTTGCAGCCATCCAGTGCAGCACTCCAGTCATGCAAGTCATCCCACTATGCTTCCATGGTGGTGACTGTGATGTAAGTTTTCTGCTGCACTCCAGCTCTTCCTGTTTCTTACCTACACGGTGTGCATTGGTGTAGATGTGTTTCTGCTGAGCTATTGGTTTAATTCCCAAATTAGATTTCATCTTCAATTCTTCTGCAGATGGTGTAGAACTTCAAGTGATACTAGTTTTCATGGGTTTTGGTTGGCTGGTTGTTTGGGTGTTTTTCCATTTCCCTCCCAGATTAACCAAGTTGAAAAGCAAAACTAAACATTTTTGATCTTCCTCATAATAATGTATGTCTATGAATTTGAGTCATTTCCTGCACTTGAGTGACAGGAAAGAAATCTGGGAAGAATTTTCATAGTTGTAACTTTCAGAACCTCTTACAGCAGTCAAATGCATGAAAAGTGCAAGAACACCATTTTCAATTTTTTTTTTGTAGAGAAAAATCAAGTAGTTCTGCAAACACAGCATTCATTTTGCTCACTAAATAGAGCAACTGAGACAACAATTGTATTTATTCAAATAGGTACAGTAAAACCTAGATCTCAGTTCCTACAAATATGACAAGTTGAGCAGTTGTGGAATACTTTTCTTCAAGTCTTCGTTTTCCAGGTAATCATTGCTTGAGACAGATAAAGAAGAAAACATAAGCTGAAATGCAGCATTCTTCTTTACAGACTAAAAAGCATTTTTTAAAAATGTGTATCTTCTCACTGTGCTAAGCTGCCTTCAAAATTTGTGTTGACTTTTTATACAGTTTTACAACATTCTTATAAAATAATCATCATTACCATGCTTTAATTTGAGTCTTGGAATAAGACTATCCCAAATCTCCATACATCATGTGATGGAAATTGGGTTTCCACACAAAACAAAAAAGTAGAAATGAGAAACTCAAAAAATCTTGAATAGGCTTTGTTAGATATACCAGCTGAAGCTACCAGTTTTATGCTCAGGAAACTCAAGGTAAAAAGTCAAAAAGCAATAACTTTACAAATGTTGATAGCACATAAACAATGCTTCCTAAAAAAAAAAAATTAATTTCAGTCTTCACCATAACAATCACCATGACAACTCAAGCTTTTAACAAACTAAGATGGTTTTAAAAAATAATAATGAGAAATACTATGTTGTCCTTTTTGTGACCTCTTTCTACCAAACTAAATAGCTCAGATTTTGAATATTCATATTCACTAAATGGAATACAGCCCAAAGTGTTTGTGCCACATTGTCTAATAATAGAAGCATTTGAGGAACTCATATACTTTGAGAGGAAAAAGAGGCTAAATTTAACAAATTATTCACCGGAGATTACTCACTTTTCTCTGATGAGAGCAGGAAAATGTGACAGCATGAACAAAGTTTATAGGCTCATTCGTGTCAGTTGAGCATAGTTTTATGTCAAAAAGAATGAATGATAAAAGCCACAATTCAGAATATTAAAATAAATACCTTCAGGGGAAAAAGACAGCAAAGACTACAACAAAAGAATAAGACAGCATAGATAGAGCCTATTCTGAATGTACAGCAAAGAATTCATCACTTCACTTTATATTTCTAATTAATGGGAGCACAGAAAAGGCATAGAAATTTTGGTAACATTGAACAACAATTACTGCTGCAATTTCACTGTTGCAAATACTTTAGGGAAGGAGATAACCAAAGGAAGTGACACTGTACCTATCCACGGTGCCATGTATTTTCTTTGATTTAGACCCTCTTTTCCGCAGAGTACTGAGCAACACCAAGGAAACTGTGACCAGCGACCAACCAAATGAAGGGATAAAAAAACACTTCACAAATATTTCTTCATCACTGGAAAAAAATATAGTAGATTTCTGACTTTTGTAAATCGTGGGTAAGCTTTTCCTTCAGTAAAGGGAGGAACAGTATCCTGATGCCACAGCCAATGGGCAGAAACAAATTATACTGACAGGTCTTTGAGAAATGTGTCCTTAGTTCTTCAGTCAAATATCTCTCAATCTCTAGGCCAGTTTGGGTGTTAAATGTTTAAAATTCTGCTCACTGTCTAAAACTTATCTGAAAATTTTTTTAACGGGCAGGTATCAAGTTAATCACTGCCTGAAATGAAAATAAAACTGTGTTTTATTTTCATTTCATACAGTGATTAACTTGATTTTCTGCCCAATATGGTTAATTTTTCTAACCAGATTACCTGCACTCTGGTAGTCTTTGGCAATTTTTTTAAGATTGAGAGGCTTTAACATTTACATGAAGGAATATTGTCATTAACCTCCTGTTGTAATCCAGCACGACAAGCTGAAAAGGGAGTGTCACTATACAATTTATCAGCAGAGGAAGCAGAGGTGTTACATACAGAGTAGAGCACAGGGATCGTGATATGATCTGGCCGGAGTATTCATTGCTTTGCTGAGCAAGCCCAACATAAACACTGAGAGGACTCAAAGGTGCCGGATAGTACTCTATGTCTCACCTTGAGAACCAGAAGACAGAAAAAATTATAAGAATACCTTCTTCACAATGAAACTACCAAACCATTTCCATTTATAAAATAAAAACTCTCAAGGAAACAGAAAAAAAAAAAATTATAGGTTACAGATGTGTGAGAGCTGCCAATATATATAAGTAAAATATCTGAAGCAAGCATGTATTTTTTCTTTCTCCTCCCTATTCCAAAAGTTTCTTTGCAGCTGGAGTTTCTAATACTTGGGTAATTGAGTTCTTAATGAAAGACCAAAAAAAACATCTAATCAATACACATCTGAATAGCCCACATGTAGCTGTATCAGAAAAGCCAGCTCATCATGTAATCACAAAGATCCTTCCCACTACTTTCCTCTGGCATCAACAAAGGATCCTTTGCCCATTGCTTTACAGAACTTCAATATTTACTGATTTCAATTTTGGAAACTTTTAATGCTTAGAAATTTTCGAAGATAACTCGTTGTCATTCAAAATCACTGTACGCTGTCTCAGATGTCTTTTATCAGATGCTACTAAATTCCTTAATGGTGACCAGTGCTTGTTTAGAGGCAATGCCTTGCAACCTTGGATCTTGCTGAATTAGTACTTTAATCCAACAAAACAGACCTTTACTTCTTTATTTATTTCATTTCTAAATCGCCTTTAAAAGAAATAAATAAGTAAAGGGAAAAAATATATTTTTATTGGTCCAAACCAGGGTGAAAGAGAAGCAGATAGACTTCAGGTATAGGAAGCAAGAGGTGCATTTGTGTTTCTTACTCTTTGTGCAGCATACATAACATGAAGGAGCCTGGTAAGCACAGCAGAATCCAAATATCTGTTTATCAAATGTGTAACAAAGGTCTGTTACACATTGCTCCTCCTCACTGCTAGCCCAGAAGGAATGATATGGAAGAAGCAGCTGGAGCAGAGATCCAGGCCACTGGAGTGGGTTAGAAACAGTCTGAGGCTTCCCCCGTACTAGGGCTGCTCAGGTGACTAGAGTGACCCCAAAAGGTTTGGGAAGCGGTCTAGCAAATGTTTTCAAATCACCTCAGGGCAAAAAGGCCAATGAAAGGTCCACACAGCACTCACAGGGATAATATAAATCCAATCATTCCAGGTTACATGAGGTTACAGAGTGTGAACAGAAATCTCATTATGCCTGACAAGATTGTTTGGCAGGGGCAGAGAAAGTGCTTGGCATTTTGCAATTTATACTTCATGCATTTGGTAGCAGCTAGGACAGCTTCATAAGTTTAGTCATATTTTTGTGTCATTTGCTGTGATATGAGATACACTACTAACAGCAATAGATATCCTAGCACTCGCACTGGATGACAGTGGAAACCAGACATAGGATACTACACAAATGCATCAAATGTTCACGACCGGCAGGCTTGCAAAACACTAGCTTTAACTTTGCTAGCTTTGATCAGCTTCTCCTCCTGCATGAATTGACCCTTTCTCACCATCCAGAACTTTAAATTCAGTGATTACATGTTTATTTAGAAAGGAATTTGCTTTTACAGGGAAATAACTAAATTTCTACTAAATAATGATAACTCTTATTTAATTACTTTTTCCAATACAGGTCTTTTTTCCAGTTTGGATGGCAGCCTTAAAGTAGAATAATGAAGCAGGGGGCAAGGAATGTAGTAGGTTTAGCCATTACTCTATCCACTATTTTTTTGTTGATATGGCTGGAGAATAAGTTGTTCTGTGAACACGAGTTGCTTAGTCCATGAAGCAGAGCACTATGGCCCCTTTCTCCTCCGCTGAGCTGTTAGGCCTCTGAAAATTATTATTCCTTTTGGAACTAATCCAGAGAAGATGCAAACCACTCGTCACCATGATTCAACCTTTTGCATTTTGTTCCTGGTCTTTTGCTACTCTGTGTTCTATGCCGTTCAGCCTAAATTTTTATATGGATTCTCCAAAGGAAAAATGCCTTGAGGCTCTAGCTGCCTTAGCATCTTCTGAGCTAGGATGCTGAGGCATATTTTACTCAGGAGTAAAAGTCAAAGATAAATTTTACCCAGAAATAGAACATGACCAGTACACCGGACCAAGTGAAAATACAAGAAGGATTATTCAGCCATCAGGAGGAAAATGTGGAAGTTCAGGGCTGCGCTCACGCTTGTCAGACTGCTCAGTTGTTTGCAGCAGCAATATATTGCACCATGAAGCCTCTTTTCTGTGCCTTCCTAGGTTTATTCTCTCCCATGTTGACTTCTCTCTTCCTCCTAGAAAAATATTTACTTTCAATCCATTTTCAAGTTTCTGCAAATCTTTGCAGTTTATTGGAATAATTGAGCTTTTAATCATGGAAAGACCTCCTGTGAAAGTGAGTGAAGCAGGTTGGATAAATCAGGGCCAAAGAAGATGATTTATCAAAACTCAGACAATGGAAAATCTGTGTTGACTTTCTTGGTAAAGACTGGGTGGACCTTTTTGGTTTTGTTGATTGATTTTTAAAATAAGCCCAGTGTTTAATGTTTTTTCAACATTATTAAAGGCAATGCCCTGATTACCTAGGCCTAAAAACCTCAGAAAGTTTAAATGCTCATTGTTTAGATCAGAACAGAGATCTCTTTCTGCAGTGATGCCTTCAGCCTGCCATTCCCCAGGTTTTCCATATAACGGATTACCTTGTCCCAGGCAGAGAATCCTGGGCTGCCCAGCATCCTAGCCTAACCAGATCTCTCTGTGAGCCCTCTCTATCCTCCAGGGAGTACATAGCTCCTCCTCGTTTAGCAGCATTGTCAAATTTAGTGACATTTGTTTCCAGCATCCAGAACATTTACAAAAACATTTAAGAGCATTGGCCCTAAAATTGAGCTCTGGACAGCCCATCTGTTGACTGGTGACCACCTTGATTTAACTCAGCTGACTATAACCCTTTGAGCCTAAAATATCAGTAAATTGCCCTCCCAATGTATTATGGACTTGTCTAGGTGTGTGCTGGACATTTGTTGCAGAAGGATACTTGTAGAGACACTAACAAAATGAGGACATTTTCATGAACTGAACAGAGCAAGCACAATCTTTTACTGAACACAGAGATTGAATTTCTGAGCATAAAAACATCTTCCTTTTACTCCCAGGCAACATTGTTTTCTCAGTATAACTGAGATTTGTGGGATTGTAGTTCTTACCCCATCTGACACTGCCTCTGACCACAAGAGCATTACTTTCTCTGCTCACTTTCTTCTTGGTGCAAGCCAATATATGTTGTATGCACAAAAACCCCCAGTAATACTCATTTTATTCTTAGCTCACAAAGGCATATGTTTTTTAAAAAGTTATCTGACTGTTTGCAAAACAGGCTATTTTCAGGCTTGCAATGACCTGAGATGTCTCCTATGACAGTATCACTCTGCAGCTTCATAGCACTGAAGCTGCACCTGTTAAAATGATAATTCTGGGCAACACACACTTCCGAATTTTACTCCACCTCAGTTTTAGAGCAAGTGCCATACTTCTAGTGTAAAAAGTGAAACAACATTAATTTTAGGCCACCATAAGTCTTGCATTTACCAGATGGGCAGAACACTACAGTTTTTCCCAAGATCAGCTCTGTTCTTTAGAGAGAAATGCAGCGCAGATAAATTGTGAATTAAGTTGCATGGGATCCCTTCAGGTTTGGGACATTTAGCACTTTGTGGTCTGAACTGTCTTACTCTGCATATCAAAACTGCTACCCTTTTAAATGAGTAATATGTAAGCTCTTATGACAGTATTGTCGTGTACATTCTAAACTCCAAGACAAAAGGATTTTTCACCTTTAAGTCAAAATATAGAACTCAAGCATGGTATTTAATGACAGACTGAAGTTTATAATTCATTCCTTAAGGTAATGGAATCATATACACCCAGTTGAGTGTATACTCTTTTAAGTTATGGCAAAGTGCAATTACAGTTTAAAGGGAATATTTATGTACATTAGTTAACAACATCATTGCAACTTAACGCTCACACATCAACACTTAATTAGTGTAAGCATAAGTGACATAATTGCTACAAGGCATGTATTACCCATAATGTGAGGTAATTTCATGCACTATGCGCATTTTAAATATCTCCTCTGTATTTTTCCAGCTCAGATTTTTAAATCAATAGGAGGTGTTTGCATATAAAGTTACCTTAAACTATTTTGCATTTTATTTGAATGCAGGGTGCTGTCCCACAATAGAGAAAAAAAGTTTCTTTCTCTTTCTTTCCTTCTAGCCAACTTTCGATATCCAAAACTGAATTTAAAAATGCTGGATTTCAAAACAACAAAAATGTCTACGTGAAGAGTATGCTAAGTTTTATATTAGAAAAACATTATTCATGTTTTATCCACAGAATAGTCAGCCTTAATTTGCTGATGTTGTTCTTCTGTAGGACTAACCATGCTTTTGTCCAGTCCCACTCTTCACACGAAAGACCCTTGTTAGCTGATCAACAAGCCTGCAAAAACAAAATTCACTATGTCATGAAGAGCCCCAACTGTTACGGTAACTGTAAGAAACCAGTGAACTCATGAGTAGAGGGGGCATCTGGGATTTTGTTATGGATATATAATGGAAGAGGTTCACATATACCAAAAAAAATACAGTCATTCATTTCCTGCTTTACTTTGTTTTCTATTTTGTAAGAGGATTGTCTCAGATTTTATTTTCTAATGGAGTAGGAATGACTCTACTTATACTCTACTGAACATTAAATGTATTTTGCATACTACTGCATCTTATGGAAAAAGAGAACTAACTTTATAATCTGAAGACAGGAAGCAGAAAATGCATATCTTGCTTTGGAATAACTTGCAGAAGTTATATGTGATCATATGGAGGCAAGAAGGATCTAAGCAGTTTTAGAAAGTTTTAATATTCCCCTGTCATGTTACATAAAGGGCTAGAAATCTTCAATAGGATTGCTGCTTCCTGCCTAAACCTAATAACACATTCAGCAATTAGTGTTTAATAGTTCTGTTAAAAGGATAATCTAAAGACCATCCTTCCCTCTCATAACCTACAACTTACAAATACAAACAGAGCTTCAATGTCTGGAAGAAATGAGGAACAGCAAAGTTTCTCTGGTTTTTTGGTACGGGGGAATGGGTGCAGTTAGCACAGTAGACAGAATTTTATGTACAATCATTTCACTGTTACTGTTCATTAGTCAGTTAAAGCACTATTAAAGATGGAGAAAATTTTACCAGGAGAGTATTTTCCTGCTAGAAAATTTTCTTTTGTATCGTGTAAAGTTTCTGCAACAATATATGAATGTTGAAAAATTTCTTTAAGAAATAATTATTAGACTGAGGGGTGACATTTTTTCTATGCTAGACCTGTCAGAACTTTTATTGCAAAAAGATTTTTTACGACTGATTTTAATTTTTGTTATTATAAACCAAACAAATATTTTAAAGTAAACACAAAAACTGAATGTTTTTCTTTGAAACTATTATTTTGTGAGGATAACTCAAAAATATTAACATCACTGTAATTTGCAATAGTCAATGAAAAGAAAAAAATTCAGTACCTGTACAAATCCACCTGCAAGCTTACTGAAAGAGCTTGTACATACACTTGTGTGATCAAAACCTACAATTTCTTAGTTTTTGTTTATATAAATATAGTTTTTCTAGTCCATGACTTACCAAGAGACAAGCACACAGTATTATAACCTATTCATGTTTGAAAAAAGAATTATAAACATGTTTATCTTAGTAGAATTTTTTTTTATTTTCATTTACATGCATCCTAAGTTTTTTGTACTTACCGAAAAGATTGATCAAACAGTCATCAAAATTTGGGAAGATGTTGCAACTAGAAGTGCCAACTATTTGGGGATAATCCATTGACCTTTAAATTAACTGACTTTTCTTACATCCTTTTTTGAAAACACCCACCAGAATTTGGATCTGAAGCAAGCTTGATAGATGCTACAAAAAGCCACAATATAAAATCCTTCCATGTATTTACTGAACTCTACCAGGACAAGTGTAAGTGTTGGGATTTTTTTCCCAAAAGATTTGTGTGATCGTTATGCCTATGATATGCTTAAGTCTCAGTTTTCTCATGTTGGGAAAAATGCAAGTTTGCAGCACTTTATTTGCAGCATTCCTTAAGTTCTTTTACCAGCAGTAATCTCTACTAAAAATATCTTCTCAGATTTGTAATGCAATAATAATTATAAATATAATTTTTTTTTTTCTTGATCTACACACACACTCTATTTCATGGTCTTTTGCTATGAGACGTTTCCTAATCTTTCAGTTGCCCTTTTCTGCACCCATTCTAATTTGAGGACTCCTCTCTGAGTAACCAGAATAGGATTCAATTGATTACTGCTGTCGCCAATAATTTCTATAACAGTATCACTTCCACTTTTACTGAAAATATCTTGTTTGATATGCCCTAAATCAGATTAGCTGGCTTTACTGACATATCACATTAATGACTCACACTTAGCATAAGATCAATAAGCACATCTGAATTCTTATCCTTCTATGTTGCATCCAAGGCTGAACCCATCAGTTTATAGCTTGCATTAATTTGAAAAGTATTTTACGGTTTATATTAATCTGAAAAATACATTTATACAAATAAGACCCATAAGGTATGTGAAAGATGATACATTAGCTTAGCATATGCATTGGTATTTACCAGAAAGCTTACATACAGTCTTATATTAATATAAATATGTATATCCACATATTATTATGTATTTTCTAATGTATGAAATTACTTTTATAATTTATCATTACTCTTATTATTGTTTATGTAATTAAATGCATCCTTCATACAGCTCCTCTCTCTGACCTACCACGTATTCCTGTAAAATCAGATCATCTGCTTGACAAGATAATATATTGCTGTCACCCCACTGAATATTAGTATAATTCTGATTTTAGTTTACTAAAATGACAAATGCAGCTACTTTATAGCTGCTTTGGACCATAAAACATTTTGAAAGTTATTTTGCCACTGAATCAGTACTGAAGCAGATATGCATGAAGATTTGGCATTTAATATGTGAGGTGGTTTTGCCCCTATTCTGTTGTGGGAAATTTGGTTATAAATTTTTCATGACATAGTTCTTTTGTCTGTCAGCACCTTTTACTTTGGGAAAAAAGTCTTCTTGACAGCCACTTTGAGCCTGCTCCTCCAGAGTTTTTACTCGTCACACTAAAAAAGTTTAGGAATAATAAGATTAAAAAAAAAAAAGAAGAAGAAGAAATATGGACAAAAAATAAAGAGAATTTAAAGAAATACTCCTTTCTTTGCTGCTTTTTAAAAACTACTAGATATATCTGTCTTAACATGAAATCAAATAAAATGAGGAAATGTTTTATGGTTCAGGAAGAAATCAGAAGAAAATGTTTGCAGCTGCAGGCCAAAGGCTCCAGGATTGTCTGCATTCCACATTGCAATCAGGATTAAAAGCCTTTCCTTTAGAGAAAGCAGACTGAGAAACAGTAAGGCCCTAACCCATCACAGAGTGATACCTGTGCTTAATCTTATGAACTGTGAAAACTTACACTCTTTTAAAAGCAGAGCTTTTTCTGGTACAGATAGTCTAGGCGTACACAGAGATTGTCACAGGTCAAAACCCAGCTTACTCTTCAGGGTTAACTGATAAGTATTGCACTACCACCTTTCTCAAGAACATTAATGCAATGCTAGCTTGTCTCTGTACATATGCAACAGGTTTGGTATAAGTAATTATATTTCTCATACCAAAAGGGAGAAAGAAATATTCAGTGCTCTAGGTTAAAAAATATAACTACAGATGTAGCTGTACAGAAGTATTCAGCCATGCTGGTCTTTAGACTGTGAGTAAGTTTCCTCAGAACACACTTCAAAAGACTCAGCTTTCAGTACTAACAGACCAAGGAAAAAAGCAATGTCATCTATTATCTCGGATGTAGGTAGGGGGGACTTAAGTGCACATGCATTGCATGGCGTCTCCGAAAGGTGGACAGTACCTCATGAGAAAACAAGGCTTGCACTTTCCAGACAGTCCATAACAACTTATTTTGTTTAATCTAGGGTGAATGGTTATTGACTGCTGTCTTTTGACAACTTGCCTGACTGCCATTCCAAGGAGGTGAGTACCTCCATCCTCCCGAGGACATCAAAACAAGGCAAACATGACAGCCTACGTACAGATCAATGCCACAGAGAAAGTTGCTCTCTTTCCTCCAGAGCAGTGCCATCAGCAATGCTGTCATATTTTGCAACCCAAGGAATTCCAGTTTCAGAGTTAATTTGAGGAAAAGGGTGGTTTTTTTCCAGAAAAACAAAAATAAACCAAAAAAACCCCACGTGCACACTAATAACGTCCATTAGACAAGCCACAAATGTAAAACAACACATGAAACTCAAATCCAAAAATACCCCTTTTTCAAATTCTGCATGTAATTCACACCTGGCAACAACTAGTCTCCAGTTTATGATTACAGAGGTCATTGCATGGATCCAATTTTCCCTTCATAGAGTTAAAACCTTTTTAAACAAAAAGTTACTTGCCAGCATAGCTACAGAACACAAATCACATAATGGAAAACATAAATAAACCAGCACAAAATCTGGACTTCCAATGTGCAAAGCAAAAAGGAAATAGTTTTACACATTTCATTAGACCTTGTAAGAGAGACCCAACTTCTTCTCCTCCTCAGAACTTGGACTTTAGTAATTTTGCATAAAATTATTTGTGTTGCACAAGAAGTGGTGATTTTCCTGTTTGAGGTACTTTCTGTTTTCATCATTCCTTGCCTGCAGTTCTTCCTTCAGTGTAAGAGTCCTTGAACACTGCTTCCTGTCAGTCCACCCTTGTCATCATACTGTGGTCGGCCAAATTTCTCAAAAATCACTTTCAGTTTCTATTCAAGTGAACTGTCTGTACGTAAGGATAAAGAATTCCTGAGAAAGCATCAGGAATGCTTTACATTACCTTCCTGCAACAAGCATAGCTGGAGAAAGAGAAGGAATCAAAAGTCGCAGTAACTCTGAGTAATTCAAATAGCCAGAAAAATACAGTTAGCCCAACAACAATTGTGACTATTTCAGTGACTTCTGTAGTCTACAGTGATAATGGACAATAAAACAACCAGATATTAGAGCAGCGAAGAATGATTTTTTTCATGCCTATACCTCTTCCTCATTATATCCCACTGGCCATGGTCACTCAAGAGTGAAGATGAGCAACAATGAAATTCCCAGTTTCATGGGAATTTCTGATAGTTTTGAGGGCCTGGAGAGTTCTGAAAAATAAAACAAACACAATAAAATTCAAAATTTCAAAATTTGAAATTGTGAAAAAAAATTTTGGTGGATATACGATTTTTTGTGGATATTGTTTTTATAATATTAGTACATTCTGTTCTACTCTTGGAGCATAAACAAAACATTTACATTATTCCAAAAAGAAAAAAAAACCAGTAAAATATGACAAATTTTGAGAGTTTTCTTCTTTTTGCATTATAATAAATACAAGAATTTTCCTTAAAAGTTTATCTACAATTCCTTTAGCTAGTTATAGTTGCCACACACTCAGAGAAAAAATTTTGTAAAACTTTCTGTTACATCACTCTTATGAATAGGAAGATGTCTTCACCTAAGCATTAATGACAGAAAGAATGAGAAGAATGGTTCAGCTGCAGGCTAATGTTGGCAGCTTCCTCATTCTGAAGGGAGTATAAATAGATATGCTGAACTCTGCAATCTCAAGTTTAAAACCTGTATATGAAAGAAACACTGTCTTCTACTGTGTATTTTACAATCTCTTCTACTGCGTATTTTGTAAGGCTGGTGATAAACTTTCCCTTGTGATCTTGGATGTCATCTTCACAAGACTGGATCAAAGATTCTGGAACCCCTTCGTTGTGTAAATTGAATGGAATTTTATATTAATTAGAAACCTTTTTTTCTCTGTGTGGGTTTTCATAGCTCTTTGTAGGTCATGTTTTCTTTTTAGTCAATAATACTATAATATTAATATTTATTATTTTAGAGTTTTCTTTACCTTTTACTGTCCTACTCATTTATTATCTCTGTTTCTATGTGCCTAAAGAAAATTATTAGGGTGCTTTCCCTTGTCCAAAGTGGGGTTTTTCCTAGTTTGAAGAGGAAGTTAGGGTGCAGAGAAGATAATTATTTCCTTCTCAAGCTCAGCATTATGCAACACAGATGTGTTTCTAAAACAAACATTGATCTTTGCTAGGTTTTTATTAATATCAAAGATACGCAACGTGATTTCCTAAATGTAATTAATCTCAAAAAACTGCTGAACCCCAACAAAGACTTGCATTTATATCACAATTATATTTCAATAGTAATGATGACATCACCATAAATTACATGAGTTTAACAATAAGAAAGCCATCAGATAGATGTTGTCTCTTCCTTGCACATAGAAATTTCTTTTGAAGACATTATGATCATATGAAGACATGATCAAAGAAGTTAGTCATTCCCAATTATGGCAAATACATCCATGTTGTCATCTTGTTATGAACTGAATGCCTATTAAATCTTTGGAGAATGGTATCTCTTCTGTATTCAGTCTGTCACCATCTTACTAAACCCTTCAGCTACGTAGGAATAAATTCATATACAGAAATTATGGTCAGCAATAAGCTGCAGCTCCTGTTTTTATCACCACTGAAACGAGGAGCAGTACCTTAATGAAATCAGCATTTTAGTAAGTAAGGCAAGCTAACTATTTCCACAGAAAATGCTTTGCATTTCTGGAATCTTCTCTCTTTTCCCTGCCTAAACTCCAGCCAAGGATTAACACTCTGCAGCTCTAATTCCACAAACACAGCCGGCCAGTCACCACCTTCCATTCTCAGCACAAAGCACTCCTCAGTCAGAGGTGAAAGCAAACTCCTATGGAGGAGATCTTGTCTGTCCCAAGACTACTCCATTTGCCACCATCCCAGTTACTTCTGCAGGTAACTATTAATGGCTCTAACAGCTCTTGCTTTTTGCATCACTTTTCCATTTTGTCTCCGGACTTTTAAAGTCATACTTTTAAATTTGCAAGTAATACGTGTGTTAGTCTCTAACAACCATCTAAAAGTTTGACAGGTTGGACTGATACAGAAAGTCAACAGATGAAAATGAATGGTCTTGCTAAATAAGCAGATATATTGAAAACAGAACAAATATCTGAAATGAGGGGATTTTTTTCTTTGCTTTTAGTTCTCTCCCTAGAGGGCATTTCTCCTCTGCCAGGCATAACAAGTAACTCCATAGTTATTACATGGAAATAAAAAACAGAACTTTAGAGACAAAAGTCTGATAAAAAAAGAATAAAAATCATTCTTTCACAATACTGGTTTTAATTACTTTAGGTTGTACTAATATGGAAACAGGCGCAGTTCAGCAGTTGTAGCACTTATAAAATTGGAGCAAATCATGCCTGTCTCTAAATCTCCCTAGCTTACATTTTTGGGAGGATACATTCCAAAAACACATTCCTTACAACTCCATTCTGCAGACCCAGCAGACCTTTTGTTTTAGTAGAGAAAACATCAGATTGAGAAAATTCTGCCCCTTAAGTGAAATGGAAGCTGAACCCTTAAATTATGAAAAAGTTTGCCTATTCCTCATGAGGGCTGAGCTTTTTTATGGGTTGCTCAGGACAGCATGATGTGTCTAAGTGAGAAACCTAGAAGCAAGGCAACTGAGGAAGGCTTATTAGTGAACTGAGTTCTCTGGAGTAAAAATAATTTATCCTCCTTCAGTCTTCACGGTGTTCTCGCACATTTATTTTCCATAATTGTTGTCACAAGGCTTCAAATAAATCAACAGAGGCTTGCCTTTCTTGTCAGGCTTTTTTTATAAAATTAAAAACATTCGGTGTTTCTTGCAAGGTTCTCCCCTCCACAACACAGAAACCTTTGTGCACACACACGCACACACACACACACTACAGCATCTTGCTACTAGACAGAGATAAATTCCTCACCACTGTGATCATCAGACTCTAAGCCAAACTCATCTTCTTTTCTTTTCTTTTTTTTTTTTACCCCACTCTGTTATTCATAGAGACCACAGGTGAACCAGGAGAAAATTATTACAGTGTGATGACTGCTGAAATGATAGAAGGTAAAGAAGATGGATTATCACGGTGCTGACATGATTTGTATGGATTTCCAGAATTAAGCTGTTCACTTAAAGTGACCATCTTCTTTGCACCCAGGATATTGCAGCTGCCCTAGTAATAACCTTCATCTGCACTTGTGAGCCAAGTGAGCAGAGCACGTTTCCCATTACCTGTCAAGCGAGTATGTAGAGTTCTTCTGGCCCCGCAGTAATAGCAGGGCTGCTGGTGAACAGAGTAATAAACACCTACTGAGAGGGATGTAGCGTGAAAAGATCTCATCACCTGCCATTAGCACGCTGATGAATAATGCAGCATTTTCGGTGGCAGATGTCAGGGGTGGGAGGAAGAATCACTTCTGTAAATGCTCTGGTGAGCACTTCAGCACAAAGTGAGAGGTGATAGCAACAGATGCATGTGACAAAATTACACTTGCTATTGTGTTTTAAAAGAAATGGGAACATTTACTTCACAAATAGCTGGCAGGCTTTCTCTCTCTCTCTCTCTCTCTCTCTCTCTCTCTCTCTCTCTCTCTCTCTCTCTCTCTCTCTCTCTCTCTTTCTCTCTCTCTCTCTCCCCTTCCCATTTCCCCCCTTCCCCCCCCTCTCCTCCCTCCACCTTTTTGTTCCCTCAGAGTCACAAGACCCTGCAAACCATCAAACTAATTCACATATTGCTAAGCATTTACAGCTCCTAACTTAACCACTGTGTAAGGGGCAGTGGGACTTGGCAGTCCAACCAGTTAAGTGCTTTTTCCTGCAGACCCAAACTGGCAAATCAATTGAACAGATAAGATTAGAAAATAATAATAATAAATCTTTTTTCTACTTCAATTCCCTTCCCTTTGTACATTTCTTTTCTCTCTTTCAAAAAATCCTACAAGCCACTGTAGAAATGACAGTGCCAAATGAAGTGACAATTCCTGGGTTTCAAGCAGTTAACTCCCTCAGAGGCTCTGGCACCAGTAAAAAAGGTCTCACTTTAATGTTAACATTATCAAGAAACCACCTATTATTCTTCCTGTTCCACTCACCCATTTTGCTGCAGTAAATAAGGCAAAGAAGTGACAGAGCAGTAGCACAACTGGTTCCTGGATGTGATTTTAAGCATAGAAATGCCTCTTGGGCAATCTAAATCAGCACAGATATTGCTAATTTTTCACAATAACTTTTTTCACTTGAAAGAAACCACACACCCAGGCCAAATCCTTGTTTACGTCAAAAGGTTTTGCATTTTGGGATAGTGAATTACTTCCAAGCTGCCACAACAACTTAATTCTCTGTACCTACAAGCATGTCAAAGAACAGTCTCATTGGTCTCAAAGAACAGTCAGTTGAATTTTATATATGTTTCATGCCATTTCTTTCTTGCAGAGAGAATTCCTCAGCGCCAGAGATGAATGAGGCTCAAAATCTGTCATATCTGACACCTACATATACTGGGGGGGGGGGGGGGGAAGTATGAATTCATAACCAATAATAATATTATATGACTGAAATATTATTCTTGGCACAAGCTATCATCTTGTCTGGCGAATCACAGATTCCAGTGATTTAAAGCAACCGATCCCAAAACAGAAGTGTTTTCCAATTGTCTTCAGACTTCTGTTTTCAGTGCTATTTTTAGCCAAACAGATCTTTTTGGTCAATTGCTGCCACTAGGCACAGTAACTTCCTAACATCACAGGCCCACAACAATCATCATGTGTTTAATGCCTGAAGGACAGCTGAGAAGAAAAAGGAATAACTGTGGTTTCTAACAGAGGATGGTGATGCTTAAAAACATTATTGTAACAAGTGAGTCACAGGATGGCATAGATGGTGTCATTGCTCAGAGGAGTTCTTGTGCAGGTGAACCGCACAAGCCACAAAAGCAAAATTTATGTCAGGAGTTCTCGTTTCTGTCCCTCTGTAAGCCATAATTCTCATAATTTTCTGTTTGGTTACTGAAAGTCTAGAAAAGGCTACTGGGCTATATAAGCTGGGTATTAAAGGGATGAAAAAATGCCTCCACTGTTAAACAGATGGAAAACATACTGTAGGACAGAATCTGTGTTCTGATCATCTTTTTGGCTGCAGCTGTTATTGCCTAAGTTCTTCGGCCACTGCCTGCTCATACACATTCAAAGGTCTGTGCTCTCCTGTTTGCCGGGGCTGTGTCAGAAAGACACAGTGAGACTCAGAAAAGGATGCAACACTTCAGCAGAACAAAATGCGTGAGATGAGCAATGCAATGGGGAGCTTCCTTCAAATGATAAAAATGCCATTATCAGAAGAAGAGTAGGCAGAGCATATATCCCAAAAGAAAGAGAGAATGCTCTTTGAGAAGAAAGTCATAAAATCAACATGGAGCAGGGCTATCAAGACAAAGAAAATTCTCATTAAAATCCCATATCAACACAGTTTATATTAGCACAGGGTTACTTTGAGCTGTGATTTAAAGACTGGATAGAATTGAGAGGAACAGAGACATGGTTACAAATAAATCTGGCACACCGGAAGTGCTTCTGCTATCACAGAAAGTTTCAAAGGATGGGTATAAATAACACCAGTTTCCTCTGGAGGAGAACCATGAATAATCTAGAAAAAAAGGTCACCCCCTCTTCATCCTCACCACCCAGCCTATTTATCTTGAAAATTTATGCCAAACCCAAGAAATTAATCGAATTTGGTTTGTTTTGCATTTCTCTTTGCAGTAGGTCAGATTACATGGAAGTAGCATTGAAAACAATTTGCTTGTAACTGATGTGGATAGACAGTGAAAGTTACAGGACTCGAAAGATGCCTCTCTTAGAGGTTGAGTCCCCTGTAGATAATCCTTGGATCAGCTAAGGTTCTGGTTTTCAATCTTGAAATGAAAAAGAAATGTGATAAATGTAAAACAAATACTACTGTATAAAGAAAAGTAGTGGTTTCATATGGTCTCTTTTTCTATCAGGGATCAGCTTGAGATTGTCTAAAAGTAGAGGGTTTGTTGTTTTGGTAATTGTATACCTATCTAGAAAAACTGCTGTATTATAATATTTCTTTTTTTTTCCATAATTTCATAGCTTTTTAAGAAGCAAATATACCTCAGCTGCCTTCTAAGCTTTTAACTCTTCATTGCTACACTTACCGTTTGATAAATTTCCCAACAGGTGGTGTTCACTGAAGTTTTGTAAATATCACAAGAATTCAGAAGAAAAGACATTAAAAACTAAAAAATTTTTGATAAAAAACAACATTTGCCATGTGTTTTGTGCCCTACTGTCATTGCCACCAATATGTAAGTCTAAAAAGGGCCACCTATTACTGTAGTGATGTATCTAAAAAAATCTGAAGTTGCCTGTAATAATCTCCATTATGTATAATGACAATTTTGATAATAGTCTTTAGAAGAGGTAATGGCCCTGCTGAATGGTTATTACCTGTCTGTTCATGCTGGAAGCAAGATGCAGAAGCCAAAGGGGACAGTGAAATGGTCCTTGTAGCGCAGTCTGAAGGAATAAGAAATATTTAACAGAATGCAAGTAACAGACAAGTAAGCACCTTTGCTTGTAAAACTGTCACAGTGATGCAGTAAGCCATTGTGAATTTTGTGAAATAATAGAGGTATAAAACCATTAATAATAATAATAATAATAATAATAATAATAATAATAATAATAATAATAATAATAGCCAAACTATAGCTGTGAGAGCTATTTTAATTTTAAGAGTCACAAACTCTGATAGAAAACAAAAGATTACCTGAAAGTTTAATATGGTTTTGTTCATTACTGAATGCTAAATATTGTTATGCTCCAATTCTATACCATGCCATAAGAGCAATATCACTTTAGTCCAGAGAGGCCTCTGCGCAAATCAAGGCTCAAAAGAGTTTATATCTTCCACACAATTACTCCAAAAAGGTCCCTGTATACAAAAATATGGGGTTATAGAAGCAGAAAAAAAGTCACGTCAGAACTGTAAAGTCTCAAACTGGCTTTTAAAAGAGACAGAATTTTCTTGTAAATGAAGCCTGAGCATAGACAATCCACTGCCACAACAACATCAGGACATCAACCATTTTTGTCACCTCTGCCCAGGCTAGATGATCAGCTCTAGAAGTAAACTCTGAATTCATATGCATGAAAATAGTAAGTTCCTCCAAGCAGAGATTGCCTTTAAAACTTACACAGTTTTAAATAAAATTTGGCCCTGATTTCAGATGTGACCTCTGGGATTTACCACAGAATAAAGATGCTTGTAACAAATAAATGCTGAATTATTAAATTATTAAATATTATTCTGGACTCTTTCTTAGAAGCACACTGAGATATTGCTTCACTCAATAAGATAGAGCTAAGAACATGTAATTACAAACAAAGATCCTGTATTTGAAACTAAAGGAGACAATTGAGAGAATCTCAAAAAGAAAGGTAAACTCTTAGTTCAAAATGCAGACCACAATGAATTTTGCATGGTTCATTCCATGCAAATTGAAAAATACTGCTGAACCATAGCATTTCAGGAACACAGTACAAGGATGTGTTTTATGTCTTTAGGTGTATTACATTTCTCCTAACACTTACTCTGTTTTCATCCCTCAGAAGCTCTGCACGTAACAGGAAAATGTGAGCGCTCAGAAAAAGAGATCTCAGCCAGATAGGTGATTATTTGAAATAAAGAATGCCTTTAGCAAAGAGCCCTTTTGTCAACAGATTTTTGGGTTCAGGGAAACACAGAAGTGCCAGTAAGAAAGCTTACAGGCCATAAACATTTTATTGCTTCCTTCTAAAGACTGTTTAGGAAGAGATGAAGGAATGCCAGCTGCATGCACTCCTCTGGTGTCTTCTTGTACTTGTGCACTGAATGGAGACATTCCATCACCCAAGAAAAAAGAGTTACTAGATCAGACCTGGCAATCCTGGATTCAGGTTTCCCTTCTGGAAGGGCTTATTTTGTGACTTGGAATGAGAAGTTTGGCCTGCAGGGATAGTGATGATATCTCCTGCCCTGCTTTTCTCCATTTTTATTACATTAACTTGCTATCACTAACTAAAGAAAGAGGTCATATTAGAATCAAGATTTAATATGTAACAGATGTTTCATTTACTATTACAGACAATAATAAAGAGCAGTTTCCTCCATCCTCTTCTCCCATTTTGACTCCTTTTCTGGTCTTAAATTGGATTTAAAAGGTCATCTCTCACTCTTAAAATAATTTCCCTCACTGCAGTTCTACAAGATAGAGGAGGTAGGTCTTAGATAGTGGATTTCTTCTTTCTTGCTGTGTGAAAGAACTTTTTCGGTCTTGTCTCTTTACTTGACTAATTTGCCCTTTGCCTGAGAAGTCCATAAACATTGAATGTGTCTGAAAAAGAGATTCAGGATGTCTTAAAATGTTGATTAATTGAAGAGGTTCAAAGTTACATATTCTGAAAATACAGTTGAAACCCTATATCATGGGGAGGGTTCATGAAGGAATAACAATGACAAAAAGACAAATAACAAAATAATAACATATACCCTATAAGGCTGTCCACAATAAGAAAGTGCTTTAAGGGGACCATGACACTTTTTGTCAGAAACAGGAAACAGCATGCACCAGCATGAGAAAGGGGACTACACTAACTTTTCTTCAATTTGCACTTGCTGGTCATTTAACTTGAATTTAATGATAGAGACTATACTACTGGTCCTCAGTAAGACACAAAAACAAATGTCTAGGTAGTGTCTGAAATCTCTAACACTTACACAGGTGACTATACGGAAACAAGTACAACACAAGAAAATGAAAATGTGAAAAAACAGTTTGAAATTGTACAGCCTTCCTTGGACATAATTAATGTGACCAAATAAAAAATTGAATCCCTGTTACTAGCACCTCGAGTCAAAGAAACTTATTCTCACAGAAAAAATTACAAGGAACTATAGAGGGAAGATGCAATGTGGAACAGCCCTAGTAAGTTCCTGGTAGTCTGCATCTTATCTGGAAAGAGGTTTTTACAGAATAGACATTGTTATAGGACAAAACACAAGACTATATAGAATTACAGAAAACTGACTTTCATTTGCTTCCTTGTCACTATAGTTTGTGAACTGCTCAGGCTTTTTCTAATTAAATTAGGCAATATATGACATACATATGAAAATTCAATTAAATTTCTCTAATGGATGATGGGGTTTTGCTGGTATCTAAATTTTCTTAACTTCTCTTAACTTCTCTAAAATCTTTGCCTTTATAATAGCCTCCAGCATGTAATTCTACTTGGCAATTAGGTATTTCCTGAAGAAAAAAAATTCTGTGATCACTTATAAATATGAAAATTATATGTCTATAATAAAATTCTTCTTATTAAAAAATCAAACCATCTCAGGTATTCCATGAAATGGAAGCATTTTTGTGGAGAATACAAAACCTTTACAAATGCCCTTTCAATCTAATCTGAAAGAAAAACATATCTGTGATAATTTCGAAAAGATAAAGTCATAAGCATGCTCATAAACAAAAATAAATAAATAAATATACAGAGTACTTATATATTTTGAAAGAAAGAGTGAAAATAAAGTTATTTTAAACTCCTTTCAGTGCATTAAAGCTGAAGACAGAAATGCTAAAATTTTGCTTGTAAATGTTACCAAAGAGACTACGCTAGATTCTTTTTGCTACTCTTTAATGAAAATTTTGCTTTTAAAAATCACAGACAAAAAAGTATTTTCATATTAGATTTTTCTCTTTTCTTCCTTTTTCAAATATATTTTTTCAGGAAAAGGAAGATGTTTCAACAACATTTTCTGCTTATACACTGTCTGAGCTGACCTTCTCATGTACTTCATAGGCTCAGGTTCATTTCCTTGCCACAGACTTCATTGGACAGGTTGTACTTAGCTTCGTGGTTTAGCCATTTGTAACACTGTAGTAGCACTCTGCTGTTTTTCGGACTTCTCAACCCTGCAGGACTGCAGTGTCCTCCTGTGCTGTGAGAACAGCAGCCAGACACCTGCCACCTCCGAGGCACTTCAAGATTCTCAAGATTTCCTAGTTACCTATGCAGTACAGGAATTTCTTAGCCTGGTGTGCTGTAGAGAAAGTCAGCTCTGTACCTTGGAGGGGAAAATGGGGCACACTAAGGCTGAGTAACCCCACGTGCTGCCCCATAAGGTCTACATTGTGCAGGTTCACATTTCTTGCTCTGCTGGCTTCATCCATTGACTGTTACATGCACCACAGCCCAGACCTAATCACAGGCAGCATCTCAGTGCTTGGGGAACTCTGGACTTTTCACACTCTGTATTTTTCACAGCTGAAAACAACAGATAATTGTAAGTCAGCAGAGAGCTGAATGTTCCAGAAATACATTTGTTTCAAATGCTTAGTATGTATGAGTCACACACAAGCTGACAGGATGCCCTGCTCCAAAATCTGTCACTCCACTCTTACCACTGCTTGCTGTTTATGTGTTTTCCCACTTACGGAACCATTCTGTTGACCATCTTTGAAGTACGATCATGATGAACAAATATTAAAACTGCATAATCCCAGAGTGGTTGAGATTGGAAGGGGTGTCTGGAGGTCAGCTGGGTGACCACCTTGCTCAAGCCAGACTGCTTGGTCAGTTGCCCAAGACTACGTACAGAGGATTTTTTAATAACTTCAAATAAATGGGTATCAAAATACACAGACTTTATATGCTTGTAGAACATGGAGGACACAGGAAGGAACAATGTGATTTCTTTTTTATGGCTATAATACCACATGTGTCTGTGCATGTAAAAGGTACTGATGATTTGTAAAAAATGTAAAGGAGTTAATGAAGCAATCAAACTACCTTCTCTGCTAAATTTAAAAACATCCAAGAGAACTATATGATCTCTGTCACTTTTGCCTGGAGCAGAGGACACAGAGCAACCACAAAAGAATCAGGGTCCTACATGAAGAGGAAAAGGAAAAGGAAAAAAGGAAAAAAGGAAAAAGGAAAAGGAAATAAAAAGAAAAGGAAAAAAGGAAAAAAGGGAAAGGAAAAAATGAAAAAAGGAAAAAAGGGACGGGGAGGAGAACGGGAGAGGGAGAAAGGGAAAAGGAGAGGAGAAAGGGAAGGAAAAAGGAAAAGAAAGGAAAGAGGAAAGGGAAAAAAAGGAGAGGAGAGGAGAGGAGAGGAGAGGAGAGGAGAGGAGAGGAGAGGAGAGGAGAGGAGAGGAGAGGAGAGGAGAGGAGAGGAGAGGAGAGGAGAGGAGAGGAGAGGAGAGGAGAGGAGAGGAGAGGAGAGGAGAGGAGAGGAGAGGAGAGGAGAGGAGAGGAGAGGAGAGGAGAGGAGAGGAGAGGAGAGGAGAGGAGAGGAGAGGAGAGGAGAGGAGAGGAGAGGAGAGGAGAGGAGAGGAGAGGAGAGGAGAGGAGAGGAGAGGAGAGGAGAGGAGAGGAGAGGAGAGGAGAGGAGAGGAGAGGAGAGGAGAGGAGAGGAGAGGAGAGGAGAGGAGAGGAGAGGAGAGGAGAGGAGAGGAGAGGAGAGGAGAGGGAGAGGGAGAGGGAGAGGGAGAGGGAGAGGGAGAGGGAGAGGGAGAGGGAGAGGGAGAGGGAGAGGGAGAGGGAGAGGGAGAGGGAGAGGGGAGAGGGAGAGGGAGAGGGAGAGGGAGAGGGAGAGGGAGAGGGAGAGGGAGAGGGAGAGGGAGAGGGAGAGGGAGAGGGAGAGGGAGAGGGAGAGGGAGAGGAAAAGGAAAAGGAAAAGGAAAAGGAAAAGGAAAAGGAAAAAGGAAAAGGAAAGGAAAAGGAAAAGGAAAAGGAAAAGGAAAAGGAAAAGGAAAAGGAAAAGGAAAAGGAAAAGGTAGACTATCAATTAGCACACAGAATAGGCCTTCTCAGCCTAAATAGATATATTTGAACATATTTTATACCAAACTTACCCATTTTGGATTACAATAAAAATAAACATTAAAAATTATATTATAATTAATTGTAATTTATATAAATTTTAAATTATCTCTGAAGTGCATAATGAGTAAGAGAAATACACATTGATAAAGTCAGAGATGATAGTGTAGAGTCAAAATTGATTCTTACAAATAAGGGTCAAAGGTTTATTCTGTGAAAAGGGCTCAAGAATCTGTTCTCTCTGTTGGTCAAAGACATTCATTTTGAACCTTGATAAAAAGATTTTAAAGTCTTATTGAAATCAGAAAACAAGTAATAACCAAAAAAATTACAAAATGCTAGATCTGTGTTCAATAATATCATTGTTATTTTCTCTTTCCTTTTCTCACTCTTTTTGAATCCCAGATCATAAAAGCTTTTTAATTCACAGTGATCAATATAATACATGAGCTTGTCTTTTGTCTACTTTTTTGGCAGCAACAAAGAATTACTGCAATGAAATAATTTCTGGCTGGCATGGTGCCCAGGAAACTTGTGGAACCATTGTGACTGGTTTACGTTCATTCCTCACAACAGCCATTTGAGTACAAAGCCCTGGGATGATAATTTATTTCTCCTGCAGTTTTATGATATTTCAATGGTCTGAAATATCCTACTTGATGGCTACTTGCATCATTATGGGTCTACCATAAATGATACAAATTGCCAAAAAACATGGGGAAAGCCCTATATCACATCTTTATCTAGATTTGTCACTGATGACATTTGGATTTGTTCATAGTAATTCTATTCATTTAGTTGCAGAAAAAACACCCTCTTCTTATCAGACAAGACATTTGGGATTTCTGCTGCATATTAAATGGGACAAATAAAGAGAATTTTTTTCCAGAGCACTAAACACCAGCTCAGGAGTAAAAAAAAAGCCCCATATGGATTCTCATGTTGCATACTTCCAGGTAAAGAGAACCACCTTTCAGGGTTTTTTTTTCCTTTGCTGTGGAACCCCTATAACAACCAGATTAACAACCCTACTCCCTATTCCTATTACTAGTACTACACCTTTAGGAAAGGGACTTCCCTCTGCCTAAATCTTGTTACAGAAAGTTTGTCTATCTCATTTACTGCCTAAGTGTCAGGATTTGAAATATCAAGTATATGAGAAGCTTTGAAGGAAAATACAGGAAAGTTGTAAATCGTTAGCTGCATTTCTGTTTGGTGATTGCTGTCTGTGAGAAAAGGCAATCTGTCCCATGGATGTCGGGGCTTGCCTGTCATTCCAGCTGTCACATTTACGGAGGGCAAAGTCTGTGCTCTCTTTTGTTATGTAAATAATTATTCTCATACTAACAATAACCAAATCTGTTAATAATAATTATTAGCTTGGTTAATCTCTGATCTCATGCTCAGATTTAAGGCAAAAGTTGGTCCAATGTGAATGCAGTTACCTGAAGCCATCCCTGGTAAAACTGAGAGCAAAACTGGAACAAACGTGAGTAGATAGTACAGCACTAGTAACATAACCACCCCTTACAAGGAGAAATACTAATTAGCAAATAGCACAAATATTCTGATTTACAACAGCAAAGTTACAGCACCTTTTGATGACACTTTTATCTAAACAGAATACTATCCATACCACTAGAGCTCCAATAGTCTGAGCTACACACACTGGTGTGAACCTGGAGTAAATTCCTTGAAATCAACAAGACAGTCCAGGTTTATGACAGTATAGTGGAGATAAGGATCTGGCCCAATATTTTGGCAGAGGCTCTAAATATCTCCTCTGAAATCATGCCTGGACATCAAAACCAAATCTCAGGAAAAGATACAAAATTGAAAGCTTGTTCCAATTCTCAAGTGTATGTAGTTGTTTGAGGATGTCCAAATTACTTCCTAGCTTTCTTATTTTATCTTCAGACATAAAAATAGTTTTAGCACATTTACAAGAATAATTTAGTACAGTTTAACATCATTCTAAAAAACACCTGTCAATAGTTTGCCAGTTATGGTGTAATTCAAGTAGTATCCAATGAAACAGTTATTTAATAAATGAAAGTTACTGAGCTAATAATGGCTATCTCGGAGTAAGTCTATCTAGATATCTCATCAGTGATACTCTCTATTCTTTCCCTGATAATACCCTTCTGTGGGATTGCAGTAGACCATCTTAGCACATTTCTACTTCACTATTCATAGGGTTGTTGACCTCCCATTGAGAACTAGTGATGTTCAGTTCTGTAAGTTGCTAACTAATTTGCCAAAACATCTAATTTTGTGAGTCATCGTCCCTACTCATTGTACGGATTTGAGCTGTATGTTGTTAAAATCCCTGACTATTAAAACAATGTTAACTTCAGTTTTACGTCACAGTGAATGCAATGAATTTGTTGTTTGCAAAGAAATACCATCCTTCCCTTTAAGCCCACAGGCCAAGTCATATGTGAAACATAGTAATAGTAGCAGAATAAACAAAAAAATCATGACCCATCACCAGGCTGACAGAGAGAATAAGAGACCTCCCATTTCCCAGCAGAAAACCCTTTCAATGATCCTTAAAGAGCAAAAATTCCTATTTGTGTCCTTGCATCTTGTATATACAAATCCACCAGCACATATGTGGGTTTCAAAATGCTGATTAAAGACTTGTAATCATTCATTAATTTTGATTTCTTTGAACATCACTTGTACTGAATTAATTCTGTTTAGTAAGTAATTACCAGGAAAAAAACACTGTGTTTTCTGTGTTTCTTTCTACAAACATCAGATGACGTATCCAGAAAGCTTTTCAGTGATGGAGACCAGGTGAACTGCTGAAAGCAATGGCCCTCATTTTATTATCATGAACACTGAATTATGCAAATGTAACAGTGAGTAGGAGTCCTCACATTTCTTAAATATTCTGGGAAAAAGATAATCAGAACCAAGAGAGTCAGACACAATTTCTTCTTGTTCTTTGAATATCTTATTTCAAAATACCTTTAGCACTGATAATAATATACAAGGGAATGAAGCGAAGGAACTATTTTTGTCAGTAGCACTAATAGAAACATAAACAGGGAAGTGCTGAGATGTTGTGCTACACTGTAGCTCTGAGATATATGCGTTAGCTTCATTTATGTGTCCTGTTTCTATTTCATAGCTTCTTCAGGAGAGAACTGCCCACACAGCAGCCTTGTGAAATTAAGAAAAGGCTCCAGTCAACACCAGCCCTTCTGAAGGCTTAGCAAGGATACCCAGGGTAGAGAGTCATACTCAAAAATTTTTTGGAGCATTAACTTTTTCCATGGGACAAATTAAAAAAAAAAAAAAAAAAAGGAAAAAAAGAGCCAACAAGAAAGCTAGAGAATAAGCCTTTTAAGATGAAGTTTTCTTTTTCTTATTATATCATTATCAGAGGGGCTTCTAAAAGGAGAAGTGTTGTGGTATCTTCCTTGAGAAGATTGAAAGGAAGTGCACAGGAAGACTCTAATGCAGATGTCTAAAGATCCCAAACTCAAACTGGAAATGTCCCTCTGGGATCCAGCATGAGTGAGAACCCCTGGGGAGTGAAAGTCATGTCCCAACAGTGTGAAGAGGGAGCCTGACACAATGTAGAACTAGAAATGAAGTCATCAGACAGGAGCTGTGAAGCAGAGTCTGATTTATAGCTAAGGGACAAATATGTTACAGACTATTTCTGGCTTATTCTGGAGCTTCCAGAAGGGTGGTGTGGTAGATCTTCTCTGGCTTGCCCAGAGCAAAGTGGATTTGCCTAACACCAAAGAACTATGCCTGAGGGCAAGGTGGTAAAAAATGCAATAGCAATGTACAATCTTCTCTCCCTATGTGCCAAAAAGATTCAGACACAGCTTTCAGATGAGCAGAGTATAACTTACCAGTTTCTGCAGTGGATTGCTTCTACAAACATTGCAGATGTTCCATCAACAGGACAAAACCCCCTTTATAATATCCGGATAACAAAAAAATTAGAAGATAACATTCATGGCCATTAGAAACAAGCAGCACCCATACAGAGTAAAGATAAACTGTTTATAAGTTGCTGTCAAAGTTAAGAACTTTTTTACTGCTGTTCAGAAAAGCAGTGGTACAATTGAACTGTGAAACACATTTGAAAGACCTTTTTTCATGTTTTCTGAATGCTGTGATCTCTGAAGAAAAATCATAGATCTACAGAATCATGGAAGGCTTAGATTGACAGGAAACTCAAAGGGCAACTGTGTCCAAACCCCTTGCCATGGATATGGATATCTTTCACTAGACCCAGCTGCTCAAAACACCATCCAACCTGGCCCTGAACATTTTCAGGGATGGGGCGTCCACAGCTTCTCAGGCCAACCTATCCCAGTGCCTCACAAGCCTTACACTGAAGAAGTTTTTCCTAACCTGTAATCTAAATCTTCTCACTTTCAGTTTGAAGTCATTCCCCCTATCCTGTCTCTACAAGTCTTTGGAAAACATCTTAATCAATTTTTCCTGCAGACTCCCTTCAGGCAATGGATGGCCTTAACTAGGTCACCCAAAGCCTAATCAGAACAATGGTGCTCTTAAAAATCAGGCAAATCTCGAATATTTGTTGGAGATAAAGTAAGATAATAATATAAAATCCCAAAATAACTTGAGTGTCTGACCTGCTTAGCAAGTGCTCTGTGAAAACATCTGTCTATATTTTGCATCACACCAATTTATTTCTGATTAATAAGCAGTAAATAAATACAAAGCAATAAATCATCACATTGACAGCTGTAACAGTAATGCAAGGACTGAATCCATACATTAATAGTAGATTACTGCCTCTTTCTTCAATATTTTTCTCAGACCAAGTGAAAAGCATCCTGAATTCAGGAAATAGGGTGAGAGATATTTGAAAGTAAGGCTTGAAGAACTGTTCCAAGAACTAAACTTTGCTGATGCTTGCTGTTCCTTTGGTTTTCTTTAGCTGACTGAAGACGAGACAGCCAGAAAAACTGAAAGACTTATGAGATAGGGGAGAATTGTCAGTGCACGTCAAGGGGAGGGGGATGGGTGTGTGTGTATGTGTGTGTGTTTGTAATAATCGAGGCTCCATTCCAGTCAGCAGAAACTGAATTCAACCTAAACTTTGAGTATCAGATGATTGTCATAATGATTCCTGCTGCCACTTTGCTCTCCATGGCAAAGCATGCAAAGCATCTGCAGCTGAGCTGAAATTAGCCTTATCCTGATGTTCCTCTCTAAATGTTTCCCCGTTATCTCCCTCTTGTCTTGATAGCTAATATAGTTCCTACAGCTGCTATATCATATTAGGTCAGAGCAATGAAAACGAATGCCATTTTCTTGATGGCTTATGCAGAATTGTTGTAATTTGAATAAAGTCTCACTAGCCTCATTCTTTCTTTCTCTCCTTTCTGCCCCTCATACTGAATATATTGGGGTCCTGGCGAGCTGCCATTCTACTGCACATTAGAAATGGTAGAGTTTTCTTCTATCTGATTCTCTAAAATGAGTTCACGAAAAGGTGCAGACCCAGCACATTTGTGGTTTTTCCTATAAATTACTTTAACACTGTGTCCAATCATATATATAATTTCAGATTTTCAATTTCAACTCGCTGCTGTGTCAGCACAGACTCCACTGATATGTCTAATGTATTTAGCTTAAAATGAAACGGATGGCATTTCATTACCAGGAAGATAATATTTTTGAATATGTTTGCTGCATGGCAGGATCCATCATTACTCTGCCATTTTATGTTCGGAGTGTGTAATAGCTTTTTAATGCTTTGATGTATTTTATTTATATATGTAATATTTTTCTAATATCATGGGGTGGTTTAACTCATTGAACACATTATACAGCCTTAATTGAATGCTTTTAAATATTAGTTAGGGAGGAAAAGCTTAACAAATTGCCAATATTTTGTTTGAAATTTAATAGACAGTAGTTGAAACACCAAAAAACCCATTTCATTCTCATTCCTTCACATTGCTCCTCAGCTCCCTCTGACACTCAAAACACTTTGAAAGGAAAAAAAGGGGAAAGAAAATCCCACAGTCCCCTGAGACACTCAAGCTGTCAGCATGAAGGTAAGTAATGCAGGAAAACTTGAACGTGCCCAACTGTGAATGACAGAAGCCCTCTTATTGGAAGAAGCATCTGACAGGCCTGAAATCCTTAATACCTGGTTTCTCAGTCCTTTGACCAAAGTCATGGAATTTTAAAACTACTAAGAATTTCTTCAAAGTTGGTTGCGGTGGCTTTGGGATTTTTTTTCTTGCCAGCAGAAGATGCTACTTATGGACATTAGCATAATACTACAGCTTAAATCTGCCCAAAGAGAACAGGTAAGTATTAATGGGCATTTCTTGATATTAGCTGCAAATGTTAAACTGAGCCATGGTAACTACTCCTCCGCTGGATTACTCTTGTATGAGTGCTTGGGATTGCCCTGACCTTTTCCTTGGCCTCATTGAACTTCATGAGATCCACATGGGTTCCCCTTTCAAGCCTGTCACAGTCCCGCTGGATGCCATCCCTGCCCTCCAGCATGTTGACACCACACAGTTTGGTGTTTTCAGCACAGCTGCTGAGGGTGCACTCCATCCCATGGTCCCTGTCACCAGCAAAGCTGTTAAATAGCTCTGCTCCCAACACCAGCCCCTGAGGACACCACTCACCACCGCCCTCCACTTGCACATTGAGCCACTGACCACAGCTCTTTGAGTGTGACCATCCAGCCAATTCCTTATCCAACAAGTGGTCCACCTGACAAATCCATGTCTCTTCAGTTTAGAGACAAAGAGGTTGTGTGGGAAATTGTAAAATGCTTTGCAGAACTCCAGGTAAATTGTGTCAGTTGTTTTTTTCTTATCCACTAACACTGCAACCCCACCATAGAGGGCCACCACCTTTCTTAGGCACAATTTGCTCCTAGTGAAGCTGTGTTCATTGTCAACAAGGACCTCCTTATTTTCATGTAAGCGTAATTAAGCATATTCTGGGAGGATATGTTTCATTATCTTGCTGGGCATGGAAGTGAAACTGACCAGCTTGTGGATCCTGAGGGTCCTTTTCCCTTTTTAAAAATGAGGGTTGCCTATTCCATTTTCAAGTCAGTGGGAACTTCTCCAGAAAGGTGATGCTAAATTAACCACAACCTTCTACATCCAATTTTTGTATTATCGTGTTCTTTTTGCTTTTAAAACAGCTTTAGTGACTCATTTTTACAATAGTTCTGTTTGTTCAGAAAAGTCTCCTTTCCCAAATGGCCAGTTTAATATTGTAGAAAGCATCATTTTTTCTAAGCTATTTCAGGTGCACTTTTCAGAGAGGAGCAAATGCATTGCTGTCCTTCTTAGAGCAGGGGCAAGGTACAAATAAGTCAACCTTTACTTTAGTTTCATAGGATTTCATGTTTCTCAGATATGTCTTTTAGTCCTATTGAAAATGGTTGTGTGTTTCTGAAAATCAAGTTACTCCTTTAGATGTCTAGATATGGAGCTAGGGATTTGCCTTTGAATTTTGTAGCAAAAGCCGTAGTCATCAGGGGTAGTTAGGTTGAAGTTGTGTTGAAAAATTAAAGCATTTGAGACCCAAATATTTTACAAGATCTGCTTGCTAAGACAGGCAAAATAACAAATCTATGTTTAGGAAAAGTGGCATTTTTATATGGTCTAACTGATGTGAAATAACTATCCGAACCCCTTAAGGTGAGGGGGATGGAGAAAAAAATAGTTTAAAAATGCATCATTAATAACTCCCAGGAAGAAAAGGCTGAAAATTATAGTAACACATTGTTTGTTGGTCTAGTGGGAATTTGTGCTAAAGTATGAGAATCTCAAAGGAGCTTTATACTTCTCAGCAGAAGTTATTGAAAAATAAAACATATTATAGGTAAGTCCTTTTTATTTATTGTTGGGGTTTAATTTCCTCTTTTAAGTTTTTCCCTGTGTGACAGACCACAACAATAATTCATATCTAAAATACAGCAGATAACTTTATAAGAGCTCCTTTTCATATCTTCCCAAATAGTTGGATTATCGAGATAACAGCTGAAACCCTCTTTCTTTACCAATCACAATATGCTCTCCCTTTACCATAGCTTTCCACAGACTACTTCCTCATCAAGTAAAACTTTGTAAAACATATTCCTGAAGGAAATTGTCCATACACAGATCTTCACACACATACAAGCAAACAGACCCAGAGAAGCTAATGTGAAAACACACATATTATTCACATGTATACGTTTCTCCAGCTATTATTTCAGGAACGACCTACTAATGGTGCTTTGTAATTATGTTCTGAAGATCACACAAGAGTTGCAATGAAAATGTTGGTGCCAAAACATTACAGCAGAAGTTTCTGGGTTTGCTAGGTTAGTGTACAGGAGTCAGAATCATAAAACCATAGAATGGTTTGTATTGGAAAAGCCTCTGTGATGATCAAATCTAACCACTAACCCAGCACTGTCAAGCCCACCTCTAAACTATGACCCCAAGTGCCACATGTACCTGTCTTCTAAATACCTCCAGGGATGGTCACTCCACCACTTCCCTGGGCAGAGTGTCAGAGTGCTTGGCAATCTTTTTGGTGAATAACTTTTCCTTGACATGCACTCTAAACTTCTCCTGACACACCTTGAGACTGATCCCACAAGTGCTGTCACTAGTTACATGGCAGACTGACTGCCCCCTCACTGCAACTTCTTTCACATAGTTCTAGGGAGCAGTAATGTCTCCCCTGAGCCTCCTTTCCTCTGGGTTAAATACCCACATCTTCCTCAGCCACTCCTCATAGGACTTGCACTCTAGAACCTCCACCATCTCCTTTGCCTTTTTCTGGACATGCTCCAGCACCTCAGTGTCTCTCCTGCAGTGAGTGACAGGCCCAAAACCGGACATGGGGTTCGAGGTGTGGCCCCACCAGTGCTGGGTACAAGGGCAAAATCCCTTCCCTAGACTGCTGGCCACAGTATTTCTGATATTAGCCAGGATGTCATTCGCCTTGTAGGCCACCTGGGCACACTGCTCACTCATGCTCATCTCTCTGGCAAACACCTCAGATCCTTATCAGCTGGGCAACTTTCCAGCCACTCTTCCCCAAGTCTAGCATTGCAAGGAGTTGTTGCAAGCAATGGGGACCAAGTCAAAACCTCTTCTAGAGTTCAAATCTGAAAGATGAAAAGCGACTGATTCTCTATTCGGGCTCCATACTGCTTAGTAAATCTGAAATGTAGTTCAAATATTTCAAAGGCCAAGGTGTTAACTTCAAAACCATTGAGTAGTTGAATTTGAGTGCAGCTGTGGGCAGAGGGTTAATGTCTGGTGTGCATTTAAAAAAAAACTCAAGCTGTCAGATCTTTGATTTGTACCTCAGTTTCTCCACTGCAAGTTGTCATGAGCCGTCCTTGCGGGCAGGCTTCATGGTGGTTCTTATATTGATCTCAGGGTGCAAAAAACCAACACAGTGCAAGGGGGTTTGCAGTTATAATCAAAACAAATGCACCTTTATTGAATGACCACAGCAAAATGTGATAGAGGGATTAAGGGAGAGAAAGACAGAGAAAGAGAGAGAGAAAGAAAAAGGGGAATATAGCTACCAAACGTAGAAACGAAGTCCTTAGGTCCAGTCCAGTCGAGGATCCTGCTGTTACGCTGGGGAGATCTCAGAGATGCAGTCCATCTGGACTCAAATTATAGACTTTTCAATGGGGGGAAGGAAGATTATTTCAAAATTGAATCTATTGTATCTTCTGGTAAAAAGAATGGTATTTGGAAAAGGGGTACGCACAGTCCACCTTGCAGCGGGCGAGGGCCATTGTTTTCGTGGTCCAATGCCCGCACCTGCAATCTCCATTTGCTTTGGTCAGCTCGCCTCCCCCCGTGCACCTCCCCTGGGCTGGGGGCTCCAGCTCCAGTCCTTGGGGATTGTGAGGGAGGCCTTTCTCACATGGGGACATCTCGGGTTTTCTTCTGATGGAGAGGCTTCTGTCATCTCGGTTTGTCTGTCACGGTGGTTGTAGATGAACGAGAGGGGTCTTCTGTGGGAGACCACCCAAAACTCAGGAGAAGTCCAGCCAGGCCAAGAGGTAGGACATCTTCCAAGGCTATTGTTGCAAAAAAGGGCACAGAATCCCCTTCTTCTCATTGGGTTCAGTGTAGCATGCAGAAAAATGCACCTGTGGAAACAGTAACTTGGCAATCAGGTCTCAAAGCCCCTGGCTTGGTGGGTAGGGTCAGGAATGGGGCAAAGGGGGTCCTCTGAGCCATCTCTCAATGACAGTTGTGAGGCAGATTGGAGGATACTTCGGACAGACTCTCACACAAGTTAATGGTAAAATTAACTCACTGGAATTGTGAGTTGCACAAACTGAAAGATAAGTTGACTTGGCACCCTTCAAGTCAATTAACCTCACAGCACATCCATCTCCCAATATAAACAATGGATCATTGAACTAATTCAGCCCTGAAAGTGGATGCATGCAACCACATGTATCTTTGTTTAGAAGCTACCCTCGATTAGAAGCTGCTCTCCTTTAGTAACTGTACCATTACCCTGCAAGCCTCCAGGGAAACTAATTAAACTTAATAGATGCTGCACTCCATTTAAAGCTGTAGAGAAAAATAATTTTATATTGTAAGAACTCTGAACTTGAAATAAAGATATATGTGGCAAATGCAAATCAATCCAAAACCACCCAATTCATTCCAGAGTAATTTTAACTCTTCCATAGGGTGCTCATCCAGGTACATTTACTCTGTGTTAACACTGAAAGATATGCAAATGCAAATCCCAGAAATCTATTGGAAAATATCTGAAATTTCTGTGATTCTTTAAATTGGAACATCATATAAAAGCAAATTTTAAACTGACTTATGGAAAGGCAATATGCTTTCCATATTATGCTTTCCATCCAGCAATAAAATATGGCCACATTTATTTGCTTTTAATATTTTGTTGAGGATATAGTTTGTTCCACATTCTGAAAGGAATTTCACAGGAATTACAGCCTTCAAAATCTTGGATGCTTTGTGTCCGTCCATCAAAAGGAGATTGTTTATCTGACCAGCATTTAAGTATCTAGGGTCAGAGCCTTACTTAAAAACTGAGGAAATATGGACTTCAGCCTCACACTGAATAAAAGCATGTTTTCAAGTTATTTTCTTAGAAATACCACAGAGTGATGATTAAGCATGTTGGTAGAGAATTCTGATACAATTAGTGCTGTTCATTCTTGATTTTAATTCCAGGACAAGATGAGATGGGTTAGTGAGAAGAACACACAGGCTAATAGACTGCTTTGCCAAAACATTATTTCCAGGCATTAGATCAAAATAATAACGTAGGCACTGGGATTATTTCAAGATGCCTATTTTGTATTTTTCAAGCTACTGAACTGAACACAGTGTTGGAACCCTTTGGCCAGTTTCCTCAAGATAAGTTTAAGCAATTAATGTGTTTGCATCAATCTGCCTATATATCAGCTTGCCAAGGAGCAAGTAGTGCAGTAATATATTCTCCACATCTTTTTTCATGAAGCTGCTGCCAATCACTTGTTGTTTTCACAAAACTTTGCAGTCTGGGATGAACTGAACTAATTCAGATCTTCCAAATTTCATAACACAGGATTAGACTGATTAGCCATGAGTGAAAGAATTCCCATTGACCATGCTCTAAGCAATTTCCCTTTCAGATAACTTTGAAAACAAACATTGTTCTTACCAAATGTACATTCTGATTACTGACTTGTATGATAAAAAGCAGATAAATTTCCCATACTTCTAAAGAATGTCTTAATTTTTCTTTGGAATGAAATTAAGCCTAAACTCCATGCAAGGTTTTAGGTTACAGCTGAATACTTCTTTATTACACTTTAACCCATAGATGACATACTGCTATCCAAACTATTGAACATTCTGCTAGTCTGATGCTGAGAAAGAACTGGGTGAACATAAGTCTACCAGTAACCATCCTGAAACATATTTTTCAGGGACAGCTTTAGCTGTTAAACAAGCTCCCATAGCAACTAAAGGCCATCCCAAATTTCTGTGTTCTCAAGTCTAAGTGAAAAGCATATTTAAACTGCCTTCTTCCACATAAGTGTAAAGCTGTAAGCACAAAACAAATAAACAAACAAAGCTACACTGCCCTAACAGTTCTTATCCTAGAGGGAGAGAGGCCAAAGAGAAAGAAATGGTCACTAAGATTCTGTTGTTAAATTAAATTATAGAAATATTTCCACAATGAAACAGCATTTGGAGAATAAAATGTAAGTATGTCCACAGCATCTTTATTCAATATTTATCCATTAATATAAAGATGGGATATACTCCAAGGACACTCTGAGACATGGAGTCTTGAACTCAATTTATACAAAGATGTCTTCACCCTTCTAAAACTGCAATAAGAAACCTGAAAAAGGTGAGTCTGCCAGGTTTAAGGTCTCTTTATATTGTACTAATAGTAAGGGGACTGCTTTGTCAAATATGTGAAACTCCTCATTCTTTTAACTAAGAGGAATTAACCAGGTCACAATGCATTAAACCATGAATAGGTCTGAACAAGAACCTTTGAAGAAAGCCCTTGAGCATTGTCTTTATGATGAGCCACAGAAGCAGTGCATTATTTTTTTTATCACCGTTCTATAAGAAATGACGTGCAAGACCCTAATGAAGAATTACTGTACTGTTGCAAAGTTTGTCATTTAGTCATTCATGGATTTGCTATAAAAATTACACATTTTTTAGCTGGTTTTTTATCTGGAATTATGCCTCTGGAAGTCACTAAATTTGAAATTATCTCAGCCAGTGACAGTTTTTTGTCCTGACTTATTCATCCCAGCTATTACCGAAGGTGGAACCCACCACCTCTCTTGCTTGAATGCACTGCTGGATTTGCTTAAGTAGTGCCAGGTATACCCTGACTCCAGAGCACCCTGCTGTGCACCTGTGTGGCAATATATCAACAAAAAGTGTTTAGTTTCTTTGACAATAGATCTTGATGCCTTGCCCTCAATCCCTTGTATTATTCTGCAGCACACATTGGTGTTCTTTTAGACTGTACTGAGGAAAATACTTCAATTTATCATAAACTCAGTCCATATCCCACCCTTCTCCAAAAATACATTCTCTTTCCCTCTACAGTTGGCAAAAATGTTGTTCTCGATCTCAGATAATACAATATGAATATAAAAATTCATTACTTCCTTGTTTGACAGCCACAGGCAGCAGTCTTGGAAAGCTCTACCTGATTGAAAACACTACAACTTCATGCTAAGCAGAGTAAATGGACTTGTGTCACCTGGAGACCTCAACTATAAGAATTTAAAACCTTTCTCTACATGAAAGCCCAGACTTGGAATTCTATTCATAATTTCAAGTTTGCCATTCCATAAGCCCCTGGCTACTTTCAGAGCTGTTTTTTTCCATCCTCAGTCAAAAATTTTACACAGCCACAATGTACAAAGGACAACAAAAATGGAGTTATGAAGACAGGGATGTAGCCTTCTCTGTACGAGTGACTCCAACACTGCTATCATCAGAAAACACAAAATCACCAAATTTTCCCACTTGAGAAGCAGCCAAAATGGGAATTTAATTGATATCACTGTGACTTCTTCTCCAGTTAATTTACTCTTGAAAGCCCACATATCCTATCTGTAACTTACTCTTCATCACAAGAAACAGAATTAAACATCTCCTCTAACATTACCACTTGCATCCAACTTTCTGGATAGTTAACCAGGAGCTCTCATTCAGGACTCTGATACATGACATACACACAAAGAATACAAAAAATATTGTCTGGAAAAGGCTTCAGTGCAAGCTTATGATAAAAGATCAGATGAAGCACAAGTGAGAGTTGCCCATAGTCTTTCAAAATTAATTAATGGTGTAAGGCAAAAGAAAGCAAGCCCTTTCATGGGTCAGTGTAGCAGCAGGAAGAACCAGGCAGTCACAGCTACTTGAATGGTCACTCACCATGAAGAAGTGGAATAAACGCAGAAAGATTGTTTTGAGGTTTTTGTTAAGCTTGCTGCACATTTTCCAAAGTTTAAGAAGTTAAGAGAGTTATGGAAAAACACATTCACAGAAAGGATTCTCCAGTACTGCAAAAGCTGTGTTAGGTATTAAGTCAAAGTGATGTTGAATCACAGATAGAAAAATTACGGCTTAATGGTTTTATCGATATCCCTGCTTCTGAGCCCTTACTGCGGTTATGCAAAAGAAAGCAGGAGGCATATGGTTTGTAAGTGAAATGAATTGATTTCTCCTCTATAGATTTAGCTGGTGTTTACCATCAACTGCTTCTGCACCAGGACACTGCTGACTGACTCGACCTCATTGGGAGGTTTTTCTGCATTTGAAGGACTTTTCCGCTATCAACTTGCATATGCTTGCCAGCAATTCATGATAAGATTGTGATAGATGTGATGCAGGAATTGAAAGACAGGTAAAGCTAGATAAATGAGAAGTTTTATTTAGAGTTAATAACATGCCATAGTACTGTATAATTGTACTTTTTCCTCTAGAGTAAATCTGTCCAAGAACAAATGAAAGGAAAACAGACCAAACAACTAAACTCCTTTCAAAAACCCTTCTCTTTCTGGACATTATCAATTTCTTGAAGCATGGCCATACTGTGGTCTATCAAAAAAATTGCTGGATAGGGTTCAGCACAATCAGCCCGCTCCTTACTGTAGAACCCTTCAGTCATGTGCATTGCAGCAAATATCCTATTACACTGACTGACCATTACCAATTACACCTGTAATAACCTTCTTGTCAAGTTCCCATGCATAATAATGCACACATGACAATGATTGCACTTTGTTGGTTCTGGTGTCATTCACTAAGGAAATTACTTGTAAAGCACATGATAATGGTTCTCAGCTTACCTGTGTTGACTTTGCTGTTTTTCTCCAGGTGCACATAGGTTCACTAGGATGCTATCCCTAGTCTGATGAGGAATTTGAAAAACTTAGTCATGTCCTACACAGCCTATGAAGATCTAAAAGAAGCCACACTATCTGGCTGAACTTACTTTCTTCATCATTTTCTAACCACACCAGATGCTTTTTACTGTATCATTTAGGAAATCTTTTTCAGAAAAAGCTCCTTAGTGACCTCTAACAGGCTATCATCTTTTTTCTCTATAAGCAATCAAGCAACTATAACAACAGTCATTTTCAGAGTAGTGAGAACCCAGGCAAAATGCACCGTGTATAAGAGAGAGATGAAAACAGTGACAGCAATAAATTCACAACCTTGGCATTTTTTGCCTTTCCTACACTTGAACATTTTCCAGCAGGAAAGACGTCACTGGGGCTATCCTTGTACACCACAGTCTTTAACTCACAAGAGTTTCCTGAATTTTTTACACCACTGTGTATGAAAACATAACTGTAGAGAAAAACAAGAAAGGCAAGGCAAGAAAGAAAGGGGCAGTGGAAGAAAAAGAAAGAAAGAGAAAAAGAAGGGGGAAAAGAGAGAAAAGAAGGGAGAAAGAAAGAGAAAAAGAAAGGGAAAGAGAGAGAGAAAGAGAAAGGGAAAGAGAGAAAGAAAAAGTGAAAGGGAAAGAGAGAGAGAGAGAAAGAGAAAGAGCGAGGAAGCAAGAACAAGAAAGAAAGATGTATGAGCACAGAAGCACATATGCACACCTTCCTCAGAATAGATAATTACCCTATTAAAATTTGAGCCTGGATCTGGCATGGCATATGTTCATCCACACACTTTCTGAATCAGAAAAGCATCTTCATTTTCAATTCTCCCTTAAACTGTGAAGTTCTTTGACTGCCAAGCTATTGAGTATTTTGGAACTGGTCTTCACACGACAATAATTAGACAAAAACTGAAACAAATTATGTGGATAATTTTCAGTTGTCCTGGACAGACAAAGGAGAGGTGAAAGGAAGAATAGCTGAGGGTTGGTCACCCAGCTGCCACATAGCAGTGCATTATTAAACTTCTGGAAGGGAGAGAACAAAAGCTAAAGAGCAGCTAAAGAGCAGTGGAGAGACCATATGAGGCAAGAGGTGCCTTTTCTAAACTCAGATGTGTAGCACACATGCCAATGTTTTGTGCAACAGTGGACAGAAATGGAGGCTACAACAAACTCTCATGGCAAGGAGACCACCAGGTCTAGCAATGGCACCTCTCGGTCTTTCAAAGTCTGTGGGCGTGCAAGTAGCAACATTTCTCTTTCATAGCTTGCTTACAATTTGTAGCATGTCTAAAATGGTTACAAAAACATGCTTCATTTAATTGAAACCGTGTAGTACTCCACCTGAAAGCAGCTGATCCTTGTAACAGGAACCTTTCAAAATGTGCCAATGGGAACAAATTTCTCCAACAGATCAGAGTTTTGCCTTAGGGGGTGTCTCCTTTCCATAGCAGCTGTAGTTTATATGTAGTTTCCTATCAGACTGTTCATACCAGTGACAGTACTGCCAAGCTTTTTGTTACTTCTGAGACAAAAGAGCCAGCCTCATGTCATTAGCTTCTTAATGAAGATGATGCTTGAACATCCACCACAAGCTTCACCACAACATGGAAGTCCACCCTATAATCTCTCTTGCTGGATTTCTATTCCCTCCCCTTATGCTCACCATTGCCCAAATTGCCCCAGGGTGGTGCTCTCAGTTTTCCTGAAGATCCAGCTGCCTGCTTTCAGTTTCCAGACCAGAGGGAGTGGAGCAATTCCCTTCAGGCAACCTATATGGCCTGGCAGTTCACTGTGTGCAATGCCTTATTGATTTCTGCCAAAGCCTGCATAGCTGACTCAAGGATCAGAGGCTCTGGCAATGGCTAACAAGTTTAAGCAATTAGTCCCATTTGTAACTACTTGGTGAAAGGCTTGTCAGTCTCAATGTACCTTGTACTGTAGCTTTTAGTGGATTTCTAGTCCCATTCATTTTGCCTCAATGACTTCTACAGTTAATGGGGGTTATTGGAAAATTTTTTTTCCTTCAAAAGCTTTTCTTTCTCCTCCCTGCTTTTTGTTTTCAGAACATAAAAGCCATTTAGATTGTGATGTTAAAAAACAGCAATGCAGGCAATAATCTGTTGCTCTCCAGTGAGAAAATATGTGTCCTTGTGTACTGTGTGCTGTGTCTGATACCAAAAAACATCTTTGTCAATCAGGTGCCAGCAAAGTAATTCATTCTGAATAGAAAGGTTTGCTGAGAGCAGTATTATTCTCTTAAATGGTCATATTAAAAATCCTAACCCTCTTCAAGGTTGAGAACTTCCCATTAGTATAATTTCACCATATTAAAACCTTTCTTTCTTCTCTGTCTAACCTTCTCAGAGCAGTATTTTGCAGTTTTGTCATACACACAGTAAAATAACTTCCATGTGAGATTCCTACTACTGAATGGACCCAATTATGCCAATTTTCATAATAATTAGCACTATACACTCGAAGCAGGTCCAAATAATTTTGGCTGTACTGCTCCCTTAGGTGGCTCTCAAAGGCCACTCCAGAAGTGGCCTGATGTTCACCATCCTTTTCTTTACTGCAGGCCTAGCAGACTTCAGTATTTCCCTGCTCTTCAATGCCTGGAACAACGTTAGGTCAGAAATATATATAAAATAATATCTTAGTGAAAGGACACTACTTACCACCGTTTTGTTCTCTGCCAACATTGCAAAGAGATAGTGACTTAAAAGGTTTAAGGGAAGAACCAAGATGCTCCAGAGTAAACTTACCAGGCTAAAGATACATCTGTATCTTGCTACTGTCTAGGAACTAGCCACCTCATCTCAGGAACTACCACCTTACATTCCATAAAAAGAAACACCTCAGCCACCCTCAGATTTGCTAAGAGGACATCCACATGGCTGAGGAATCCTGTCACAGCTGAGGTTTGACTACCTCAGTGGTTGGTCTGGGCATGTATTGCAAGCACTTACTAGTGAGCAATGCTGCTGTCCAGACAGAATGCTGACCAGCAGAAGATGCCTAAATTCTAGATGGAAAGCCTCCACTTCCAGAGAGGCAGCATACCAGCTTCTAGATTCTGATTTACTCCCATTTTAATGCTTGGTCTGTTTTTATCTTTTTTTTTTCTTGTTGGACCATTTATGCCACTTCTCTATTCCACCCTTTCAGACTGAACATGAATTTAGTTGCCTATATCTATGTTTATCACATTAGTCTGTGAGGCCATGAGCCCTTCAGTTTATCATGCCCAGAGAACTTCTGTCCCTAAAAGCAATCAGGATGTTTTCAAATGTGTTCCGGAGGGGACCCACACTTGCTGTGCTTGTTTGTAGAGACAAAAATCTCTCCTGTCTCAGAGGCCATCAGAAGCCACCAACAGTAGTTCCTTTGGCATCTGTAGGAAGTCCTTTTGGTTTTGCACTCTGATGTACATTCCCTAGGGGCATGGATCTATATACTTAGGTGAGGTCACTGTGCAAGCCATTGATAAATCAACAGAGATGTGCATTCTACTGCACCTTCTCATCCTGTCAAATATTCATCAAGTGCCATTTTCAGCTGCTCAGAGCTATTCACAGTGTTTATCCTTGGCACCAGCATGAAAAGCAGCTTGAGCAAGCCTCACCACCAGAGTAATGCACAGAGATCACCCTTGCTGGTGGGTACAAGGGTTCTACCAGGGGCGCCTGACAGCAACCACGAATTACCTATAAGCAGACTCCTAATCTCTCTTGTGTTGAAGTAGAATGTGTGTTCTTCTTTCCAGTCTCATTACAACCTGCATAAAGACTTACAGAGAGAAGTACTTACAGAGAGAGGGTACAAGGCTTCTTTCCCTTCTCACATGGAGAAGGCATTGTCCCCCACACACTATTCTGGAAGTCCAAGAAGACATCCTCACTGTGTACTTGGTCTGTAGCTCTTGTCTGTGCCCTCACCACATTCAGGCCCTGCCACAACTGTCTCCTGGTCTTTGTTCTTTCCTCAAATACCTGTTCTGCAGATGTAAGTGAAATTATAAGTTGCTGCCTTTTATAAAACCAAACATGTGTAGTGAGTCCAAATATAACCTAAGTCCAAGGTCAGAGACTGATAGTATTTCCCAGTTTGCTTCTCCATCCCTGGTGGGCCTTCAGTCCTGACATTCTTCCTTCATTCTCTGCATTGCAGAAAGGGCCAGTTAGCCTTTCAATGTCCTCTCCTCCAAGGATAGGGTAAGCAATGCTGTCAGCAGGGCACTGCAAGGCAGTGGGGGAAAGAATGCTTAAAGTAGCATTAAAAACAGTATTGTCTTTAAAAGTAATAAACAGCATTTAAAACACCACTGTTGATGCCACATGCTGAGGTAACTGGCGTGGCTGTGATAGTTACACTGAGAAACTGAGTATTTTAATACCATCCTTTCAGGCAAAAATGTCAACAAAAAAAGTTGATGCTGCCTTCTTCCATCTGGGTGTCTTCTTCCCTTTCCATGCCTAGTGACTAGCATCCTACCAGCTAAAAATGTGACCACACATACCATAGGCAGCATACATAATGGTCTTCTTCTCAAAGACTAAGGAGCACCTCAAACCCTGGGTGACAACACTTCTCTAACACAGCTGGAGTTGCTGTGCCCATCCTGGCTCCCTCACTGCCTCTGCCCTGGCACAGCACTGCTCACCTGGCAGCTGCCTGCAGCCACAGCCATCATCCTCAGCCAGTGAGGCACCTCTGCGAGGCAATGGCCTGCTCAAGGATGTCCTCCCTTACACACACACCCTGTCTCTGGCACATGGTGTGATTTTTGGGGTTGTCATGTCCAGAGACAGAATCTGGGTTTGATGATCTTGTGGGTCCTTTCCAGCTCAGGACATTCTATGGTTCTGTACAGCAGCATGCCTGGGGAGTTGGACGTAGCTGACTGACTGACTGCTAGGCAGAACAGTCTGTGCCCCAGCTGCACCACAGAGCTATTTTGTCTCAACACATGGCATTTAGGAAAATCTGGACAGTGAAATAACGATGCATTGAAATAGGCCATATTGTACAGCTATGATAGCAAGGCACAGTCAGGCCAGGAGCAAGGATGAATTAGACTAAGGGATGGAGGGAACCTTCCCATGCCTGTCCAGGGCACTGAGGCTATGGTATCAGATCGACACGAGCAAGAAAATTTCAGAGGCTCCATGGGCAAGATTTTACCTCATGAAAGTCAAAACAAAACAGTTTAAAAGCAGTAAAACAAATTAGGGCGTAAGAGAGAGAAAGAGTAGTCAGTTGTGGTCCTAACAAAACTTGGGTGTATGTGTAATATAACAGAATTAAAAGGAAGCAGCTGAGCTTTATCTCTTCCCTGATCTGATCTGCAAGACCTCAGTGCCAATTTGTGTGTTCTCTTTGCTGAGGAGATATTGCTGGCATATAGCATCAGAGAAAGGGCCTATCATAGAATTTTCCATTAGATTTTTGAACTAAGCAAAAGACACGTATAACTGAATAGAGAAGCCCTTGCTGTCGGGGTTCTATAATTTATCTTTAGCTTGTAAATAAATACTTTTGGCTGGCTTAAATTTCAAGCTGTATACCTTAGTCAGCCTCAGAAGAAAGACACACGTTTTGAACGTGGAGTCACTTAAAACATATTTTAGATGTGACTTTCTCATTCCACCACCAAGGTGAGGTAAGATGAAGTGTTCATTTGCACAAGGTGTTTGCCTTATCTTGAAGTTACAGCACTTTACTTGCTTAGGCAGCAGCCATAAAGAGGCATATGTGTTCAGCATGTCCTTATCTAATCTCCCAGAAAAAAAAAAAAAATTAAAATCCAGACCAAATATGACAGAAGTGTAAAAGATCACAGTCTTACCAAGAAATACATCAAAGAAAGAAAGACTTAAACACATATTTTTCTACTAAAACAGGAATACAGAAAATGAGATCTCCACTGTCAGTGATTTTCTTTTCAACTGATTCTTCCTGGGGCTGGCATCTATAGGATGCCATATTATGACTGCTTAATTGTAGCGTGGAGTACAGGAAATTGCTGCTATTTTTTAGAACTGGTGCAATTCTTTGACAGCTTAATACTCTTACAAGCTTTACTTCCACCTAGTTGGATGTGTATTTGTGATAGTAGGGGGAGACAAAGTCTGGTGGAGACATGAGCAGGAAGACTGAACAGCAGAATAACACCCTTAAAAGTGGCACTTAAGAACAATTGCCATAAACATGCTCCTGGATTTCTTCTGGATCATCAGCAGTTTCACAAGGACTGCTGGCAGGATTTTTACAGTCTTTTAAATGAAGAAGATTGTCCTCAAAATTCTGGTAGTCCTATACCCTTTAATTTATTTTAAAAGCATGATGAGTATTCAATATAGCCTATCCTACAAGTTTGTTTTTTTTTCCTGAGAACACAGAAAAAGAAATAAACCCGTTTCTGAGTTTAGCCTTAAAAATCTTTTTTAGAAGTTTAAAAGACAGAAATCATCCTGGATTACATAGTGACATCTTGTGGAGCAAGGAGAGCACAGCTGTGTGGGAGTTCAGAATCGTGATGATTATCAGTATATCTCCAAAAATGCATAATAGCACTTTGTGTCTGGCTTTTGATTTTCTCAAGCGAGGACTGTTGCCGGATTATCATCACACCCTGTTCATTATGCCACCTAGAATGCTTTTTCTGAACAGGGTATTAACTCATAATTAATCATCTCTCATTAATGTAAATTTATCCATGCAGGCATATTTAATCAGAGTTCTTTCATTTTTCATAATATTTTAATAATAGAGCACCAAAAGAGACTTTCAAGATATAAAGTTATGTGAATAGTGTTTATAATCCGCGTTGATTCAAGCAGTTGCGTTCTTGACTTTCAAGGAAGTTGAAAACTTACATAATTTGAACCTATGCAATCTCATTATGATTAACCTGAAAACTAGATATACTTAAGGAATTTTTCACACTTGGCAGAAGTCATTCATAAAAGTGATGTGTTTTCCAATAAGAGTACTTACAAATGTAGCACTTAATTCATTTTGGAAACCTCAGCACAACAGTATATCATCAGAAAAATCAGTAGTGGAAGGCTTTCACTGAATGTTCAGAGTGTTTATGCAAGCAGATGCATTTAAATATGTGGCAGGTTTGGGGATTATTAAATTAATCTCATTTAATGTTTTTAATCCTTGCTCTAGAAGCAGTATAAAGGTCTGATGTTTTTAATGAGTATTGATGGCAGCTGTCTCTAAAAAGACTGACTTGTTGTGAATAATAAGCCTGAACTCATTGTAGGCAATTACTGCTACCAAATTTCTGACAACATCATTTACACCTTATCTTCTTCCTAAAATGCCAAAAACCAGCAATATGCTCTATCATTCTGTGACAAATTTCCTATTCAGAGGTAATTCAGGCATGTTATGAACAACAGAAACACTTCAGAATCTTCATGAATTCAGAGCTCTGTGAATAAAGCAAGCAGGGCTCAAACCTGTCAGCACAAACCCCAGATAAGTTTGGGGTAAAGCTGTCTCATTTATTTGATCGGGACCATGCCAAAGTCTGTTACCCCTGCTCAGATTTAACATGCATTCAGTTAGCTTTCAAGAGCTCTCCTTTGTTCTCATCCAATGTGTTTTCATTTGTGATGTTAGAGAAGTTAATAGACTGCAAGCAGACAACATTTATAAACTATGAATGCTAACAACACCACCACTTGAAGTAGACCACTAGGTGTTTCGTGCTATATATGGGTTGTGATAAGTTTCTATACACTCATTAGAAATACTCATTACTAAAACAACCAATTGTTTGAAAAAATTGAATGTTTCTCCAGGATTAGTGACCACCTGGGAGCAGATTAAAGCTTGCTATAAATCCAAGGCCATTAAGACCATTTTGCCCAGTACAAAATTACTTATTCGAGATGTTTGATTTTTCTAATTGAGGAAATGTTTGATCCTTCCAATTAAGGATCTCCCCATGTTTTACAAACAGCAGTGATTCCATAGCTCAGCATCCACAGTGGGTAGAGAAGAATGGCTATCCCACTTTTTGATATAATGTGACAGACACACAGAAAAATTAAACAAGTTATCAAAAGTTCCAGAGAACGTCTGCTAAAGCCTTTTTTTCCTCATGTATGGGTTTGTATCAGGGCAAACAGGGATAATTTTTCTTCCGAGAAAGAGCTTCAGCAGTTACAGAGGACACACTCTGAGCCATTTGTACCACTTTGATCCTCTTTTAGTCTCACATTTGGCTTATGGTTGTTCTGGCTGCTTCCTACACACCACTTTCTTTGAGTAAAACAAACACCACAGCCACCACTGAAAGAGAGAACTTGCTGATGAATTACCTACTAACAAATATGAATTTTATCAGATTTTAATTTTGGTAAATGATTGGTTAAAGATATCTCTTGTTTTCTCCTCCAACCACTTTTTTATTATTTTCCTCCACATAAATAGAGGTGAGAGAGAATGAGACTTGAGTTATGTAAGTCAAACACATACCCAAAATGAAGAACTTTCAGTGATGAACAGCTGAACCCCCTCAGTGGAAAAGAGATTTCAGAAGAGAGTCAGAACTTGTTTATTACAGGCATACTTTCTCCTTTTCAGGAAAGGGAGAGAGGGGGTGGGGGAAAAAAGAGCAATGCTTCCTGTAATACAACATTTAAAGGAATGGGAAATAAAAAGTGTATATATCTAAAGCAGTTGCAAAACTTGACGCTATTGGCACTACTGTAGCTAGATGAGGGTGATTGTAACACTGGAGTTTATTAATACTCATCATGTCCTGCGGGGCAGAGAAGTGATGAGCAACAAAGTGAATGTTATACCTTCAAATAAGAGGTAGCAAAGTGAAGTGGAATGAATTTGCTGTAAACTCAGGGGATTAAAGGCGTTGGAACTATTTAGAAATCAAGCACTGGGTCTGCACCCTTTCATTGGCTGTCTGCTGGACTGAAGAAATTCATGGGTGCTGCTGCAAGTAATTTGTTGTGTGAGTAAGAATATTCCCTGGCAACATTTTTTGCAGTCCTCTATCAGCCCAGAAGTGGAGAGGTATAGGAGCAAGGCTTCCATCTCACAGACATGGTTTCCTCTCATCTTTCCTCTGCGTTAAGTGCAGTACAAAAAGCTTCAATGGCCTGAGGCACGCTTTCTCAAGGCTCATCTACATTTACAACATGAGCAGTAGCCTCTCCTGACCTGCAAGGTGGATTATAACACTCTAGACAAGGATCATCCTCAACCAAGAGAAATGCAGAAAACATAGACCTCCACAGAGGCATCAAGGGAAGATGAGTAAGAGGACAGCCTCAGAGCACTCCTGGACTTCTAACACAACCCAAATATGTATGACTCAGGTAATTAACTACTAACTCCAATCCAAATTCCTGAATCTGTTTTTACTACCTGTCCCAGACGCCACCCCCGGTGGAAAAAAGGAAGTCTGGACACATAAACAAGGCAGACACTGCAATCAGCTCCAAGTTTGGTAGATCATCAGAATTTGTTTAGGAACAGATGAATGACTCAGATAATGCTCACAGTAAATTTGCCCTTTGCCACAGGCTTTCTATAGAGTGGTAAGCTATTTTTACTCTGCTACTATCCTGTACTGCTAACACAATTGTTCAAAATCACGTGTCCTAAAAATATAAAGATTTATATAAAAATAATTACTTCTCTGTGACTAACAACTGAGAGATGTATTTTCTTTCTAGGCTTCCAGCTTCACAGTAGAATTTCACTTATTTCATAACTTTAAGCCTTTTTATTCAGTTATGGGACTTGTGCTACACATCTGTGAAGTAACAACTCCAATGCTTTTTAATATATTTTCAATTTTTATTATAGATTCTTATAAACATTGTATTTAGAATCTAACACCTGAAGTTTCTCCTACTAGCACCTATAACCTTACACTTGGTAAGGGTTTAAGTTTTTTATTTTAAAGTAGTTCCACTCTACACCATTTTTGTAATGTCATTTTGGAGTCTTGCTAGGACTGTCAAGGGAAGAAAGACCAACACGGAAAACCAGACGAGAATATAAGTGTTTATGCCATTAAGATAATAACTCAAAAGAGCAAACAGTGCCAGCTGTTTAAGGACAATATCTACAGCAGAGAAATAGTCACCAGAACTTAGGCATCTGACCTGATCACCTTCCTAAAGCCTTTCAAGGATGACTGCCAAAAAAACAGAGGAAAATAAACTGTCCTAAAAGGCTACATTTTTTTTCTGTTCTTGTATTCACTTTCATTTTTTGTATTCCTCATTATATCACTTCTACTAATCACCATAATTTTCACTTCACAACTGTCTAGAATTCTTTTCACTTTTCTGTTCATTACTCTTTCTTTTACCTTCCCTTTTCTTCCTCTTAAAAAAACCTCTCATGTATCCCTTATCACATTCATGGCAATACACTCTCTCCTAGGACCTGCTTCGCTTTTCAGCCCCATTTCATTCTTCCCAATGACTCTGACTTTTCTTCCCTTGCCTCAGGTTATTGACAAGGGAATCCTCAGACTTGCCTGCAGGGAAAAGAAATGGGGTGAAGGAAGTGATGTGACCACTAGATGAATGTATCTAGGCCGTTCCAGCTGTTCCTTCCTCACGCAGCCCAGCTGTCGCCTCATTTTCCTACACAACTTTTTCATGCTTCTCCCTCACACAACTACTATGTTTCTAGATATAATTTTATCCTTAAACATTGTTAACAGGGCAGGCACTAGCCACCTTTTGAAGTTGTAGGCGTAGCAGAAGCCTGTAGAAGGATGATTTTGCTAAGACACAAGAAATCTCTCCTGCAGAAGTTGTGCTCAGTCCCATGAAGGGGACAGATGTTTATTAAGGATTTCCCTCCCTTACTGCACATAGCCAGGCTTCCCTGGATAGTGCTATAAGAAGGGGGGAAATTGATAAGATAACTGGGAAGGAAAGAAAAGAGGACGGGGCGGGGGGGAGGGAAGGAAAAAAAGAAAAGAGAAACCATTAATACATGAAATAGAAATTGGAAAGACTGAGTCCATTTGAAATGGACTGGAAATTTTCTTAGAAGAAAGTGTATCAAGAAGAGCCTGCCACTGCTACACTGCCGTTTTCCTTTTAGCACAGGTGATGGCTGTTATGTAAAAAAATGTCCCTCAAATGGTTGTCTTGGAGATGGGGCAGGAACAGAGAAGGACAGTCCTCCTAAATGGAGGTAACGTCATCATGGAAAAATGACAATGACTACACAAGAACATATTCTCACTCTAAATATTTGCAACTCTGGGAAACTTTCACTGAGTATACAAAATCAACATTGTTAAGACATTCAGTAGATCTGCCTTCCTTCTTATTGCACTGAGATCAAAAGGCAGACTGTTAGTCATTGGAGATAGGATTTCTCATACCTTTCTAGTTAGTTAATTAACCAGAGTGCACCAAATTCATTTTCACTGTGATCTTAATTTGAAAATATGCCAATACTCTGCTTTAGTGAGCATTTCCTCATTTTACAAATCTCATTCAGCACACAGGGACAATTCTCATTTCCAATGAAGTTAAACCTCACATTAATCTTTATCTGGATTCGCAACTGAACTCCTGCCATGATGTGATCTGCTTAACTACGAGAGGAAAGCTTTTTAAACAAACTCCTAGGGTCATACTTGAGGTGGGCAGAAAACCTCTGAACAGTTTTTCTTTAGGAACAAGTTGTAGCGAGGCTTGGCCTAATAGCAAAGAAAGAAGAAAAAATGCAGCAGCTCTTCCCTGTATCCCAGTACATCTGAGGATACCTTTGTTGGCTGTAATTCAGCTGCATATGGTTATGGCAAAGTTTGCAATAGAGAATCTAGTTTGCCCCCTTTCCTGAGTAGACAGCTAAGCCACAGTCTAGCACTATCTACCAGGAACATTGGAAACTCCAAGGACTCCTCCTGCCAAGGCTGGCAGCTGAGACGATATTTACAGAGTATTTTTTGTACCAGCAGAGGCCCACTAGCTAAAACACTGATGCGCACAGATTCAGGCTGACCAAGGACAACCGAGGCCTCTAGGCAACTTTACTTGCTACTTAAACCAAATAAAAGCAAGGCACAGGACATACCAGAGGTCAATCACTGTTTTAGATACCTGGACCCCAACAGACACGGCTGGACCTTACTCTTTACCTGGCTTATAAATGTGCTCTTGAAAGCTCAGCAAAGTAAGAAGAGATGTGTCCAGCAGTTGTTGCACAGAAAAGACTGTGGTAAAAGAAATGGGGGAAAAGACAGACATAATGGAAATGCTTGTGTTTCAGCATGAGAGTTTATGAGTTCTGGGTCCACTTTCCAAAACAAGATATTAAAAATTGGTGCAACATGTACAGGTCTGAGTTGCAATGAGAGGAATCCTTCCTCCACCCGTTGGCTCCTGGCCCATCCTGACAAAAAAATTCAGAACCGGGAAGAAACATGCGGTCAGAAAACTGGCAAAGGAATAGTCTTTTTATTTCAACTGATGGGCTATAGGCATGTAAGTCTTGGTATCATTCATTTATGAGCCAGTAGCTAAGAGAGAGAGATCACATTTGTAATTTAGATGTTAAAGTGTATGGGTGTTTTTCACCCTCCTAAGTGGCGTTTTGAATGCCTTGAATATTTCAAGTTGTCTCTTCAAAATTACATCAGACATCTGGGATAGCTGACTGTTCTTGCTAATTAATTCTTATGTTTAGTGCTCTGCTGTTGTCACCATTTGTTCATGGACTTTTCATTATCATAATATTTGTTTATCTGACTAAAAGCAAACAATAACATTTTGAAGTACAGTACACTAAATGCAGCTTCTAGTGCAGGCAGAAAAGCATACATGAAAGTCTCTTTAGGCAAACATGTGCTTGCCAAACCACATGCAGCGTTGCCTCTAAATGAGTAAATTTAGGTAATTAACACAAAGCTAAGCCAAAGAAATACAGCGGGAAGGAGCTGCCAGGCACCAATTACCTGTATAGATAAAAAAGGGGACTAGAATTCACAAAGGATTCTATATCGAAGTTATGGGGTATGTTCAGCACTTTCTTTTTTTTTCAGTAAAAGCCTCTCTGCTCTCTCTTATGGCCAGTTTTTCCTTCTGATAAAGCAAGACTGGTGACAAATGCAGAAACAGATAAAGTGGTTTCAGTGGAGCTAAACACCTGCAACCTCACAAACCATACTTTGAAGCCAAAAGTGACTCTTGTAATATGGCTTAATAGTTAGAAAGTATTGTGCATTCTTAAGGATTATAGCAGAATGGAAGTTTAAAGAACATTTCTCAACATTCATGAAAATCTGAGACCCAGGAGAGCCTTCCTGCAATGCGCCGATATAAGAAGAATCAGTAGGGTAATAAAAACAAGAGTCTTTGCGGCGTCTGCTGTGGTGGCATGTGCTGCAGCCCATTCCTTCAAAGCTGCATGGGAAGGACTGCAGATGTCTCTTCTGATACATGGTAGCCCACACTCAGCCATCACAGGCCAGGCTCATCAGGTATCATCAAGAAAAAATAATAAAATATTTCCAGTTTGTTTTATACTGCATGCTGGACTATACTGGTTCCTAAATTCAGGAATTGCGCTACCTACCTTTCATTAAAGTGATTCAGCCAAGCACTAACATCCTGATCCTTCTAAGAAAGCTTGTTTCTGAAATTATATCTAATTGGAGAGACTGAAAAAGCAAGTTCCCTTGAGGTTTCCCATGACATTCACAGAGAAATCTCAGCATTTCTTTCTAAAACCGGCAACCTCCTCAAACACTAAGAAAAATTTATAAAACTTCTGACTAGCTTCTCCACTAGTTTTAAATACTCAGGAAGCTAAAGCTTAAATAATCCTGTTACCTTTATTAAGGGCTTTTCAAGTAACATAGGTCAAAGTCCTCTCCTTGCTTTATCAAATAAGGATTCTCCATCAGACTCCAAAATCCTTCTTCTCCATTCTTCCTTGAAATTTACAAACATGAGTTGTATAATCACATAGGCAGAGGAATCCTCTTTATCTGATTCATTCACATTAGATTGGAGGAAATATGATTGTAAAAGTCAAAACAAATTTAGCTTGTTTTTTAATTGCATTTACAAAATAAGGAGAATTACTTCTCAGCTTGCTGACTCGACCATCAAATCCTAAGAGGACTCCTAGGAGAAATACACATGGAAACCTGATTCTTCTCTTATTTACCCTAATTCTATGTTGATGTAATTCCACTGACCTTGAACAAGTTATTTTAGACTTATGTCAGCAAAAATGAGTGGAGATAGGAAAAAAGACTGTTGGGCTGAAACCATTACTCACATACTCAAATACAACCATGGACAAGTTTTACAGTCTCTTTCTCCTCTGTAAAACTCAGCAAAATCACTGATAGTCAATCAGTCCACTAAGACTTATGAGGACATCTCTGATACCACATTAGAAGTCTAGAGATATGCACAGACAGGTACGAATGAGCAAAACCCCCTGGGAATTGCAATACACCTTACATGTGAACCACCAGAATTACGAACTCTGCGTAAGCAGTAAGATAAGGAGGACTAAGCAGAGAGACCTTATTGCAAGAGAGAACAGATAGGATTTTAGCAATGAAGAATGAAGTGCAAAAATTAAATTGCTAACACTTTTATTTCCCTGTAATTATAGTCATTTATTTGCAATTATTCACTGCAATAACACTGATCTCAATTAATTCATTTGGTATTAATGCTGCTGTGAGAAACACTTCCAAAAGACTTCTCCTGTAATTCAGAATTAGTTAAATGTACCATTAAACCAAAATGTGATCTGTTCATTTTTGTTGTTATTTGCAAGATCTATTGAAAAAATATTTCCTTCCATTCAGCTTTTTGAGACACTCATCAACCCTGTAGTTTCTATGTCAGAGCATGCCTCTCATTTTACCTTATTCCTCGTTAAATTTTCATCCTGATGCATTAGTATTAAACCACAAATAAATGACAAATGAACATTGTCTCAGCTACACAAAAGAGCAATCATTAAAGAAACCTCTCATGAAGTATGAATCAGAGACAGGAAGCCCTTACTATCTTTTCACTCAAACTTCCCTGGCTGAGGAACTGCCTTCAGGAGAATGCTCCACTTATAATGTCTGGCTTTATTTTTTTCATTCTCCAACCATTTTTGCCTATTACTCAGTAGCTTTTGTAAAATATACCCAGGTGTACCCAGGCAATAGACAATCTTTTTACTGACTATTACAGTACGATTTTATATAAGTCTGTTCTCAATCTATAATGCAATCCAGCATGAGGAAGCATGAAAACAAGAAGGAAATGAAGGCAAAGAAACAAGCACCCTGACATGAAAAACATGTCTAATTAATAGTGAGGTATGCAGAGAATTTAAACCATTTATCCTAGTGACCCTTGCATAAGATAAAACAATGAGACTGGCAAGTTTATGTTTAGCATGCAGAGCAACAACTCAAAGCAATTTTCCATAACCTACATCCCTGCACAGCCATCTAATGCTTCTGAAAATCAGTGAGAAGGTGTAAACCATAACAGGATCTGTTCTTTGTTCTTAATAGTCTTAATATAATACACAGCTTCTGTTTCATCTTGTCTTTTTACTTTATTTCATTTGCTTCACTGTGTGTTCTGTGTCTTGAAGGAGTCAAGGAAGTTCATGTGTCCTTAAAATGAGAATAATTACCTTTGAACTAACAGAAGTTGCTGCCCTCAGCACTGTGATAACCTGTTTGAATACAGGCTACATTACACAGTTAAGACTAGATGTTTTGTGGGTTCCAAATCTCTGCAACACAGAATTTTTATGTCTTACCCTCAGGTGTGGAGTACATTTAAGACTGTTGTAAATCAGGATTAGTTCACTGATTCCACTTAATCTGTACAGGTCTATGCAACCAGACAGATGCAATGTTTGCTTGCTGAAAAAGGAGAGAGGGAGGGAGGCAGGCAGGCAGGAAGGGAGAAAGGAAGGAAGGAAGGAAGACAGAAAGGCAGGAAGCGAGGAAGGGAAGGAGAGAAGATACTTGCATGTCCTATTTTACTATGCCTATTTTACTATTTTAAGATATTAATGCAGCTGTTGAAGTCACTAGAGCTCTGTTGTTGTGAAACTCAAATACAGAAAGATTGGAACAGGGTTTATACCAGAATTAAACCTTGATCAAATGCAGGAGTCCCACATTTCTAAAGAAAACCATCACATGGCAGAGCATAACCACATGTTCAAAACCAAGGGACACATTTTTCAGAAGCCAGTATCCAAAGAGATCACCATGTGCAAATTTCTGCCATCTCAAATCTGAGTCCAAAGAAAATAGCAAACAGCAGATGTTGCTACTGGCACAAGTACATCACAAGCTATGGCTTGCCCTCTAGATTCAAGGTGTTCATGATGTCCTTGAACACTGCTCTAGAAAAGGAGTAAAAAAGAGAAGAGGGACCCAAACAGCAGTATAACTCTAAAATCAATAGCACATAAAATCATTTTTGCAGAAAAAATAACATGCTTTAAATCACATAATACCTTGGGCCTAGTCCATGGTGATCTAGGCAACTATTGATTTCTGCACAGTTTATGCTAACATATCATTAGCTAAAAGCCCAGTCAAGAATTCAGAAAGAATGCTAAAAGTGTTAGATTTATCCTGACTGAGGCATTATTAACACCAGACCTTGTGATTTATACCAGTGTGAGAGGGAAAAACCCTGTAATACAGACACAGAACAACTGAGCAGCCAAAGATCATGAGAACAGTAGGCTCTCTTTACTATAAAGGTAACACTCAGAAAAATAAAAACATATGTTATTTTATATGAATTTTCATAATTTTCGTTTGAACAAGGGCATGAATAAATGAGAGAAAATAACAGCTTAAGGTGGCAAAGGAAAAAAGAGAACTGACTCAAGAAAAAACAAAATTTATGCCAGAAATAATTTCCTGTCTCTGAAACCTGGCTAGTGCTGGCCTAGCACTCAAAAAAAGACTACATAAAGTTCATGGATGTGATGTTGAGAACAATTTTCAATCATCAGAAAGGTAATATCTGCACTATCTTCTACTTCTAGGATTAGAAAAAGAAAGCAATGGCTCAACAGTGTTGAGCAAAAAAAATTTGGCACAGCATGCTTCTCATTAAAGCCAAATTAATAAGCTGCCTTCAAAGAAATAAGCTCAGAAAATAAGACAGAATTCTGCATAGTCTTAATCAAAAGCCTCTATAGTACTAAAATAAACACAAACTGACTCCCAAGGCAGTCCTGTGACGCCGAATCTCTACTGCATCCACAAAATACAGAATAGCCCCAAAACATGTACCCATGTAAATCCTCAAGAATGAGCAAGAAGAATTGAGTTCACATCTTTTTATGTGCTCCTATTCCCTCCCAGACTGCAAAATTTAGCACACAGTTATCAATTATGTTAATTGAGGAACGAAAAAAGAAAGAAAACAAAAATAGCAGGTCACCTGTAAAAGAAAAGAAGAAATTATGCTTAATGTACTAATATTTCATCTTTGGCAGGCAATTCAAAGAAACAATGGAGCAAAAAAGAAAAAAAGTAGCAAAAGGAAACACTTTTGCTTTTCTAGTATTCCTTCAAAAGAGGAAAGAAGGTTTGTAAAATAAGATAGAACAAAAAAAGTGTTCTACAAACACAGAGGTATGTTGGGTAAATTAATCAATGTAGCTATTGCTTTAAAAGGTCTTTCTTTGAGATGCTTAAATCACAAAGCAAACAAGCCATCTTGTCCCTTGAAGTTTATTGCAGCAGCTTATCAGCAAGGAGGAAAAAATATGTGGAAGAAGAAGGGAATATTTAAAGTAAAAGACCAGCACTCTCAATCAATAAGTATTTTATTTATAAGTATAGAGGCATGCATAGTCCTGCTTCAGTTGGGAAATCTAATTTCAGTTTTGGGACAGGATGTGATTTTTTTTTTTTTTTTTAAACCTTGATACTACTTTCTGCTGAAGCTGGTGCCAGTATATTTGCTAAAAAACTGTTTGAACTCCATTTCTACCAAACACACAGTATTTTCTAGGTCTATGTCAAGCATTTCAACACTGCCATCTCTCTTAATAGAAATTTGCAGGTTTTCCAAGTGATGCAGTCAACAGAAGCCCTCTTTAACAATGTGGATGTTGCAAAACAAATAGTAGACCAAAAGAAAAAATTGCACTCTTCCTTTCTTGTAAGAACCTCTGAAAAGGCGAATTCTCCAAGCTATCCCTCTTCCGCAAACCAAGCAACAGTGACAGTGGAGTTCTTAAAACCAACAGTAAACAATATTAATTATCTTTTGGGGGTTTAAATAGGTCAAAAATAAATATTGGGATAAATGTAATATTCAGATTATAAATTATTAGTTGAAGTGTCCCTAAAACAAACATTGATTTTTTCCAGCCTTACAATTAAAAACAAATTATTATTATATTTATTCACACAAACGTTGTTACTGGAAACAGTAAGGGAAAGGATGTAAAATAAATAGCTCTAAGACATGCTAAGCAAATGTTTTCACTGTGGTATTGTTGTTGTTTCATATGTATACTTGGTAAATGTTTAAAACAAAAAGATAATACTAATTGTCATAGGTGAAGGTAAAGATCCATTTTTACACAAAAATCCAAGAAATAAGGTTGAACTTTGGATCTGGGAGAGATTTCTAGGAAGGCTAACACACTTGTTAGGTCAGTTTTAAAACAGAGATCATACTGTATCCAGATATTAATGGCTCTAACTGCCAGTTAATTAAAAAGAATACAGAAAGCAACGTATGTATTTATAACAAAAAATAATTTTATACATTATCTGCACATATGGATTGAGACATTCAAACAATCATAGAATGTTAAGGGCTTGGAATGGACCTTAAAGACCACTTAGCTACAACCTACCCTGTCATGGCCAGGGACACTTCCTACTAGATAAGTTCCATTCTTTCTCCTATTTCTTCTGAAAAATGCGGGAATATTTCTTCATCAGATCCAAGGAACTTCTATAGATAATATGGATCAACTGTCAAACAAACAATCTCCCATATGGAAACAGCTGTTTCTTACAAAAGTTCTGCCCTTGTGTGCGCTTTAAAGGATGCTGGTTTTCTTCTGATTCTTTGTTTCATCTTTTCATTAATCATCTAATTCAGGATCTCCTTTCCAGCAAGTGCTAAGAGAAAGGTATTTCCAACAGCATATAAGTTGTGGGGAGAAGTTCAGAGAACAATTTACATGCTCCGCTACTTGAGGAAAATGCCACAGGAATGGTCACCAAAATTTAAAGCCTGGGAGACTCTTCCAATGCAGTTTGGAGCAGAAACTTGTCAGTAGCTTTGCTATTTTCCATTTAATATATAGACAGTATTGACAGTCACAATGTCTATTAAATTGTGTTATTAAAGTGTACATGGTGCTCTGCAAAATCACAAGATGAAAACATTCCCCGATTCCAATTATCTATCTCATTCAGCAGGAAGTAGCTCACATAAGAGAAACTACTGGTGAGAAAAGAGGTGATAGGAAGACTTACTGCCAGTCTTTGCTGGAGCAAAGAGATAAAGGCAAAGGTTGAAAGCAAGCACAGGGTAAGATAGCATTAGGTGCTGACAAGAACTAAGCCATAGAGCACTTTGAAACAATAGGTCTTAGAGATGCAGTCCTAAGGTAAAAAAGCAGAAATGGAGGAGTGATCCGGTAAATCAAGAAATGAAGGGTCTGAAAAGTGTCTTTTTCTTCCTGAAGTAGAAAAGCAGAAGGAAAATGAGAGGCATTGAAGGGAAGGTATAGTGATGAGGGAGATGGAAAGATCAAAAGGAGACCTGATCAGCAAAAGACATGGAAGCAGAATTTTAGAGTGAAAAAGGTGCCTGATTTTCCCTAAAATACCTCTAAATGCATGCCAAGGTCATGTTAGAAACTCTAAGATGCAGATAAAACCACCTCCTTCGTAATTTTTAAAAAACGAGTTTGTACAATGAAAAGATAGTGGACTGAAAAAAGTAGGGAAGGTCTTTGGTGTAAAAGCAGGAAACCAAGCCTACTCATTATCATGGGAAGTATTTATGGATTACCTGGTTTTGCCCAGGATTTTTCAGACAGAAGTACATAAACATTTACTATTTAAATAAATGCAGTCCATGGGAAACTGTACCTACATGAACAGTAAGCCTTTATTTTGGTTTAGAGTGAATATATGTAAAGAGGACATGTCTACATTTTTCAAACATATAGCTACCTAGATATTCCTTCTAAATATTAGGAATCTCAGAAAAAAACAGATCTTCCTCACAGTTTCCCAAGACAGAGTTATGAGACAGAAAGAGAAATACATGTCTAGGAAACTCCAGACATCTTGTAGTCTTCTCAATGTCAGATTTATCCTTTGTATAGATATTGCTGCCATATACCTTCAGTGTGTTTTCCAAAGTTTGCCTGCCTATAAACAGACTCAGTTGATCACTGAACAAATATTCCATAATATTTTTTGCAAATTTTAGGTACCTAGACCAGGTACCCAGTGACCCTGGGAATTCAAACGGGCAGCACAGATTTTGGATTGGCAAGATTGAAATAGGACTCTGTTTTGACAGTCAGCCTTTTCTTTCTTTTCTTTCTTAGTAATTGGAGAGTGGAAGAGTTACTGACAGTGGTGATTTTCTATGGAAGGAAGTTTCTGAATGAAAACATAAACGATTGGAAATATTTTCATTGGCAAGTATGCCAAAAAATGGTTTTACATAGACACAGAGTCTTCACAACAGATTTCTCTGTTGCCAGCAACAAAGCTAAATCCAGCATGTCTTTAAAAAATAGATGTTTACATGCAAACTGTAAAATACACTGACATAGACAAAGAGCAGCAAAGCAGAGCAGAGAGACACAAGTATTACAACCAAACATAAACCAAATTTTAAAGAAATGTGCTTCAGAGCAACTAAGACATGAAAGTCCAGAACATGTGAGGTCTGGAAATTATCAGGAAATGTCCTTGCTCAGGGGATGCAGGGGTTTTGAATTAGATGACCTTTACAGATTCCTTCCAACACAAAATATTCTATGACTATGATTTTAAAAGCCTAGATCTAAGTCATAGTATCATAGAAAAAAACTAACGATGTTATCTATGTACTTGTTTAATAGTACAGAAATGCGTCTTTAAATTATCTTCAGAGTAAATTTGAGAAAGAGAGAGAGAGATTGAGAGAGAGAGAGAGAAACAGAGAGATATTTGTTTTGACTCCTCCAACTATGTCAAAACATAGCATAAAAAATTCTATTAAGAGGAAACAGGAACATGGTATAAATAGTATAGACATCATTGTTGGAGCACAGGTAAAGGGCAAGCCCCTCATAACTTTAACCAGACAGATCAGTTCTTTGATAAGCACACCTTCCAGACCACATTCTATTTCACTTTGCACAATGAACATAGAAACCTAGAGAGCAGTTTTATACTGGCTACTGTGTAGCTCTTGACACAGATCATCTTCAGCATCCTATTCATGAATGCCACCTTCAGCTTCCAGCTTTTCTCTTGCACATGTACTATTTATTCCCATTGTTCAAATACACATTTTGCAAGCATATGACAATGAGTTTCCACATTTATATGAATTATACTAAAATTATCAGTGGACAACTATTCTCTAGCAATATGAGTGTATGTGACGTTCCTTTATCAAATGAAATCCACTTTACTGATAATCTTAAAGAATCAACATTTTTGTAACATTTATATGTAAGATAATTCTATGCCTCCATCTGATTAAAGAACATAATTTAATACCTATTCTGCTTTTTTCTAACTTTTTTTTACTATCAGTTCTTTATGGAATTCATTCCATCTTATTTTGATCTCATTTCAATTTTAGCAGGTTAAAATTTCAAAATTAGTGCAGGTTGAATAGATTTAATAATTTTTCAGATTGGATAATTAAGTCAGAAAAAAGACATCTTGTCCATCTTCACAAGAAACTTTGAGAAGATGATTAAAAACAACAAATATGGAGAGAATGAGTTTGAAATAGGGCATGACAACCCCACCAGAACTAAATTAAGAGAGAAGGATCATAGTCCTAAGACAGGAGCCCAGGATGCTACAGTAAGTTGGCAGTCACAAGGAGATAGTCATATAACCATAGATATTTTTACAGGTAACTTTTTTCCTTAAGGAGAATGGAATGGAATGGAATGGAATGGAATGGAATGGAATGGAATGGAATGGAATGGAATGGAATATTACATGTGAAAGGGATTTACAACATTCTTCTGCACTAACTGCCAATGTTGCCATATTGTTTTAAATGCACAGAAGTTTAATTTGTAAACTGCCATCAGGCTCTCTCTGGTAAGTGAGCTCGCTCTTCTGCAGAACATGTGTTCTAACCCAAACTGCCCTGCATCTGTTGTCTTTGCAGGAATAGACCAGGCAAATTACCACCACCACCAGCAGGAGAGAATGCTTTTCTTTACATGTGCCTTACCCGCCTGCCTTTTAGTCTGATGTGGAAAGACAAAGGTGTGTGCAGTCTGGCATACCAATATGACACTGCATCCATCCCCTCAATGAATGATCAAATGTCAGTGTCGACTTAATCAAAAAATTGAATTTATTAATAACCAAGAGGCCAGCCTTTAACATGGTTTTTAATCTTCACGTGGCTGTGCAACAGAAATAAATACAGCATCTTCACGATGTACTGAGTACCAGTTTGGCAGGTTAACAGGTGTGGGACAAGTGAATGAGGAGTAGAAATGCTACTTATCAGAGAACATATTGAAGAGAAAGCTCATTTTTCATAAATTATGGGCTTTTTATTGCTGGTAATGGTGAGAATATTAAACTGAAGTCTATATTTCAGAAATGGGAAGACCAAATGATTTAAAACCCATTTTATAATGACCTGCCTGGGAGCGAAGAATCAATTTCTTTTACAGCAAGAATCTGTTAATATCATGGGAGTGAGCAACATAAGACAATGAAAAGAAAGAACAGATCCCTTCTCCCATCTATATTTTCATATGTTTAATTACAGACACTGTTGTCATTATTTCTGTACTTTATTTTAAGCAAAGAAATTATTCGCAAAAAAAAAAAGTCAAAGAAACATGCTTAAAATGTATAAAGTACTATTAAAGAAGTGTGTTTACAATGTTTTGCAAGCTGTCTTTTTATTAACAAACTATAGGTGGTACATTTCTTCCAGAAATTTAGCCCACTGATATTCTTCTGTAATTCTGAAAATTATCCCCAGTACAATATCTTAAAACTCGCTTTTCTTATGGCAATATAGGCCAAAACTGTCAGTACCAAAAGCTATTTAATGTGATTTCTGTCTCAGCACTGGGGTGCTGGATTCTCCTTCCTAAAGTCACAATACTGATCTTCACACTAAAGCATACCGAGTTTTCACAACTTTCTTGTTCTTTTTCAGGCATTAGAGAAAACAGAGGACAGAGCTCACCATCACTGCTGCTTGCAGTGTGTTCTGCAAGTCAAAGGTCTGCTATCCAACACCAAGGTTCACCTCTTCAACATCCCCTGCCATTTCTGCACTGTTACCTGTGGACACTGTCTTCATCCTTTGATACTGGTGGGTTCAGTGGGTATCTTGTTCTGGGGATAACCAGGCTGCATTCATCTCAGCAGACACCACAAGCAGAAGATGCCAAACCTCTTCCTCTCATACCAAAAGGTACATCTAGGAAAAAAGAGCACTAGACGTTATTCACTATCTACTACCCCAAACTCTGTTTCCTTCTGATTTTTCATAATTTCCATACTTCTCTAATCCTCTTTTCTCCAATAATCAGTATTCCATAACTCCTTCCTACCCTGAATCATCAAATTTTTAATGAATTTAGACAAGATTGAAGGAAAAATCTAGTCTTATTAATGGCAGGAAATGCAAAAAGTCCTAGGCCCACACACTCACCTATACCAACATTTCACAAAGGACATCTGAGGCACCTAAAACTGGCCTTCCAAGCAACATTGAAACAGAAAAAATATTTTTTTTCCACAGCATTATGGGTCTAAGCAGAGAGGCAATGAAATGCTGCTAACAGCACCTGATGACCTTTGTGCAAAACTCTGCAGGAGAAATTTTTAAGACATGATTTTATATTAAATAATAGATTTTGCAGATATTGTATGTTACCTTATCAAATTCCCTATTTCTGCTTGCTATAAGGAAGCATAAGGCAAAACAAAAACATCAAAAATTGTGTAAGACAATGAAAATCTTCCTTATGGTAGTCAAACAAGTCAGTCAGAACTATATGTATCTGTCCTTGTGCTGAGCAAATAAAGAAGGATTGCAGTGCCTCTTTCCACTCGTAGCAGATCTGCAGAAAAGGCTTTACAGAGGTACGATACTCTGCAAGGTTCTTCTCATTTTTACCACACACTCCCATATCTTTGCAAAAATTCAAAACCGGCTGTAAAGCTCCAGCCATTCTGAACATTAGATTTGTAAAGCCGACATTCTTGTTAGGCAAATGTTTCTAATTATTTCATTCACACTTGGCATTTTAAAAAGTTCTATAAACTTCAAATTATTAATATCAATCCATAAATTGCAAAGGGCAATAATCATGATAAAGCAACATGTAAATGTCTTGCTGATGTAAACAACTAGAAAGCAAAGGCAGTATTTATATGAGCTAAATTAATTTTTGCAGGAATACTGCTCACAATAACATCATGTTAGCACCTAAAACAACTGCACATTTTAGAAAAGGTACTTATTTCCTAATGAGACATAGGAGACCTATCTCACAGGAAGTTTTCAGTGAAGTAGACATGTAAGGAGAAGACAGAAGACAGAAGACAGAAGTCTTAATACTACAAAGAGATTGTTTGGAGTTCAGCCACATGCAACAGCGCAAAATTCAGCCTCCCAACAAAAACAGCGCAGGGCAATGACAGGTTAGAGTGGGTCAGATCCATCACATGGCAGTACCAAAACTTGACACCATTTAATAGGCGCAATGGTTTTGCACGGCTTGGGTTTTCGTGGGGAGCAAAGAAGCCAGCCATGGAAGTGATTTTCTGTGAGAAGATTCCTCCGTGCCTGGCAAAGCCAATCTCTGGCTGGCTCTGAGAATGGACATGCTGCCAAGCCAATTAGAGAAGTCAGTAACACCTCTGTGATGACATATTTTATAAGGAAATAAAAAACCACACCCAGTTCTTCTTTTCCGAGGGGTGAGGAGGTGGGCCACCTGGCTGCTGCCACCTCAGCACGGCCAGCAGTGATCTGTGCCTGCCTGGCCACTTCTGGCCGGCCGTGCCACCGACAGAAATGCAGGGGCGGTGGCAGCAGCTTCTCTTTCCCGGTGCAGCCACAGCTATCTTGGCACAGTCCACAGGGAACTGTGCCTGCTTGGCCACTTTTAGCCGGCCGTGCTGTGGGCAGAAGAGCAGGGACAGCGGTAGTGGCATCTCCTTGCAGGCGCCCTGCATCAAGAGAGGAGCTGAACGGTGCCAGCAGGGCGGTGGCACCACAGCGAGTGACATAGCGAGTGATTCTTTGGCACGGAGCCCAGACGAGATCAGCCTTTCAGCCCTGCAAAACCCCATTGGTGCTGCTGGTTTGGGGGTCCCCGGGGAGTCCCCGTGGGGCCCCCTTCGCTGGTAGCAGCAGGCAGGCAAGGAGACTCGGCACACTTCTGGGGGTGCTAATTAGGTGAGGGTTGATTGAGGGTCCCACCGCCGGGAGCAGCATGGTTTCTGAGGGAGAAGGAGAGAAGGGGGAGGGAGGGGGAGAGAGGGGGAGCCTGGGGAGAAAAGGGCCAAGAGAGCCAAAGGCCAAGAGAGCTTCTTGTGTCCCTCGCACTGCTTAACAAGGAGATTCAAAGTGGGTGCAGAATAAGACCTGGGCCAATGGGATTGCAGGTCCATGATACTGCAGGGGAGGATCACAGGCTTGGAATAAACCTTACATTTTCAAGGGGTGAGACAGAGCATACCATTTAACTAAAATGTAACACCGTAAGAACTTTTCAGCTGATAAAACTTGAGAACAAAGAAACCTACAGACAAAAATTTTCTTCCAAGTTGGAGAAATGGAAAAGGTGAAGACACCTAAGGAGAACCAAAATGGCAGCACCAAGGTCAATAAAGAGGGAGAAGAAGTGCTCTGAGTGCCAGAGACAAAATCTTCTTCTGCAAACTGTGGTAAAAGACTATAGTTAAGTAAGCTGTCCCTCTGCAGCTCACTGGGTCGAAGAGAGGTGCAGAGTCCACTCTCACAACAGAGTGAGTGGATGCCAAAAGGAGACATACGCACTCACGCAGACAAGCGACTCAGAGGCAACAGTTCTGGGAAGCCTGTTTTGCAGGTGAGAAGCACTCACGTTTGTACCAGATTGGGTGGGGTTGCTGCTCATGAGAAGAGAACCGAATTGGAGAAGTTCACAGAGAAGTGTCTCCCGTGACAGGGGGACCCAACAGTACAACAGAAGAAACAACCAGAACGAATGAACAGAAGAAAATTAGAAGTGACAAACTGACAAAAACACCACATTTTGTCTCCCTGCACTATCAGTGAGAAAGAGGGAAGGGCTGAGAAGAAAAAAGTGTTCTAAAAGTTTATTTTATTTCTCATTACTCTCTTTTAATTCTGTTATTAATAAATTTTTCTTTATGCCTTCTAAGTTTGAGACTATTTTGCCCTTAGTGTTTTCTCCTAATCCTTATCTCAACACATGAATCCTTTGGGGCTTTTTCCTCTCCTCGGTTCAACTATAGCAGAGGACAAGGAATGAATAGTTTTTTTGTGAGTATCTGATGCCAGCATCCAGCCACAACATTAGGCTAACATGAAGTTACAACCAGTACTACCAAATTCCCCCGAGTCATACTTCTTCATGGCCATGAAGTTCTCCAGCACAAGTGGAAGGAGAAAAGACACAAACAGGAAGCTGTTGGTTGTTTAGAATATGGATTATTTGTGAAAACAATTCACTTTGAGTAAAATTACCAAAATGTCACTAACCTAATGTTTTCTCTAGGCAGCTGAGAATCTGTAACAAAGCTGCAGGTTAAATGCACAGAAAATAATATTTTTTAAAATACAATATAATTTTTCCTCACAAATTTTCATGCTCCTCAGGGATCTGTCACAAACAGATATCACACCCAAATCTATAACTTTCCATTGAGGGTTTCACAATGAAGCTGCAGGGGATAAGAAGAGTTACTGAATTGTTACTGCAGGTAACTTAGTTTTGATTTTTTCTTTACTTTGTCTACTAGAAATGCAAGACCCTCTAGAAATCCAACACCAAAAATCAATGGGCTTACAACAACTTCAAGAAAGACTATACTATCCCCCCCTCTTGTGGATGTAGAGCTAAGCATTCTGCAGCAATGTTCAACAGAAGAAGAAAGGAAAAGAACAGATGATTAAACTCAAGAGTTTACAGTGAGGGCCTGCCTTCTGTTCACGTTTTGTTCTTAGCACACCTGAAATCACCAAACAGCTACGCAGTGTTGGGTGATGTCTGATGCCAGAAATGTTTCCTGGATACAACATAATATCATATATATATTTTGTGCCAACTCGCATAGAGTCTATTTTACTCTATCTAGCTGAGACACAAATAAATGAATAATTAATATATGTACAATTTGTCATCTGCCATTTGAAGACAAGCCAGAGCTACTCTGACAGCAAAGAACTGGGATAATGAAGGAAAGGAAAGAAATTTGTTGTACATAATCTGCTACTGATTTGGTTTTTTCTGTGAAGTCATCAAGGATATCTGTTGCAGCTGTCACATCACTTCAAAAGCACGACTTTTATTCCAAAGTTCAAGAGAAAACAAAAAAGACATGAGCAATGAGAAATAAAAAATCAAGGAGAAGTATGTAAAGAAATTTTTGAAAAGTAAAGAAGGGACACAAAAAAATGCCCCAAACTACTGTGAAGAAGAAAAGGGGAAATAAAAGGCCAGTCAAAATTAAACTTATGAAGTTCAGAGGATTGGATGAAAAATAAGTAAGAGCATAGCAAATCTTATGTACTAAATGTTATAATTTCATCAATTCCTCAAAGCTGTTAAAAGCTGTCTTTGTATATACGGCACTTTAAAAGTCACAAAAGGAAACAGGAAAATAATTAAATGCACTAGCTTTCCTGGATTTTTTTTTTTTTAGAAGATAAATGCTGCTAACAGAGCTCTTTGCAATGGTCCGAAATGAATAAATAACACTCTTTCTGCCATTTTTTTATTGTAATGTTTTTCTCCTACTTTTTAAAATTCTTTCCTTAAAGATGTTTTAATGTTTTTGGGAGGTTTTTTACAGAAAGTTTTGCAATTTTGTCTTCTTAAATTACACCAGAGACTTGCAAATCAAACCAGATCTCACTGATTTGATAGCTGCATTTACATGGTCCAATGGAATACAATGTGCTAGCATCGCTCTCTCCAGAAGGTGAGTTTATTAGCAAGCTCTCCCTCCCCTGTTTCTCCAGTGAGGTGATGTGATTAGCAGGGGTATCAAGGAAGCTGTCAGCAGGTGGACAGAGAGAGATGTAAGGTGCCACTTGGTTTTCTTCACTTGTGACCTTTGCTCTCAAGACAGTGAAAAACAAAACCACATTTTTGACACAATATAATTAGGACCCTCGCATTTCACCAGGTCAGGAGAAGAGACAAAAGAACAATACTTGTTTTGCAGCCCCAGTAATTAGTCCTGGAGGATTTCTCCAACAGCTACTGTTGGCAAAGAGAGCCTATGGAAAGAGCCACCACTCTTCTGTATACGCTGGCTGAGGAGTCTGCTTCCTGCTTGAAATTCAAATGAGCACATCTCTGACCTTTACTGTCACATTTTTCATTTCATCGACAGTTTACAAGGCCTCTCCACCATGCAGGTCATGTTTTAGTTTAAACAGAAATACTCTCGTAGGTGTTAGATGCTAGTTAATGATTATACTGAAATCATTCTAATTAGGCTCTGTTGTTACATGCTGCCCTTTGGGGGCTGCTGCTGTTGTCACATAAAGTATTTTGTAGGAAAATAATTGGCCTGAGATCTTCTTTATTCTATTTTTTTTTTTTTTACTTTTTACATGATTCTGTATTTGATCATGAGAAACACTGCACAAAACTTTCAGCAATGGCTCCTACCCATCATCCCGCTGTTCAAAAAATGAAGGCAAGCAGAAAGCCTTAAGAGATGCATGACATTTCTGAAATTTATTAACATGATCTGAGGAGGAAAATGTGTATTTTTTAAAATTTCCTAACCCACTATCTTGCCATTTCTCTAAGAACCTGGTTCACACTGCAGCCAGGGGAGGTTTGCAGACCAGGGAGGCACTGCTATGCTTCATGCACTGATGGGATGACTGGGATTAGGGAAAGCAGGAGGGAATTTGAGTCTACTGAAGAACTGAGAAATAGGACAGAGAAGAGTACAGCAAGTAGCAAGAGAAGAAATGCAAATGGAGTAGAGAAGGTTTCATTTGAACCTTTTACATTTGGCAAGGGACATTAATATCATATGTTAGAGTGCCAGACGGGAATCTCAGCCACTACTTCTCTCTGAAACATGTCCTCTTTCAAAAGATGTCATGCAAATGCCACTCTTTTTGTGTAGCTTACATTTTTAAAATGTGAAGTGGTTTAGGATGGGGAGGGAAAAAATTTTAAAAAAAGGAAAAATAAAAAAAGATAAATCCTAGAACCTGAATTGCGGAAACTCAAATCACTGTTATTAGAGTGATAGTCAAGAATTTAGAAGCTTAAAATTAATCAACCTGTAAAGTTTAGATAAATTCTATGAAAATATTCAAGGCCTTTTCAATACAAGACAGAGAATTCTTGCTTCATTAACTGTTGTTTTCTCTCTTCCTCTTTATGAAATGATCTTTTTTGTGATGAGCAACTGCATTTATATTCAAAATGTTGCTATTTCAGGCTGTTGAACCGCAGCCTTTTTTCTACTAGCAGTGATGTCAACTGCAGAGTTATCAGGACAAATTCTACAGTATTTGTAAAGCAGTAAATACATAATCGATGTATTCATGGGAACAGATTTCCAGTTTGTACTCCAGATACACAGTGAAGTTGGCCCATTACCTGCAAGCATCTTCTTAGCTACTACTACTCCCAGTCTACAGCCATGGCAAAACATTACTAATACCTTTATCACTGCCTAAATGAAGCATCAATAATTCAATTCCCATTTAAAAAAACAGGAAATTATTCATACCATCAGCCCTCACTATCAATAACAGAAGTAAACCTAACTATCTCATTATCCAATTGCAATGTGTGCAAACAGAACTGCCCGTTGTTGACAATAAATATTTGATAAGTGAGGAAACAGGAAGGATAAACCAAGGATGTATGGAGTGGCTGCTTTATAGTTACCACAAGAATTGACCCAGATGGCAATGGTTTACCCTGCTTGTACCTCAACTTATTTTCTTTTCATCTCAACAAGAAAGTGATCCCAGCTGGGCTGGATATCAACCATGGATACAAACCATCTGTTCTCTTCCTGTCTTTGTTTATGGTATTAAGTCAAGCTAAATACCCAGGTTCCTATCAATTTCTGTAATTCCCACACTGTTTTCTTTTAAATTAGCAACGAAGTGATAACTGCAGGGATCAATTAACAATATACAAATAACAAAATATTTACTTGCTAAGGGTGCTTGAGCATGCTGTGATTTTACCTATGTTCAGGAAAGGCTGTTGCTAATTTTAGTGTAGCTTTAGCTTTATATTTACCAGTAAAATCTAAGCAATCTATTCCTACAGAGCAGAGTTTGGCAGAATGTAGTATATTTTATGTACCAATTTAAAACTTGCAAAGAAATTAGGAATTGGCTTTTGGAAACATCAACCAACAGCTGAGTCAGATGTCCAGGATCTAAAAGTCAGCTTCTCTCCCACCTGGAAGATGTTTTAAGCTCAACCACTTTCACCTGAATTTTCACCACTGCTTCATTCAGAGGACAGTGATTCCCAGAAAAATGTCATGATTTATTACTAACTAAAATCACCTTTATGTTACTTCAGGAAGGATACACTGGTAAGACACACAACGAGCATAATTCTCCAGTAGATAAGTCAACTCTTTCACACTGGGCTTTACCACATCTCCAGTGATATCAAAGAGCATCTTTCACATGGCTGACTGCAAAGCCTAAGCTAAGCCAGACCTGCTGCTGGGGTATGACACAATCCTCTGCCTCCAAGAGCCTCAGAAATGGTCCAAGTATCTTGTGACAAAAGCATCCAAATCTGTAAAACCATCTGCAGTCCAAAAGATGAGCCGGTATTGTTTCACTTCACACGTGTCAAGGGTGCTTTGCAAAAGTGAGAGGACAAGAAAATGGTACCACTGATAAAAAGGTTAAAAAACAAAAGAGGAATTTCTAGTAGTCATTTTGCAGGCAGTAAAGTGAAGCTGTTTCCAAAGGAACACTGCAAGGTCAGCGTCTGACTGCACCACATGAAGCCTAGATAACTCTTACAGGAGAGGTCAGCTTGACACAGGAAACTGTAGTGTGCCCTGTGAAAATAGCTGGGATCCTTTATAATAACAGAGCTTAGGTATGTGTGTACTGTCCACCAGACACATTCTCTGGATGGTGTTATTGTGCTGATAAAATTGTTTACTGAAAGAACAAACCAAACATTTTTAAACATTTAAACATAATTCATTTATGAAATATTCATCTGCCAAAAATAAATTCCATTATAAAATTGTAAATAAAATAAAAACAAATAATTGAATGTAAATAAAAGAGAAAATTATAAAGGGGGAAAAATAAACCCAAAAAAACCTGACAAAATAAAAAAAAACAACCACAAGTTCCTGGCTGTCTCTACGAAATTACACATCAGTGAGGGGAAATTATATACACATTACCACACCTACAGCATTATATCCACCAGGACAAAAAGCACAGCATCTTACAAGCCCAAACAATTCTTGACCACCGCCCTACTGCACATTGAACAAGCAGTACATGTAGCTCTTACAGGAGTCCATGTTAGGTACAAGAACTTCTGGAAGAAATCAGCAAGTCCTGAGGCTATTTTACTCAGTACTGGTTGACAGAAACATTTTGCTTGCACAGAGCTTCTATCAGCATGTCTCAGTCTGCTCCAATATGGCTCTTCACTTTCATGGTCATATTTTGATACAGAAGAGCTAGCTGCATTGTATTTTCCCTTCCTCCAACCCACTTCCCTCCCTCTAATTATCTCTAATCCCTTTCTGGAAGTCTTTCTTCAGAAGTTTTTTTCAATATCATCTTAAAAATTTAGTGAAGAGAATAAGAGTGTGTATGAGGGCTGCTCTGAAAATCCTTGAGAAGTAATGAGCGAAGCACAGGGAAACAGGGCAAGAGATGCAGGGGAAACATTAGATGGGGACCAGAAGGTAAAATGCTTTATTTCAAGAATAAATGGAATTTTCATATTTCTATAATACTTCTATTAACTCTATTGTCTGCAGACAATATCTTTACAAGCAATAAGAACATACACTAGCCTCCTCAATGGAAATTAGGAGAGAATTGCTCGAGCTGACATTAAAGGATGAGCAAGTCACTCATACAATATCTAGGACTGAATATTTAATACAGGTATTGCCAATTCTATTGTAAATAAAGAGACTGGATGTGTCAGATGACAGAAACTGAAGAGTGATGCACGTTGCACTCCTTCAAAAAATGCTAAAACCAAAAAATTGAGCCAAGAAAATAGAAATATATTGTCAAAACATTAGAAAGAAAAGAAAATTTGTCAAGGTCATGGTGTGAGTCATCTGTCTCAATTCTGTTGAGAGATTAACGTGTGTAGCTAAAAACTATGGTGTCCTTTGCAAAAAAAGGATGTGTTCCACATATATCCAGTGTAGATGCAGCCTTGCTGGAGAGGGCCAGACCTTTCCACAGTAACAGCAGAAGGTGCTGAGTATATTGGATACATATCAAATGACAAACCTGTTGTTATTGCAGCTCTTGTGGGTGGAGGGTTATCTGTTCAAAATTAATATTTTGAGATATCAGCTTTATTTTGGGAAATATTTGTGTGTTCCTAGCCAGTTTTTTCCTAGAATATCTTTTCTGTGTGTATTTGTTTTCTCACAATAAACAATGTTAATTTGTTTAAAAATGTATAGTGAAATCTCCAATATTTTCAGCATTTATCACTCCTAGAAGAACATAACTGTACAACTATTAGCTTTGTTTAAATTTAAAATCTTGAAAGGAAGTTAAATTCTCAACTTGGAAAAATAAATCAATATTTTTAAATCTTTTTCTTTTTTTCTTATTACTTCTGTTCTATAATTTATTTTTGGTCTTTGCAAAATGTAGTTTATAGATAATCTCTTTGGTTAGCACCAATTTCATTTGATCAAACTTGTCCTACCCACCACCTCCATGTATATCTCTCCCTATTCCCATTCCTGACAAAGACAAGCGCTGACTTAGACAGCCTTGGCAAGCTGCTAATGCTGTGGATTAGTGTGTTCTGCCTTGAGTGAAATCAAGTTCTCTGCCCTTTGGGGACAGCACAGCCATCAGGTTTAATTTCATTTTCTGATATTTTAGCAGTCATGTCAGGACTGCTGCAGACAAGTGAGAATGAAACGCCTTTTTGACAACAGTCTTCAGCACACCCCAGGAAAGGACGTGTATATGATTTCATATGAGAAAGTCAGAGGCTATCAAACACATAGACGATAGGACTAAATCAAACATCAAAGTGATAGATCTCAAATATAACTGGATATGCACTTGATGCATTTCACAGTGTTTCCTTTTATTATTTTCCAGTTTTGCTACATTTTGTGGGACAATTTAATTTAGTGGATTTGTCCAGAAGTAAAATTCATATTCTCTTATGTTTCTAAAATGCAACTATACAGACAAGCTAAAGGAAAATTATTATATAATTATATCACCTCAAGAAAACCACCACCACCAAAAAAAAGCCCAAAAATGATAGTAAAAAAGGATATGATCCATCAAATAAAAAAAGTTACAGGATATCTACCTTTATACCCTTTTTCCAAGTGGGTGAATATTTTCTCTATTATCCTTTGTCTGATAAAAATTCAGAGTTTTCTGAACATATAATAATATGCTAAAACAAAGTGAAAATATTTAGAGTAACCAGTGAGAACTCTTCCTTTGCAAATGGATTGAGATTCTGAGATCAATTTTTTTTTGTCTCAGAAAACCCCTCTGCACCTTTACACTGAAATACACATTAACACAGTGAGTTTCATCCCGCAAGTACCTGAATTTCCTCCCCAGTCACAACACACTATTAAAATTAACTAATAAAAAGCAGATGTAAGATCATTATCTGTAATGAGCACTTTTAACACTTGCTACCCACTAGCATCTGACGAAAACATGCAAAGCAGACTGTGAAATAAAATTATGCAGAAGTGGCAGTAGTAAGCAGTTTTTGGACTTCCACATCTTCTGACAAGTGAACCATTGACTATAACCGATTGTCTTAATAGGTTTGAAAACCAAACGCACTGAATTCAGGGGTAAAGTAGTCAATGATCTCAGTATACTTTCAATAAGACTCTGTATGAATAAAGTTAGATGTCTAAAGTCTGTAGAATAGAATTCTTTTGGAGATGTGAATGAAGGATTGAGAGTAAAGATTGCACACCTGTCATTCTTGGATTTGGGGGAGAAGGTAGGAGGGATGGAGGGGAGCATTAGAAAGGATATCAAGGTGCCAGCTATAAAATTCAGGCGTACTTATGCAATCAGTCACAGTACATGAATGATCCTAGCAGAAAACTTCTGTAGGCAGCTATCTATCTATCTGAAAGAAATCCTCAGGAGACTTAGTAGCTGTGTCCAAGTTAAATGATAGGAGTAAAAGGCAGAGGTTCTGCTGTAAAACAGATTTCTATTCTATAAATCATAACTTCTTCTAGGAATACAAACAATAGGAAATTATTATATAAAAGTACATGTAAATGGGGAAAAAAATTAAATACACATATTACTAAGCCAAGTTCTGCTCTTCATGCATTTCAAAGCTTCCATTGACTACTGTAGCGGCTTCGTAGTGTGACAACTGAAACCAGGATACAGATGAACTGGGAAAACGCTGTCAGCTACTGATGCCCCACACCTGTGAAATGTAGAGGTCTGGTTCCCAGTAAAAATTTCCATTTCTTGGACTGACAGGCTGTACACGTTGGATTGTCAGAGGTCCTAGGTTTGGAAGGTCAGATTTGCTGTGATATGTATTTCCCTGCTGGTAACGATGGAGGGAGGGCTGCAGTGAGGTGTTGGAGTGTCCCTGGCACCAAAATTTGATGCCCAATTAGGTTTAGAAATAGTGACAAAGAGTTGATGCCCAATTAGGTTTAGATAAAGCTCTTCTCTGTAAACCTCAATTACCTGTGATGCCTTATGACATTCAGCGTTTACAAAGTATAATTACACAATAGTGTCTGACATTTAATGACTATGGATAATTTAAAAGACTTCTACTTCAAAAGGGCTGCTCATGAGCAACAGTAATCACTTCAATTAGCTTGGCACCATTACAATGTAACAAGGCCATTTGACTGCCTATTAGGACCAGCCAAGCTCTTCAAGTGTGTTAATTTAGCAGTCATTGCTAATTTCTGGGCTTTGCTGCATTTGCATAGGAAAACATAGCCCTGTTAGCCAGAAAGGGAGTTTCATTCCTGCAGCAACTTCCTATTCTTAGCTAGGGTTTTGTGCTGTTGTTGTTTTCAGCCAAAAACATATTTCAAATCATGAACTATCGAGAGAAAGAGGAGCTTGAATCACCAAGGGTCTTTTTCAGGATCTGGGTCTTAATTATTAATATAGTTTTCAAGTTGGTTTTTTTTTAGCTACTCGAGACAAGAGATCCCTGGATTAAAAAAGAAGGGTGGAGGGGGAAATCCTCTATCCCTTCCATGATGCCTTTACGTAGTATTAAAGATTTATCCTGGGGGAACTATCAGTATCTTCAGGTTTTTCCTGAAGCTCGTAGAGGCCTTGTTTAAATTTACTGGCCAGTTGAGGTATTATGGGGACTGGGACCAGACAGGGTGTTACATCATCACTTCTCTCTTTTCAAGCACTTGATATATAGTATGAAATTCTGCAGAAGTAGGAAAGCTCTGTAAAGTAGAGGAGCTGTCCAGGGAGAAATCTTTTGAGTTTAGTAATTCCCTTTAAACTATTGGGACTAATCAAAGGTCTGAAGTGGAAAGATAAGAGTTATTTGTACCTCTACATGAGAATAGGTCAGCTAGGATGGCTATGAGCAACCAGCAAAAGCTAAAAGTTCGGATACTAAAAAAGAATAATTCCCAAATAAATTAAAAGACAAAAACTTTCACAACACCCAAACACAGAACCAGACAATATGAGGGCTAGTCCTTCTCATGAAAAATCTCAGCACAGATGCTGAAATGCACATGAATATAAATTGAACAATCAATTTATTAATTGGAAGACTTAAGCAGCAAGTGGTCAGCATGTGCAGCACTGCCATAAACTCAAATGTGTCTTGTCTATCACTTAAGGGAAATTTCTTAATGTCATCCCTGCTTTCCATTACAGTGATGTTCATTTTTTAAAACACTACTGAGGCATCATTTCTGTCAGGGATTATAAATACAGACTTTACTTATAATACTTAGTATTTCCACTGTACAGATGGTGAATTAACTCAAATACAATAAAGCAAATACCTACAACAAGAAAATTTCTGGCACAGGGATAGCAAAATAAAAAAGCATCCTCCATCATCTAAGTCTAGTGGCACTTTACTAACTCTACTCTAGTAACAACAGTAGTCCAAAATACAATACCTAAATATCATTGGAATTTGATTTCTTGGATAGTACCAGGGAATTGCAGTGGAGACTAGGCTGAATATGAGCCAAAAATATGCTCTCACCACAAAATAAGACAAGCATCATAGAGACTACATTTGGACTTTGGCCAGAAGATGGAGGAAAATTATTGTACATTTTCTTTGGCACTGCTAATTTGGCACCAGCAATATTGTGTGCAGCTTTGGCACAATTTTCTGCATATTTTAAATCAGTGACTGTATTTTTAAGAAAATAATCTTGACGATAAATGCAGAAGTGACCTAAACCTTCATCTGTGTATCCCTACTCTGGAATGCTTACAAACCCCCACCTCCACTCCCCACCCCATAATTTTCTCATATGACTTCTTGAACTTCGAGCTCCAAGCTAATGTATAGCAAATGTACATGGCAAAGATTTTTTTTATGTCTTTCTAATAGGAGCAACAAAGCTTACAAAAACCGTGAGTGAAAGTCATTTCGTTTCCACAGGCTTCTGTGATGAAAAGTTAACCCCTACCACTTTAATGCATCAGTAACCTTTCCTTATAGTCAGATGGGAATCACACCACTAATGAGCTAAATACTTGATGACTTGAAGGTCGAAGGACTGAAAGGCACATCATTATATTGCTTCTTTTAGAAAATGAGGTGAGTTCAAAATCCTGACCATGTGTTAATAGGAGCAAGCAATTACCTCCATATGATAATACAGAAATAAGGGGAAGTGTCAGTTAAAATTGCCTTGAAGAGGTCAGGTGGAAAACTCAAGCAGAATTCAGTGAAAGAAAAAGTTTCATGCAACATTTTCCCTTCATATCAATTTACCTCCTTGACCAGAGCAAAATTGAGCTCTGTGTGTTTGTACATTTCAAGAAGTTTACATTATTTCTATCTCATTTTCAAAGATGTCAGAAAAGTTTAAGAAAAGTTTCAAATGCACTACAGGAGTAGAGTACATGAAAATTACATAATATCATAATGTAGGTCAAGGAAGATTTGATTTATGGATACCACAACATCTTGACACATGTAATTTTGCACCAGTATAATATTTATATGATTTCCCAGAAATGCTAGGCACCAGCAACTCTCATGCCCAGATTTAAAATACAGTATTTAACATAAATTTAGTACAATATCAGACAGTATGATTCTGGAAATGCCTTCCATATAAAGGAAGTTCTATGGCTTTCCAGGGCTGGAGAAACACTTCCTGTTTGTTTTTCTACCTTCAGCATCCCAGGTAAGATATGCAAGCAGAGAAAAGAGAACATGATCAGACTTCTTCTCCTGCTACAGTGATCCATTTGCTGACTGCCCAATAAATCCATAAATACTCACAGAGAAACAGACCTTAGTAAATTGCTAAAAGTGCCACCCCTGATCTTGTCTAGGATTAAAGAGGAAAAGAATAAAAGTGGACATTTTCTTCCAGTACTCTAGTGTAACAAACACAGCCTGCACAAATTGCAAGGACTACCTCTGACAAATACCAAAACCACCAAGAGGATTTCAGACCAAATTTTCTACCTCCATTTTCTTCATTTATTCTTTTGCAAAGTAGTACAATTCAAAGACAAAAAATACAGACAAAAAAAATATAATCAGCTTTATTGTACTTTCCATAGAAACAATCAGAGCAATATATTTTCTTCCTTTAATCCACAAAGTGAAAAAAAAGGGAGTGAGAGAGAGAAATTGATTATATACACAGGCAGGAAATCAGACTGATGCATTTATAAGGGGAAAAGAAAATACCAGCATAAACCTGATTCATCAGCCAAACTTCTAGGAGAAAAGGGCACATGACATATTTGTTCAATATTGGAAAATCTTCTTTAATTTACCCACAGTAAAAACTCCCTCAAACTTGCATCTTTTATAAGAGACAAGGCTCATTAGAACATCATTTTACAAATTCTTCTACGGCCCTTCTGGTGTTATTTCTTACAATAAACTGGCCAGTATATGATTACTTTTTACAGCACAATTTTCATGGAGTCATATGCTCATTTCAAGGTCATGCTCACTGTGCTCTCCTGAGGTAATTTGTTTGGCATGGAAGGGGCCTCTCTTTTTCTTGTGGTCCTTGTGTTCATGCTACCAGAACCTCATCTCATCTATGTAGCAGCTTTCTCATTCTGCAGCAATTTCCAGCCTGACTTCTCAAAGCTCTCTGTGGACTTCATGAACTTCTCCACCTCACCCCTTCCTGGAATTCAGAAGTGGGTGAACCAGAACAGCCAGAACAAGTATTCTGACTGGGGCTGCACTATAACACCTGAAAGAGTACTGAGAAATTAATCCAGACCACAAAAATCTTATGCTTTGTTGAACAGAATGGAAGTGGTTTTGATGAATCTCTGTACTCAATGAACTTTTTTCCTTCCTCCTCATGCCATGGGTGAAGGCGGTTCACTGCATATTATGTTCAAAGGTTTTGTGTGTCTGTAAAAAAAGGATGCCAAAAGACCAGAGGAACAGAGAGCAAAGCGAGCTAGAAAACCAAAAATCTAGACTCAGTCACAGTAGGAATAGCAATGTGACCCATGATAAACTGTCAGAGATGAGGCTTTGGGACTGAACTGACTAGGAAGGTGAGAAAGTGGTAAAGCAAAGAGCCATAAGCTCTTGCTGTGCAGCTCCTACTCTGTTGAGGGAAACAGAACCTTAATGTTCTTTTCAAATAAGTGTAACAATATGTGTAACAAAAGCACCTGACTCTACCTGGAGTTTCTCCCAGTAGTGTTTTTTCCAAAGACTAACCTTTAGCTATCCAGAAAGGAACAATGCTCCAATGTAAATCATCATATCACTAAAGATTAAAGGATAAGAAAAATTCTTCTCTCCCATTTTCATGGGAATAAATGGAAATGATATTGGAGGGGAAGACTAAAATCTTGGCTCAAATTAAAACCTTTCTCCCGTTACTCTCTCCAGACAGCCATTACTTTCACTTTCTTTTGGTTTCCTTACTCCTCTCAGCATATACAGTTGCTCCAGCATATACAGTTGCTGAAGGGGCTCACACTTTGGCACTTGAGAGTCGCAAACCTCCTCTTCAGGACTTTACAGAACTTTGCCTCCTATGGAAATTTTTAATTTTCTCTTCATTGTACATAATTCCTCCAGACCAAACCACCAGAACAATCCACAAGTCTCATACAATATGGCGATCTTACACCAAGTGGAAGACTGTTGTATATTACATCTAAGGGAAAGAAACAGCAATCCTAATTTTCATTTCTTTTTTTCTATTCTCTCCCTAATAGAGCCGTTTCCTTCTCCAGCCAGGGTGTGACCTAAATCAACACACATCCTCTGACTGTCCCCATACATCGCTCTTTTACTTGTAACCTGATGTAACATTTATCCCTCATGCAGAGGTGAGAGACACCAAAATATTCAAGAGGTCCTGAATCACAGTAGAAACATTTCTGTGAAGGACAGCTGCCATATTTCTTATCCTAAGCAGCCTTAACTGTCCCCAGCATGGGGCTAAAGAGGAGAGTATTAGGCAATTGGCACCAGCTGATTGATTGCTCTAGGCTCATATCTAACACCTGACTGGTCTAATAAAATGTAAACTTTGGCATCCATAAAATCAACACCAAGAACGATGGCAGTGAGCAGTACAGCTAAACCAAATTTTCTATTTCTCTGTGGATTCATCCTGCATATAGTTATAGGTAGCCCAGTAACAAGGCATGGAAGATTTTACCACCATCTTCCTATCCAAAGACCAAAGGACATGACTACACAAAATTAAGTGTGAAACAAAACCTCTCAACCTGGTAAGAGTCAGTGTTAATTTACTGGCTTCCACTCTGTTAAAGCCTTTTCAGCAGCAGACTGGAGAGAAAAGCTGTCTTGTTCTTGCCTGCAGGGGTGTTTTGATGAGCTGAAACTTTATCTACACTGACAAGACAGTAGTGAGCAAGTGTCAAAGCATTTTTATTCAGATCTCGACCACACCTTTGCAATGCTTCCTGCATCTCTGGGGACTACAATGGGAAAAAAACCAATCCACATAATAAAACACTCTACTCTGACTTTTCACCCAACTTTGGTTAAACCTCTAAGAGCCTATCAGAATATAACAGAATATAACTACTAACAGAATATAGAATCAGATTAGTCAAAATTATATGACCTCCCCCCTCTCAGAAAGAGAGACCTGAACCTTGAGTTCTACACACATCTCAGGAGTTGGGTGAAGGGGATGATGCCAGAGGGGATTATGTGCCAGAGCAAAAGAGGGAGAGAATACAGCCTATGCTGCCACTCCTCTCCAAAACAAGAAACAGTCAAGCAAGGAATAAAATACTTGTGAAGGGAATTTATTTGATTTAATCACCAGAAGTAAGTTGTAAAATCACTTCTTCCCTTCATGTCAGATTAAATATTCAATGATTCTCAAGCCCTATTCTGTTCTTTCAGCTGAGGAGACACAGGGCATCTTTGTCAGCAGAGGCAGCTGCTCAGGAGGGTGAGGCAGACCTGCCATCTGTCCACAGCTGATCAGCTCATCCCTGATGCAGGTGAATATACCCTCAAAGAGTGGGAGAGGTGAGAAATAAATGTACAGACATTACACCAAGCAAACCTGAACCACATTTTAAGAGAAAAGACACAGTACAGAGACAGGTACAAAACTGAGAAGTACTTTACAGTCAGTGAGCAAAAACCTGTAAGAAAGAAGTTCCTACCATAAATGCAAGCAATCTGCTCCAGTCCTTGTTGAAAGGATTGGCAATTCAAGGAAAACTGACTTAATACAATTGTAATAATTTACCCAAAAAAAGAAAGCACTACCAGAGCAAATCAGTACTTTATTATATTCCTATTCTTCCAAGCTCACCTTACTCAACAGAAAAGCAGCACACGATGAGCTCATTTTTACTTTCTAGCCTTCACTCAAGAGACCAACCACATGTCAAAGGATCTTATAATGTGCATCATTTAAGCATCAGCATAAGATGCCCCAGCACATATAGTAGTCCAGTACATTTTACATGTGTGTTGCAGATAACATGATTCTTTTATGTCTCACTATATAAGCCACAGCACACAAACCTAGGATATTTCAAGGAATTTCAAATTCCTTAATAAATACACATTGTCAAAGTGTTATTTTTAATAGTATAAATATATTTTCTATTTCAATATTCTGTTTCTTAAAGATACACAAAATAAGAACACACAGTGCTGCATAACCTACCACAAGATTATTATGACATCTCAAAAAGTCTCACACAAAAAGAAGTTGAACTCCTTTTAACTGTTCTTCATTGTAAATATTAATAAGTAATCAGAGCTAGGGTCCATTCCAGCTGTCATGCTATGAGATTGACACTTCATGTGTTAAGCCACAATTTTTTTGTCTCATGACAATGGTAAGAACTCATAAAACTCTAACTTAACCTAACAACGAATAAATATTTTTAGTAGCGTAGACTCATATTTAAAATAATGCTGATTGCAAAGTTGCTCTTTGCAATCTTCTGCAAGTTATTCCAGAGGCAAGTGCCTGTCTGAGGTTTCTCTTTGACTCCCTCCTGGCACCAAGACCCAGCTTTCTTGCCCCAGGTTCTCCTCCGGCAAAAATCTGGAATCATACTTTGTCCCTAGCTACTGGGAAAAAAAAAGAGCTTTAGTGCTGTAACCCTCAGTGATATTTGTCTATGTTGGACAGCTGGTGGTCCTGTTGAAGAAATCCACTCATTCTTGACTAATTAGTCGACAACTGAAATTCAGTGTTGGAGACCTCTAAGGATATACCCTTCCTATATACATATACAAACATACCAAGATCACTTGGAAAAGAAAGGCCTTGTATTCATTCTGGGCAGTTTCCTTAAAATGTGAGTTCAAGGCTAAGAATCAAAAGATCTAGAATTTCAGAGTTTGCTTTCAGGAAATAAGCCAGACCTCACAGCCCATTTACAGCACACTCAACCAGAGGTAGAGCCCTGGCCCATCTGAGGTGTTATAAATAATCAATGATAAAGCCAAATTGTTATAAATGATCAGCCAGAAATCCAAATTAACAAATGTGAAAGATTTTATTTTCACTACCAAAATACGGTCCTTAAAAACCACAGCCATAGAGACAACTTCAAGCCCGGGATCGGCGCTGGGTGAACCTAGATCGCTGGGTGAACCTAGATCCAACCTCTATGGCATCGGATCCCCCCTCTGTTCACAAATGCCACTTCCAGCGAGTCTATTTTATACAGTTTTTTATGCTTGAGGCAGAGGTGCCCTGATTTCTTTTGTAACCCCGTACATGTATGAGAGTTTCTTTCATTGTGCAGGGCTGGACTATTGCTGTTTCCTGAGTAGTGGATCATCGTGTATACAGATGTGTCTTTCTTGGCAACTTTGGTTATCTTGATTGATGGTATCTATCAAGCAATGATCACCCTTGGGTGTTCCCTGATGGCTCCAGAGGAAACCCATCTCTGTGTTGGTTCTTTTATTAGTAAAGGAGGCATTGTTCTCCTGCTGTCACCAGAAATTTCATAATTCCAATGTGGTAATCTGTCTCCAGCTTGCTCATGGTCAGAGGCTCACTGGACGTTTTACGTTTTACAATTTTAATATTATACACTCTCCCCTTAAGTATGAATTACTTTATAACATATATTACACAAATCAATAATCAATTTAAAAATGTTTATTTCGCTACCAGGATTCAGTCACCAATAGTCACAATCAAAGGGCCGGCGTAGAGCCCGGGGTCAGTGCTGGGTGAACACTGATCCAAATTCTGCCGCTTTTGGACACCCCTCTGTTCACCAATGTTGTCTTCATTGGGTTAGTTCTATACGGTTTTTTTCACCTGGGGCAGAGTTTCTACTATTCTTTTCGTCGCTTCACGTATTCATGTAGTTTCCTTTTCTCTGTGCTGGGCTGGACAAAACCGTTTCTGGGAAGTGATGAATGCTGATTGTCGAGTTATGGGAACCTGGTATTGGGATGCACACCTTTGAGGACTCTGACTATCTTGATCATAGATTCTTATAGGGTATTCATCGCTTGGGTGTCTCTGGACTGTCCTGGGAAAGGGCCCATCTCGGCATGGAGCCACATCTTTTAGTTTGCTAGTTAGGTCTTTCTCTCTGCTGGTGTCTGTGATTTCACAATTTGTGAATCAATCTCTTTCCCCGGCTGCATCTTGTGGTATTAAATCTTTAAGAATTTTTCGTACAAGCACAACTTATTTCATGTATATTTTACACAGGCACGAATTATTCCATAACATATATCACATGAGGCATGTGTCAGAACAGCTGGGTCAGAACACACTGTCCAAGTAATGTGTTATCCTGCTCCTGACTCTTAGCAGCACTAAAAGTAATGTATGTCCTATTCTTTATTTGTCTAATATTAGAACTGGGAAATTTTCGGGTTAATAATTCTTCTGAAGTACGCACTATCATTAGTTGCAATTCTGAATATTCTTGTTAGCTATCAGTGTCCTACCCTTTTTTTTCTCATCCATATTAACTTTAGTTTCCACGTCATCTTTACAGCAAGGAGTTCAGTTTTAATTAACATGGTATGAAAAGACATTTCTTTCCCTTTGTTCTGAGCCCACAGTAGAATACAGCTGTAATGAGTCAACTCTTAACCTGCATTTCCTAAAACACTAGATTTTGTCTTCTTTTCTAAATATATAATTCTAGAATCAGCTTCAGACATGTGGATCTCAAATCGAGATTAATTATTAATCTATTAATCCAATTAATCTGTATTCAATTACTACAGTCACAAGAATAAAAGGAAATTCTTTGTCCTCTCTCTGATTTTGCCAGTCAGAGAGAAAGACCATTGGACTTTAGAGTGATTCCTCCCTTGGATTTTGTTACCACTTTTCCCTTCCCACAGCCTTACCCAGGACAAAAATAAAGAGAGAAGTGAAAGTGACATTTTTCCCTGAGTTCAATCAATCAACTACCGAAGAGCTTATGGCAAAAGATACACTATTTGGCTGTGTAGACAAGACACTATTTATCTCATTAGAGAGCTTTCCTGGTTTAGGTTATGCAAGGCAGAAGAAGCAAAGCCAGTACAGCTGTAGGCAAGGATCAGAATTTTCCCCAATTCACATCCCAGCTAACAGCCATAGGTCGTCCCACTTCTATGTATCTATATGTACAGTATCTCCTGCAGACTTCCCACTCCTACCAGGCAAAAGCCTGTTAGGCTGGTAGCATTTTTTACTACTTTCTTCTCAGCAGTCATACTTTCCTTGCTGAATTCCTGGATTAAGTGTATTTTAGTCAGGAGCGTAGGAGTAAACAAAAACATGGGGATTTTTCTTCCTTTTTTATGTTGATCCCACCATTTTCACATGCTGATTCTAGTTGCTAAATTAAGTGCTACCAAGTCTTGCTGTTTCATCACACCTGGATGTTTATAGACACAGAGTCCTTGACCAGCCATATCTAAAGTCTCTCATGTCTGTCAATGAAGAGAGATTTCATTTGACTGGCACAGATTATTAGTAGTACTGGTATCATTTTAATTACAGTATTACAGACATTTCACAGGGAGAGATTCTGCCTTACTTTGCCTCATCCAGAACTGTAAATCCTTCAAGAAACTCCACATGTGTGCACGTATATTATGTGTGTATATATGCAGTATACACACAAACACAAGTGAACTGAATCAATAGCCCTGTAACTTCAAAAGGCATCTAGTCACCACAAGCAACAACCTCCTGTCAAAAGGGGAAAGAAATACACAGGTGCAGAGTAATCCATGCAAGTCAAGAAGAACACAGTAAGAAAGCTCAGAGGAGGAGCAGCCTAAGAGCTGCAGCAGAAGGGAGCCCCAACCTGCTATAGTCCTCTGGACACCCCAGCAAGTGCATCTTGTTCCCTCCAACGATAGTCGAAGGTGAGAGGCACGAAGTGGTTTCCCAAGCAGCACAGCAAGCAATATTACTAGCTCTGTTGCACAGACAGAAAATTAACATGCGTGCTCCCCAGCCTGCCCCAGGCGGATAAACCTGCTGCCTGTCAGCTTGCATCCTCGTAGGCAGGAGATAGCAGCTGGGGCAGCCGCCAGTGCACGCTGCCTGACAGCACCCTCTCCAGAGGCCTGATATTATTACAGAGCGCACCTCTCTCTCCACAGGCTGAATTAACTTGTTCTGACTGTGTGACAGCTCTGACGACTGCCCGCACAGATGCAAGAAGCCAGGGTCACATGCTGTGGCGTGCATGGCCTGTCACCAGCCGTGCCACTAAAACCAGACAAAACCTTGTCAAGGGAGATAAGCTCCTCCAGAGGCAGAGGTAAGCGACTCAACTCATGGCACAGCTTGTGAGGGTTCTGATCAAGTTCAAGGACAGTATCCTCTGACAGAGGAGCTGGGTGTAGGAGGGAAGGAACACACACACGCAGGAACACGCATTCATGCACACACGTAAAGAAAAAAGCAAAGGCAGACAGGTTCATCTGGTGGAGCACAGGCAGGAATGATGGTGGGGGCACAGCTTGCTGTCAGCAGTCTCATGATAAAAGGGGCAAAGGGAAAAGCTTCCAATTCTCACTGCAAAATTACATCAAAAGAGAAGAAGAATAAAAGCATGTCCTCCCACTTTGAGGTTCTGGAGTTCTGGATGTGCCCAAAAATTAAGTTAGGGAGCAGAGAAAGTAAGTTTGCAAAGAAAAATATCCTGTTAAATTTAGCAGTTAGCTTCTTCTGCAGATGATACCTCTGCTTATGGCACACCTGGCATAGCCTGGTAAACCTAGCTGGTAAATTGCCTAATATTAAACTTTTTTCCTTCACCTTTCTTCATGAGCCTTTATCCTAAACATGAAGCCCACAGGCAATTGTGCTGACAGTATTTTCAAAGAGCTCCCACAGAGTACTCCCTGCTCTGCATCACAGTGAGCTGTACTCCAAGATAAGGAAAGAGTGGTAGGGCTAAAAAACCCACTGATTGTTATCTTCCTTTTACTTGAACTGCAGAAAATTTCTGTTCTACTTGTTCTTCACCCTAAAATACCACGGAAATATGTTCACTCCCTGTATTATTTGCCACAAAAATACTAGGTGTCTGAGTTTCTTTATTACTCAAATGAAAACACTCAGCTTACCAAGTATGTTTGATCAGTATATATGGAAAGCAATTACTGGAAATAATGTACACTTTGGAAGTCATATTTAGTCCAGATATGGTCTCTCTGCTTCATATTTCTGCCATCACACAAAGAAGCCTCCCTATAGTCTAAACACCTAAGTAAACAGAAGCTTCCACTGTTTTACATTACCAGCATAGCACAAAACAACTGGAATATGCTGCTTTGGCCCACTGACTTTGCTAGCAAAGGGAAAACAGAGGGTTACAGCAAGTAGCATGTTACTTTACAAAAAACTTTTTCTTTTCATGAGCCCTGTAAACAGAATCTACCCACGGGAAGGGTGTTACCACCATCCAGAGTAAATGAAACATTGTGTGTTCATCAGTAATAAAAAAGAAGTTTAAATGGCCACTAATGTGTAAAAAAGCAACCTTTGATGTAATTTCCTTGTAAGTATCAGGGAAGTGTGTCACTTAGAGACAATGGGTTGTAATAGAAGATTTCTACACCTTTTGTCCCAGGCCAGCAGTGATCAAATGTTATCTTCTTTTTTTTTTTTTTTTTTTTTTTTAAACAGCTCCTGTATGAAAACAGTTGCTGGTTATATTCCCAAAAAATCATAGGAAAATCAACTCAGTTGGGGTACCTTCTAGTATTAACAGGATCCTGACTACAGCTCCCACCTAGAAGCAATGACAGTGGGATGGCACAGGTTTATTTTGCTTTTGTCTGTGCCATAGTCTTTTCTGCAAACCTCCAAAATAAGAAAAATTTCAAAGTTTTACCTTCCATAAAATATAAAAATGCCATTAAGCAACTAATGAGCCACTTTCTGCTTATTTCAAAAAACATATTTGGCAACAGAAGCCTAGTACTTTTGCGAAATTAATGGAATTTTCTTTGCCAGTTATTGTTTTTTTTAAAAGCTAAGTATGTAAGGAAGTAAACTAACATAAGTGTCTATTTGCACAGAAACCCCTTGAATAAAATATTTTCAGGGCAATACTGAAGATAGTATAGTACAGGAACCTCTAAATACAACAAGTATGAACCAAAATCCAGAGATAAATATCCCAAAGACCTAGAGTGTTTTTTTTATGTTGGAGCTCTATATGTATGATCTACGGAAAGATCTTAAGGGAGCAATCCCCGTTCCCTAGCAAGTGGCAACCTCAGGCTAATGACTAGCCTTAACCTAAAATGAAAGAAAAGAAAATGAGAATTAAACTACTTTCTTATGTCTATTCTTTCTATTCATTCACAGGAAGCCTGTGATTTTCAGAGAAAAGTCTGATGAGTGGTGAGTCAAAAGTTCCAGAAGTAGAAGATTCTGTTAGCACAATTTTTTTTTCACTTCTTCTTCTTCTAGGTATTTTCTTCCATAGGCTTAATGAATTCATATTTTTGAGTCATTTCTCATTCATCATGCCTATCCAATAAAAAAAGCACAATTTTCCATTGACCTCTCTGATTCTGACAATCTTAAGACTTCTTCTAGGCTATAATATTGCTTTTAATTTTGAGAGAAAAAAATAATCAAAGTTATGTTCCTCAGGATGATGTAATAAAAATCCTTTAATGCAAAACACAAGCGTATCTGGCTGAGAACAATGTAAGCAAAACCAACTCACCAACTTTTCCTGTCTGTTTATCAGTTTGAAAGGATCATGATACTCCTGATCTTTATTGATACAGAAGTGGTACTGGGTGTCAGGTCTGCAGAAGAGGCTTGGCACATCATGTTTCACACAGGGAGAGTTGTTCTCAGCAACATACATCTTTTTCATCTCTCCTAGTGATTAGTTGGGGATTGCTCCCTCCTACACTTCAAGTTCAAAAATTAGTAGAGATTTTTACCCACAAAGGGAATGGTCTTCCTGCCACCAGTGACTAATTATCAAGTTATCACTATCTTTAATTGTCAACTGTCAATAAAGTAAGTCCAATAAAAAATAATAAATATGTTTAATAAAATGCTCTAGTGCCTTAATGTCTAATGCTGAAATTATAACAGAACTCCAATCAGCAAATTTCTCCCACCTACCATGGTTTGCAGATAGAACACATCTTGGTTTTTGTGTTTGCAACTTCAGAGGCTGTTCAATGAAGCAATTGAGAATTGCTGTAGCAATAGTACCGTGCAACACACTGTCTGTGAACTGAAGTATTAGATATGCTATCCTTCTAACAGGACATTGTTAGCACATGATAATGACAGTTCAGTGCATTTGTAAACATCTGCTTCTTTTTCCTAACCCCAAAGTAGCTGGTACACAAATACACAAAAAAAGTCAATCACTCATAAAAATAATCTGAAAGGATATGCCAGTGGGAGGAATAATACTATCCAGATTCTCCACTTTTATCTGGGGGCCAGTGCAGCTCTCCTAGAGTATGACTGCTCCTTGCAGCTTGAGGAATGAAAAATCCCAATTCCATTTTCATTTCCATTTCTCATCACACTGCTTCTGGCTGAGATGGAGTTCATTTTCTTCAGAGCAGCCCAGAAAGTGCTGCTTTTCTGATTTGTGCTGAAAACAAGCCTGATAACACAATCCTGAGAGCTTCAGCTACTGGCAAACGGTGCTTGCGCTGTGCCGAGGCTTTCTCTGTTTCTCATCCTCCCTGTGCCTTCCAAATGAGCAGGGTCTGGGGGGCAAGTGCCTGAGAGGGGACATAGATGGCACAGCAGACACCAATGGACAGGGAGATGCCCCTTGGTGCTCAGCAAGCGCAGTTGCAGGAGGGAGGCAGGAGAACCAGCTGGGCTCATGGTGTCTGTGCTCCCAGGCCAGGGTTAGGTGTGCTGAGGCTTCTTGGGGAGCCCGCTGGAACATCCCTTTGCCCAGGGGAATGCCTTGTTCTGCTCTGCCTGCATGTGCAGCTTTTGCTTCACAGCTTAAACTGTCTGTGCCTTCATTCATGACTCTTCTCCCTTTCCTTGCATTTCATTCCTACCTGGCAGGAGAGGGGAGTGAGGGAGTGGCTGGGGTGAATTTGGCTGATGGCTGGAGCCAACCCATAACCCATGTACATATGTACTGTTTCTTTTCAGTAGAAATTCCTAATAACTACAGAATCACTTATGACAAAACAAAGATTATCATTATGGTTCCAATATATCTCTTTTAAAACCCATATTTAAAACACATATTTATGTAGTGGAACTCTGTACACATGTCTGTTGCTCACAGTCAAAAACATTTCTCACAGACTGTCTCACTGAGCATCCTTTTCTTAGTACCTATTTTTTAATTCAAACATATTAGTATGAATTATTGTCCAGAAAAGTCACCAATAAGGCAAATTATGTTCTTGACACTGGACACAGAAAATGGAAGGTGTATTGCATCATATCTTTCTATCTGTGTCCTGGAAGAGTTCATAGGAAATGTGGACAAGGCACCATAGTTAATTATTTTGTTTATCCCAGTTTCCAGCATGAAGGAAGGCATCCCAGACATGGAACTTACCCAAAATGCTGCTGTTCTGCTTCAATGTCCACAGAACTCTCAGGCTTTGCTTTGATTCTGTGAATATAGTTTGTAACACGGCTTCCATATCCAACCATGTTCATTCTGCAAATAAATTTGACATTAAATTACCATTTTTAATACCGTCATATTCACCTCCTGCAGGTAATGATACACAATTACACAACCACAATTACACTGTTAGGACCATATGTAGAATGTAGATGCTTTAACTGGGACTTGAGGTGGTACCTTGAGCCTGTGCAAGTGGGGTTATCTCTCCATGAGCAATTACTGCAGGGCAAGAGTGGGCTGCTGTGCCTCAGCTGCTCCCATGGAGATCCCTTGGTGACAGAGAGGATAGAGCAGACCTGATATAGACTAAAGTTCCTCTTCTTGCTATTCTGGACTGTTGCCTCATGATTTAGCCAGAAAAAGTCCTAGAGCTGCTGAAAGGGCAAATAAGATTAACAGTTGGTTGTTTGCATCTTCCCATACGGCAAACTTCTGGATTATGCTACACTGTTAACTTGCTTCAAATATTCTGACCCAAAAGGCTGCTTCCCAGGGGCCCTGTTAAAAGAACTTCACAAGATTTTTTTATTTTGTGGAAGGGCAATCTCACCACAGGTTAATTCTCTTTGTTTTCTCAGTGAGACATAACCTGAAAACCACTGCCAAGGTGTCCACAGCTGCAGTATCCTGGCAATAATTCTCTTTCAGCATATTTACAGTATGAATACTTTGTATGGTAATATATGACCACTGTGTTGTAATCTGAACTAACCTAATCAATATGGATGTACTTCACATTCAAGTTATTTTTGTGATTGTACTTGCCAACACAGGGTTTTATGAGTATAGACTATAAAAAAATTAACAAACATATAAAAATAATACTTCTGACATTTTTACTCTTACTAAACATCCTAAACATCTGTGTTTCATTGGATTATGTTACAAGCTTATATATATACTTCAAGGTTCTCAGCAGGACACGTAAATATAAAAGGAAGCCATAATTTATTATCCCTATTAATGAAATTCTCTAGGCTTCAATCACTGTGGAGCTTTATGGTGAACTTCTGAATATCAAAATTTCTTTTGCACAGCTGAGCCTTATTCAGAATCTGGCCTTGAGGAGACTCATTTCAGTATATTAGGCTTTAGGATTTCTGATCATTTTAAAAGGAATCTATTGAAAAAGAAAGTAATTGTTACATTTTTTTGTAATTGCTGTTAGCAGTTTAACAATTGTTACAGCAACTGTTAAATGCTGGCATAAAGAATTCCTAGCATGAAATATGTAAGTCTGCAGTTATTCTAAACTGTTACAGAAAAATACCACAATTTCCACGTGAATTTAATATTTGGTGGCATCCATGCTATTTGAGGCTCAATAAGTATAATACAATGCAAACTTAGTATAATAAAATAAATGGCTGTCGTCGTTTAAGCCCAGCTAGACTTTAGCACCACATAGCCCCTTGCTCAGACCTCTTGTCTTCTCTGGTGGAATGGGGAGAAGAATCAAAGTTTAAGTTGAATGCTGAGATAGAAACAGTTTATAAACTGAAAATACAGTAAAATACAATAGTTATAGTAACTTATGATAATGATTATAATAAAAAAAAAACAAGGAAGTGATTTACAATGCAATTGTTCACCACCTACTGACTGATGCCAGACCCTATTCCCAAATCCAGATCAGCCTGCCTCTCCAGGTAACTCCCCCAGTTTACACACTGGGCCTCACATCCTACAGTGTGGAATATCCCTTCAGGGACTTTGGGCCACCTGTCCCAGCTGTGCTCCCTCTCAGTTTCTTTTGTGTATATCCTCAGTGCCAGAGCATGAGACAAGGAAGAAAAAGTCCTTCACTCAGGATAAACACAACTTAGCAAAACCCAAAACATCAGTGTGTTATCAACATCATCCTCATTCCAAATCCAAAACACAGCATTTTGGCAGCTGCTGAGAAGAAATTAACTCTACTCTGGCTCTGACCAGCACAATGGTTAAACAATTCCAGTTGTCTTTTATGTGTGTGAAATGAGGCCTTTTCTGTCTTCTAAAAAGAAGAGAGAAGAAAAGCTAATGATAATGCACACTCATACACAAGCACCTCCTACTTCAAAACAGAGGTATATGTCAGTATTATATTCATATCTGTACAGAGTATTCAATTTACTACCAATTTTGAGACCCAAGATAGGAAAAAAGTCTCTAACAAATACCTTTTACAGAAAGAAGACCGGAGAGTTCTGCTCTTTTTCACAGTAATCATACCTCCAAAACCTTACACTGCTTAAATTGTTTTGAAGCTGTATATCACAGTCAGCAGCAAAGTCCCCATTCCTCCTGCACTTACACCATTATGCATGTGGAATTCATAAAATATTTACATATGTTGCCTCTTTTTTGTTTTGGAAAGAAAAATAAAGATAAACCATATATTTTGTCAACAGCCTGTGTATGCAGAGACACATATGTGAGGTAGGGTAATTAGTTTATCTTTTATCACCTTGTTGGTAAATTAGGGGCCGTCTTATTACATCTTGATTATGTTTGTAATTACCTGATACCAAATGTTGCTTCCACCATCTTTCCACTACTTTTATTCTCTTTTTCTTCTCTTCCTGTCTGCTGTCCCTCTTTCCTTAGCTTCTTAATAGCTTATAACCACACCCTGTTGCACACTGGCTGTGAGCTCTTTCAAGTCCCAGGTGCAAATCAATAAGTTATAGCAATTCATAAAAATAAGTCTGTCATCATTATTGTTCAATTATTGCTGTGTCTGAGGAAAGATTCTTCAAATGCTGAAGGTGTCTTCACTGATATTTATAATCTGCACTGAACAGTATTAATGAATGAGTGGGTGTACATTCTGCTGAAATGCAGTGGTATTTGATTTATACTAAGTCCAGGTCTGATTGTTAAAGCTAAATCCATTAAACTGTCTCTTAGATCTGCCTTAATGCACTTCCCCACATACAACAGAATTTAAACATTACTTAGCTTTTCATTATTGGTTGAATATTTGTCTTTATTAGATCATCCTATGATAAATGGGACTTGGGATATTTTGAAAAATAGCAGTTTATTAAAGCTTCACTTGTCAGAAAAAAATATTAAAAAATCATCAGCATGTTTGCTAAAAAATAATCAGTTGACGCTAAAAGTGCAAGAAGAAATTCAAAACATTCAACCCTAGTTCATAAAACCAAAATGCTCAAGGAAGAAATTCACACTTCATCTTGGGGAAAAGAAATTCACAAACAGTTTTCATTTGGAAGGAAAAAATATACTTTGTTTACCTAAGCTGTGACATTCTAAGTGTCTCCAAGGAGGGAAGGTTTTTTTTCTCTAGCTGAAAATTGCTCTCTCCTTAAAAAAAAAAAAAATCCATTAAAGAGAAGTGTAAATGGCAAAGACAGAGTGGGGAGAACATGGAGAACATGTAGGAAATCATCAGCTTCCAGCTCAGGTTAGGCATACCTGCAAAGGCCATTGAGTATTAAATACAAAGACTGACTACTGTATTTCTTCTCAGGTATAAGAGTTTTCAATTCACGGTATATGCAAAGCGAGCCCAGGACTGACAAGTCAGCCTGGGTTGTATTTCTGATACAGTCTCCATGCAACACTTCTGTTTTTCTTACCTGTTGTTTGCTACAATCAGAGAGAATTTCTCCGTCACTATTAATATATTCTTTTCAGCTAATTTTTCTCAGGAAGTAAAACCTCAGTAAAGCCCTGAAGGCTTGATTCTGTCTTAAGAGGAGTGGTCAGCCATTTCATAGAATGCAGCTCATTTACAAGTAGATAATCCTATTTTTTTCATGCAGGAGACATTAAACAACATAGCTTCTCTCCTTATATTCCCACTGTTCTTCTAGACAAATCCTCAACTCCCAAAATTTTTCTCAAGCCAGCAGCACCATCCTCTTCTCAAGCATCCTTGGACTCTGATATTCTAGCCCTCTCCTCTCCCCCCTGCATTTTCTTGTCTAAACTCATATTACAGAGCTTCTTCACCATCTACCAAATACCAAATAGTTTTGTACAGAGTACAAAATGTGCATAGTAATACATTATTACCTGCCTGCCACGCGCATTAAATAAACTAATTTCACAATCTAGGGCTATCACTGCTGTGCATGACATGTTAGAGTCAGAGTTGTGCCTTTCCAATAATGCAAGATCACTAGAAGCACAAGTTTATCAACTCCCTGAGGTTTTTGTCTTTCTAAGGGTTCACAAAACCCACATGGTATATGGAACAGAGCTAAAAAGTCTCTGAGGATGGAGTTAGACCTGGAAGCCCCATGGACATGACAAACACACATCAAAAGGCAGCCCCTGTGCCTCAGAAAGGATAAGACACTTGTGCAATTTTTACACTGTCCTTCACTCAGAACTCTGTCCAGAAATGCAGTATAGATCAACGTGTGTAAACAGCCGTAGATTATAGAATCACTAAGTTGGAAGAGACTTTGAAGATCATCAAGTCCAACCCATGTCCTAACACCTCAACAAAACCATGGCCCCAAGTGCCACATCCAACCTTTTTTAAATACATCCAGGGATGGCGACTCAGCAGACACCTCCCTGGGCAGACCATTCCAGTACTTTATCACTCTTTCCATAAAAAACTTTCTCCTAATATCCAATCTATATTTCACTTGGTGCAGCTTTAGACTGTGTCCTCTTGTTCTCTCAGTTGCTGCCTGAAGAAAGAGACCAACCCCCACCTGACTGCAACCACCTTTCAGGAGTTTGTAGAGAGTGACAAGGTCACCCTTGACCTTTCTCCAGCCTGAGCCACCCCAGCTCCCTCAGTTGTTCCTCACAGGGTTTGTGTTCCAAGCCCCTCACCAGCCTCGTTGCCCTCCTCTGGATGCACTCGAGTGTCTCAACATCCTTCCCAAACTGAGGGGCCAGAACTGGACACAGCACTCCAGGTGTGGCCTCACCAGTGCTGAGTACAGGGGAGGAATGACCTCCCTGCTCCTGTTGGCCACTCTATTCCTGATACTAGCCAGGATGCCCTTGGCCTTCTCGGCCACCAGGACACATGGCTGGCTCATGTTCAGCTGGCTGTCACCAGCACCCCCAGGTCCCTTTCTGCCTGGGCACTGTCCAGCCACACCATCCCCAGCCTATAACGCTGCAGGGGGTTATTGTGGCCAAAATGCAGAACTCAGCTCTTGGACTTGTTAAACTCCATCTTATTGGACTCTGCCCATCCATCCAACCATTCCAGGTCTCTCTGCAGAGCCCTTCTACCCTCCACAACAGACTGACACACACTCCCAGCTTAGTGTCATCTGCAAATTTATAATGAAAGACTCAACACCCTCATCCATGTCATCAATAGAAATATTAAACAGAACTAGCCCCAACACAGATCCCTGAGTGACACCACTGCTGACTGGCTGCCAGGTGGATGCAGCACCGTTCTCCACCCCTCTCTGGGCACAGCCATCCAGCCAGTTCCTAACCCAGCACAGAGTGCCCTGTCCAAGCTGGGGGCTGCCAGCTTTTCCAGGACTGTGCTGTGGGAGACAGTGTCAAAGGCCCTGCTGAAGTCCAGGTACACAACATTCACAGCCTTTCCCTCATCCACCAAGTGGGCAGCTGGTCATAAGAAATTGTGGTCAAATATGATCTTCCCCTCCTAAATCCCTGCTGGCTGGGTCTGATACCCTGGCCATCCTGTAAGTGATACATGATGACACTCAGTATTAACTGCTCCATTACCTTACCAGGTACTGAGGTCAGGCTGACCAGTCTATAATTACCAGGATCCTCCTTCCCAACCTTTTTGTGAATGAGTACCACACTGGCCAGTTTCCAGTCCTCTGGAACCTCCCCAGTGAGCCAAGATGGTTGGTGAATGATGGAGAGTGGCTTCACAAGGTCATGTGCCAGCTCCCTCATGGACCTGGGATGGATCCCATCTGGGCCCATGGATTTGTGAACATCCAAGAGGTTCAGGAGTTCTCTGACTGCCTCCACCTGGATAACTTTAGACCTGGAAGCCCCATGGACATGACAAACACACACCAAAAGGCAGCCCCTGTGCCTCAGAAAGGACAAGACACAGAAAGGACAACATCTACCAGCCCAGGAGGACAGTTGTCCTGAGGACAACCTGTCTTCTCACTGAAGACTGAGGCAAAGAAGGTGTTAAGCACCTCTGCCTTCTCTTCATCTGCAGTTACTAAGTTCCCTCCCAGATCCAGTAGAGAACAAAGTTTGGTTTTAGCTTCCTTTTGCCATTAATATATTTGTAAAAATGTTTTTTATTAGCCTTTACAAAAGTTGCCAAATTAAGTTCTAGCTTTAGGCTCTCTAATTTTTTTCCTACCCAGCAACCCCCTTAAATACTTCCTGAGAGACCTGACCCTCTTTCCAAAGATGATACATCCTCTTTTTATTCCTTAGCTCCTTCAAAACCTCATTGCCCATCCAGGCTTGATATTTGCCTCGTCATTCAGTACACGGGGACTGTGTGCTCCGGTGCCTTCAAGATTTCTGTTTTGAAGCATGCCCACCTTTCCTGGACTCCTTTGTTTTTAAGGGCTGCTTCCCAAGGAACTCCCTGAGCAAGTCTTCTAAATAGGCCAAAGTCTGCCCTCCAAAAGTCCAGAGTTAAGGTCTTATTGATGTTCTTCCTGATTTCACCAAATATTGAGAACTCTATAATTTCATGATCACTAGGCCCCAAGCAGCCTCCAACCACCACATTTCTCACCAGTCCATCTCTATTTGCAAATAACAGGTCTAATATAGTCCCTCCCCTGGTGGGCTCACTCACCAGCTGTGACAAAAAGTTGTCCTCCACACTCTAAGAACTTCCTGGACTGCCTCTTTTCTGCTGTGTAAAGTTCCCAGCAGGTGTCTGGTAGGTTAAAGTCACCTATGAGAACAAGGGTTGGTGATCCTGAAACATCCTTCATCTGCTTGTAGAATAAGTTATCCACCTCCTCTTCCTGTTTGGGTGAACAATAACAGACTCCCAGTAGGATGTCAGCCTTGTTGGCCTTCCCCTGAATTTTTACCATAGGCATTCAACCTCATGGTCACTAGTTTCAATATCCATGGCACCAAAAGCCTCCCTAACATAAAGGGTGGCTTTTATCCACCTTTTCTCCCTTTCCTGTCTCTTCTGAAGAGCTTGTAGCCACCAGTGCAGCATTCCAGCTATGTGAGTCATCCCACCATATTTCTGTGATGGCAACTACATCAGAGCTTTGCTGTTTCACCATGGTTTCCAGCTCTTCTTGTTTGTTCCCCACGCTGTGTGCATTAGTGCACATACACCTCAGCTGGGCTGCTGATTTCACCCTTAACCCTGGCTTACCACCCTTGGGCCTGCTTCCAGACAGCCCAGCTGCATGCCCTTCCCCCTTCAAACCTAGTTTAAAGCCCTCTCAATGAGCTCTGCCAGTTCATGAGCTGAAATCTTTCTGTCCTTAACAGAGAAATGGAGCTCATCTGGCTCCAGCAGAAAGTAAAAGTTGCCCCATGATCAAAGAACCCAAAATTCTGCTGATGACACCAACCCTTAAGCCACGTGTCGATAATGTGGACTCTCCTATTCCTTTCATAATTTTTCTCTGCCACCAAAGGGCAGAGCATTACCTTTGCTCCTGCCCTATCAACCATTTGACCCAGTGCCCTAAAGTCCCTTTTAATTTCCCTGGTGCTCTTCTGTTCAATTTCATCACTGCCAGCCTGGAGCATCAGCATTGGGTAATTATCAGAGGGTTGAATCAGCCCAGGGAGTCTCTCAGTAATATCCCATACCCAGGCGCCAGGGAGGCAGCAGACCTCCCTGTGGGATGGGTCCAGTCCATATATGGGGCCCTGTGTCCCTCTCAGAAGCGAGATAGTCACCCCCTATGACTACCCTTCTTCTCTTTTTAATGTTTGGTGGCGATCTGTCTTACAGATGAAGTGTAATTGGGAGGCTCATTGGGCATATCATTTTTTCCTACATCCTCTGTCTGACCCTCTAGATCCAGTGCCTCATACCTATTCTGAAGTGACACCCAGGTAGGTGTTACGGGTCAGAAAGAACTTTTATCACCTCCCTGAGCAGGGGCCCATTCCCACTCCCCTTCACCCACCAGGTGTCCTGCTATCACCTGACAGTGGGAGGCATGGGAGTCCTCCGACTCCTGGCGGGCCTCCCTCAAGGATGGAAGGGAGGAACTCCACCAACATATTCCCCTTTCACTTTCCCTAATACTCCTTAGTCTTTCAACCTCCTCCCTAAGCTCGGCCACCAGCAAAAGGAGATCATTCACCTGTTCACACCACAGTCAGGCTTCTTCTGCAATGCCCCCTGGTACCACTGATAAGCTCAAACACTCCACACAGGAAGGGGTCTGGATAGACGGATCCTTTTTGGAGGGTTCTACTTGGCTACATACACTTTTACTAACTGCAGTTTTTGACGGCGTAATAGCCATTACTAACAAAAAAACCCCAAAACCAACCAACCAACAAAAACACAACAACTAACAAGCTCATTAGCAGGAGGAAACATGCAACCCTGTCTGCTTGCCCTGCTGCACTAAGTCCTGCAAAAATTACCATGCCACGCCCATTTGCCCACTCCTGTTTGCTGCCCTCCCTAGAGCCCTCTCTTAATCCTCCTGCCACTCGCTGGAGGAAAACAATTATTATTACATTTTTGGAGAAGATTTATGAAAGCTCCACATATTGTTTTTGTATTCAGTTTCCAGAATTTTATTCTTCTGTATTCTTATATTCTGATCTCTTTGAGCCGAAAAACAGAACTCAGTTTTCCACACATGGTCCTGTCAGCACAGACACATGGGTTTTTTGCCTGTGTAACTCTGGACTTTGTCAACATGGAAAGATGTCACTCTGGACTGGCAAAAACCAGTTGACTATCTTTGAAATTGATATATTTATCAGTTTTTTCCTAAGGTTAGGAAGGAATTTCCTTTAAATCTGTACCTTAAACTTGTTGGGATATAAAGGGCTATGAAATTACTTGTATTTCTTGCTATAAAGGGATTTCTCCATTCTTTTAGTGTGTTTGCTTCCTTAGGTCTGACAAAATCAGACTATCTTCAGAGCTGACGTCTTGTTTTCCTAGCTGGAACAGGCTTTGCTGGCTCCCAGAGCTAGCAGGTAAAATAAATTTCCAAGTGATACAGGTTGTTTATTGCAAGCACAAGAGGCTACTTGCAGATGAATATTGGTTCTTGATAGTACCATGAACCCTGCTGTAATCTGTCTCCCAGAGAAGACTCCAAATCCTGCAAAATATTGTGGTGTCTGCTTAATGGCAAATTAGAAGACAGAACTGATAACTGTAGATTACTGAAGACCAGTTCAGGTCACAAAAATGGTGTATGTTAGAATCTGAAAATGTCATAAAATCCTATTAAAACATTATGCTTTCATAATTCATAATCCTGAGACCTGCTAGTATACTTTTCTTTTGATTCACTTCTTTGACAGAAGTTATGGAAATACTTATCACAAAAACTAAATAATACAGGTGGCTAGAAGAATATGTACAGAAATCTACAAACATGTTGTGGTACTTTTTTTTCATTGTTTTTATTTCATCTCAGTTCAGACTTTTAGACAAAACAACGAAAATAAAAAAGAAAAAAGTTAAAAAACACTTCCATCTCCTACTGGGTTCCAAGACAGGTAATAACTGATTTTTTGTTTGTTTGTTTGTTGTTATAAAGAATGATATTTTTTGAGCTCATTCCAGTTAGGAGTGGAGGAGAAGGGATATATAATGTCCATATCATAAAAAAAAAAACCACAATAGATGCTGACTGTGGACTTTTGGGAACACCACCATTTTTTCTGTGTTTGCCTGGCAAGATTTTAGTAGTGGGAGGGGCTACTGGGTTCTGTGAGAAGTTGCCAGAAGCTTCTCTCACTTTGGTCAGAACCAAAGCCAGATGGCTCCAGGATGGATCTGCAGCTGGCCAAAGCTGAAGCCAAGCCCATCAGTGACAGAGGTAGTACCTCTGGAAGAACATATTTGAGAGAGGGAGGGAAAACTTGCTGTGCAGCAGTAGTCAAAAGAGTAAGAATATGTTAAAAGAACAATTGTGTAGACACTCAGATCAGTGCAGAAGGAGAAGCTGGAGGTACTCCAGGTGCAGGAGCTGAGATTTCCAGGCAGCTATGGAGCAGTCTGTGGAGGTCCATGGGGTGCACAGATCCACTTGCAACCCCTGGAGAACACCATACAGGAGCAGGTGAGGGAGCAGCAGAGACAATGTGTGATGAACTGACCACAACTACTGTTCTCTGTGTCCCTGTGCTGCTAGAAGGAAGGAGGTGAAGAAATCAGGAATAAAGTTGAGCCCAAGAAAAAGGGAAGTGCGGGGGAAATGTGCAAAAGGTGTTCTCATTACCCTGCTCTCACTCAACTGATAACAAATTCAACTTTTTTCCCCGCATTTGTTTTGTCCATGACAGTAATTGCTGAGTGGTCTCTCCCTATTCTTAGCCCAATCCATTAGCCTTTTGTTGTATTTTCTCTCCCCTGTGCAGTGGAGGAAGGGACAGATAGAGCCATTTTGGTGTGCACCTGCTGTTCAGATGGGGCGAAACCACCACACTTTGCTAGCTCTGATGACTGACTTCCTGCATCTTGCTTTTCAGTAGTTAGCACAAAAGTGTCACACCAAATGTGCCAGGGGATTTGGATGTTCCCACGGCATATTTTTGCCCCGCTGTGCCCACATGCCAGATCAGCGTTGCCTAGGTAGTCATTAGGTTGCATGGCCATTCCAGCCTATCTGGATTTACCAGATTATTTTTTAATGGACCTAGGACATCCTCCTCTTAGCAGAGCCCAGATTTTAGAGTTCCACAACTCCATTCTAATTTGCAGTTTTAGGATTATTACTATGCCTGTTAAAAAGCAGAGGTATTGGTATGTATCCTCTTTCAGACAAACTGATAGCCAGTGCCTAGCATGAAGAAAATCATGTACATCCTATTAAAAGGAAAATCATGTACATCCTATTACAAGATTTGTGATAGCACTTCTTAAACAAATTGTACCTTTATGAAATTAACTTATTACTAGCAATAATTGAGATCTGTTTGCAGTACTATGAATAGAGAAAAAAGCACAGATGTCAAGAATTGAAATCCAAGCCAAAAAATTATATAAAACCTGTACTATTCTCTCATCCTTATTCAAGATTCCTCTAACGGAATGTCAAGGTTCATTAAGGAGACAGTGGAAGAAACTTGTCATGACAAGTTATTTTGCCCACAATTAACTTGCACAGGGAGTTGTGTTTGACTTTGGCTGTGCTAATTCCCTGAGAGGTCATGGATTCACCATTCCTGAAGGTGTTCAAGGCCAGGCTGAACGGGGTTCTGAGCAGCCTGGTCTAGTGGAAAATGTCCCTGCCTGTGGAGCTTGATGGTCTTTAGGGCCCCTTCCAACCCTAATAATGATTCTACGATCCCATGAATTTGCAGTTATCATTCTGCTGCCCCCACCTAGTGCTTCTGTAAGGTCCTTTGATGTCATGAGCATAAACACACTGGTGCTTCCGCATCTGGAAGGTGTTTTAAAAAGGAAATGTTTTTCTATTAGGTTTTAAAAAAAGAAAACATCTTTCTATTAGGTATGCACTTCCTAGCTGAACATGTATTTGCCATCTTATGACTTGATCTGGTTTCCAGCAAAGGTAACAGTCTTTTCATTTCAGTGGTAGGCAGAACAGAATTTTAATTATCTTTCTCTGGAAAAGAAAACACTTGGGGCTAGTGAGTAATAGGAGTACCTCATACTTCTGTGTGCCCTAGAAATCCCGCTACAGTAAATCGCCACAATTTGTGTTTCCCCATGGTAGAACTCTGCAGAGCAAAGTAGTTTTCTTTGCTTGGTGACACTGTGAGCCTTTAGGGCCTGGACACAACTCAGAGATAAGCATGTAATTAAAAAAGTACTACAGATAAGAAACAATAGGCCAGCAAACTATCCCATTAAAAAGACTGACAATACATTCTGGAAGCTAAGCTTTTAGTCATAAATGTGCTTACTTTAGCTGAATAACTATTTATAATTCACCATTTTAGTAAAAAAAGGGAATGGTTAATTTGCACTGGAGTTGCACTTCTCAGTCTGGGCAAGAAAAAATTAGTGATTAACATTTTAAGGGGCACAAACACACACAGAGGAGGACATACCAGACTTGAGAAATAAATGGACTGTACCAGTATGTAGTAGTTATCATGTTTAAAAAGAAACATATTCCAGGGGAAAAAATCAGTAATGTATTTTTCCTAGTATATATTTCTCCTGTCCAGAGTTGAAGACAAAAAAGGAGCCCTCAAGTCTATATCCGTTCTCACCAGATTCCATATTGTGATAAAAATTTAGAAATCAGGTCCTGATGGAGGGAACAGCTGGCAAAAAGTAACTGTCTAATCAGGAATTATGTTTTGCAGAGGCTCCTTGAGAAAGAAAAGCAGGACTTGATCCAACATTTCCCATCATGAACTTGCCAGTAAGTCAACAAGTTACTGAATGGCTGGCTTGCTTTTTGCTGAATTCAGACCCACAGCTCCAAGAGCTTCCAAGGAGAATTCAATGCTGAAAATGCATAGGGACAAACTTCCTCATGTAGGCTGTGAATAGCCCCATTAAGTCAGTGGGACCAACACACAGGTGCCTTAGATAGCATTATTTACTTTTCATCATATGACTGGAGTCTTACATAACTTTACAAGGAAAACACAGTCTGTCACCAAAAGTCCTTTCTGGTTATATACACAGTCACTTTGCTTGCAGCAATGTTTTATCAGTGTTGTACAACTGTCCTTATACACTGCTTTAATAATTAAGTATGTTGTGCACTAGATTGGGAAAATACTAATTAAAAGTGTCTATAAGTATTATATCCAAGTCTGAAAAACAGATCTGAATTTACATTCCCTATGTGTTAGTTTCTTGCACAGCATCTAACAAATAGACCTAGCTGTATTCTCCCTCATATTTTATCTTAGTGTAACTCAGCTAATTTAATTAGTTAATGGAATGTCTCTTAGTATACATGTAGTGTTAAACATTAATTTTTCCTCAGAGGTATGGAATGAGTTTGAGCAAGAGACCAGACTCACTGAAACAGTAAGCCCCGGAGACATATGGGACAACACCTGCAAAAACATTCCAATTTCTAGTTCCAACTAGGTCACTGAATCTCAGTGTCTTCAGTTAAGCCATTTAAACACTTCTACATTTTGGTGCCACATCAGATGCAAGAGGACACAAAACTTTCACTATGGTCAACTAAGCTGTCTTAGCCCAGTGCCTGCAAAATCTGTTCCAGTAGCAGTATACATGCATGCTCGCCTACACCCAAAGACTTCTGTGTGTGTGTGTATACCCGTCTGTGTGTGTGCATATATATATATATATACATATATACACGGAAGTGTCAAAATACAGCTTGAGGTGCCTACCTGTTACTTTTCTTAACCTTCACCTATGATATTCCGCATGCATGAGACACAAGACTGACATGGATAGAAGATAGTAAGGTTTAATTTCTAAAAAGTTAATCTGTGATTAATATTGCATCCAAAATGATAAAAGTTTGCATGGTTCCTCTGTCTAGTGAAGTGATTGGCAGGACTATTCACGGAGTACCATATTTTAAGAAAATAGTGCACTGAATTTGCAGTGAGCTTACTCAAAACTTGTAGAGATAAGCCCTGCTCCCAGACATCTACGATCCTTCCAGCCAGGTCACGCCTTTTCATAGTATGTCACGAAATACTGCAGGTGCTTTGAATACATTCTGCGTTATCATCACCCCTCTGACCTCCCTAAAAAAGGAAAAGAAATAAATAAAACAGCTGTCATTAACTTATGGTTGACCATGAATTTGAACCAAAATGTTGAAACCATAAGGTGCTTCTGGATGTCTGTGGTATGTGACAGAAGTTTGACAGGCAACCCCTTCAAGTGTCAGGCCCCCAAAGCAATGAAGCAGAAAATAAAAGTGCTCCCAAACACGTTTAAAATTATTCATCTCACTGTTTCGCTTTGAAACAAGGAACAAAAATGGAAGCATTCCTATTCCCTATTGAAAGTAATCACAGTTTTATATCCTGCAGTATTTACATAGGGAGAGCTGTTTATTTAGAATCCTTGGTGATAAGGACACGGCAAGCTCATAACTTATTATATATTCTCTTTTCATTTTGTCTTTTTTGGGGCTAGAATTATGTATATTTTATGATAACCCAAAATGACTTATACATAAAAAATACAGACTTTAAAGATAAAAAGGATTAGTAGCAGGTAATGCATTTTCCATGAGTGGCTATAGGGCTCTCAGTTCCAGAATGTACAGGCTGCATACAAATGAATTGATAAAAGTCTGAGGCTGCGGATGGGTAGAAAGGCTCATGCTTTGCTGGAGATGATTCTTAAAGTTACAATAAATCAGACAGACAGTGTCGGCCTTTGAGGATAAACCTGTGATGGCTTGTTGTGCCTCTTTGAATCGCCTCAGAGGCCCAGGGACTAAAAAGTGCCTAGATGTCACATTAAATCTACCAGGAGGATGGAGCACTTCAAAGAGGAATGCAATCAGATCTGATGGAAAATACATTTTCTGAAAGCTACTGACAAAAAAGTAATCTTTGATGTGGATGTTGAATAACAATTGATATTGTCTTTCCTGACATTTTTCATTATTGCTGTCTTATACAGCCTACTTCATGTATTAAAGCAATATTAACTGTTTGACAGGGACAAATCCTCAAACTATCACATAAGCAATTGTTTCTGAATTGTCTTAGCCCACTGCCTGTAAAAGCTGTCCCAATAACTGCTTTTAAATATGATGGTATACTCCTTTCCTTGACTACCTAGACAGTGTCTGAGCCTTGGTATAATACAATAGATTCTAGGGGATATTAAAAATGGTTAGGTGGTTATGAGGTGTCATTTGATTATAAGTAAGGTGCAGCAGTGTTTTCTGAAGGTGACTTTTAATGAGAGAGGTCTATAAAAATTTAGTCCTTATTATTCTCACTCTACAATACACATTTATAGCAAGTACATCTACCCAGAAATTTTGAATCTCCTACAATACTTGCAGCTTAAAAGAAGAAAAAAATAAATGTACATTTATGCAGAGGAATCAAGAACTCTGTAGCTATACAAAATATGCAGATAAATCACCCAGTTTTTACTGGAGAGAAATTCATGCTGATCGAAAGGGTACATGTCATTTGAAAGGGCTGAATCCCTCTTGAGGTTTGATGTCTGAACTCCCTACTGTAACAATGTGCTGCTTTGCCAAAGATGTCTATAAATCTAGACCCCCTTATTCCTAGATGACCTCAAGCTACTGACGAGGTAGATGGAAAGGCAGCTGTAGCTCTAATCAGACTGGTACACAGGGCTTAATGGCACTAGCATCGGAGAAAGGCACATGCACAGGAACCCCAAAGCTGAGAGTAAATTGCAACATTGAGATATTCTACTGCTCTCAGGCTCTCACATGTTACGGGCATTTCTGTTGCACCATAAAATAGTGAAGCTGTGGATGTCCCTGTTTACTTCAATTTTCTTGACAGTCTTCAGTTTTTCACATACCTGAAGGGTGGTTTCGCCAGCTTTTTCTCCTTTAGAATGACTACCAGTATCAGAGTCACCACTAGAAGCCTTCTGTAATCACTCACTTGTTTCAGATTATTGGGTTTTTTAAGGAGGGGTCCCATGGTAAGGTTTTTTGTGGAGTTCCTCCCCAGGGAAAATGTTTAATGGTTTACTGTTAACCTGCTGTATAGCATAAACAGAGAATAGAATAGAATATGGATCCTTTTTAGAAGGATCCATTGAGAAACTGAAAGAACATCTTTAACAGGATAGAGTAAGCAGCAGCACTGACCAACTACATGGTGCACAGCTGTAATGTGTTAAATATTTTAATTGAGCAAGAGAGTTTGAAAGAGAGTTCAGCTACAGCTCTCTCTGCTACACAGAAACACACTTCTGTTGCATTCTGACAGGGGGGACAGCTTTCATTTGCCACTCTTCTGCATCACTCTTTGCCTTGCCAGTATGTATGCTCTGGAAGGCAGTCATCCCCAGGAGGACAAGGATAAGTCATGCTGCCACTAACATTTCTGCCAAAACATAGGTGATGCATGGCTGGTGCACAGTTGTCAGATTCCCTGGGGCCAAACATTCAGACATACTTTGTTTCTGCCCAGAAGGCAGTTGCTGTCTTCTCATGAATCAGACACAGTGAAACCTTCTTCTCTTGGATGACTGGCAATTGATGAATGACTCTACTTCCACCCTCTAAATAAATAAATAAATAAATGCATAGGGATAAAAGACATCAGCGACATTCTCAACAGCTTCCAAGGTTATTTTCTTATCTCCCAAGCCTGACTCTTATTTTATTATTTCAGAGTTAGCCAAGGCCAAAAACATCCTGTATATACTTCAGTCTGAAGTCCTCATTGCCTCCTTTAGGACACCAGCTCCTTGACACTTCAACTCCAGTTCCATCAGGATGAATTTCTTTTATTTTATGCTCTCTATTGCTCTATCCCTGCTGGGAACTCATCCACTCTCAGGTTTCCTAACACCTTTCTTCTGAGTTATTGAAATGAGGTTGCTTGGCCAGCTGAAACTTCTTTGAAGTCAGGGGATACTTCAGATGTCAAATCATGAAATATCCTCTCTCTTTACTTTAGACTGCACCTGTGTTTGTAAAAATCTATGAACTACTAACCATTAAGGCTCCGTACACAGTGAACTCCTGGCACTAATTTTGTAATCCTACAGTACATGGAGAAAAGAAAACCACAGAAATTACTCAGTGGAAATATTAGAAGGGTAATTGTTGTTGAGGGGTGGGAAGGTAAAGACCTATTAGCTGGCAAAAGATGTGTAAAAAGCTTTTAGTTTTGCTTTTGCAAAGCTAACAATACTCCCTCTGCACAGGTCATAGTTGACAATAGAGAAGGTCTGGCTACCACCACATCAGAAATACTGCAGCCACATGTTATAAGGTAGCCAATCAGTAAGAACTCATGCCACTGCTTCACATTTGTCCACAGTTTTCTGATGGGTTTTTACTGGGCATGTAGGCTTTACAACAGATACACCATTGTCTGTATGCCTACAGCCAGCTTCATCCCACATACTCTGACACTGACAGAAGCACTGGCACACGCCCTCACATCACTTGCGCTGCTGCTTAGTCTGGCAGGGTCTGGCAGCACACAGTTCTGACACTAAACATGGGGCAGCTGCCATTTCCCTTGCTGGTTTGGGGCTTAATTATATAAAGCACAAAAATAGAGTGTGCTACTGCTAAGTTCAATAAATGACAGTAAGGAGCTATCAGCAGGTCAGTGTGTGAAAGAAATCCAGTTTTGCACTAATGAGGACAAAGCAGCTGTGAGACAGCTGATTCCCAAGGCAAGCAGCCAGAGCAGTTGTCTGGGTCTTCAGGTTCATGGTGACCCTCTCAAAGATGAATTTTGGCTACACTGAAGGGTCAGGAAAAGGAGGAAGAGGGTAAAGGTCCAAGTTGTGACTTCTTCCCATGGTTTCCTTAAGCAACCAAGTTGCTCCTGCTGGGTAGCCGACGTCCAACACAGCATCAGTACAGTAACTACTATGATTCAACCCAGTTCCATGCAGAAACCACACTCCTCTACTTCAGCTGATGATTTTCATATGCACAAAGAATGGGAGTGCCATGATATCTTGGAGGCTTTGAATCACTGCTGCCAGAGAGGAGGAGCCCAAATATAACACTTCATTTTGCTTATGCACTTGTTCAGCTTCTGCACACACACCTTTGCATATATTGAGCTGGGCTTAGAGATTCACAGCTTTCCTGAGCAGATCTGTGAAAGGATGCAAATTGCTCCATAATTACTTAGATGCCTTATGGAGGCCTGTGCACTCAATGTCCAATTTATAACCAATCAGCCCTGCACAACAAGCACCTCCACAAACAATAACAGCTGATTCTGCCTGGCTCTCAATTCTTAGAAGTTACAGCCCGGCAGGATGTAACAAGACAGTTTTATAAAGCTGTGTGAGTAAAAAGAATCATCAAGGTCACTATTTTCAAAAGTACCCAGAGCTGCAATGAAAGGCTAAGCAGATGGTGTGTGGCACAGAGTCAAACCTCTCCTAGCTATGGCCTTTTTCTTCCCAGCTTCTCTGAAAAAAAGTGTGTGCAAAAGTTGTCTACATGAAATCAGCTTTGATTTTCAATATTTTGCCTTAAGATCATTAAACCAATATCTATTATACTGTCATGTTTTCAGAAACAATCTGATGAGCATGTAATTCTTTGTTGTACCTTTGAACTGGTATGAGCTTATATAAAAGTAGATATTTGTATGGCAGAGAGTTCTAAAATTCAGGATTCTGGATTTCTTATTTTTTTCTGAAATACACGAATTTAAAGGGCAGAACTATTACACGAACACAAAGTATCATCTTCACACTGGTTATACCAGCATCAGTATTCTTGAGTTCTGTTTCCTCTTTTGTCACCAACTTACTCTTTGTCCACTCTGTGGTTTTGGTTGTAGGTTTCATTCATACTGTAAATTAAAGGAATTGCATAACTAGCAGTTAATTAACTAGAGGGTAGTAAACCCACTACATGAACAATGTGGGTTGGCTCCAGCCATCAGCCAAATTCACCCCAGCCACTCCCTCACTCCCCTCTCCTGCCAGGTAGGAATGAAATGCAAGGAAAGGGAGAAGAGTCATGAATGAAGGCACAGACAGTTTAAGCTGTGAAGCAAAGCTGCACATGCAGGCAGAGCAGAACACGGCATTCCCCTGGGCAAGCGGATGTTCCAGCGGGCTCCCCAAGAAGCCTCAGCACACCTAACCCTGGCTTGGGAGCACAGACACCATGAGCCCAGCTGGTTCTCCTGCCTCCCTCCTGCAAATGCGCTTGCTGAGCACCAAGGGGCATCTCCCTGTCCATTGGGGTCAGCTGTGCCATCTATGTCCCCTCTCAGGCACTTGCCCCCCAGACCCTGCTCATTTGGAAGGCACAGGGAGGATGAGAAACAGAGAAAGCCTCGGCACAGCGCAAGCACCGTTTGCCAGTAGCTGAAGCTCTCAGGATTGTGTTATCAGGCTTGTTTTCAGCACAAATCAGAAAAGCAGCACTTTCTGGGCTGCTCTGAAGAAAATGAACTCCATCTCAGCCAGAAGCAGTGTGATGAGAAATGGAAATGAAAATGGAATTGGGATTTTTCATTCCTCAAGCTGCAAGGAGCAGTCATACTCTAGGAGAGCTGCACTGGCCCCCAGATAAAAGTGGAGAATCTGGACAGTATTCTGGCATCCAGAAGTGGCATATTTTTTAGTACCCTCCCAAGAGACTAAGGCAAGCATTTCTCTGTTGCTAATATATTTCAAAAGTTGTTCTGCCCAGCAGATTTTCTTGTTGATATGTTCTTTCCCATATGCCTTTCTTCCTAATTGATTCCTCCTGCCTGACAAGATCTTCACGTAACTCCCCATTGAGGCCTCCATTGCCAATCCAAGTGAAGTACAGGAATTGCTACCTAGATGTACAAAGAGCTGTATATTTTCTCCTCCTGAGGCAAACAGACTAAGACTTGTGCCCCAATAACATCGTGACATCTGTCAGCTGAGGGAATTTAAGACCCAGCTTTGATTTTTTTATTTCAGATTCATGTAAATGGTTCTTCTGCTCTGTAATTACTTTGCTGATAATTACACAATTACTCTCATTTATAGTAATCATTTAAAAATGAATTGATGTTAGCCTAGTCTAATTTGCAAAATAAATTAAGCAAATTATTACTTGACTTTAAATCAAGTAAATCCAGCCCTCCATTCAGCTTGCCTGCATGGTGCCTCAGCCCACTGGGATGCTGCTGGACATTGATGGTGTTCATGACAGATGCAATTGTTGCAGCCTCACTATAATGCAGTAGCGGGAAGAACTGGGGGTGTCGCTCCTCTGGTTGTGTGGAATTTTGCTTTTCCTGAACTCCTGTTTAAACTGACCACTCTGATCTTTCTCATTATGAAGATTTATACCATCATCTAGTGGAACTCCCTTAAACTACAACACTTTAACTCTTCTACTCTGCACTTTACATGCCACCTGAGATGGGAAGAGCAGGCAATGAAGTTCTTGTATTCGGGTTACTAAATATAGGAGCATTTTTGACATCTCCAACAGCAGGAAAATTTGCCATAACCGCTGTAATTAAAATCTTGCTCAGTATTTGCCTAATGTCACATTAAATCCACATAATGCTGCTGCTCCCCCACCCCACCCATCTCTCAGTGTTATGCTTCAGAATCTAGAGACATAAGTACAGCAGTAACCACAGACAAGTCTGTTGTACAGAAAGGAAAAAATCCTAGTTGAAAAAAGCATATTATAAACCAGAAGAATAAACATGTAGCCTATGCTCTCTCCACACCAGATGACAAATGGTGCTGAATGAAAAAGGTATTTCATCCTAATTTCTCATCACATTTGAGTAGACAGCATTTCCTCTTCTCCTGTTTCAATCACTCTTGTGTAGCAATACATGTATGCTTTTATCAGGTATAGAAATGAGTTGCCATTCTCACAGTCAATTCCCTCAGCTATGAAAAAACAGCATCAAAGATATTTCCTTATTTAATTCAGGAGTTCCCCCAGACATCTTCCAAATGAATTTGTCCTTCCTACTCCAGGAAAAAATGGGGACTCATCTATAGTCCCATACTGCTTCAGGGCATCTAGAGGAGCTTCCCACTGGCAGAAGCAGCACATTAATTCCATGGCATGGAGTTGATTAAGAGATTAAATCAGAGGTAGTGTACACTCATGTGTACATGAGTGCATCAATCAGGAGATGCATTTCCTGTTCAGGGCTCATGCCTCACACACTGGTCCCTGGCTGTCCCTCTAGAGCTGTTGACAGAATGTGGTGTACACCTGTCCCCAAACCTGGGCAAGCTGAGGAGGAAGCCATGTGCTCCCCAAGCTCATGAAACGCATGTGTTGAGGTGCACACAGCATGCTCCTTACAGTATTGCTCATTTCTGATTATGCTGTGGCTGTTGGTCCACAAGGATCTATGGAGTAATTCCAATGATTATCCCCACGCTAGTGGCCCATGAGGTCAGACCCAAGATCATGGTGGGATCTGTACCAGGTGTCCTCTTCCTGTTTCCATTTTGTGATGGTACCCAGTGAGCAGCTGGACCAGTGCTTGCCCTGCTACTCCAGAGCAGGAGTGACATCTTCTATTTCTTTTTGATACATACAGGTTTTTTCCCACAAAATGTTTTGTCTCCTTTCTACTGTTGCAGCAGCAGCCAGTTGATACTGCTGAGACCCTTTCTGGGAAAAAGTGCTGACCATGCATCTGTGCTGTGGATTAGTTTGCTTTCACTCTGATTTTACACTAACATAATTTTCTGTGACCAAATGCCTGATGCCTCCCTCTCCCCAAAGGCATGATTATACCCCTTCAATCCCAGGCATACGAATTTCACAACAGTCAAAAGACAACGTAAAGGAGAATAGTAATCCAGTGTAACAGCACTTCTCTTGTAATAGAGTGTACTAGAGAGCTACAGTACAGCTGCTTCATCTAATCTGAAGCATGTGCAGTTCATATTAATAGTTAATTTAATCTGCTTTTAAATCACAGTAAGGTGAACAACAACAAAAAGGCGTGACCTGTCTTTCCTGGAGGAGCCGAGTCACGTTTCTCTCCAACTTCTCCATGTGACAGAGCAGTGCTACAATTAAAGCACAATAATGTGCTTATTATTCAAGTCAGGCATTAGTTCTAGTAATGGGGTGCTTGGTGGCGAGATGGATTTCCTTGTTAGGAGCTAAGCAGAGGATTAGCTGAATTCTCCATGGAGAAATCTTGATTTGTTCAAGGTCTTTCATGTTTTCTACAGAGAAGGGATTATGTCTACTTAAAGAGGGGGCTTGCTTAAAAAGCTACAAAGTATAAGAAAAGGATTTAGGGCAGTCGGGCCTGTGGTTAAGTAGCTGAGGGGTAGAGGGAGTTTTAAAGCAGTGGATTATTTAAAGCCATAAAGTTCAAAAAATAATTGGTTTAGCACTACTGGGTCAATGCAGAGTAACATGCTGGAAAGGCAGTTAAGCATAAGCTAATATTCATTTTACTTCAGCTAATTATTGCAAGGATTCAGAGTAGATGGTGAAAGAAGAAATGTTCTAGCTCTCTTCTTTGGGGTCAACCATACAGCATGCACTCCTTTGCTCTGCTACAGATATATGTTGTGACATGCATTACTCACCCAGCCCAAGAATTGCAGAGGACTATTTTTGAAGCTCTTACACTGTTCTCTTACTGAGTACAAGAAGCAAACCATTAAAAGCCTTTCAAAAGAGTTGTAAAATTCAGTCTTCCAGCCGCATCCTGTCTCAAAGGCAGCTCTTCTCTCTCTTCCCTTCCTAAGAAGAGAAATCTAAGCAGAAGCATCCTGCCTTCCTGTTCAGGGGAGTGGCCCAGCCCTTGGGGGCTACGCCAAAAGCCTGGCAATGCAGGAGGCACAGGGAACTACCACACTTCAGTAGAGAGCATGCTTGGCATTGAGGGAAGATGTGCAGGCTGCAGTTCACACTTTACTTTCACCTTAGTCATGCTGTGGGTTCACAGCAGAGATCTGATGACAGCAGAAGCAAATCTCACCACAGCTGCAGAGAGAGCCCTGTATTCTCCTAGACAGGCAGGCCAATCCTAATGGATTAAGGCATCTAGAGACGTTACTTCCATTGGCAGAATAGCAAAATGAATCATCGCAACCTGAGGACAGCATAAGCACTGAAAAAAATGGATAGATGGTTGGAAGCAGCTGTTTAAAGCTGTCCAGGATGGACAACAGCTCAGGAACCAGAGACTGGTGAGAAAGAAGGTGTCTTTAGTAATTCACTGTGAACAGTTCAGTGACTTTAATGAAAGCTAATGAAGAGATGTTCACAAGGGTGGTGGTAGATATACTCTCCAGGCAGAAATATTCTGGACTGTTTTTGCAGGATGAAGAAGATGTAGGAGGTGGCAGTGTAGAGTTCATTATGATACAAAGCAGTGAAAAGGAGAAAGTGGTTAGATTTGGGTGTCACATGAGGCAACTGAAATGGATTTGTCCTTGCCTTGTACAATTCTCATATATTCATGTACAATTCTCATATATTCACATGTGGCACATTGCATACAGGCCACAGACCAAAATATGTTGACAAACAGGTGGGGAGTTTACACCAGAGCTTCCCAAAAACTAAGGTTCCACAGGTGAATAATGAGGCAGAATTATAGGAGCTAATTCTGCAGGACAGCCTGGGTAAGTGACATCTCAGTGCATAGTGGGGAGACATAATAGGAGATATCAAATATTCTAAAGCTAGAAAAACATAAGTAATGAATGGAGTTATTTAGACAATGCAATAAAGTAAAATGAATACAGAGTCAAGAAGATGTTCATAATGTGTGTCTAAAAATTTACTGAAGTAGCAAATATTCTCCCCAAGGAAAATTGCAAACCTGATTATTCTGGAAGGGTAAAATATGTATAAATTTAAGATTAAGAAATATATATTAGAGAAATGCCACAGCAGGGAAAAAGGAGTAAATTTTTGTGTCTGATATGCACAATATCAGTCAAGGTATATTGGGATCGGGACAAAGCAAGATATTTGGCAAAACATACAGAGTGTTCATTTTGGCAGATTCAGCCAAACCCTGAAATCCATTAATATCCATACAGTTATCCTTGCAAGGGTTCTTCAAGGTAAGAGAACACATTTATTAGCATTCTGTGGGTCTCAAACTAACACAGTCTAAGAACTAAATCCCCAATGAGATCAGGCATTGCCACACTCACAGTTACAGACCTGGCCTAGCTCAAGCCATGAGTGTGTTTGCCAATAGAGTTAACATATGGTTACTTTTATTCTACTATCAATGAAGAAACACCTGCAATCAACTGATGAGTTTGCATCCTCTGCCATGACCAACAGACTAGATTCTTTAGAGATTTGTCCTCTGTGTGATTTCATTTCCAAAAACCAGTAAAATACTTTTATGACAATGCAGGTCCTATTCCTGGCTCTTAGTACAGGTTGCCTATGTCAGACTTTCAAGAAAACATTGTTCCTCATTTTATCTTGACCTAGTCCCCCTTCAAAGTGAAATATCAACATTTGCAAACACTGTATCATGAGGGGAACTAATTTACTCCTTCTTTTTTTTTTTTTTTTTTTTTTTTTGCAAAGTGCTTTGGATGAAAGGCAGGATAAAATTCAAAATACTGGGGTTTTTTTCTTGCAAGTTCCATGCCATTGAGGAGGTGAAAAGGTTCCTTTGAACAAAAGCTGTTGATTTATCTGCATTTTAGTGGCTTCCTTTGTTCCCTGAAGCTGCATATTTAAACTTTGCTATGCAGGAATTTATTACAGATACAGGAGGCCAGAGCAGCCTTTTTAAAACTCAACTGCTCTGCTCCAACCCAAGTTTAGGAATGAAGTAGAATTTATTCCACTGGCATTACAGATAATTGCTTTTTCTGTTTCAACATTTTTAGGGATTTAAAAAATAACAAATGCAAACAAACAAAAAAACCCCACCCAAACAGAAGTAAGTACCAACTACAGTCATGATTATTAAGACTGAGGTAAGAGTACCTAGCCCCCATTTATTATCTTTTTCATGGTACAAATAATTCATGGGTATCTCAAAACACTCTGTAAATTCTCACTTTGCTAGCTCAACACAATAATTTACCACCATTGCCTTCTAGCATCACACATGGCATCTCTTCTGCACGAGTACCCAGCAGCTATACTAGAGATGCCAGTGAGTCGTTATTACCGGCATGGCAAAGAAGCATTTGACTGTCATAACTCCCAGTTCTCAAACCAGGCACACATTTTTCACATCCTGCTTCATCTTCAGAAGTAAAAGTGACTGTGTGAGGGACTGCAAATAAGCAAAAGCATTCATACTTTCATACTGGTAATGATTTATAACTACTTTGACAGATGGGTAGTTTTCTGATAAATTGAAAATCGCATGGTGGTGGTGTTTATTATTAATTTTGATGCTCCATTTTTTAAACTTCAAATCAAAACAAGACTGGAAGGAACAATCTGGGTCATATAGTTGGTATTTAATCTGGTGTACAGAACACCCACTCTGCACAATGCCACTCACTAAAAGCTTTTGGAATCCTTTAGCAAACTAACACACGCTGATACAGAATACAAGCAGTCCTCAAGAGAGTGGCACAGGATGCCAAGCAAACAGAACCACCCTCACTTTCAAGCACAGCCTTTCCTGTACCTGGTGAGGTGTCTGAAGAAATGCCTGTAGCCTTCTCATCAGGCGTCTGGATGTACTGCTGCCAGCCTGTCTCAGAAGCAATGTGGTGCCTGCCCCACAGAAACCTCACAGCCCTGTAATCCCTCTCCCTGGAAAAACAGCTTGAAGGGACAGCCAGAACAAATCTTGTGTAGCCATGGTGACTAAATCCAGCTGGTATCTATCGAAGGGTTCATCCCCTTTCCCTTACATATATAAGCACATAGCTCGTGTAATACATTTGACACCATTAGGTATTCCTGTCTTCATGATCTTATCCTTCCTGTTTTAAATTCTCTTGGTTCCCATGTAGTCTTTTGTTACTTAATTAACATTTAGAGTTTCCAGAGCACTGTCTCCATCATGTATGGTCCATGGAGAGGAACAGCAAAGGAGTAAGACATTAGAAGGGTATTTGAAGATGGAAGACTAACGTTTAAATCTGAATGTAATTCAGCTGATTTAAAGAAATAAAAGCAATCAAAAATCACCTCTGATTCATCTCTGTACCTGTGAAGAACAGGTACCACCTAAATTAAAAAAGGAAAAGGAAATTCCTTATTTGTAAGAATCAGTTGAATTTTACTGTATTGTATACGTAATGTCTGCATTTCATAGCATATCCAGTGAGAGATCTCAAATCTCTGTCCCATCATTTCAACTATTTCCATGTTCAAACTGCCTTCTTTTGTAAGTAGGCTTTTGTGCCTGATATATATATTTTTAACTGGACTGATATGGCACAGTAGAGACATCCAGTGGTTTGTTAGATTATTAAACTCATGACTGTCACTGAAGATATAGTACAGAGCTATTTCCATTAGCTAATGGTAATTTTAATTTCACTTCAAACACAAATTTAAGATTTTATATTAATCAGCACTAATTTGGGAACTTGCAGTAATCTGACATTAGATATTTAATTTGCCACACATCTAACTAGTTTCTAGTGATTTATGTGAAACACCAGCTCCATTTATACCAAGGTGTAAATTTCAGTCATAGTCAAAGTAAAGCTGTTAAAGTCAGTGGAGTATTGTCAAGTTACTGTCAGGGGATACGGGCCTATCTAGTTTGGAGAATTTGAAAGGCATGCCTATTAAGAGTTTAAGATTCCTTAGAAGAAAATACTGGTTTGGCTTGACTTGCACTCTACATCTAGGAATGCTGGGACACGGAATAAGAGTGGCCTTACCCATCTTTGTTAACTCACTAAATAGCAGCAAATCCATTATAGCACTTGAGGATGGAAAGAAGATTGCTGGGAGCCAGCAAAGATCTGGCAGTTGAGAGGAAGAAGGCAGCCCAATAGACAGAGACAGAGATTTAGCAGCTGAGTGATGGGGCCAGAGCTCTGGAAACACAGAAATAAAAGAGAAATGAAATTTTGAAAGCAGATGAGGGGAAGAGACAAGCTAGCATGACAGTGAACTTTGGATCAGAAAAAGACAACATCAGAGAATAAGAGTCAGTTCTGACTTACAATCTGTAAAACTCTATTTAGGTTCAGTGAGGCTGTACAGAACATAAGTCAGGGTTGCTTGGGTAGGATAAAATCCTTAAAAAACAAAGAAAACCCTAAAGCTAGCAGGCCATAAAGAAGCACAAAGGTATGCAGCCTGTCAAAGAGGCTGCAAGGCTGTGATTTATTAAAGTGCTGCCATTGCTAAGAGCTTGATCTTAAATACATTTAACCCAGTAGGAATCTTTCCAAGGACTGTGGATCAGGCTCTGAAACAACATTGCTTGACTGGCTGATAAAGAGAATAACAGCATGTATCTTTTCTATTGATAAAAGTGAGGAGGAGTTTTTAAATTGCTTTAGTTTAGACAAGTTATATACAAACAAAAAGCAAAGCTGGCAACTGCAAAGTGCCCTGTCAGAAGCAGACAGAGGGAAGTTAACACTTATCCATGTTAATTAGTAGTTGGCATATATACACTATACTATATTTACTATTCCCACTTTTTTCATCCTTGTAATAGATACACATGCAGGTAGCCGTGAACACTGGTTTAAACCAGTGTCCTCTTCCTTGTAGTGACTACAAGCAGGCAGCCAGGGAGAAGTAAGAAAAGGACCAGTATATATCCCTGTGTCCCATGCTACCACATATTTGTTAGTCACTACATACCTCCACATGAAACAATTTTTTAATACAATTGGGAACAAGCAGCACAGAATATTACATTGTGCCAGGAGCATTCTCAGTCTGACCCTTTTCTTGCAGATAGACCTACATGTAAATCTCTCAAGACCCTCTTACTCTGCAGATAAAGCAAAATTGCAATGTTTTTATTGAATGTGCTTTGGAAAGCCACATATCAGGTGAAACTGTAAAGCATCTCTGCAATGTAAGAATTTGGCTTCATTCTCAGACTTGACTTGAAACTACACAATGCCTTACAAGACCTTAATTTCTGCAATTGATTCCTTAAGCAAAGAACTTTTTATTCAGACTTGTTGGCATAAGCCAAGAATTTTTCTACCTCTATCAGAAGTGCATTCACAGACCTGAATTTGAGGGCAAGGTAAATGGAGAGATAATTTCTTCAACTGAACAAAATAGCTCTGCCTGCACTAATGCTTTTTAATGTCTGCAAAGTGAGGCCAGACTTCAACAGTTGACAGAGGATTGTGTTGAAAGAGGTGACAGGACAACAATTCAATTTTTTATTGAACCATGTTTCAAAAATTCAGTATAGGCACAAATTATAAGCTAACACTCACAGTGAAAACAGATCAACAGGTTTCCAGCACAATTAGCACCTACCACATTCTTCTCAAGATACAACTGAAATATTAGGTGACATTCAGCAGCAGTTTTTCTTCAGTGTCTAGTATGTGATATAAAGAATGCATCACATGTTTTTTAAACACCTGCTCAGGCAAGAAACAAAACAAAACAAAACCACAGCCTTCTTCAAGCTGCCCAACTTCTCTGTATCAGCTTGGCAAAGAGCAGCTTTAGGGACACTTTAAAATTCAGTCTCCATGCCTATTCACATTTTGCATGTTCTGATCCCATGATCCTGTGGCAAATTATTCTTTTTTCTGCCACCCCTATTATTGTGGGGAACAGAACTGCCTCATGTTTCCTGGCTCATTTCACATAGATATCAAATGAAATATTGTTCAAGTAGGCACTGCTGAAGAAATCATTTGCACCTTTATTAAAAGTTAACAGAAGCTGCCAGCACAGGAATGCACATATGTAACTAACTTTGTACGTGGTCAGTAAAAACAAGTACTTGAACCCCTCACAGCTCTTAGAGTTTCATTACAATATGTATCTGTAGAAAGATGAAAGCTAAGAAGTTTTTTTTCTTTTAAGGCATCTTCTCATAGGCTGTTGACCAGAGAAGAGAAATGGAATCACTTCACAGGCTGGACCTGTAGATGAATTTTCTTGATTTCCATTTCCATTCTCTGAGATTTCCACATACGCTACTCAAAAGAAGCTCTGAATTCAGTAATAAAATTAGGTATTAAATGTTGAGTTAAATTTGAATACGTTTAATTATTCTGCTCCCTTGGGAACTGAAAATCTATTACTATGACATAGACCAGAAGATTTAAGACAGAATTGTATTCCTGATGGGCTTTAATCCATAAAACTAAAGACAGAGAAACAGTGATTTGACCAGTGATTCTTCCACCTCAGGCTGAGCTGACCAGCCGTTACTTTAGCCCAGTCTTTGCAGCATCAGTTTTGTGTAAAATTTTAAAGAGATTTCTGCTAGACCTCCTTAGAAAAAAATTTTTGGACATATTTTCTTTATTTTGATGGCTGAGCAATAAATCACTATTGTCAGGGTTTATGAAGATTTTATTAACATTAGAGTCCATTTAAAAGTAAAATTTCATATTGGTGAGAGAGGAAAAATGCATAATCTGTGCATTTATCATGAAAACATCGGAAGGGAAACAACCTTTTTTAAATAGATGTTCTTTCATTCCATGCCAGCTACAGAAGGTGCCAACAAGAGAAAAAAAACAGTTGAATACGTACAAAACACCAGACTGCAGGGCAGCCCAGGATACAGTTGAGGCAGCAGGAGACTGCAACTAGCTTCTCTTCTGAGCTCATGGGTAGTTTTCAAATATCAAAGGCTTTGAACTGGATTGTTCTATCTCTTGAAAGACTATCTTTTACCACCTCTGTTCTTCATAACTGTTAGTCCCATCACAAAATATAATTCTCTGGATACTTACTTAGATCCTGTAAATTATATGTAGTACAGTGGGTGGTATAGGAAAGTTGTATTCTTTGCACATTGTACCCCAAAAGGCACAAGACAGGCTAAAGTCTACCAGCATATATCTGATTGACTTTCATGAGCACAGAAGCTGAGCACTCACTGTCATTAGTGGTACAGGATCCTTAAAGCAAAGAGAAATTCTCCTTTTGCAAATGAGGAGCCTTGAGCAGAGGGAGTGTAAGTGATTTCCCCAGGTCACAGGGAATCATGACACTCTGCCAAGAGCTCTCTCTGAGTCTCCTCAGATTTCAGTTCAGGGCACTGAGGTTGTTCCAGCTATGCTCTTAATGGTCACCTCTCTGGGACACCTGCAGTCTTTCTCACTTTTAATTCATATGTGGCTAGTTAAGAAAAAGGCTAAGGGATTTTTCAGACAACTAAATCTGCAACATATACAGAGTCCTTTTAAAATGCCTGCTTTGAAGGGAATGGACAGCTACATCAGAAGAGATATGCTATGACAAGTTGAAGAATGCAGGGCTCAGATGATTAACTCGTCATCCTAATCGCCTCTGGAAACAGAGGGGAAAGGATATTTTATTTTTAAATTTTCATCTAGGTAATATCTAGTGCAGCTGAAGATGGTTTACGTTGCCTTCCACTACATGGTGAGTAGAAGAAAATGAATGTGAGCTTTCTTATGTTTTCTGTGTGACAGAAAGACAGAATCAAAAAGTGGTTTTAAATCTATATGCAGGAGATCATTTATCACAGGACTTATGTTTTGAAATTGATTTAGAAGAGCAAATGCTGACTGGAGCTTTTCCCTAAAAACAAATCTAGTTTTGAGATTTGAAGGAAAACCTTCTGGTTCAGAAGGATGGAAGAAAAACAAGCAGATTCCCTGTTCCTTTCTACTCCTGAACAGGTCTATATCAGCAATTACTATTCATTCTGCCAGCTTTCACAGAACTCTCAGCCCCATGTTTCAAAATCAAGAACTACACATAGCTATGAAACTTACTTGATTTAGTCCAAAACCTAAAAACAGACAGGAGTAGAGGACCTTGACAGGTGTGGCAGAGCACTGAAGAAGGAAGTCGAAAAAAGAGTTTAAAAAAAAAAAAATAAAAAGTTTTAATTAGCAAAATTGGCAAATTAGAAGTTTTAAAAAGCAAAATTGGGAAAATACCTGAAGCAATTATTTAACAAAAATACTAATCTCTACCTTTTCCCTACCTAAATATAACCAAGAGCTCAAGGTTATGCTGACTATTTAACTTGTGTGAGGAGCCAATTTATTTGTCTCAACCCTGGCTGTCTGTGGGGTATGGGCTGCAAATGTGCCATGCCCAGGAAACAGCCAGGAGAAGGAGGAGGAAAGCCTTGTCTCTGGGGGGACCTTGCCTGGCACCATGTCATGTCTCACAGAGGACAGGCAGTCAGCAGGGGAACCCCGAAGGCGCTGTAGCCCAGAGACACTCTCCAGTCAGACGGCAGGAGGGCTCTGCCCGCGGATCCGCTGGGACACGTGGCCTCCTGTCCGCAGGCGGACCTGGGGAGGAGCCGGGGGCATGAAAGTGACTGCATCCCAAACTCCGGGGGCTGTTCTGCCCCTTGCCTTTAGGCTCTTCTGGGAGAGCTCTTCGAACTTGCTTTTGGAGTCCTGCCTTTTGGCTCTCCTGCCCTCGCTGGCGCTCGCGTCTGTCCGGCCTCCCTGAGCCCCGGGCCAGCGCCCTGCCAGCTTCGTCCCAGCACCGCGGTCCCTGCAGGGGCCCGCCTCCGAGCCTGACCAGGCCCAGCCCCGCCGCAGCCCTGCCCGGGCTCCTGCCCGATCCCTCCCCTCGTGTCCCGCCCTGCCCGGGCTCCTGCCCGATCCCTCCCCTCGTGTCCCGCCCTGCCCGGGCTCCTGCCCGATCCCTCCCCTCGTGTCCCGCCCTGCCCGGGCTCCTGCCCTCCTGCCCGATCCCTCCCCTCGTGTCCCGCCCTGCCCGGGCTCCTGCCCTCCTGCCCGGTCCCTCCCCTCGTGTCCCGCCGCAGGCCGTGCCCCGGCCGGCAGCGAGCACAGCCCCGCCTCATCGGGAACATCGCCAGCACCCCCCGACCTCCGGGGGTAACACCCTCTTTTCCTTCTGCCTCCTCTCTCTCTCTCTCTCTACACCCCCGTTCCTCTCCCACTTTTCTTCCTCTTGCTCTGTCTTCTCTAGCTCTCTTTAGTGGGGCAACTCCTTTTTATTTTGTTTTGTTTGTTTGGGGTTTTGTTGGTTTTTTGGGGGGGGGCGGGGGCGGGTGTTGTTTTTGTTTGTTTGTTACCAATAAACGGTTCTCAGATACAATGAGAGCCTCGTTTGGCTTAATTTCGTTCCTGACCATTTATTTTTAAAAGAATTTCTTGCGTTTCTCCACAGTGGAATACAACAACTTGATACTTATTATACTGTAAAGTAATGTCAAGTGATACAATTCAATTTGAACTCACACAGCATGACCATCAAAGCAATAGCACTTACCGAAGAAGCAGTTACAAAACAGTTACCTGATGCTGGAATGATGATAATTTTATCTAATCTAACTTTGCAAGATTGCTAAACTTGTTTTCTTGCTCAGCAATATTTCTTACAGAAAACTGACGGAAATATCCTTATAGTATTAGCAAGTTATACCAGACTTTTCTTCCTCAGTATACCCATGCACCCCTCTACCCTGGTTTGAGCCTTTTCACAGTTAATTTCAGCCCCTTTTGCTTCCATATACATCCACTACCATTTGAACCTTGTGCTTCTCAAAACCCCTGTCTGCAAAATCAATTTAAGCCCATCCTGGATGCAGAAGAGCTATTACTTGAAGGGAGTTTTATGCCCTATTTCCCTGCTCACCAATGTGAAGACATCTGCCCTCCTCTGACTGTTCTCATTCCCACCAGCTAGCCCCAGCTGCCAGAGAAAACCTGTCCACTTGGGGAACAGAAAGAGAAACCAATCTCCAGCCAACCACTCTTTATCATTGTGTTAATAACCATGTCCCCATCTGTCCTCCATGTCCATCTGCTGTCCTCTGTCTTACAGAGGGCTTGGACGGTCCTTGGTGAATGCATAGCCCTTGGTGACTATATTTTTGTCACTTCCAAAAAACTGATTAGACTAAGCCTTGATCCGCACATAACAGATAATTTAAGAGAAAGAGAAGGAGGAATATTGTTATACAAAGACACTTGTCACCTGCACACCATAGTATGGTCCCAGAAAGGCCACCAACTGTCTGCTCCTGTTCTGAGAGGGGAGCTGAAAACAGGATCTCATCCATCCTGCTCCACCAGAGCACTGAACTAAAGACCCATAGCCAGCTCATGGGATGTAAGTCATATGGATTTTAGGGACCCTCAAGTCAGCCAAGAGGGGGCAGTAAAATGACTAGCCAAAACACATGACTGAAAAGAAAGATAATATTTTGAATGAAAACAGTGTGAGACCCATAAAAGATTTGCATGTTTTCCTGGGGAAGGTGGTGGGGGGATGGAGGGAGGGTGATTGATTATTTTTAGGAATCTGGGAATGTAGCAAAAGCAAGGACCTGTGTTCTACCTATAGCAAACATATTCAGTATAAATTATCAGTGTAGTGGAAGTGTTTAGATTCATGAGTAATTTTTATGCCTATTTCAGTAATGGTGTGTACGTCTTTAGATAAATAAATTTATAAGATCCTGATACCACAGTTCTAACAACATTTTGTGTTTCAGCTCTTTCAGCATAGCCACAGGACAGAGGGACATTTGCAGGGCAGTGACAATGAACCATTGGAAATTCTCAGGGTTACACCCAAATTTCCATTATTCCAAAAAAAATTTCTGTCATTCGAAAGAGATGCACCAGAAAAAAAAAAAAAAACTTTTTCTCTCCATTAATTTATTCTGATGAAGTCATCCAGTTGTAATATTCTCTTACTATTTCTGAAATCTGTAAATATCACAAAATGCGCAAAGGCAATCACATGAAATGCAAAAACCACAGGCACAGCATTGTCTTGCTCAACCCATTGGAATCTGTCACTGAACAAAGGAACCCAAAAAAAAAGAAAAATAAAAAAACCCACTGTGTTGGAAGAAAAAATGTTCATGCAGACACACAAACCAATAAAAGCAAGGAAGTTCTGAATCCAGGTCACTGTGGAGTCCTAAACACAGGCCTATTGTGTTTTGATGCAGCAGAAGCCCATATGGTCTTCCATTAGAGGGTCTCAAAGCAATGGGCAATGTTACCATACCATATGTGCTGATTTGAACTACTGTGATGATTTATGTTAGTGAGCATAAGGATTTTTTTGCCTTCCCATTTTTTTCTTATTCTTGTTCTGTTAGCAGAAGCCTACAAATGGACAACCTTGTCATCGGGGGTTTTCAGCAATAATACTAAATTTATCTCTGAAAAAAAATGAGCAGAATAACTATAAGGCAAACAGAGCAGGACTTCATGTTTAAAAGTGAGTTCTCTAACCTGGAACTACAATTTTCCACCAAATGAAAGATCCCAGTTTCTACTTCTGTTTCACACTGCTTCTAATCAATTTCCTGCTAGGAAGCTACAAAAAGGCAGTGGCCAAAAATGAGCCTTATGGAAATTCACCTCTCAGAAACTGAGCCCCACAATGCAGGTTTGTTTCTCACTTTCCCCTTTTAAAACAAAACAACTGGAAAGATAATCAAACATTAAAAATATCAGTGAGTAATAAAAAAATCTTGCTTTCTGGGAGAAAGAAACAGTAATGTAGCTAAACAAAGCAATAAAAAAGCCAGCATCATCTCTCTTTTTATCTATAGTACAAACCAGAGCTATCCATGACTTTCCTACCATATATAGGTTCTGTGTATAAAAGTCACACACAACACCCAACAAACATGCCACTCATCCTGTTTTGCTGAGTATTGCATACTTTAGTGAAAGATCATAAAAAAGACAAAACAACTCACTAAACAAAGAAGCAGATTTCTTTCTCCTTTCCATGCTGTTACAGCTCTAACTACCCCACCCCACCAAATGTCATTGTCAAGTGTAACTGCTTGGTGAAGACGCAGGTTGTAATCTACAGACTGAACCAGCTGAGTAATTAATTCAGCTAACAATTGTTGCTTTTCCATATTTATAAAATGTCAAGACAAAAATGGCATAGAAGGAAATTTCAACAGCAACAAAGATAGGAGGTATTCAATCCCTTGTAAATTCTTGGGCAGCTGCCAGCCAGCCATAGCAATTGTTCTCCTTCAACTCAATGTAATCCTCCAACTCAATTTTCCCTACATCTTTTCCTAAATCTCAGAGAAAGACCAGGTGCTCCTGTGTCAGATGGTGCTCTGAGCTGTTGATTTAAGAACATGGAGGGGGAAAATTGAGGTAACTCACCCAGTTATATGTACATAGCTTTGTGTGTAGAGCTGCGTATGGACTGTATGTGCAAACACGCTGACATGAGGTTTGGTAGTTTTACAGATTCTTTCTTTATCATCAGCACATTTGCAATTGCCTATACACCATGGGAATTAAATCAGAAATCAAATAAGCTGTTCATATATTTTATAGAATTGACTAGCTAAAGCAAGGCACATTCTGCCAAAAAGCCAGTTGCAAGAAGGATCCACACAATGAACCCAAGGATACCCAATGGGGATTCTGTTAGGGCCAGGTGAAGTGAACTGGGCAAAGCAGAAAAGACAAGCCAGAAAATATGTGGTTGTCCAGAAACATATGCAAAAAGAAGTGCTTCGGGCCAAAGTGCTGGCTAGAAAGTCAGCTTGCTTACCACAGGCAGAAAAGAAGACTCATCTCATCCGGTAAATGTAATTCAAGTCATTCCACTAAGTTACACTGAATCTATCAAATAGTGCTCTTAACAGAATCATTAATCATTGTGTTTTGAAGTTATTTAAATCCTAAATCAACCTCAAAGTGCCAGATCTCAGGAAGCACAGAGCTCTGTTTGATGAGAGGGGATGACAGGGCCAGAGAAATACAAAGTATTCAACAGAAATAGCAGAGCACCTTTCTCGTGAAGTGAAGTCCCTCCCACTGTAAATAACAATCAGTTAGTTCAGACCTGAGGAACCTGAACATATGGAAGTCCATGGGACCTCATGAGCTGCATCCCAGAGTCCTGAGTGAATTCACTGGCATAGTTTCCAAGGCATTCTCCATGATTCTTAAAAAGTCATGGCTGTCAGGTGAAGTCCCAGGGGATTGTATGAAAAGGAAACATTGTGCCCATCTTTAAAAAGGATAGAAAGGAGGACCCTGGGAACAACCAGCTGGTCAGCCTCCCCTCTGTGCCTAAGAAGATCATGGAACAGATCTTCCTAGAAGCTGTATTAAGGCACAAGGAGGACAGGAATTCAGGACAGCTGACAAGGCTTCATCAAGAGCAAATCCTGCCTGACCAACCCAGTGGCCTTCTATGATGGGGTAACTGCATCAGTGGAAAAGGGAGGGGCTACAGATGTCATTGATCTGAATTTCTGTAAAGTTTTTGACACAGCCCCTCAAAATCTCCTTCTCTCTAAAATTGGAAAGAGATTAATTCAAATGTTAAGAGAGATAAGAAATTTGAATGGTTGCATCCCAAGGGTAGTGGTCAATGGCTCAGAGTCCTGATGGACATAAGGGACAAGTGGTGTCCCTCATGAGTCCATGCTGGTGCTGTTGCCTTTTCCAACCTAGAAATGAAACTCAAGATAATTTTAATATGGGAGGTAATATAAAAGTGGATCTTTATTGAAGGCCTACAGGGGCAGTTATGGAAAGGTGTCCACAAAAGCCCACCCACAAAAGGTGAATACAGTTTTTATATATTTGGAAAATTAGCATAATTGACAAAAAAGCACAAGTTAGGGGGACAAATGATGATGGAATTTCCCCACAGGTCAAGGTCCTTCTCTGGAGCTCTGGAGCTCCCCACCTTGGTAGTAGCTCTACTTTGTTTATGAAGAGTTGTTCTCAGCCTTGATCCCAGGAAGAACCAAGATAGGATCGGGGTTTTGTATCCCCCAGGTCTTGGAGCTCTGGAATTTGTTTTGTTTTTCTGCCCAGGAAAAAGCCATGGAAAATTACTGAGAAAACTAGCCACTAATACAATAGGCTACAGAGCTACAAATATATGTGTGAAGAATACAGAAAATAATACATATAAAAGGAAAAAGGGCAAACCAAAACACCATCAGTACCAGTGTTATTTAATGTCTTTATTAATGATGTAGATGAAGCAATTTAGTACACCCTCAGCAAATTTGCTGGTGACACCAAGCCAAGGGCTGCTGTTGTCTGTAATACAAATGCCATCCAGAGGGACCTGGACAGGATCGAGAAGTGAATCCATGCCAATCTCATGAGGTTTAACAAGACCAAGTGCAAGGTGCTACACCTGGTTCAGGGCAACCCTCGTCATCAACACAGGCTATGGAATGAACAGATGGAGAGCAGCCCTGGGGAGAAGGACTTGGGGGTGCTGGGGGATGAGAGGCTGGACATGACCCAGCCATGGGCACTCCCAGCCCAGAAAACCAAACATGTCCTGGGCTGTATCCAGAGCAGTGTGGGCAGCAGGGCCAGGGAGGGGATTCTGCCCCTCTGCTCTGCTCTGCTCTGCTGAGAGCCCACCTGCAGGGCTGCATCCAGCTCTGGGGTCCCAGCACAGGAAGGACATGGACCTGTTGGAGAGAGTCCAGAGGAGGATCACAAAAAGAATTAGAGGAATTTAACATTTCTCCTATGAAGAAAGACTGCGAGAATTAGGACTGTTCATCCTGGAGAAGAGAAGACTTTGGGCTGACATAACTGCAGCCTTCCAGTACCTGAAGGGAGATTCGGGAAACATGAAGAGAGACTCTGTACAAGAGCAGGTAGCAACAGGACAAGGGGGGATGGCTTCAAACTGAAAGTCGGATAGTTCAGATCAGATATTAAGAAAAACTTGTTCACTGTGAGGGTAGTGAGGCACAGGAACAGGTTTCCCCAAGAAGTTGTGGATGCCCCATCCCTGTGAGTGTTCAAGGCCAGGTTGAGCACTGAGCCACATGGTCTATTGGGAGGAGTCCCTGCTCATGTCAGAGGCAATGGAATTAGATGATCTTTAAGGTCCCTTCTAACCCAAGCCATTCTATTTTCCTAAGGTTCTGTGATTCCATGACTCATTGAGCTAGTCCTTGATTTGGCTATCAAATAGATAGGGCATGGTGGGATGGATGGATGGATGGATGGATGGATGGATGGATGGATGGATGGATGGATGGATATCAATTGCCCACCAAGCTTCTCCATCACTCCTCTCTTCTGTAGAACCTGGGGGAGAAAATAGAAAATAGAGGGGAAAAAAATGGTGAGTCAAGATAAAGGCATCTTAATAAACAAAAAACAAAGGTTATGCACAGAAGCAAAGGAAAAGCAAAGTTTTTTCTTTATTTCCCATCAGCAGACAATGCCCAGTTGCTTTCCAGGAAGTAGGGCTTCTAGATGCATAGTGGTGCCACTAAAAGACAAATGTATTAATAACAAATGCCTGCTCCCCTCTTTCCTCTTTCTCTTAGTTTATAATGCCAAGCAGATGCCATATGGTAGGGAATATCTTTTTGGTCAGTTTGGGTCAGCTGCTTGGCTGCATTCTCCCAACATCTTGCCCATCCTCACTGGTGAGTGGAGAAATGTTGGAGAGCCTGCACTGATGCTGTGACAGCACTGCTCAGCAGTAGCTAAAACACTGGTGTGCTATCAGCACCTTTCTAATTACCAGTGCAAAGCATGGCACTACAAGGGCTGCTGTGGGGAAAATTAGCTTCATCTCAGCCAGAGCCAGTACAGTGGCCGAGTCCAGCCACAGATTACTTCTTTCATTCATTTTTGCATTAGAACAGAATGCCTCACAGGGAAGCCTAAATAACTCAATTCTATCAATTCTTAAAATAGAGTCAAACGTCATGCAGAACCTAATGAACTTGGAAAAGAACAGTAATCAAGCTGCAAAAAAATCCGATTTTTTTATCCCTTTTTATTTGATCCTAATCACTCTGTGCTATAGGCGGTCAGTAGACACAGGATTGGAAGATAAATAAATGCACCCTGGCAGCTGCCTCAGCTGCCACTGCAAGTGCTTTCTGACACATAATTAGAAAACAAATGGAAGATTAGCTTAATAATATTCATTAGCATCTAGTGAAACCAAGAGCGTTTCATGTTCAAAGCATGTTGGGCTTTTAGATGAGTTTAAGAAAATTCTGTGTTTCCACCCTTCAGTTATGAGAAGACTGGGGGATGGGGCAAGAAGGGGAGGGAGGAGAGGTGGGGGGGAGAGAGGGGAAGAGAGAGCTTGCATGGTGTTAACCCCTTTCTTTCTTGTCCATGCTATTTATTGATGTGGATTTTTCCACAGGCCTTTCTCCTAATCTTCAGGGCAGGAATAGTTAACAGAAAAACAGGGCCTCCTTTCAGGCATTGTTGTTTTTCCATGCTCCCCTTCTTTCTTTTTTTCTTCCTCAAATTATCCTAAGTAAGGATTTTAATGATATTCAGAAATCACGGCTGTCTTGCTGAATCGCTGTAGGACTGACCTCCCTTGACAGTTCTTAAATTATTCAGCTATCAAGGGCCTGCTAAACATTAAATTAAGCATCCTCTCTCCCCTGTCCTAAACCATTAAGTTATGCAAATGCACAGATAATGGGGCATATGACAGCTGGAGGCATTAATCAGGCAGCTCTGTCTCTGGGCTGTTGTTATGTAGAAACCACATCTGCCAACAGACAGAAGAGACACAATTAGATCTCACTTAATGGAATAAGAAGAAACTACCGGGCTCTCTACACTCCTGTTAGGTTGTAGACCTGGGAGGGAATAAGGCACTTGGGAAATCTCACTCGCTCTCTGTTTCTCTTGCTCTCCTTTTTTTTAATACCTGTTCTTCCAATTGAAATGAAAAATTACCTGTAATTGTTATCATTTGCAAACAAAGCCTGTCAGAAGACCCACCCGCTGTTTACAATGGATGTTTTTCTTGTTCCTTGCTAAGGTTCTTTGGGGAATTTTCCTTCATTTGTTTTTTTAACTAATGCTCTGTCTTTTGCTGGAGGAGGGTGGAGGGGGGGAAGGAAGCAAATAAATGGGTCTCCCTTTACACCATTCAAATTACTGCTTTGAAAATGAACTGGCATGCTCAATCACAGCAAAGAAGCATATTGCTGAGGCATGACTCAGTTTGCCATTTGTACATACGTGATGATTTCTTTCTTATTACTTGCTAATTATTGGAGACCAGTTTTTGCATCCAGATTTTTCTGGCACTTTTAATACATTTTCCCCCACAAAATTTTTTTCTCCGCTCCAGTAAGGTGTGTGGGGGTGGTGCCCAGAAGTTTTGGGATGTCCTATGAATTTCTTAAAGGGGTTTGGAAAAGAGTCCAAATAATTTCTTGCAGCTTACTTTAAGAGTGGCTTTAAAAATCCTTGTTCAAAATTTAGGCTGTCATGAAACATGGTTCAAAAAATACTGAATAAGGGGATAAGTGTGCACACATGAGTCACTCTGTTAGAAAGGAACCTTTTTCTTATACAGACGGACCTTATGTAATCTGCTGGGATTTGTGAAAGACTTCATTATTAATAAAGTATATGATGGAATTTTCTTACCACAAAGATCTTTCATCCATGGTAAGCTCTCTCCTTCTCTTTGAAAGAATACCTACTAAAACAACTTCATTAAATCCTTTAGACAAAATCTTTAATATAGGTGTTTTCCCACGGAGAAGTGTCTTAGTTTGAAAAGACAGGTGCCTGCTAAGGAGGGCAGGAGCCTCTCTTGAAATGGAAAATGTAAACCCCTTCCCTCCAAATTATTATAGTTTTGAAATTAAGGGGCTCTTAGGCAAAGGTATGGAAGTAGGAATAACAGTTCTTTATTAGGAAAATAAAAATAAAAATGCAGTAATAGAAAACAACACTGACAGAGTCAGAACACAGCCTGACATCCTATTGGTCAGGGTGTTGGTCCGATTAAACAGTGGCTGCAGTCTTTTTGGAGTGACACATGTGGTTCTGTTGAAGCAGTGATCCTGTAGAAGAGTGTAGTTTTCCTCTGAAGGTCCAGTGGCAGTGTAGATGAGCCTGGTCTTCTTCTGGGAATCCAGTGGAAAATGCTGCCCCTCTTGGAATCCAGTGGGAAAGGGTTGCCTGTGGTGTTCCAATAGTCAGATTATATCCAGGTAGGAATGCTTGGCTCTCCACCTGGGTGGAGCATCTCAAAATGGGATGATGTCATTTTATCAGTCATGCAGTGAGACTCAATGTCTCACTCAATCTTCTCACTAAGAGAAGATATCTCCCCAGAGAGAGGATGGGTCCTGGAAGAGATAAAGAAAACTGCCCCACCTGGTTTAACAGCTGACCTTCTAACAGAAGATAACTGTCCCACCTGGTTCTAACAGATGGCAATGGAATACATACCCCCAACCACATCTTGCATTGCAACCTTAGACAAGAAGCTGGGCTTTTAATTCTGATTATGTGTTAACTTATTTAATAAAAGCAAAGAATATCAATCTTTACTGATACCACTGAAAGCAGTGACTTTTTTTCTCTGGGACTAATGTTGAGATTAAAATGTTCTTGAAGTAGTGGAACAGGTTAGTGAACATACATCAGTTTACACAATGCTACTCAAATATGCCCAATATGTGCTGCATGCAATTAGTAATACAGATCATTTTCTGCCCAGCTGCCATGATCAGAACTTTGGCCAAAGGTTTTACAGTCCAAACTGCTACCTGAACATATGGTTTTGAACATTTAAAATTGATCTCTAACCCCACACACAAAATAGTCACCACCTCTTTCACTACTAAAAGCCTGAGACCTTATGACCTTAACTGTCACCTACAGGTGAGCAAAGCTAGAACCCTCTCTCTAGGGAGGAAGACAACAAATCTCAGAATCCCAAAACACCAGGTCTTCCTTAGGAATCCACTTTGGAGGAAAAAAGGAAACACTAGGATAAAAATTCTGGATGGTCACAGCAGCCAGATTTCCACATTTAAAAGAGAGAATGATAGAAAATGCAAATTGCTTCTCTTATTTCTGTGACTTCATCTCTGACAAGCAGCTGGAGATCTAAGACCTTAGAACAGTAGATCATGAAGCAGTACTAATTTAATGATGTGACTTTTTAATTATTTCCATTCATTTTGTTTTTCTCTGTTCTTTTTATCTCAGGAGTACTGGGAATTTGGGCCAATATACTATATCTCTAGCTCCACTTTTTATGCAGAGGACAACTTTTCCTACTGGTCCAACAACCTTCAAGGTAGGAAAAATAGAAGCCAGGTAGAACATAACACCACCAAATCTTAATACTTTTGTTTTAATTTTTGAATATCATGGTATTTCAGACATTACTTCAGCTTCCCAGATTGGTTGATGTGTTTGCCCCCAGTGATCATATAGACACAGGTATCATTTCTCGTGTTTACAAAGTGCTACCAAAGATCTGGATTATGAAGCTCTTTATAAACTTCTCAGCACCAAAAATGACATGCAAGCTAAATACTGGTTTCTTCATTATTGAGATGTTGGATGGCTTCTGATTTGGTTTTGCAAGCTTCATTGGGGTATTTTACTTTGAAATCAAGCGACACACAATTAACATCGTAGCTTTTCTATAAGTCTAGAAGTATTGTGTCAAATCAACAATATGGGTATAAATTATTGTACACAAATTCTATGTCTATAAATTGCATAAATTTCTGAATCCTTCTCTGGAGAGGATGGGACAAATGCAGATAATCAAACCCACTGTTTGTCCCATATTTGATGCTTTGTGACATTTAACTGCTTTCTAGTTCCAATTCTGAAATTGTGCTGACTATGAAGCAGCATTCCATTAACAGTAAATACAGGTATTTTTAAAATTCCTCCATGCCAAGGCATACTAAGTTTTCAGTTGTATTTTTCAGAAGAAGCTAAATAGAGGTATCTGACCTGTCTGAGCGCTTTTTCTGCATTACAATAAGATAGACATGGCATTGTAATTAAATATCTCTATAAAAATAAGGCATATGTGTAGAGCACTTACAACTGTTCCAAAATTTATCTAAGGTAGTCTTGGCCTATGGTAGCACTTACAGTCTAACTGCAAACTTATCATAAGATATTCTCCTTTTCTGGCCACTTGTTATATTTTGGCAAGAGTATGTGTGAATAATTTCCTGTGTGATCCTGTGTAGCAGGTGAACTGTACAAAGACATACATATATATTGAATTCTATTAGCAGAGATTGAGCATATCAAGAGATAAAATACTTCATGATGCAGAAAATTTTTCTTGCATGATGGCATCATATAGAAAAAACTAGAGATCACAGCATACATCTGTGTTTTAAATAAGAAAGTGCATGCACATGCTTATTGTTGCTACTTTTATTGGTGGTTGTCAATTTAATAAAATTTAATATAAAATATTAAATAGGTTGCAGTAGCCATTCATGTACATTCATGCAATCATCTTGCTGTCTATTTGTTTCTGAAGGAGTTGCAACCATACAGTGCTCTAAGGCTGCTTCAGAAAGGAGCATAGCAGCACTAACTTCACTGTCTCTCTTAGGGGAAAGTGTGTGCTCAGCAACACTTCCTTAAGTGAGACAACAGTGGAGAAAGCAACACTGAAATTGTTGATTTGTGGAACAGCTATCACACTCTTGTTCAAGAAAGCTTGTCCTCAAATATTATTTTAAATTTATTTCCAAGCACCACAATTGATAAGCACCGTTATAATAAGGTATTCTGCCAACATATGTAAACATTTGGCATTTTTAATATTTGGAATCCAAAAAAAGCTGTACTGTCATCTCTATATGTGTTTTACGCTGTATATGTAGGTACATTTATTTTGAGATTACCAGGAATCTTTAAATGTGCAAGAGCAGATAGTCCTATGCTGAATTTCTAAATTTGAAAAGAGAATTTGCAACATATTCTTCATCTTGAATCTGCAAGTGCTTTTTCATATATGCTGAGTGGTAATGTATATCAGGCTAGGACTGAATATGTAGATTGCTTTTTGAATGTAAGTTGACTATAAAGAGCACAACTCCTATTATGCATACATACGTTTAAATAAGTTCTTTGTGTTTGCCTATTACAGTGTAATGACTGGACTGTTGTTACTACTTGCCACTCCTTCAGACATAATTTATTGCTACTTTATTACCTGGGACAGAGCCCAGACTGAGATGTTTCTCTGAAATTTAGTGCTTTCAGAAATTCAAACCTTCTCTCACAACTTTGCCACCAATTTCATGACAATAGGACTGTACCTAGTGTAGTAATTTAACACGAAATTACATTGGTTTAGCCTATTAAGGCAGTAAACAACAGCTTTTTCTACTGTACGGCGAGAAACAGTCACAAATATATCACAATTTAAGTCATCTACATCAACAGGATTACTATATTGGTCATCCATGCTAAGCTTATTTCTGATATTAGCTGCTTTTTATTCACTGGCTCCAAAGCATAACCTGATAATTTCCTGCTCTGATGCTTTCCTTGATTGCTTTGACTGATTACCTTCTTCTCCATTCAGTACAACTTTTCTCCTCAAAATGTATGACCTGTCTCTATGTCTTTACTCATTTCATATGTTTTCAGGTCTTGAACATGATAGTTTTCAAGCTGCACTCATTTTCTATTGAAGGATATTTTATACATGTCAACATTTCATACAGGTTCCTCTCTCTATTAGTAATCTCTGGTATGTTTAGGTTTTATTGTTCTGAAAGAAAATACATGCTTTTGCACAGTTCTGCTCATGTTATCTGTCTGTGGACACCATTAGACCTGACTCACTGTTGCTCAGATACTGTATTTCTTTTCAGGTCTGCTTTTCGCTTGGTTTTACAAAAAGCCAGTTGTTGAAATCCTGGTCTCTGGTGACTTCTGCCTACACTTTGATAAAAGATTTTCTCACTGTCACTTACCACTTGCCTGAATTTCCCTTGCCACAGCTCACTTTTGTCCTCACCTTTACACATTCTGTCAAGGCTTGTATTTCCAAAGCTGTAGGGACAGGCCACATTTCTCCATTCACTCTCCTTTGGGAGTCAGCCTCCACCTGAGTACTCATGGCCCACCTGCTTCCAAATGCATCCAAAGATCAAGCAGATTCACAGTTTACTGTCCAGCAAAATACAATATTGGGCAGTTGCCAGTCTGGACAGGAAAAACAAAATTATCACTTGTGCTTATGGTCTATACACACAGGCAAATATTGCTGGCAGGTTTGCCTCAAGACTTCCTCAGTGTGAGTGCTTCCTGCACACTCACCGGCAGAATTCCCATCACATCAACAGATGCATCCTTCTCAAACCTGTGTCAGGCTACCTCTGCTTTTCACTGTCATCAGTCAATAGAAATTAATGCAAATTCACTGGTCTTCCATAAACTGATGATCCTTCATCAGTCATTCAGATCCACCCCAATAGATCAAGCAAGACCAGCTTTTAATCAGGCAAAAAATTTGGCCCTTTAATTAACAAAACTTGGCCATACCTAATTTCACCATTACAAGGGAGTTTTTTCCATCTTCTGCAGAGTAGAAGATGGCACTGTCTCTTTTGTACCACTCTGCACACTGCACTACAGTGAAAACTCTTACCCTGCACATCCTGGGCTAGAGGGGATTTTCAAAACAGTCTGTCAGTCTACTAAAAGTGCAATTTTCTAGGATGTGATCTGTGCAGCTTTTAGTAGTTTGCATGTGAATTTACACAGCATTCTTTTCAGAGTTTCCAGGTTTTCTGTGAAACTTTTACAAATTTGTTAAACCATCCATTGGTCATTCACTTACCATTTTCACCTGTCTGATTGATTTTTATATTGTCCCAGGCAGCAGCAGATTTCCAGTTAACACAAAACTGGCTCACATCATTTATTTCACTCACTTACACCAGACCACTGGTTGCTTTCCTCAGATTGTTTTATTTCTGATAATATTCGACATTGAGATTTTTCCCCCATTTTTTTTTTAGCCTATGTTCCATAATCACTGCAATCTATTATCTATATAGTCTGTCTATGCAGGGAGATATGAGATATTCACATAATAAAATCTAAGAGATAAAAGATAGCTTCTTTGTATTTAGTATAAAATCTGTCAGATATATATTTCTGTTATGTTTCTCATATATAATACATTTTTACATCTTGACACCCATGTTCATTATAGATACCAGTACTTCCTGTGTGGAGAGAAGTTGAACTCTGAGCCCTCAGGCGTCCCTAAGTCCAGGGGCATACTGAAAATGATAATAATCCATGGTTTGTTTTGCCATATTACTTAATTAATCCAGCAGCTCTTGAATTGCATTCTTCTTTCACTGGATATTAAACCAACTTGTCAATTGTAATTGCAGAGCTCCTTTTACCTTTTTTATCTAATTCAGGCCAGTCCTACTGAGTCTATCTTTTCTTGCATGATATTGCTTTAGTTCAGTCATTTTTCAAAAGAAATACATGATATAGAGAGTTGGAATAAAAAGAAAATGTCCAGAAAATGCATGAAATAAAAAATACTTGTAATTCATACATAAATTTAATTAATATTTCAAATTATTTTAATTATAAAGCTGTATCTGTTAAAAACATAATAAAACTTGTACAGATGGTTCTAATACATCAGTAGTCAATAACTTCAAGTTTTAGGAAGTTTCCACACTGATGTATTAAAGATGCATCAGTCTGTTAAATGGGCTCAGAGTGCAAGTCTGCCACTTGTACAGGAAAACAAGTACTTCCAAGGAACATCAGGTAACCTTCAGTACTTGTGAAGTTGCTTCTTTCTCTGTGCACAAGCACACAAAGTTACTTTTAAAAATTAGTTGCATAGCTTTCTTGTCATCATTTAATTTTTGCCTTCCCTCTTCTATTGACACTGAACAGGAAAATATATGCAGATACAAAGAAAACAAGCAAAGCATTAACAAATTAGGGTAAATTAATGACATTACCTCCATCACCACTTGAACCACAAGAATATCCACCTGGACATGGATATTCCTAGCCTTCAGAGGGACATAAACTTTGTGTCATTATTTGTGTTATTTTGCCCACCAGTTATCCTAGAATCAAGACCTGTGAGCAGCTCCCTTAAGTATCCAGAACTTCAACCTTTATCACAACTGTGAACGTGATCAGGCTCAAACAAACAGATGTGTAGTCACATAGTTATGCCAGCTAGAGACCATAAGTGAGCCTTATCCTTTTTTGTCCTTTTTACAGAATAGTTCCCATTTTCATTCCTTCTTGAAAGATGTGGTCCTCACAAGGCTTTTCTCTTAAAGTACCTATAGTCAGATGTTTATCACCAGTAAGTTTTGTTCATTTCCCAGGGAGCTGAAACCTAAAAACTACTGAATCAATGCTAACACGTGATCTGCTCATCTTGTTTATCTATCTGTGCATTTGTTTTATTTATTTTCTCAAGCATATTTAGTGTGGAGTCTCTTTGTGGAGTATTATATATTTCTAAATAATGCAATATTGCTGACAGAATTTACATGACAGAATCACTGACATTGATGTGACGGCCTTTATGTCTCTCTGTTTATTGTTATGAAGTATCTTTGCTACGATGCAAAAAGTAGTGTTCTTAATGCCTTCTTCACTCTACATGATTAGTTGTGCTGCCCTAAAATAAAATCGTAATTCATTCTGGATAGCGACAGTGAACTCGACAATCAGTTACACTCATCCTCAGTGTGATATCCATTCACTCACTATTCCTTTCTTTCCCGTTTCTATGAGGCAAAATCCCAGACTAGGCACATACCTCCATTACTCACTTGAGTCATGTGTCATCCCCATGAACCACAGGCAGGCAGGGTGCCCCAGCTGCGCCGTGAGCGTCCCTCCCCAAGGCACAGAAGATACTGTTACAGATGAGAAAAGGAAACCTAAACATCAATAAAAGGGAGAAACTGAAGTGCTTATGTTACCCAAAGTGAGTTTTTTACCATTTCTCAAGTGTTGTCCCAGCTAGAGCTCAGCATCGTCATCTCATCTAGGCAGGACGGCAGGCAGGAAGTGTCTACAGTTACCTTTTCTTAAAATTTCCCACTGGTGCAATGGTTTTCTTGTAGTTCTGCCTGCTTGTTTATGGCTAAGTTTTTTAGATGCACAGAACTCAGCTGTCTACAACTCCAGCAGATTGTGCTATGCTAATCACTATTGCCAGCAAAGATCTAATGCAGAACTGACGTAGCAGTTGCTTCATTTTAGAAAACAGACTGTAGAGAGAATAGTACTGCCTCTGCCACATAGCCCAAGTAGCTATTCCCAGCCTGCCTGAGAGCTTATTTCTCTGTATATATTAAAGATATGGGCTCTGGTTTTGCACTGTTTCAGCAACAGTAGTTATGAAATAGCTCAACAGATCCACCATCAATTTACAACCAATATTGCTCTTGTTTAAGGAACAATTCCCGATGCTGCTTCTCTTACCCAGCTGCAGATTCACCATCCCTGAAAGTGGTCAACGTCTTGGATGGGGCTCTGACCAACCTTTCTCATGGCAAGAGGGTTGGAACAAGATGATCTTTATGTCCCTTCCAGGCCAAACCATTCAATGATTCTATGATTTTATAATTCTATGATTCTGCTAGAGTACAGTGAATTTCTCTACACTAAAAAAAAACTACTTTTAGTTTGTTTTGTTGATCTAAATGTCACAGAGATGCTGCGTCTGTGTAGTCCAATCTAAGCCACATACTTACATGAAACATCTGACTGGCATTTTCTTTTTAATAGCATAGAAGTTAGCCATGTTTTAAGAGGTTTTAATTGTCCAGTAGAGTGGTCCTTTATTTTATTTCTGTATATCTCTTGTCATTATGAATTGCTTTCACATGTGGAAGTAGAGACAGCTCTTTGATGCAGTTTGGAAATGTTGATGTCCTAGTTACAATTCATAACAACACAAAAAACGCTGGGTGATTGTGGATCTGAGAGAAGGACATAAAATCACCCAGAATTGAACTGGTATCTAGATTACAGAGTAGAATTGTCAAATTTACCCAAATCATCGTCCCCTGAATTTCATTTTACCTTGAAGTCCTTGGAATTATTTTTTCACAATTTTACTATAGCAAAATGTAAAGATTAATTGGTGTTTATCATTTTAAAATGTCAGAAGCAGATACAAAGCACAAAAACAGTATTACAAGGACCAGGTAACCAACTTGGAGCCCACATAGAAAACTACTCCTACCATTCAGAAGTTTGTCCACATTATCATTTTGTTGCCTTATCATACCCAGCTCTTTTCCACCATCTCTAAGTCAATTGATAGGATTCACTGCCAGTCAGTTTTGGTTTTTTTACTATATGACTGCAATGAAAAGTCCATCCTGTGACCCTTTGCTGGCCAGTGTAAGCAGTCCCAGTTCAACTCTCAGCAAGTAGGAAACCATATCAGCAATCAGAAAAATGAGCTGACCTTCAATCTCAGCAGACAGGCCTCGTGTGTACAAGGAAAATTAATTCAGGATGGGCTTCTTCAGAGATATGGTTAGCTCACACTGGCAAATCCAGGCATGTTGTTGTACTTCTGCTGTAGGGAAAGAGGGCTTAGGTTTCCCAGCCACCAAACATCCAGCAAGTTTCCTCAGCTCTGTTCTCACTGCAAACTACAGAAGACTGTAAAAGTTTGTGCAGTCATGGTTTGCTAATTTTTTTATGCCAAGAGGTTTTGGAAGAAAACAGTTTTAAAAGTCTTTCTCTATCATATCAACACTTTGTAGAGCTCTCAAACAAAAGAAAGCACTGCAAAACACTACATGCTTATGGCAAATGGTGCTCAGTTAGGAAAAAAAAAAGGGTAAGTGCATCTTTCTTCAAATATTAGTGGTACAATCTGCAGAGACAATATAACTTTGATGTGATTCAATGTAATTTTTCTATTGGCAAAAATACCTCAATATCAGCTATAGGCAGAAACAAGGGAAGGCTATCCATGATATCAGTTCCAAAAACAGGCTAAGAAATTATCACATTTGAAGTAATTAATAACGGAAAAAGATGTAGGGTGACCTATTTATCAACAAATAATTTTAGGGGGAAATTTAGAAAGCAATATGTTATATGATAAAAATATTATTTTAAATCAAACATAGTACTTGTAAATTACCAGCTGTATTCACTCTACCCACTTCTTTCCCGAAGTTTAGCTTTTAAACACGTCTCTGCATCTATCTTAAGCAAGTCTTTGTCTCCCTCCTGTGTTCAGACTGTTATTAACAGGACTTTGACAGAAACCAAGACCTCTTTCAAATATTTACAGTCACTGCTTTAAAATATTTTTTTTTAACTCAAGTCATATGTAAAGCAACATTAATATTTCTCAGATAAAGTAAATACTTCCCAGATAAAGGCAAATTCACATCTGATAAAAGCACGTCAGAAAAAATTGCAAACAACTTAACAAAAGAAATGTGGTCCCTTTGCAATTTCTGATTATTTTTTTTCCCTGCTAACATACTGCATCTAAAATTTCTTGGTACTTGCAATATACTAATTTTAAAAAACTTATCCAAGACCTCTAAATCTTTCTTTTAACTGTCAGACTGCTGAATTTACATGGTGTCATCAAGCAATGACTTTCAAAAGCATTAACATCAGAAGGGGGAGAAATGATTAATGCATAGATGAAACATATCATTAAATCTTAAACTAATCAATTATTAAATTCTGCAATATCTTAGTAAAGTTGCCTGTTTTTATTTCCAAAGGGATTATACGGAGCTAAGGTGGATATATCATACATTTTTGATGCACACACACATCTATGCTTCACTCATTAAGTAGTGTGAGACTGCTTTAAAAGAAATATACTGGTACATGGGGAAGACCCTCAAACATGTAATATAAAATCTACACCTTGATTTTTCTTTTATTTCCCCTTTATTTTCCTTTTTCTTGTATTTGCAACAGCCAAGATAACTCTGAAATTACTAGTATGTGTTTTGTTGCTGTATTTTTACATTTTCTAGTGCTTAATGTGTTTCCCTTTTTAAGAGAATCTGTAGAGCAGAATCTTTCTCTTTTGTTGTAAGGGAACAAGTTTCCAGATCAAATCACATTGTTTGGAAGGCACTGCATTTGATATTTGAATATTTGAACCTCCAGGGCAGTAGAAAAAGTGTTTCCAAACAGCAGACACCTTTTTGTACAAACCTTTAGAAATTTGTAGAAGAATGTTACAAATATTTCCAAAAAAAAAGAAAGAAAAAAGAAAAAAAAAAAAAAAAAAAAAAAAAAAAAAAAAAGATGATACACATGGACAGCTACTGTCCATGTATTTGACATAAAAAGATTTTTAAGAAAAACCATCATTTCAATCTAATGGAAGTCTGGGATAAACCCACAACATGACACCTGCCTAGTGACATGTCTCTTACTTGCTGTAAGTCTATTCCATCAGCATTGGCTTTTAGTTTTCCATTTCTCTTTGCTGCTATGTGTCTATCCCTTTCCAAGAGGAGAATGAAGACCTTAGGCTAAACCTTTTACTCACATGTACTTTAGCCACACACACGGACCTCAAAGTCAAGCCTGGTAGATTTCTTTCCAATAAGCTGAGACAGATGATCCAATTCTAAAAGTATTTAAAGCATTAAAAAATACCTTTTTAAATGAAAATTACTTTTGTAGCCCTTTTGTAGAGCTTAGATATATTTGCTATCATTTCTGTTCCCACATCTTGCCTGCCCATGAGATAACAAAAATCTTCTGGATAATTCTTGCTTTGGTTTAGTAAAATAAGAAGGAACTGAACAAAAAGGTCTTTAGGCAAAGAATCTTTTATTTTAACCACCAGACTGTATATAATTTAGTATAACATAGCCAATAATTATCTAAAATTTGCACACTCTTGCACACTCTTGTTATTATTGTGAATTACTTAGCATACATTAAATTATTGCAAACCTTTTGGGGATTGGACTCTAAAATGCTACCTTATGCTTACATTTTTGACCCAAAGGAGGAGTCAAAATTTTTCCCCAGTGTCTAATTCTCAGTTGCTCTAATAGAAAATATTAGCAGTTTTCAAATCCTTCTATTTTTTCAGTCACTGGAATTCTCTCTTATTCAGCAGTCTGTGATCTGATTTTCTATAAACCTCCACCTTCATTGACTTCTACAGAATGGCACACATCTCTCTGCAGTTGTAACCCATCACCCTGGTATGTTATCGCCATTCCTGTTTCAAGGAGAAATGAAATAGTTGTTAGTTTTATGGCTTTGAAAATCCCTCCAGTAGGGGGTTAGAGAGTACATTGAAGTATTTCTCACTATAACCTTTTCTCACCTAGCTAAAGAGAAAAGCAGTGTAGTAGAGCTAGAGTAAATCCTGTTCACAGAGATTTTTCCGCATTTATCTTCTATAGCATACCTGCATTTGAATATGTTTTGTCTCCCTGAATCTTTGCTTTCCCTCTTTTCCATTTTCTACAATTCAGAACACAACCACAATAATGTGTAAGTTGGATTTGTAATCCATCCTGAGGGGGTGAACACTAAGTAGGTCACAAGAACACAGATACTGATGGGGTGGTTTGCCTGTGGGGTGAGGAAGAGCTCCTGCACTTCTGTCACACACCTTTTCTAATGCAATGTGATAGAGTGATCTTAGACAAAATGTCAAGTCAAGTAGGCTTTTCATTGGCCTTCGGAGATGATTTTGCTCAAGTGTTGAAGTACTTAATCCACCACTCAATAATAGTCTTGAGTAGTAACATTACTGAAAATTAGCTTTGAAAAAAGCAGTAAAATGAGTGCTTTGTTTGGCAATAGATGTTGCACGAGTTCAGCTGCAGTTAGACAAGCCAAGCTTTCAATTACTGCAGACACCATGGTGGAAAGAGGACCAGCATGTGGGCAGTAATTTTCATTGTTTGCTTTACTCCTGTATCCTTTGATAGCCAGCTGGTGATGGATGGGAAGCAGTGTAATGATGCAGACTCTCTCTTCTGAAAGCCGTTTTGTACAGCAATCCAGATACTAATAAAACCCCATGAAATACCACATTTTTACGAACTGCTGAAGTGATATGACTGTTATATGTTGATAATGATAAATTGAAGGAGTAATTGGCAATAATTTATTACCCTTTTCCTTGTGAGCAAATTACTCATACAGCTAAATGATACCAGTATATTATGAAAATGAAGTCATTCTCTTCCCAGGCTACTCCTCTTACAGCTAGAAGCCATGTCTGCTATTCTTGCATCTTTCACTACTGTTCAATTCTGAACTCGATGCAAAAAGGACTGCTCCTTCTTTTCTTTTTGTACACAGAATGCTATGATCCAGACAAGGATCACAGGATTAAAATCTTTTAACATAAATAATAGCTCCAAAATAATTTTGTAGCCTAGGGAGATTGAAAGAAAACATTTCTTTATACAGCATATAATGATACAGTCTAATTTCCTGAACAAGTAACTGATTCAAGATAGTAAAGCAACAAATATCCTACTGAGGAAAAAAGTTCAAAATTAATTAAAGAGGCAGAAAGAAATGATCTGAATAATTTAAAAGTCATCTCTAGTTGTTCAAAGCAAGATAAGCATACAGGAATATCTCTTTAGTTCTTGTCTCTGAAAACAGATCAAAGATTACCTCCTTGGGATGAGAAAGAAATTCATTAGATCCTTAGTCATTCAGTGGAATCATTCACCTCAACAAAATTTGTCTTCAGTCCAGTTTGTAATTGCAGAGATGCAATAAATACAAAAATAGCATGGAATATCTTTCAAACAGCAAAAGGAAAGCTTTTGAGAGCCACATTGACAGTGGCATGAGGTCTCCTGAGCATTCTTTTTTATAGGAAATGTTTAATTGCTTTTTATTGAGCAGAACCTTTCCTTCTGCTTGTAAAAGAAATTATTGCTTTCTGCCTCTGGTTCAGTCAGAGGAAGTTAATAGTCCCAGTTTCCTCTGGCAACAGACACAGTTAATGACTGGAAGACTATCATAAACAGGGTTTATTGCCCAAATTACAATCCAGTTCCTAACCAGCCTTCTCATTTCAAATTGCCCTCCTGGCATTTTGGTGATTTTCTGTCTTATTATCTGGTTCACAAAGACAGTTCTCTGATATTTTAAAACTTTACATGCTTCTTCTTCTTCTTCTTCTTTTCTTAATTTTTTAAATAGTATTCACATTGCTGGAAATTGTTAAGTTCAGTGTGAAAGGTATATTTATTGACTTCACGACACCAAAGTGCTTCTCAACAGAAGTGATTCTTCAGTGTGCAGCAAAACCTGTGTCAAAATATAAAAAATAAATTATTTCTTCTCTGCCCTGAAGCTGTTCCTTCTGGTGTAATATCTAAGTGCTATTATTAAGACATGTATAAAAAATACAATTGTATAGGAAAATACTTGTGAAAACTTTAAGGTAAAAAAATTAATAGAATACTACATATGTGTAGTATTCTACACATATGTGATAATCATTCTTACCAAGACATCATAAATGCACACAGAGATTTGCAGTTAAACTAAAATCCCTGCTTTATAATGCTACCAAGGAAGTCAAACATATTGACTAAGTGTAGCTGGTACTATAGTTGGAACATATCATGAAATGAGGAGACTTAAAGAAAAATTAAAGCAGATTTTCTCTAATTATTCAGCAATTTACAAATGAGAAGTGTTAAACAAAGCAAAAAATAAAAATTGTGTTTCTTTGAAGGGGATTTCAGAAAGGAAGATTTTGGGATTGCACACTAGAGAATTTCTTTGCTATTACACCTCATAGCTAGGTGTCAGATTTTCTAAATAGACAGATACATCCAAGACAGACATTAACTTAGAGTGAAATACAGTAGCAAGAAATGTAAAAGCCGCATTCTTGCCAGGAAGAGGACATAATTACAAACACTGCCTAAACCTAATCAGTAAATTGTATTGTCACAGATTGTCAGAGTCTACAAAGAACATAGGTTTGAAATGTGATCAAGCCTCACCATGAACTCCAAAAGTCATTACTGCATTTATACCAAACAAGTCTCCAGTATTTTGCATCATTAAAAAATAAAAAACCAAAACAAACAGGATAGGGGAAAAAAATCTTAAATTGTGGGAGAAAACAGTGGTTTTTTTTTAATTATATCACCCACTCCCTAAACTTCTGAAGCATCTGAAGACTTCCAGCTCTAGCAGAGCACCTCAATGATGCTGTCCTTTGTAATTGATGGTGACCTTTTAAATTTAAGTATTGTGTAACCATCAGTATTGCAATTCTGAGAATATTTACTATCACTGCACCAGGATTTTTATATCTCATATTGGCATTTTTATACTCTAAATATAAATAACTGTATACATTATGTCTTTTAATTTTTCATTGAACAAAATGAGGTTTCTATAAAGGATTTCAAGACTGACAGGAAAAAAAACCCATCTATGTAGAATAGAGGTAATATCTAATTTGATTATGGCTAAGGATTCATTCAAGGGTATATTTATGTCTCTGTAAGAGGTGTTGCAACAGGGACAATAAAGACAGTAAATATTTTGAACAATCAGGCTAATTTATAAGAACACCCAATTAATATTTATAGAGTATTCCAATATGACTAACTATAGCATACTACAGGATTGAATTAGAAATCAACAGCAGAAACTGACAGAGGAATGTGTAACCAGGGCAAAAATGGCAAGTCTTCCAAATATTGCTTATTTTTAGCTATAGTAAAGATCATAAAAAGAAATTTATTATTTCTAAAAAGCAAAGAGTGCTTTGAAGCACAGAATTTTGTTTATGTCCAGTTTCAGCCTCACTATATTCTTTCCTTACTGTGTCAGTATTCTCTTTGGCTCAGAAGCTCATTTTGTGCAGGGCGAGATACAGAATAATGATGCAAATGACTGCAGCTGATGACCAATCCCTTAACATTTTTATTTTGTGTTATTGCTGTGATATACAATAGGTGATTTCCTGAGTCTGGTACCACACTAGGGAGTCACAGACCATAGCACATGTACAGATTCTCCAGAAAAGCTGTCCCACTCTCCAGTTTCTGCCTGGGAATTGAAAGCTCTTCCACAACATCAGCAACAGCTGCACCACAAACATACTACAGGAGTTACATCAATCTGTGAGGAAAGGCCACTCTAAATTAGCCCTGCTGAGCAGTGCCATTTTCAAGAGAGCTGCCCTTCTAATAAAAGCCATCAGACATGAAATTTGTCACTCTGTGTCTTTCAGCAATCAAGTACCATCATTTCACTTTGACAGTAGAGAGATGAATTAATCTCTATAAAAAATATCAAAGAGACATACCTTGAGTAGTACATGAAAGTGAAGTTGAGGGCTAGGTTGTTGTCTGCAGCAGGTACTTATTTCAACAATTCCAGCAATGGGAGAGAAAAAGGATATCGAAAACCAAACCAGAGCCTTACAACAGTAATGGAATGGCCAATTCTACAGCATTTCTACTCCAACATGTCCACTTTAAGACTCTCAGTCTATATTTCAACCTGACTAAATCCTGAATGGCTTCTCTGAGTGACAAGTAGTCAATCAGAGGACTTGGAAATCAGAGCCTCACATGGGAAGAACATGGTACAAAGATAGCACCTTGCAGAGCACCCCTCAGGACAAAACTGCACCCTGATTTTTTCAGATCCCACAGTCTGCATAACACTTTTACAGCCCCATCTTATGTCTGCCCTACTCACAAAAAATGTCCCAGCATTCCATACACCTACAATGCAGACAATCTGATAATTGTCTTACAGCACAAACCTGCAAAACAGGAGATGGATAAACTGAGGTTGTGGGAAAATAGGAGAAGGATAACCTGAGGCTGGTCTCCCTAAGGTGTTCTAGGTGTTCCCCTAGAATAGATTAGTTCTGCATACTCTGGCACTTGTGCTCCCTCCTCTAGTCTGGGACACAACAGATTGGCATTATGGTAAACTCAGTAGCCTCTAACTCTCTTGGTAAGAAGGGATTTGAGTATCACAAATCCTACACTGTACAATTACATTATGCATACATGTTAATGGGACCTTTATCTTTTAAGCGAAACAAGATCAGCTTAATCTGATCTTTCAGCCTCATAGCTACCATGTGTTGAATAAGAAGATAACTAGTTTGGAGTTCTAAGAGTCATAAAAATTCAATTTATATCCACTTATTCCTGAATGAAAAGGATATGTGTTTTAAGATACTATAAAGTATGGTCTAATGGACTATTAACAGAAGCATGGTATAATTGTGTGGCAGACAGCCTTTACTTTTTATCACTAAACATTTCATTAATGACCAATTAAAGAATCCCCCTGAAATAGCTCATTTGGTTCTAGAGGCAAGTTTTTAAACAATTTTTCAGGAAACTATGTTGTTACCGTGCAGCATATTGGAAAACATGGTGCATCAGAAAGATCTACACCACTATTAATAACATGTTAATAAAGTCTATTATCATTCACCCAGTTACATTTCCAGAGTACTGAACATGACCTTGGGAAAATCAGATCTAGAGAATTAAACACTCCCCTTACTGTAAGTGACAGGAGTGGTGCAGCTGCAGCTAACAGGGACACCACACAGCAGGCTGTTGCTATCTCTTGTAAAGAAGGAACTGAAATAACTTTTCAGTGACTGCAACAAAATACACTGCCTTGTATAGAGCCTTGCTTCACTGAAATATTTACAGATATCTTACATCAATGCCCATATGCTTAGTCTCAAGACTTTGGGTGATTTCATGGCATATTTTCAATTATTATCCAAGGGAAAAAAAAGCACAAGTTGGACAGTTTAAATGCAGGACACAGAGATTCATCCACCTCTCTACAAAACAGCAGCCACAGCCATAAAAAGCCCTCAGCTGTCAAGCTGAGCTATCTGCCCTTTGGCCAGTTTATCCCCAGTTGTCACAGATTAGGAAAGAATGAAGAAAACATAAGGAAAAAATGCATGTATCAGCAAAAGAATAATCAGGTCATTTGCTCCACAGCTCTTGCCAAAAGTGCCACCAAGATGCAGGGCTACAGATTTCTGGAGAGCAGTTTTTTTCTAAAGGAGGACCCCGCAGCCTGCTGCTACCTAAGCCGTGAAGAGGCTGGTCAAAAGCAGGTGGCTGGAGCCTGTTTCTCACCCCTTTACTGATGGCAGAGTCCCCCTGTCTTTATACAGCTTTGTGAAGAAATATACCTAAATTTTTGTCCTTTAAAGCAGCACCTCTCCAAGAGCACTGAACTTGAAAGCACCTGGCTGAACGATCAGCAGCAGGAATAGCATTTGCCAACACTGGTACCCAAGCCATGATTTCTCACCCACCCCACTCATTCCTTCTCTTTTGCACTTCATCAGTCCCTGTGTTCCCACACTGCAGCCACCTAGCCTTGTATCTCCACCACAATTTTGATCTATCTCCCTGCAAAGGGAAGACTCTCTGGGGACCTAAGTCACCAATGTGATTTCTGAAAAATTCATAGCATGCCCTAGTTTAGGGAAGGAGCTTCAGCACTTCGTTGTAAGCACTTTTAAAACTCTTGCACCAGATTATGGGAATTTGCCATACCATGTCAGTTAAGCAACACTGGTCATCTCTTCTTCCTTACTGCCAACAGATCTACTTTCTTTCTGGAATTCAGAAACAGCTTAATAATTCCTCCCATCTTTGATACTATTTCCAGCTCAGTTTCTGAGTCTCTTATTTTCTCTTGCTCAAAATGTGGTCTCAAGTGTGAATTGTAACTACATCTGTCTTAAATACCTGTCATTGAATAATGTTTTTTGTAATAGGATAATAAATGCACCATATTTTGTCATAGGCAGCACAGCTGTAATTCATAGTGTGTTTTATGCTTACTGTGCCTCAACCAATGGAAATTGTTTTTCCTTCTCCTTTACCCTAGCATGGGACATAGTGTGTGTCCAGCCAAGTTCAGATTGTGTTGCTCTCCCTTCATTAATCCTCATGTATTCCACTCAATAGAACCACAAGTGGCAGCGGCAGGGTTGAGAGCAGCTACAAAGTTTCTGGGATCCTTGTTATCGCTGCAATGAACTGCAAAGTATCCTGCAATATACCGTAATCAGAAGCACATCACCTTCAGCCAGTTAACCTGCCTGCCTGAAGGTGTGAATGGGGGAAGAGATTCAAGAAGTGCAGTGACTCAGAATAAGCCTGGAGCAGGCATACCAAGGCCCAATGCTAGTGAGGTCTCTCTCTTCTCCACTAGAACTTCACATCTTACTGCTAAAACTAACAATCTGGTATCAGTTCTCTTTAATAGTAATGTAAAACAGAAGTAATCCAAATAATTTAGTGGAATGAGGGACATAAAATTCGCTTTTATCCTACATTTTAACAGGTTTTTTTTTTTTTCAGAGAATAATCACCAGTTTCTAGATCTGAGCTTTTAATATTACTGCAGTAATTTAATACAGGGACTGGAATTTTTGAGACTTCATTTTAGACAACATAATACCCCCTTCAGATTTTAAAAAAATAGTAAGGTAAGCATCAATCTAAGAATAAACTCTAAGCACCCCCCACACTCAGCAGTCTGGGACATTTTAGCTCCCAAGCTCCCTTGTATCACAGCTTTCTGAGATGGGTTGCTAGATGAATATATTCTGTGAAACAGCCTAAAGATCATCCAAACATAATCAGTCAGACATGTAACAACCAATTCACTGCCCTTTAAACACTTAGATGAAATAAATTGCTCTTTCACAGTTCCATGCTGCAGTACCAGGAGCTCATGGTTTCTCAGCCATGTACAGCAACTTGTTCCCCAGTTGCCTGTGGCGATTGGAATCTTTTCCATTTGTGGAAACAGACACACTGGTTAACTGAGGCAAGAGACTCAGGCTTTGCAAGTCACATCAGAGCTGTGGCCATCTCTGATGATGCCCTGATTCAAGTAAAGCACTGATTCTCCGGCTCTTCACTCTTGCACAACTTATGAACTCTTTTCTGTATTCCTGGACCTCTGCTCTACACAGAGCTGAATTGGGCTAAGCTATTAATTGTCCACAATGAAGATTTTTTTCCCAACCTGAACTAAAGTTTTATCTGCAACATGTAAGTCTGAAATGTGCATTAAGCCTTGAAATGTGCATTTTCTGACCTTTTATGACCTTGCCTGGAATTGAATTTTCCAAATTCACTCACACCTAAGCACTGAACATTTGCTTTATACTGAGTAGGGCTCCATCCCAAAGTCTTTTGCACAGACAGGCACACAGAACATTTGCAAGCACTTCAGGAGAGAGCAAGGAGAAGCATGATACTGTAAATCACTGACCCCCTTTGCTCTTGTGGATCTTTCCTATGAGTATCTCCTGAGACAGAGAACATCCCAGCCTTTCACAAACTTCTTTCACAATTTTCTAAATGGGTAGCCTGTTTCTTTGGTTTAATCTGACTGCAATCAGACTGATATACAAGGTTATTCTTTGTTGTAAAAGACATTACAAGGACCCTTTCACATTCTCTAGGGGTTAACACAGAGGATAATGGGTATCAACACTCCAGATTGTTTATGCTGTCTTTCTAGCATTTTCTTCTGTGAATACAGCTTTATTATTCTACAGACATATACTTCGTGTCTACTTCTGGCACAGTCTTATTCCAGAACTAAACTGCTATAAAAGACACTTTTTTGCAAAATGTCCTTCCTTTCACAGACGTGGTGAGAGACACACAAAGTGCATGCTGCTTCATATCTCATCCACAGACATCTGATCCTTTAGGTAAATTCCTCAATGCTTTTCATTCTGCATGACCATTCTTAATATAATAAGCTCTGTATTTTCTACAGTCAGGAATGAGAATCTTAAGTGAACTGTCTAAACAAAGTTTTTAAGAAAGTGAGAATCAGAAGCAAATATACTGAACACAAAAGTCTTCCACTGCTGGTCATTTTCTTTCAGTAAGGATTTAGCAACACTCAGCATTTTGGCTCATTATTTAAAAGTGTTATCTCAGTATTGAAGAGCTGTGGCAATTCTGTGCTGCAAACTTCCCTATTATTCATTTTTCCCGTTCTGAACATTGATTGTCACACAAACATCTATTATTTTGCCAGGTGTCACACTGATTGTGGTACAAATCTCCAACTAAGATTTACACTAGCATTTCTCCAAAGTAAAATGTTTGCTTCATCACTGAGTGGTTTGTGTTGTAAGGTGCCTTCAAAGATAATCTACTCCAGCTCCCCTGCTGTAGGTAGGGACTCCTTCCACTAGAATAGGTTGTTCAGAGCTCCATCCAAATTTGAACACTTAAACACGTCTTCCAAGGATGGGACATCCACAGCTTCTCTGGGCAGCCTGTTCTAGTGCCTTACTACCCTCACCATAAAAAAATGCTTGCTTATGTCCTATCAAAACCTGACATTTTGAGTGTAAAGTTTAAAACAGTTATCCCCTTGTCCTCTAAGTACAGATCCTTATAAAAAGTCTTGTTGTATTTCTTATCAGCTCCCTTTGTATACTGAAAGACCACAGTAAGGTCTCCCCATATCTCTTCGGTGTCAATGTGGAACTATTTCCATATTGGATAAATAAGTCATGTATAAGGGTATATATAAAATCATGGGAACCAATACCATCAGAACACAAACTAAAACTTCATAAAACAAGGGTATCTAATATTCACCTATACATGGTATCTTTCAAAATATAAAGGATCTGTGGTTGATTTTTTTTAATCCATTTCCTTGCATGTGTATCACTGAATGGATACAACTGGAAGGCATTATGGTAGGTCATCTGTTTCAGCCTTCCTGCTCAAACAGGGTCATCCTCGAGTACAATACACAGAATTGTGTCCAGACAATTACTGAATTTTTCCAGTGAAGGAGACCCCACAATCTCTGTGCATCCATCTCTTCCAGGGCTCAGTCAAGTTCTTCTTTATAGTCAAAGGAAAGGTCCTGTGCATCCCTCATTGCCTCTTGTCCTATTGCTCAGCACCACCAAGCAGAGCCTGGACCCACCCTCCCTGCAGATACTTATTGACATTGATCAGGTCCCCTCTCAGTCATCTCCTCTCTGGGCTGAACAGGCCCAGCTCCCTCAGCCTTTCCTCCTAAGAGACATGCTCCAGTCCCCTTGTCACCTTTGCTGCCATCCACTGAACTTGCTTCAGAAGTTCCATGTCTTTGTTGTGCTGAGAAGCTCAGAAATGGACACAGCACTCCAAATGTGTCTAACCAGGGCTAAGCAGAAGAGCAGGATGATCTCCCTTGACCTGCTGGCACTGCCCTTCCTTGTACACACCAAGACACCATTGGCCTTCTTGGCCACAAGGACAAAATTTGGGGTTTTTTTTCCATTCAGAAGCAGTTCAGAGCATCTATCAACCAGCACTGAGATGTCAAACCAATCAAAACCAGCAGAAAGCTACCATCAGAATTCTAGATGTGGTTGTCTTCTCTGTGTCAAATGTAGTAGGGACAGAAGTAATATTATGGCTTTACACATACAAATGTGTGAACTTTGCATGAAAAAGCTAAAGGTTTGATGTTAATACAGTGGATTATTTTTCACTTACTGAAATGTACACTCTATTGCCACTTAAAGATTCTGACTAGGGCTGTCAAACAAGCAATTTGATTTCAAAGTAATGCTGTAATTAAAACTACTGCTGGTGGGCATCTGGAACACAATGGGACTGCTTCTCTCATCACAACAGAGATGTAAAGAAGTAATTGAATGGAGAATTTTGTTCATCTGCAGCTATTACTACAATACAGATCAAGTAAATTATACATTGGGGATACATTGTGTGGTTGTACAGGGAAAGTGAGAGTGTAGTTCAATCCTGTCATTTAACTGACATACAGAAGTGTGTTCTGCCTTGCTTCCCAATCTAGCCAGGTTTTTGCTACAGCCTTTATGGTCATAGAGTCACAAAATGAGCAGTATTCCTCTCAGGTGAAGAGGGTAGGGAAGCAAGGCAGTGGGCCACCTCTTCAAAGTGGTACACCAATAGGTGACAAAATAACAATTAATGTTGTACTATATTCTTAATGTTTTTCTTCTGTTTCTATTCCTCTCCTTTAAATTTACACAAACTAACTCTAAACCTTGTAATCAGCTGTCACCCAGATATACCCTGCTCATACCTCACCACTAACTTGGTCTGATGCTTCCTTCAGAAGTCACAGGGCACATAGCTCTGGTGTCAGTGTCACCTTTTCTCTTGCCACACCAGAGGACTCTTCACAGCACCACAGCAATGTCTTGCACCAAACTACAACACATCACCAGATAGGTTTAGGAAACTGAAGACAAGCTTCCATGACATACCAAACAAGAAGAGGTACCATTTAGGTGGGTTAGTGAAATACCTCCACAGACAAAATATTCTATTTCAGTACTGAGAGACTAGAGCTGACAATACAACTCATATTACTGTCACATGTACTTCAGGCAAAGCACAACCACAACTGAGTCAAGCATTAACATGTCTAACACTAAGGTCAAAGGGCGTGTCTTCACAATAAAAATGTGCCCAAAAGCAGCATGATTGGGGCTGCCCTGGGAAGAAAGAAAAGCCATAAGCCAGTGCGACCCTATACTGGCAGGGCACTGCCAGCCCAGAGCTTTTATAGTTATTTAGGTCTGGTTTGTCAAGCTTCAAAACCTAGCACCAGAGTTCGAAACTTCCATACAGGTGTTTCAATTCTGAAGACTACTGCTTACTCTATGGAAGAACATTTACTAAGTTTTACAGTAGAGAGTTACTACCATCCTAGTTTTACAGTAACAACAAACCATTGTTGTTGTTACTGTAAAACTAGGATGGTAGTAACAACAACCTAGTAACAACAACCATTGTTACTACCATCCCTAGTTCTAGCAATACATCTCTCCAACCTCTTCAGATTACATCATGGAACTACAATATAGAATCACATCCAGATTGATTTGTTATATTAAAAATTCTAAGCAGTTTAATGGCAATTTCTCTTATAATAGTTTAACAAATTTCCACTTTCTCACATGATTTCTTTACGTTTCTTTTGTAATTAATCCACTTACCAAAATATACAATTTTTTCTTTTTTATGCATTGTGTAAAGGTAGGAGATATAATTCCAATTCTCTTAGATTTCAGAAAATGTACATCTTTTGGTTTCCTTACATCAAATACTTCAGCTTATTTATTCTGCAGCTACTTACAAAAGAATAAATCTATCCTTGTATCTCTTTGATCACTCTCCTCCAACCATTCAGTAATCCATCAGTAATTATAACTTAGTTTCTTTAGTCTAAAAGGGTGTTATTTATCACAGATTGTCATGAATCCTGGTTTTAAATTATTAAGAGTCCAATTGCTGACTGGACTGGGAATGGGGAATCTTCTTTCTAATTAAATGGACTGATTTAATGTAAAAACCTGCAACATTTCACTTTTTAATTACGTATATCATTATTAAGTTAAAAAAAGGATCATCCTCACTTTATTTTCTACCCAGAGAATGAAATACAGTGAAAATTAAACATATACCAATTCCAAACACTTACTTGAATGTCAGGAATAGGTTTAAGCTTTTTACATCCAAACATCCTTGGGTTTATTGAAAAATATTAAGTTACGAGTTGAAAAGAAAAAACTGGGATTCATTTAAATAGAAACAGGAAAATACAGAGCATCAGCTTAGAGAAGAACAGAACTCCCCACACTGCTGCCTGTATGAATCCTTTCTCCCCTAGAATTACTAGTTAAATAAGGATGTGGCAATCCAGACTTCTAAATTAAAGAATTAAATAAGAATTAAATTCTTATTTAATTCTTGATTGGCTTACAGATGTTAACTACCATAGGAAGATCTTATTGTAGACAACTGACAGGAATCTCTGGGACATGGTACCTTCCTGAAGGACAGTTGACACCTGGGGTAAAGCATCCCCCACTGAACACAGCAGACACAGAGGGAGCATGCAGCTTCCTCTTTATAGGCTAGGTCTGCAAAATACACTGGCCAGAGACTTTTTTACTACAAAGGAGAATGCTAGAATGTGTTTCTGTGAAAACAACACAAAAGCTAGGAGACAGAGATGATTAATTAGAAAAGGAATTCAAAGAATTGTTCATTGAAAAGGGCTTGTCTTATGGTTCCCTCTCCATATAGACCAACTCAGGTGAGACCAGTATTTTCTTTATTTTTTAACACCTTTTAATGTCTCCAGAGTATTCATATCACACCAAAAGAACCCTACTTCCAAACACTGAAATTACTAACTCAGTTTGTAAGTGCTGATGAGAAAAAAAGACCAGGAGCCTCAGCAACAGGTTGCTGAAATTCCTCCTACCAATTTGATGTGGGAGAATCAGGATTTAGCTGTCCACAAGGGCTCAAAACTCCAAATACAGACAAACAGCTTGGAAGGCTAGAATTGCAGTATGGATCAGTCTGAAACAAACCTTAAGTAAATAATTCATTCAGGACATGCTTCTGTATTCCCATTATTTCTGTATGCCCCTCACTTGATGTTCAGTCCACCATTGTCTGCTTAATGTGGTCTTCACTCTGTATTTTATTTTTATATATTATTTCTACATGATTTTTTCCTTACTGGGTTAAAAAAAATTGACAAGATGCTAGGCACAATTCAGAAGCAGCAAGAGGTTCCTCGTCAGACTCATTAATCAGCTGTCCAAATCAGTGCAAACTTTTTTGTAAACACACACAAAAGCAAGCTTGCTAAGAGGAATGCAAGGCTACTATAAAATGGAAAGGTTGGCTGTTTTTTGGAAAGAGATAAGCCAGAGCTACAGCTGAAAGCAAGTACACAGAAAAAGAAATTTATGAAGTTAAAAATATTAATATGGAATCCAAATTAGGTATTCGTAATTGGCAGGGCAAAAAGGGTTCTTTAGGCATTCATAACACTACAGGAAAGACTCTTCTTGCAAAGAAATAAAACACACATGAGGGAAGCGTACTTTTTAGGGAAAAGGAGTATACCAGAATCTAAAATCCTAACACACATTAGTCTTGACTTTCATCCTGAAAATGACAAAAATCAAAAAGTTTCAAACACAATGGTACTTCACATCATGACATGATTAGATTTTATTTTTTTCACATAATTTACTTTGAGTAACACTAAGTTGACAGAAATCTCCAAATAGTAGTCTTAAAATGATGACTTTTCAGATAGGAATGTAACTCAACCCTAGCACATTCCACTGACTTGCTCTGAGGTTCCATCAACAAAGGGATAAGTACATCATTATCATTAATAAATTGTTACCACTGTACTGATGTTACACAAAAATTAAAAAAAAAAGAAATCCCCATTGTGTGCCAAAGAGTTTAGCCTGAAACCAGCCGTAGCAATGCTAAACACTCTGACAGTAGCAGATAGCTTCTACACAAGTGAATATAAGAGATTGAGGTCAATATATGGACATTGGCAGTAACGTCACAATATAATCTCTTATATTCACTTGTATTCTACACAAGTGAATATAAGAGATTGAGGTCAATATATGGACATTGGCAGTAACGTCTCTTTTCTTGAGAAAGAAAAGTAACTCAAGGGCTCTACAACAGGAGATCCCCTCAAAATCTTTGCATAACCACAGTGACCTCTCTAGCCCAGAGTATCAAAGTGTGCAATAAGCTAGAAGGACCAAGAGAGAAAATGGGACCAAATTTATACTGCAGTGTCAGGAAAAGGCAGAGAAGACTATTATTTACTCCAGCTGGACAAAGTTACACATATAAAAGGCTATACAACTGAAAGAATGAAAAGGTAGAACTGAAGCAAGTAGAGAGGGCAAAGACTTAAGAAACACCAGACAAAGAAGTCTGCTGCACTTTGGGCTCAAAGTCAGTGCAGAGAAAGTCACAGGCTCATTGAGTGGAATACAGCAATCCAGTCTGGCACTAGGTTAACAAATGAAAAGCAAATGTTTTGAGCAGCAAATATGCATGCTCCAAAAGAAGAATGTAACAGTAATAACCTAGGAGTTCAATATACAAAATGCATAGAGAAATAAAAAACACTTAAGAATTTGATTTAATCAGACTCACGAATCTTAGCTTTAAACTAATAAATGTTAATAGGAAGAAAGGCCCAGTCCTGCAGACTTTAACCACAATTACTTGCAATAGTTATGACAATACTTCTAGCATTGCAGCAGTAGTCCAAAGGCCAGATTCTCCAGTCAGGAATGCTGGTGTTAAGTCCTAAATACTACTGGTGTTACACTGTTGGAATATACCCCATAAATCGACTAGATGTCCCTAGAGTCTCTGTCAGTTTACCTTCATTATGCAGTCAGAGAGTATTTGTAAAGCATTACAGAGAGCTCTTGACAAATTTTGCTTCCTGAATTTTACTAAAAAGAAGGCATTGCTGAAGTCACTTGTAAGTGAAGTGAGAAACGGACTCAGATCCATAGCATCTTCCAATGTTATTCATGTTTTAACCACATATTTTTAAATTTTGTAATCAATCACGATCAGTCTGGGGATCCTCACCTGCAGCAAAGCCAAAGCTGCCACACGACTAGCAAGACTGGGCCTCTGTTCCATTCAGTTAATCAATATTGCTACAGGAACTTAAAGGAAATAAAACTTGTGCACTACAGCTGTGCAGTACCACAGTCATGTTAAAACCCTTTAGCTTTTATTTCATGGATGTGCAGCATGGCTCTAACCCATGGGCATTTATGACTGATGCATCTGCATGAAGCTTCTCATGAAAGTTGCAAGCTTCTGAACATCTTCTACAGTCACCGCATTGTATAAAGAGGCACGGATTCCTCCCACAGACCTGAATTGAAAATAGGAGAGAAAAAAAAAAAAACCAGAAAGTTTCGCATATTCTAAAAAAATACACTCACAGACATTTAAATTCCTACTCTAAAATTATAAAATTCACATTTTTGTGCATGGGAAGCAATATTTAATTCTACAAGGCTTGCAATCTAGAGAAGCTTAGTATTTATTAGTTATTTACAGCTCCAAAGCTGTAGCCCAATGACATCAAAAAACTAATCCCACAAACACTACTGAACATGGGAAAGAACTCTTGCAACCAGGCAGACAAGCCATCTGAGAGATTTTATACACTGATACAATCTGACCTCAAAAGATATCTTTGGCATCTGCACAGAGACAGATTTGCAGAAGAGAGCAGAATTAAGGATAAAGCTCTCTGAAGCCCCCCACTTCACCTAAGCAGTAGCTGAGCCACCAGCAATCTCTGATTACAATTCAATGACTGCTATTCTCAAGTGCTGCCAAACCAGCATGAGGAACAGCTGACGCGTGAGAAAGGCTGGTAAGTCAATGCACAATGCCTGATGCTGTCCCACTGTAGTAATAGTTTATTCTGCACAGGACAGAGATTCACTTGACTAATACTTACCGATGTCCTTTCAGAGATATCATGTTAAGTTCCACAGCCTTCTCAAGAAATTTCTTTTCTAGGGCTTCATCGCCCTTGACACTGCCAATGCGGAAAGGTACATTCATTCTGCTTCGGCTCTTTCTCTCCACTGGACATCTAGAAAGGTTGCAGAATGTAATGCTTAACCCACTTTGTGCTAAATTTGTATTTCAGCTATATACAGTTTGAGAAATGAATAATCACACCTGTTTAGAACCAAAATCAATCCTTCATAATCAAAATTGTCATTACTTTCTGTGAAAGAGAGCAACCTTCCTTTTATAACCAAGTATAATAATGGAAGTGGCAAAGTGGAAGGCTTATCAACCCTTCTTGACATACTCAGAATTGTGCAAGAGAAACAGACACGAGGCTTGTATACAAACCAAATTAAATTTAAAAAAAAAGAAAAGCAAATAGTTACTTAGGATAGGTGAAGTAATTACAGGGAATTTTGACTAAGTCTAAAGCAATTTCTTCTCTTCCTCTTCGCAGACTGACTTCTCAGTTAGTCAAAAGTGCTACCAGAATTACACTCAGCTAAACAGAACTAAAGGAAGTATAAGAACACAGCATAAGTAAAGTTTCATAGACATTAGAAACTTCTGTTAGTGATTTCAGTCCATCTTCTAAATTATCATTACTCAGAATCATGAAAAAGAGAAGAGGTATCTCTAGAACAAATCTTGCACTGCATATATAGCCACAATATTACATGAGATGCATCACAACTCCTTAATTTCTTAAAAATTTAATCTAAAGTGGAAAACTCAAGATATGTGTAATTTCTCTTCAACTATTTTGTGAAGCTAAGAAATTATGAGGGAGGAAGAGAAGATTTAAATATCTTTTTTAGTGTTTCTACTCGTAAAGGAGATCTGAAGCCTTCAGATTTATTTTTTTCTAAGTCTCTGATGTAGACTCTTGCAGACTCATTCAATATAAATGAGTTTTCACAAACTGCATGTGGATTTCATCCCTATTATTATGCTATTTGGAAAAGAATGAGTATCACCCTATTTAGTTCCTCTCTTGTTCCTTGTTCCAGATGTCTCCATGATGAAAAGAAAAAAAAATCCATCATAACATCTGCCTCTGCAAATCTTCTACTTCAGGTTCAACTAGGAAAATAATGTTCAAAAAGGCCAATGTTTCTAAGCACTCCCACGTCTGAATTACTGCAGCCATGCTTTAGTTTTAGAATATCCAGTTGCTACAAGGCAATCTGATGTAACTCAGTGCACAGACATTGAAAAACAAACTACAAATGGCACAGAGCACTTCATGGAAGAAAGGCTCCATTTGCTAAATGGCTTGTCACATGGCTTACTCAGGGAAGTGTGCCACAGATTAAGTGCCATGTTACAACTGGGAAGGCAGCTTCAAATTAAGTCTTCCTTAAGTTATAGACACAATTTAAAAATTCACAGTCTTAACTGCATTGCTTAGGAAGCTGCATACAGCTCAGTTAGTGAAGCTGGTTCTGCTTTCCCAACTGACTATTTACCATCCAATTTGCATTGCATTTCCCACTCATTGCCTTACAGACCAACTTGCCAAATACAGATTTCTGTTTGTCACAGAATGTTTTTTTCAAGGCTTCATTTGCTTTCTGACGTTTATGAAAAACCCCCAGGATTTCCCTGGAGTAGCATCACAATGCTGATCATGGTGATGCTAAAGGCAAAGCTGTTTTCATTAACTAAATGAATAAGAAGAATGTATTAAATATTATGATGAAACTTTATTCCTGACAATTATGACTGCAGACAGCTTTAATTTAAAATCCAAATTTAATTTGCTCTATCCTAACTTGGACTTGAAAGTAAATTAGGTCTCCACACTGTTGCTTTTACACTGAAGGTAAAAGAAAATATTTTGCAGTTTCATGGTCAATTAGTAGTCCGAGCTTGGCAAATATTAAAATTAGTACAGTATCAGCTTTTAACTATGCATAGGTCCTGTGAGCTCAAAAATACTTGCAACTTGCAACAATGTAAAAGTCAAGAGGGTTAAATCTGCTTTGGAAAGCCAGCAAAAACAACTGAAGAAAATCAACTGTGCATAAAGTATGTAAAGAAAATGTATTCCATTGTGAGGTCTAATCTTTCTATTTTATTTCAGGAAGTGTTTCAGAACTTAGCATAATTAGCTAATGAAAATGCTCTGCTTGACAGAGAAAAAGCAGTCTTTGACTCCTGGAAGGTGGCAGGCAAAATACAATGCAAAGGGGTCTCTACAATTTCTTTCAGGCAATTTTCTCTGATTTGGCCTACTACGTGTCACCAAGAGATTCTGTAAGGATACAAACCAGAATCTGCTTATCTGTTCTTTGTATACTCTTCTCCCACGCTCCTGTTTTATTAAGTTTAGAATATGTTTTTAGTAGGGTTCACTACTGATCTATACATGATAAGTTGAAATAACTTCCTACTGGAATGAGACTTATCCTTGGACAGTTACCAAGTGAATGGCTTCTCTAGGAGTCCTCAAAAAAGGTGACTTCAAAAATACAAATAAACTCTCAAAAGTTATGAATGTTTGGTTATGTAGCAAATATTGAAGCAAAGGGGAAAAGCATAGCAACTTACGCATAAAATCCATTAGATTTGTCTATAATATCATAAATCATCCGTGACTTGATTAAACTGTGTTTATCCATAGCTGCAGCTCCACCATTATTCTTTATCCATTCCAGTACCAATCCCATGATATAAATACTGCAAAAGGAAAGAACATTTTTCAGTGAAATTATTCAAACAGGAAAAAAATAAGTCTGGTCTAATAGCTCACAAAATGTGTCAGTAACAAAACGCCATGTTTGATTTAAAGGCACTTAAGATTAATGTTAAATTCTAATGTCACACATATCTGTTGGACCCATTTTAATCCTTTGTACCACAGAAGGACATGTCCTGCAGGCTTCCTGCAGCCCAGCAGGGCTCGCAAAGATACCCCCAGACATACTGCATGCACTGCCAACTCACTGCCTACACGACTGCCTGTCAGGTCCTGCCTAGAAGGACTACACAACTGCCTAGAAGGAGCCAGATTTAGCAAAAAAGTTAATAGCATTTTCCCTGTGCAGCTGCTCTATCAAAAATACAGGAGTAAATCTCAAATACATGTACATTATTATGCCAGAAATGTAACCATATTTTCACAAATGTTAAAAATAAGAATTCTCATCCCATTTCTGTCTACAAAGACCTTTTGCCCACATGAACAGTGAAGTTTGGTGAAACAAATTATGATGTATCACACTTGACTTGAACCAGTCAAGTTCTTAGTAGAGATCTGGAAGCCTACTGGCATCACATGGCTTGAGACCAAGAATTTCAATGCTAGTCACTAACTGCAACATAAAAAAATTCTTGACGCCTTTTGCCTTTGTGCTTTTGCTACAAAACTCAGCTTCTTCAAGTTCAGACATTTCCCACAACTACAACAATTTACATAAAAACCTGCTCACAAGTTTTTATGGCCTATATCCAACAAGCTCATTCTTATGGAATCATTACTGATTCCAAGGGAGTGCTCAGAGAACATTACCTTACAAGTTTCCCTAACACGTATCTAGCAGGAGGCTGTTTAAATTTTGCTGCTTTTTATTTCTGAAGGGGTGCCAGTATCAAATCCTTGAACACTTCCAAAAGGCTGTAGAATAACCAAGGTTACAGACTGCCATTTATAGGAAGTACCCTATTGCTCGGAGAGCACAATCTTGCCACATTTATGACAGCACACAACCAACTACTCCACTGTAAATAATTTAAGTGAAGTAAAGACTATGCCCTTGGCAAATATACAGGGCCACATTCACATCTTGCCCTCACTTCCTTGTGCAAAACTTTTTGAACAAGTGAACTCAGAATTCAGCCTTAGAGTCATTCACAAAACCACAGACAGCTGAAACCTTTTATCCTTCTTTTGCGTCAATCAAAATAATGTTTCTGGAACAATTTTAAGTGAAAAATGCATTTCAGAGCTTGCAAATGAGATTTTTATAGCAAATTCATTGTTAATTTTAGCTTAAACAGATTAGGGTCAAAGAGTCAACTATGTAGTGCCATGAGGTTAAAGCCATTAGCATCACCTTAATTTAATTTAACATTTTGCTGAAGTAGCTTTTGCAAATTCAGTTAATATTTCCTGCCTGTCTGCCAGCAAACCATTAACAAGTGCAAGGAAAAGAGCACAGAAAAAGAGAACTAAGAATCTTTGCCAGTTCCTTAAACTGGAACAGGCAGTTAGGGCCAAGCCAAACAGATGTGCATCCTGCCAACATTTCAGTCTGTTACATTCTGGATTCTGGAGCATACTCCAATGTGAGTCTGCTGCATGAAGTGAAATCCGGCAAGACAGTGATGAGAAAGGAGAAACTGTTAGTTCAACTTTATTTTCAGCTCCCTTTACCACCCACTACTCAAGCTACTGTCAGATACTGAGTAACAGCTAAAGCAGCACTTTCTTTTCAGAAGTTCTTTGCAATGGCTAAAATAAGGCTGCAGAATTTGATTTGTTTTGCTATTCAAATCAGAGGAACAACACTCTGTCCAAGTACTGAGACTAAGTAGAACTTCAGTTTTTCAAATGGAAATAGCTTTGAACTTGGAAAACATGAATGGCTGGATTTAAAACCTGGCATATTCAAGTACACAGCGTCCAAAAACAGTATGTGTGACTTGGCAGTCAGGCACATAATCGATCACAAAATAGAGGTTCCATCAAGCACTGGAAAAGACATACATCCTGCCTATGTTACAAAGCTACATTGAGCAGACCAAAATCTGGAAACACTGAATAGCTAATTCTTACCGGGTGTACCCAGCCAACAGGGCAGACAGGCTGCCAGTAAGAATGCATAATTACAGCGCTACATACTGTACAGTATGCACACAACTTGGGGGAACAAGTTCTGCACTGTAAAATCTGGCATAAACAAATGTTCAGAAGATTTACTGCTCTGTTGATAAAGATAGCTGCTCCTATGTCATGGCAATAGTACGCTGCAGTGACAACCAGCAGATTTAAAGATACTTAAATTGAGTAAAATTTCAGTGATACTAATTGTAATGATGAAATTAAGTTATAGGGTTTATATACAGGAATCACAGAACTTTGGGCCTGTACAGTACATTTAACATGTGTTGGAGATCATTAGGCAACCTAACTTTGCAATTCTGGAAGATGCAAACAAGCTGTAAGACCTGAGACTAAATATCAGTATAAAATTTCATTATGAAATTATCCTGAAAAAGGAAATCATTATTTTCAAAGTAATTTTAAAAACTTATGGGAAAAAGATGATAACTAGATTGAAGATTTTTTTTAAACTAATCATTTCAGAGGATGCTGGTATAAAAATTTTTCAGGATAAGAATGGGTAGATACTACTAGCTCAATAGCTAAACATGCTAGTAGCAAATCAGAAGCTACAAGATAGCAATTTTAAAAAAGCAAGCTGTAGTCTGATCTGCTTCTTGCATAATGACATCATCGAGTACATGGCAATTTTATGATTTTGATTGCTAGCAATGTTTATAAAGCTAGATCAATTTTATCTTTGGATGCCAAACCAAACACTGTGATGGCAGTCAAAGAATTATGCAAAACTCTGCAAGAGAGTAAAAGCAAAGCAAAATGCCTTTTAAAAAATACGTCTACAGTTTCATTTCAAAACCAATAGTAGTGAAAGATGAAGAAAGAACAAGAAATATTTTTAAAGATTAAGAGACTACATATTCTTGTCATATCTTATATTATTTAAAACTTGAATCGCAATATTATTTACCATTTTCCAGTAAAGAAAGTCAATGGTGATCTGGAGATTCAAATGCTGAGAACAACGTCAAGAAGAAATTATATCAAACTATATTTAGGATCAAGCAGCAAGTCTAAGTGCCAAATTACCTCCTTGCAATAAGAGAGCATCACCACTGAATTGACTAGAGCTGTGCTCATGTAAACCAGAACTGCATCCTGCAACTTCTACAATGGAGCTGTGACATGTAATTACTTTGAAAAAGGCTACATCCTCTGCGGCTGAGTCCACCAGGCAACGCAAAGCCTACTAGTCACACGGCTGGACACTTCCCGTGCTCTCACAGGTATCACGTGAAACACTCCAAGGTATCAGTGGCCTGAGGGCAAACACACAACTTTGGAAGCTTTTCTAGATAAGAGCAGCAGATGGCAGTGCGCCAGCTTTCTGAGTAAGGGATATCACATAGCAGAGTGAGTTACCTGTAGCACGGTGGAGTGTTATACAATGAGCTGTTTGCTGCCTGTGTTTTGTAATCCAGTACAACAGGGCATTCCTTCAGTGCAAATCCCAGCAAGTCCTCACGTACTATTACAACAGTAACTCCAGCACAGCCAACATTCTTCTGAGCACCAGCGAAAATCACACCAAACTAGGAAGAAGAAAATAACTTGGTACATGCATTCATTTGCAGATCTTATTATTGAGTAATACCCCAGGCATACTAGTCAGCTGAACAGAACAGAGAATGTGTTGAAAATTAGCAAGTTGTAGGTTAAAAGAAGAGTCAGCAGAAGTTCTGATTTGAAAGTGCACTTACGGCTACTCAGCTGAAGAAGATAATCACAACAAATTTCACAACAGTTTGCTAAATGTTTATTTAATAGCTGCAAATAATTCTCAAGGCAGCCTGTTGCAATTTCACACTACTCCAAGCAAATTTACTAAAAACAAATTCCTACACAGTTCACAGTATTTTCAACCCATCTGGTATTTCAGAACAATCATCATAAAATCCACCTGTACAAAAAGGCAGATCAGGAAAGGCCAAGTTGAATGCATTAACTACTCCGTTTTTCTACACACAGGTAAGAAAGGTCAAATATGCTATTTCACTACTCAGTAACACTTCTGATAGTACAGGGGCAGAAAACAGGCAGTTACTATGTTTGTAAAGTATACTATCTGTGAAACAGACACCATAATTGTGAGGCATAGGAAGCTTTAGTAGCTTAAAAGAGGTTACAGATTTTTCATGTAAAATGAAGGATTAAAAAGTTATTAACAGTACCCTGCTGCAGCCATACACTGTCGACAGACTAAATATTATTCAGAAAACATTTATTTTAGCTGTTATTTTCTTCATGAGTGAAGATCACACAAGTAGCTAAATAATCTTAGGCAGCTATTAACATAAACAATCTCAATATAGTTCAGTATGTTTTTACAAGAAAAAGCAAACCAGACATTGAAATCTCAAACCTGAAATTTCAACACTTATGTCTATCATCAGATATTCAATTAACAAAACACGACTTCCTTAACTTCAGCGCTCAGCATGTCTAGCCATCCAGACATTTCAAAGTGCCTCACTATATCCATTCAATTTTGAAAATGCTTTGTGCAGTCACTGTGTCCAACTGTTTACCTTGGAAACATCCACAGGTTTGGACAGGAAGTTTGATGACATATCACAAACCAAGACTGCTCCTTTGACATCAGGTACAAAGTCAAACTCCACACCATGAACAGTTTCATTAGCACAATAATACACATAAGATGCATCCGGATTAAGATTCCAAGTGCTTGGGTCAGGAATGCCTAAGAGCCAAAAAAGATACCCAGAGGTTACTGGAGACAAGTAATTTTCTTGGCATGCAGTTTTACCCGAACATGAAACTTAACTGCAAACCAAGAACAATTTTGCCATATAGACTATTAATCATATTGTTACCAGGAAGATAATGTATCTGCAAAGCCAATACACCAGTGCATTCCCAAAATTCTCTGGAGAGCCATCATAAAGTTTGCAAAACCTTTTGATTTTCACCCCTTATTCTTCAAACTATTTTCCTCCCATTTGCAATTGCAGACTACAAACTACTGTCCTAGGGGTTCAAAACAGCATTTCACAGGAATTCAGACACTGAGTCCAAGAATCTTCCTGCTGCCTTTGGAACCACTGAAACATCCAAATTCTCACTGGCAAAGTTTTCTAAAACTCTTTTTCTGTGCACTCCCAGAAGCATTTAAGTCTTGCCCAAGCTGAACAAACACAAGGTCACCCACCTTTCTCCCATTTTAAGCTTTGCAACTGATTTACAAAACTAAGATCTCCTCTGTCAACAGGCAATATACAGGCATGTCCTGACAGCACAAAACAGGTTTGGCATAGAACAAATAGTTGCTCTCCCTTCCTTTTCTCCTCCAGGACCTGATGGGAGGAGGAGGGAAGAGTGGGAGACGGTACCATTGCCTCCATCATTATTTACTGCCTCTCCTCTTATCTACAGATACGAAATGATGAATTACACTCCCCCAGACTGGAAAGCTGTAGGTTCAATTCCTTCCTGCGCCTCACAGAATATAAACTGTAATATAAACTTCCAAGTTAGTGCCCTAATTTGGCACTAGTTGTGCCAAGTTGTGTATCACCTGGAAATGAGGGCACTAACTCACATGGGGATATTCTTTGTCTTGTTGCCACTCTTTTTAGTTCAAGCGCTGTAATTTGTACCAGAGGGAAGAAAAGTGAGCAAAAGTAGCAGGAATAGAAACTATATCCCACGTATTCCTGCTCCAAGAATTATTTATGTATATTCAGTGAAACATTGGTGGGAAAGATGATAATTTAGGAATCCTTAAAAGCAGGTAACAGAATTCAAGTCTCCTATATCCTGGGTCAACAAGGTTAAAATCTCAGACCTGCTTCTGAATTTTAGAGCAATCTTATTAGTGAGTGCACATGAAATTGAAATATCTCACAATATTCCTGTGAATAGTTTAAGAACTCAGTTAAATATAAAAAAAAAAACCTGAGAGAGCCCAGACAATTTCCCTACTTAGACACTTTTGTCTTGCCACTTATTTTCTGGCATCTGCTCAGCCCCACTTCACCATTTTTTTCTGGTGGAAGCTGTTAAGCCGTTTAATAAATCTCCCAGTGTTGAACAAGGAGGGGTGTGGCAGACATTCTTTCAAGTGCCGGGCAGTCAACTCTAGTTAACATTCAACAGCCCAATAGCTACCTTGGATCCATTTTTACAGCAAGTCAAAAAACTAAGCATTCACATGGACAGATACAATCATCAACTTACTTGTATAGGCTCCTAGTTTGGGATGAACAATATTTACTTTGGCATACTTCTCCGCTTCCTTAGCTGCTTTTGCCGACCAACCTCCAGTAACCACATAATCTGCCTGTCTTCCCTCCTTTAAACCAATAAGGTTAAGCGGGACTGCACTGAACTGACCAGATCCACCTCCTTGAAGGAAAATAACTTTGTAGTTGTCTGGTATATTTCTGCATAACAGAAAAGAAATAACCATTTATGTTATTCCCAGGTGATGCAGAAGGCATACAACTTGATATTATGCATTTAAGCGTGACTGAGGAAGAACGCTGTCATTTTAGAAGACTCTTTGCACAGAGGTTAGATCAATCCCACTAACTTACCTCAGCACTGGTCTTAAGAAACAGCTTAAATATTTAAGAGCAAATGCTATGAATTTTAGTGATAAAAATTTGCTGAAAAAAAGCTTTCTCTCCCCAGCCCTGGCACTGCATGAAACAAACTCACTCCTGAACAACTGTACGCACAGACTTGAGAGATATTCCATCACAATTAATGCAGACTTTTAATTTTATCTGTTGGTAGCTTCATAACTTTTCTGTCATGAAGTCACCGAAGTGCTTACAGTAGTGCTTGGCTCTAAGACCTTTCAATTTGAAAGTGCAACAGTACAGTAAAGTATGTATGCAGAGCAAGTGCAATAAAGAGTTGCTCTTTAGAATCACAAAAATTACATATTCAAACTATTCATTAAAATCCTTCTGTCAATGATTCTGGCTGGACTGAGGGTCAACTGTTTGTGTTAAATGGCCAACATTATTAACTACTATGAGAACAGTAATTCTAATCTGTTATATATTTATTTCAATTTTTTTTAAATGCATCATTCTACAAATAGGAAAAGGGCTCTTGCTCAGTGATTCTAACACTGATCCATGAGCTTTTGTTATTAAAATAGGACAACATGCAAATCACATTTATACCACTAGAGAACTGATTTTTATTGTTTGCACTTATTTCTTTTAGTTCATGTCCTTTGTTAATTCTATGAAGGTGAAAAAAATCAAAATTTCAAAACGAACTCAGCTAGACATGTGAAAAACATCTTAACCTAATAAGAATCCATTGTCACATTCAAAAATATAAACATCAAACTTACATGTAAGAAGATCAGTGTCCTCCTCAAAGTTATTACTCTACAATATACAGTACCCACACATGAAAAACACCACCAAAGAGGTGCTTTCAAGAAAAGGTCTCCACAACAGACATTACTGATGCAACTAGCACACGCATAACATAAAAATAAGCAGAAAGTAATTCACTTACAGCAATTCACGCATGAGATTTTCAGTTGTATTTAAAATTTTTGCAAAATCTGAAGACCGATGGCTCATTTCTTTGGTGGAACAGAGAGAAGAAACAAGATGGTAATACATTAATTTGATTTAAAAATTTTGTTAAGCTTTAAACCTTTTACACTACAGACCCAAAATGCCTGAAGGTTGTTATTCCCAGCTCCTACTCCTCTTTAAGTACATAAACACTCCTAAATACCCACAGAAGACTTATATCTGCAGTCTTGCCCAGATACAGGCAAATCCTGTTCATTGACATTTGGCACCCATATGACCTTAATAGCACTAAGAACAACCACATTTGTGGGTAAAAAAGTAGTCTCTAGAAAGATTTCATTCTTCCTCATGCTAAGAACCGTCTCTACTGTTAATGCTGTAAGAAGTGTACATAAAGTACAGGAAAAATACAGGTTTTGTCCTCTTACCTTTAGCAAGGCTTCTTCACACAGTAAAGCTAATTAACCATTAAGGACAATTACACAGTAATTCCTTTTAAATCCATAGGTTGTCTTCCATGTGTAAGTGTAAGTGTACAATTTAAACATTAATCTGAATTGTGCAGAGACATCTGCACGTTCTACTTTTAGCAACTAATAATATGCTCACCATCTTGATGCATAAATCTTTTGTGCAACTGGGGCTGAAAAGCCAGCTAAAAGGAGAGCACTGCTGCCTTCCTAATGGGAAGGATGCTATACATCTATATGATATCTATACAGCTCTGAACAGACAGACAGGTATTAGAAATGGAGCAAAAAGATAAGAAACTCTTATTAAACCATTCAGTTAAACAACAAAAGCATGAAAAATGTAGATTTTTTTAAAAGTCTTACCAAGAACACTTATACCAAGTCCTTTGTAGTCCACCAAATCTTTCTGTGCTTCTAGTAATACCTACCAAAAGAAAAAAAAATCAAGAAATAAATTCAGGGATTTTTCCACTACCTGGAGTCTCTGATGTATCATGGCTCTGCCAGCTGCCTCATATTGCAATAGCCTGACACTTGTCAAGTGAGATTAACAGAAGTATATGTTACCAATACAATTTTGCTGCACCTAGAAGCTTAAGGTTTTTCATAAGATAGCAAATTTAAATAATTTGCTTGTTGTGAGACCGTGTTGTAAGTTATTATTTCAAATACTACATTACCAAATTTGTGAATGATTTTTAGGAGTTGAATGGAACTCTTAACCTTTACAGAACATCTAATATTTGCAGACACACTTTTTCTAAGCAAGCATCCTAAATACCACTCCCTCCACTCCATCCTGTGATCTTTCACTTGACTAGGGCCAACAGGACAACCAAAGTATTGAAGAAAACAACAAGAAAGATCAGGGAATCGTATATCTTAAACTGAGCCAACATGACAATGTCTGGTTTCACAAAATGAAGTTCCACACTTTTTGAAGATAAAACTCTATCTTATTGAGACTTAAGAAAGAAATTAAGCAAAATTTTGAGACGATCAAAAAAAAAACAGGTCACCAGCAAAGTAGTGTTTCAGCCATCCATTTTTTTTTCTGCCTTCTTCCCTAGCTTTTAAGTATGAACCAAGTAGCATGAGATTCTAACCATTGGATCTGCAGCTTCTGATTTTGGTAAATTCTTGTCTGAGAGCCAGAACAGTCTTGGCTGCTCCTAAAGGAAGCAGGAGAAGAGGGAGCCCCAGTAGAACCAAACAAATGCTGCACGCATGCACCCTAGCATCTGACAAGAAACTGCACACTCTGGGCAATTTCAGGAATAAGAAATCTACTTTGCTGACGGGGTATCTGCATGGCCTGTCAACTGTAACAGCTGGCTACCAAAAGGTCAACTAAAAGATTGTGAAGTTTTAACCACCACATTTCACAAGCAAACTTATCCATGTCAGAGAAGGAGGCAAAAAAAGTTAGGGAGAACATATAGACTGCTACAGTAGTGCTTGCTAAACTGCTTGATAAAATCCATTTCTGTCAGTAACATTCTTCATATGAAAACCTGCAGGTGCCTCACAACAGACATCTATGACACACATTATAATCTATGAATTGCTCCATCTCCTGCTCTACCGAGTCTGTGTGCTTCATGGGCAGCATCAGCCGGCAATCAAGAGAAACAAATCATCAAGGTGATACAGCAGTCCACACAAGAGCACTGCATTTTCAAGAGGGCAAACAGATTAATAATAGGGAGCTCACCTGTGCCCACCTGCACTCCTCAAAATTTAAATCCAGTCTTTAACCATGTCTGTCAGAGAGCTGGGTATGGAGGCAGTGCCTGTGAGAGCCCCTTTGGATTCCAGAGCTCGACACAGAGCAACAAATTTCTTTGCAACAATTTTTTTTGCAACCTTATCCACAAAGGGCATTTACTCGAGAAAAGGGATGGGATGGGAAAGAAGCACAAATAAAAACAAGAAAGTTGCTCGGCAGCAAATCTGTTTATCTAAAAAAATGCTTTTAAAGAAGTAACACATAAAATAAGGAAGAATACTATGAAGGATACTAAGAAAAGAACAACAACAATAAAAATTCCACAGTAAAGAACCTTTAAACTGAAAGTCAGGTACTACAGTTCGGCAGAAACCACCCCTCTCCATATGTAACTGGGTAATCCATGGCTGCTGATGCAACTTTCCAGAGGGTTGAGTGTACACCACACTCAATATAACTTCTTATAAAAAGGTGTCTCAGGGAATTACCATGTTATTTCTCAACTGACAAATCTCACACTCCACAGAGCTATCTTTGTGCGCTTAGGTCCTACTTCCCATCCCAAAACTAACGATATAGGTGCTGGTGCCATATCATCCAGCACAAAAAAAAAAAAAAACCAAAACCCAAAACTCCGGAGAGTATTCGAAGAACCACACTCGAGCTCGTTTGCAAAAATCCGAGCTTATCAGGGCAGTTCGTTGGAGAAGGGAGGAAGACAAGAGGTTTGGGCGCTCTGCGGGTAAACTCCTGTAATTACAATTTACTAGAGTTTCCCTATCCCTCGCTTTGCAGCTGGAGCCCCGCGGGGAGCCGGCGGGACGAGGACACCCAGCCCCGCCGTGCCCCAGCCCGGCCCCTACTCACGGAGCGCGGCAGCTTCGCCGGCCCGGCGCCGAAGTTCGCGACCTGCCGCCCGCCCTCCGCCGCTGCCATGCTGCCACTCCTGCTCCGTGCGCTGCGGTCGCGCCGCCAACCCCTCCGCTATAAACCCGCGGCCGCCGGGGCCCGGCACTTTCCACCCCTGTCCCGGCCGCCCATTGGCAGCGCTGCCGCGGTGAGGCGGCGTGAGGGGAGGCGGTGTGAGGGGAGGCGGTGTGAGGGGAGGGGAGGCGGTGTGAGGGGAGGCGGTGTGAGGGGAGGGCCGGGCGGGGCGGGGGGAGCCCGCGGCGCTCCGCGGGGTCCCCGCAGCGGCGCGCCCCGCGCAGGCAGCGCGGCGAGCCCTGGCCGGTGCAGCGCACACGGGCCGCCCATGCTGGGTGGGCGTGCGGGCAGACAGACACACAGACAGACAGACACAGACACATACGGTGAATGCACGTCGTACTGTAAATTCCTGCCTGTGGTTTTCACCCACGCGGGTGCTGCAGCAGCGCTGGGATGCTTCTTCCAAAAGCAGTCTGGGTGAATGCGTGAGAGCTTAAAAAGCAGCGAACCACAGTTACAGTGAATTTTAGGAGATCCTTCATATTTCATATGAAATGACAAGAGGCAATGGACAGAAACTGATGTACAAGTTCCACATGAATACGAGAAAGAACTGAACTAAGCACATGACCATGCACCAGAACACGTTGCCCAGAGAGGTTGTGGAGTCTCCATCGATGGAGACACTTAAGAACCACCCAGGTACAACCCTGTGCAACATATTCTAGTACATCCCTGATAAAGCTGTGAAGCTGGAGATCACCCACTGTATCCAACCAGACCGTTTCTGTGATTCTGTGATTGGTCTTGAAGGAGATGTGTTTACAGTACCCAGATCTTCTAATATTTTGTGTGAAATACTTACCTTGTAGAGGAGGAGGATCCCTGCCTTCTATAAGCCAACAAGTGTATGCATGTTGTGCACTTTCCCCAAAAAGTCTTGTTGCAGGCAAATTGCTATTTGAATTTCATCAAAGAGAGTAAAAACAGGAGAGCTGTGAAACTTGATCACCTTCACATAATGGATAGACAGCCTGGACTTGTCTTGAGGTTTGCCAAATGCTAGGCTAATACCCCTGAATACTAAATCATTCCTCCCACAGGTATCTGTGGAAGGAATCTGTGGTATCTTGGTTAACTGAAAACACAGAGGTAGTACAACTGAATTGTTGTAACTGAGAGAAAGAGACTTTAGCTCATTCCCTTTTCTGATTGTTTCAGGGAGAGACATTCTGCCCAAATCAGTTCTCAAAGTTATTTTAAAGGTAATAGCAGTAAACCAATTTTGACAAAGCAAGCCATGAAGTATGACTGAAAACAGATGGGCATCACAGAGTCCCATAATTTCCAAGTATCTTGGGCAAGATTCTCAATTCTCATAGATAGCTCTATAAAGCAAAGCTCTTGGACACATTACATTGCCCAGTCCTTTCCTGTAACACTGGCCCTATTTTAGTCTCATGGGTGTTCACCAAGCTAATGTTCATCAATATTAATCATCTGTAGAGAAAACTGCAAGTATCGATGTGAATTCTGAGATGTATATAAAATACCATTTTTCATTACCAATAATTTCACTGAAGAAATATTGACTACGTGAATTTGTTCCTTTTCCTGTCAAGCCAGGTGATACCTGGAACCACAAAAAGAATTTACAGACCACAGCCTGATCTGGTATTTAGTTGAAAGATTTTCATCTTAAGGAAGTTGTTTTGTTAAAAAAATTGCAAACAGAAACATTGGTATTAGAGAAAAGATAACTTTCATTTCAATGATAGCTACAGCTTAAGAAAAATCTATCAAAATTGCTTTCAGACACCAGAAACCTCACCACAATTCTCAAGAGATAATAGCAAACTTTGCCAACAACATAGGTTGGATACATTATCTTCAAATCCCCAAGGTATTTTTAAAGTATATCTCACACCACAATACCTAGAACAAATATGTTACTTCTTAGTTATAATTAAATAGAAATTGCTACTGAAATGCTTAGTAATAACACAGATGTGACTAAAAATTTAATTATTTTTACTAGTGTCTCAAAGTTGAAGTAGGATCAAAAGATACAGGCTTCTCATATGGGCTCTTTCCAGCATTAAATCTAAAGTGCAGGCCCACTTAAAACTCCAGTCTGGCTAGGAAAATGATATCCACAGTAGTAAGGGGTAGTGGAAGCAGTTAGAAATAGTGTAGGTTGGGGATTCAGGTCAGGAAGCCTGCCTACTACTACAGAAAATGCTTCAACATCCCGCCAGATCAGTCTTGAATCCGAACTGTGTAGCACAAACCACAAGGGAAATGAAAACCTTGGAGTTAAAAATGTACTTCAAATGCTGGCACAAAGAGTTAGAACATGAAAACAGAAACAAGGCAAGCTAGTGCTGGTATCAGCTCAGAGCACAGTTGGAAATAACAGGTATCTGAGCCTTTAGTTCACAGAAGTCTCATCCTGACCAGAAGGGTCAAAAATAGCATCCCCCCGAGATCAGAGGACAACTCCACTGGAAGCCTTGTCACCCAGAAGATTTAGAAAACCCTCTACATACTGTGCATTGATGGGAAGTATATAAAATTGGAAAGAATGTATAAATGTGAAATTTTTGCTGTGGACAAGGGATCATTATGTTTTTGCAGATGGAAAGAATAAAGAGTAATAGTATAGGTCTCACTACAGTTTTGTTTGTATTGGATTGAGATTTCTCCTATTTTAGTATTTTGCTAGCAGCAATTATGATTTCATGTTTTAATTACATCAAAAACCATGAACTCCATCATGGAATCATACCAATATTCACAGTCACCCAATATAAGCTTTCAAAACCATGATTTCCAGGAATGCTTCTGACTTCTACCATTTGACAGTGAACTTCAAGTGCCACAAATCAGTCCATGCAGATGAACCTGGATTTGTGTAATTAGCACAAATGCAAAGAGAGCTGTATTTACTATGATGCATAACTGGAAAAACAAGACAGATTAAAAGTGTAAATAAATTTTCAGAGTTTTCAGTGAATTTTTATTAGGTTCATTGTGACTTCATGTTATGCTGGACAGCAAAACCTTGATCGACTGCTGCTGGAAAAGAATCAGCTCACTCAAGGAGAGCACGTGTACACGAGTTCTCTGTCTGGTACCACAAATGGACGTCATTATTAAAAGATAAATAATGCTGACTACATAGCAACCTGGCAAGCATTTCAGGAGGCAGCTGGGATGTCTGGTCCAGCAAACTAGTGAGATGAGCAAATTTTGGTGAAACCTTACGCTTCAGTGGTTCAAAAAACAGTTTGGGGCTATTTTGTTTCACAGAGATCGAAGTCCTGAACTGTGAAGAGTAGGTCTTGGGAAGACTAAGTGAAAAGAGAAAAAATATTGAGCTTTATGAGTAAACAGTAACATGTTCTCTAGCAAATAGCTGGCCTATTGATTTCAGGCTTTTATGTCAAACAAGAATACAGACAATTATGTAAAATATTAACTAAAAGCAAGAGAATGAAACTGTTTCTATTCCAACCCAGGGTAGAAAATGGTCTCCTAATAATTAAAAAAAAATTTACTTTTTATTAGAATACTTTATTTTTAAATATATATAGAATATATACTTGATATATGTAAAACACTTTTTGTAAATGAGTTTTTAAATTGTTAGAAAAAACCTTGGAAGTTCTGATGTATTCATGACAGCCTCAAAAAGAATACTTCTCCCCAGGTAGCTTCAATCCATTGTCTCTGCCAATTTCAGATCCAACCATACATAAAGTATGCACTACAGATTCTTACAGTGAGAGTGCAATACCATAACACCAGTGGGACGAAAAATCTTTCACATTTCTGATTTAACAGGAAAAAAAAGATTAAGTATTAATCCACTAAAAAAGAGTATGCCCATCAAAATTGCAACCTGCCTGGTCAATTTTGCAAAGATTAATTTTGATGTAATTCATAATCTAAATGCAAATATTGAAAAGCAAGTATTTAACATGAAAGGTATTAAATATCACCTGCTTTTGGGCATGTAATATATAAATTGTTCTAAGTTCTTCATGGTATTTTTAGGGACAAGTAACAGACTCTTAACTCCTAACCTCACAAATAAAACACTTCTCAATTTATAATTTTATACAGCATTTCTCAGTGATTAGCTTTAGAATTTTAGATTTAAAAAAGGGAATAGGTAGCTTTTTACTGCTGAATATAGAGATTGCACGTACTTGTTTAGTCAGACCAAAATCACAAACAAAGAATGACTGAAAAATCAGACAAGCAGTTGGGAAAATATGCAAAAAATAACAGATTAATATATTACCTTCTAATATTCTGAAATAAAAAAGTCTGTACAAAGAACATACTTTCATTGTGCAATTACTTGTGCAATACTGCAGTAGCTAAGGTAATCTTGTGATATTTGCTCTGTAGGATTGAATTTGAGGATTCATGACTTTTTTCATATTTGTCAAGCAACTGGTGTCAGGAATTTCTACAGATCCTATGTGTCCCAGAAATCACATAGCAGATGACAGTAAAAAATAGTTATGGGCTGCTTTTTCTCACAGTTCAGCCTAAATCATCCAGCCTAGTTCCTGTATGTAATAAGAATATTCTAGTTCAGGCAGCAAACCAGCTGCCTGTGCACAAGGACAAGACCAAGATGCTGGAGCTAAATCCCAGGAGTTTTAAAACAATGCTAATTCTCTTAGTTTTACATTCTCACATTGCTCTAGGTCCTGAGAGCAATCTGAGTTAAGACTATACAACCTCCAGAGGCCCCTTTCAACATGTGCTATTCTATGATCTGCAGTCATAGCACTAATGATGATTGTATTTAAAGGTTTCCTAGAGCAATGTTTCTGGGCTCATTTTTGACTCTGAAACGTCCACTAATTTTTGGAATGTCATACCCACACACTGTTATGCAGGAATTGATGTCTGCCCCAAAACCACTTCTGCACTCCCACTGAAATACACTGAAAATAAACACTAGGAAAAAACTGTACTCAAATTAACTTTATTAGTTTAAAAATCTTTGATAATGAAATCCGTATGTTGAGTCCCTCATGTGTAGTACAAACTCATGTGTACCATTTTAGGTGTCTCACATGTTTTCAAAACTAAAAATCTAGTGACAAAGAATGCAAGCATGAAACAGGAATACTGAGCAGTATGCAATGCTTTAAAAAGTCAAAGTCTACAAAACTTTACAAAAACTCCACTAATTATACTGAGACATCCAAAACATAATTTTGCAAGTGTAAAGAACAGTTCAAACATTTTACAACTGCTTCAAATGCTGGTAACACTTGGTATACTTTCCTGTATTTCAGAGACAGATCCTACAGTATCAGTTCCAGAGCTAACATTCACTACCTGCAGTCTGCTTTTGTCTCCTCTCACTCCGTTACTTGGAGTTGCTGTTTCATTTGCTACAGGGATGTGTTTCTTAGAGGAATAATTTTTGCTTTTTTCACCAGGAATACCATTGGATATTCTGCTGTCATCACTTCTGATTTGTACACTGGAATCAGCAAAAGAATGCAGACTGGTAGCCAACTGCCTTGCTGAGTGATGTGCTTTTGCTTGCTCATTTTGTTTGACCCTCCTCTCAGATAATACTGGAGTACTACTTCGAGGCTTATTCTCTTTGTTTTGGTTAATTGTTTGAGCTTCATTTTCCTTCCACAAACCTGGCTGGTACTGCTGTCCAGCAGCCTGAAGTTCTCTCATTTCTTTAAGTGATGAAAAGGCATTATTCACAACTATCTGGGACTGAAATGTTCCAGGAAGAGGAAATTGGATGTCCCCAGCTCTGTTCTGAAACAAAAGATTCTAATGAAAAAACAGGCAACTAGAGGGGGAAAAAAAGCCACTTTTGCAACTGCCATATATACTTGAGTCTGTAGAGCAAAATACAGTGTTTACCTAATATAGCTAAGACACAGAGTAATAGCAATTGAACCATCTTTATCACCTTTCAAAACAGATTTCTTAAGATTGCTAGGCTGATAATGACAGAGTACATTACAGTACATTATAATGGCACATTACAGTTTCACATCTAGCTTGAAATTTATACCAGAGATGTGTCAGTTACACAAAAGCAACCAAAACTTAATCACACCTATCATCCCCAAACACCTGCAATTCCTTACGTTTACTAGCAATTCACAGAAGTGTAGTCTCAACATTCTATACCACAACACCTAGCTGCTACAAGAACACAAACCTATCACCAGTATTGGGAGGTAAGAACGAGAGTCTTCAAACTGCAGAACTGGAAATTCTCTCCACTCTGTTAAAACAACCCCCAGATTTTTAACATTATATTTAAGGAGCTCATGTACTCTTGAGGAAATTAAAAGAGAGTGGAAGACTTTGGATATAAGAAACACAATGGAATGCAGTGTGATTCTTGGTACGACAGTTTTATTTGACTTTAACATAGCTATAGGCCTACAGTATCTAAATTTTTAACAGCCTTTAAAAAAGCCTGGGGTTTTTTTCTTTGTTACGGGAATTTTAGTATCTCCTTTGAAAAAATCTTCAAGGTTTACCATTAATTCACACAGTAGAACCTAAAACCTTTTACAATATTGACAAATACTACAAATTTGTAGTTGCCCAAAGCTCATGTCGTGGCCACAGAGAAATCTATCAGGACTGGATATATACACTATAATTACTTACAAGATAATTTATGATTTTTCAAAAGGTACATTGTATAGCCTCTCCTGTATGACCAGGGTTCTTAAAAACACTTAACTTCATTATTAAATATTTCTAAGAAACCTCATCATGGTATTTTCCAATTTGAATGGATGCATTCCACTACTAGGACTTTCTATTTCAGACTAGGAAACAACACAATTACCACCAAAGCTTAATACGTTACAAAACACTGCAGTTTGTGCTCCAAGTGGTAAACACTTTAAAAGCTTACATTAATCACTAAATTATTATGATCTGTATAAACGTAGCTATAGCAGTTGCAGTAATAATTGCATGAATCAGACAGGGATTAACAGCTAAAAAGTACATTAAAGAGTATGAAGTAGAATTGCCTCTAGCATTCCTTATAAAGACTTACTTTGCTATTCTCAGTATGTTCCTGTCTTTCTTCTTCAAAAGACTTCTCCTTTACCGTGTTCACAGGCTTACAGAGAGTAGCATTCATTTGTGGATGCCCCAAAATACCAAAATCTGACTGGTCTATCCCAGCTAATACAGCAAGTTGTCCGAGCCTGTAAAATAAAAGTTTAATAGAAAATCACACTAACTATTCTTACTCTTTGAAAGACAAAACATTCAAAACCAGAAGCAGAATCTATTAAAGCTTTGAACATAGTTTTCTAATTACTTTATGTGAAGCTCAGAGTCCCTTAATTAAGATGAAAACAAGTAGCTGAAGGTATTTTCTTGTCTTTGCACAAATTAGCCGCAGATTCAAAACAAGCATTACAAGGCTGAGAATGAAGCTCTCCTAGTTAGCACTGAACTCAGCAGCATACTGGCAATGAGATTCCATGTCAGGCAGAACAAAGATAAAAACTCTGTCATTCAAGCAGAAATTGGTCCACATCTCCAAATCGCATAATCTCTTAACATGTCAATGACAAGCTTCACAAATACAATGATGCTGGGTCACCTGCCAGCTTGTAAGTTGGCCAAACCAATCACATGTGGGTTTTAGGCCTCAGTAAAAAGTGGAAAGTTGCAGTCATTAACTGATAGCATAACATATGATATAAAGAAGCTTACTGAGAAGAGCATTCTTCGTGATTGGGATTCTGCAACATTCAGTGCAGTTCCTTATTACTATGAATAGATATAGGGCTCATATAAAGAAATTTTTTTCATGTAGTGAAAATACATTTTTCCCTTCCTGAGAAGTTTCAAACTCCTGTAGTAATGGCAACTCTACAAACCGATTGTCACAAAAATTAAAACACAGTTTTAATTCTAACTTACTTTATAGTAAGTTAGAATCATTGAATCATGGAATCATTAAGGTTGAAAAAGACCTCTTAATATCATCAAGTCCTGCCATTAATCTAACACTGCTAGGTTCATCACTAAACCATGTCCCCTAAGCACCACATCCAGATGTTTTCTGGACACTTCCAGGGGTGGCCATTTCACCACATCCCTGGGCAGCCTGTTCTAATGTCTGACCACACTTTCAGAGAAGAAATTTTTTCTAATGTCCCTTGTAAACCTCACCTGGCATAATTTGAGGCCATTGTCACTTAGGTCTATCACTACAATTTGGAAGTGGAAGATAGGGCAAATAAAATCTGTGATCTCCTCTGAATCCACAGAATAGACTACAACACATATTCACATCATTCCCTTCTTGTGGATGGACTGCCACGCTTGGTCATACAAACTTTACAAGCTGGGTTCAAGCTGAAATTCTTTGAAAAATGGGAAGGATGAATCATCCTCTGACAAATTCCAGGTACTGTGGTAATACAAACTTTTATCAATATTCTGTGGTAGTAGTAGTAGTACTACTACTAATAACAATAAATACAGACTTAAAATACAGGCTGGAGATACAAATCCCATGTAGATTTCCATACTTCAATTAGTGAATGGAGAGTACAAGGTAACAGGACACCTTCTGAAGGCAGTTCAACTGCATTTTGAGCCTTTCATATTGTGGGAATGCTAAGAGCCAAAGGTGATTCACTGAAGACTTGGAAATGTGCTTTAATAGAAGCTTTCTCCTCTTTTGGAATAGGCTTCTTGAAAGCCTTTCCCAAAGACAGATGCATGAACTCAGCCGAACAGTGCTTAGATCATGCCATTGCCACTAGGAAAGACTAGACAACAGGTACATGGCTAATTTATTTTCCTTTGCTCTCTGAGAGTACAGACCTAGAAATCTGGCAGGGTAGCAGGCAGCATACTTCATTGTGAGGATAATTTTGGAAAGATCTCAGGAAAAACAGCAAGACGTAAAGTGACAACCTACCCAGCATCTTTAAGGAGGTCTAAAAAAGCATGAAACTTTTGAAAAGAGTTCTCAATGCTGCCTAGAACACCTTCATCTTCCAAAATCATGCTGGTTACTGACTGTGCATGAAGAACCTCGGATAGGGAGATATTTAGACTCCTTAATCTTGCATTTTCAATTTCCAGCTATGCAGGGGAAAAAAAAAAAAATTTCTTTCATTTTCAGTTTAAAAGACCCCAAAATATCAAACCTCCCCTGTGTGCCAAAACAGCATCATAACTGATGTAACAAGATGCAGAGTTTGCTGTACCACACGCTTTCAGGGCACTGTTACATGAGCTCTGTGCATGTCTGCTTATCCACAGCTGCACTTCTATGTTACCATAGATATTCCTGCAGGCATTCATAACCACTGGCTTAGCACTGTCTTCAGTATGTACAGGATGTGACAGACCAAGTACAAGCAGAAAAAATTAGCTTTCATATTGTTTTACTTTGCATGTATTATATGACATGTTAACACCAAAGAATTTATTTTACCAGTAAAAAAACTTTAATGAAGGCCAATGCCCTCCTTATATTCACCCCTCTATACTGGGGGAATTCATACTACTGTTCTCTCTCCTTTTTACTGTGCATCCCAAAACTGAAAGTTCAAGATGATTTAATTTTTCTCCACATCGACCAGTAATCAAATTGATGATGAAACTGAAAACTGCATGATAACTACAGGATACACAAGGTTTTGTGTTCGAGGGAAGCATTAACTCACTCATTTAAGATTATAGCTATGCAATCAAGTACTACCTCAGGCTGTCTTGTATTTTTTACGAGAGGATGAAAAAATTGTAGATTGTGTAGTGCACTGTAAGTGGTAAATAAGCAAAAAAATAAACACTTTTAGAGATTAATGCTACTTGTTTTATTCCATCTCCTGGTAAAAGGTGCTATGTCCAACCAGCCTAGCCTTGACAGAGGAAGATTTCTTGTAGGGGGTGTTTAGCCTAAAAACCATTTAAGGATCTAAACAACAGACAGGCAGCAGAGCCCACTGGTGCACATCACATTACAGGGAGATGGGGCTAGTCAGACAAGAGGGCTACAATCTGTCTTTGAGAAGTGCAGAATTCTTTGTGGATATCTGCTCCCTGTACTGTGGGGTATCACTTGTTGCTCATATTTCAAAGGATATCACCACTTTCACTTCCCTCCAAATCATTTGTAAGGACCAAATCCATTTGCTTACACTACCTTACACTCAACTATACTACAAGAAATTCTGCTTATTCATGCAGAAGAATATTTTTAAGTCAGCAACAGCAGAGAGGAAACAGACCTCACAATTCAACTGTGATAAGTTGTTCAGTTTTGTCAAAGCTGAATTGCATTTCACAAGTGACATGCAGAAAACCATCCAATATGGTTAATGCCTGCATAAATAAAATTTAAAAACCAAAGGTATAGAATAAACCAAACTGAACAACAGTTGTGACACACAGCTTTCAGTACAAGTCATGGTAAGTGAGTTGGGAGACAAAACTGTCTATGTGTACATACTGAAAATAGATTTAATCACATTCTTGAGAAAAGCAAGTATCAGGATGCCCCAGATCATAACTGTTTCAGAAAATGAACAAAACACATTAAAACAGTAACTTGAGCTGGAGTTCAAGGCTCTGGAACAGAATCAGTAGAACAAACATTACTAAACACAGATTTCATCACTGCCCTTAAGAACAGCAAACGATCCACGTGACTTTGAACTGAAACTCTGGAAGCTACTACATTAGTGGTCATTGATAATTACACCTAAGCAAGTGCATTCTCTGAGCAGTGCCTCCTTTAAAAGTTAAGATCGTTAATAGTTAAGTATCTTTACCTCTAGTAATCGTTCCTCAGCCTTTACTCTAGCTTTCTGTTCTTCCTTTAGTTTTTCCATGCATTCTTCCAGCTCCAACTACCAAACACAGACAAACTATCATGAAATTTACCTCAAAATGTCAGATTAACATGCAGTAAGAAAAAACTCAACAACTTAACAGCTAGCAAATGACATTCCAAACATACCTTCTTCAAAAATACAAGACAGAGCTCTACCAGTAGACCATCTAGGATGCAAAATATTAAGACAGAGAAGTAGAAGTGTGATTCACTTTACAGATTTGTAAGACTGCAACAGATCACATAAAATTACAGTCCAAGTCTCTTTCGTCTATGACATAACCATCAAGAACACACGTTTTTCTCTACTTCCCCTTCACTTTTTCAAGCAGTATTTTAAATTAAATAGATCTACATTACAAAGCTCAAATTGGGCTCTAATAAGAAATCCTTAGCAGCCATATCTAGATTTTCCAACTATACTCTTTAGCCAGGATTTTATCCCTTCCTTTATTCCTTCTTATAGTTGTAAGAATACAAAGTTCTGAAGAATTGTACTCTCAATAGTCAGAATACAAAATTCTGAAATGTAAGAATTGTACTCTTTCTAATTAGTTTCACTTACTTCTTCAATAAAAAGCTTTTCACAATTCCAAGTTTAGTGTTAACAAGAATAAAAACAAATCCAAAAAACCTAATAAAAATATTCTAGTCTTATGAATAAGATGCCGAAACTCATATTTTAATTAAAATCTCCATTTCAGTAGGAGTAGTCAGGATTTGCAATACCACATTTTCTTGCATCCCAGCAGAGCATTATCATCTTTAATTACAGCATCTGAACTAGAAAAACAAGAATTTTTGTTCTTGTGCACCTTAACAATCTTCTGATTCAAAAGGTGAAATCTGTTCAAATTATCAAACTATTCTATTTTTCATAGGTTAGACTATACAAATTAACAGTATACAAAACTTCTCCCTTTCACTTTGTGTACAAGCCCATATAAGTAAAAGGACACTGTATTTTGTACACAGCATATGAACCAGTTCAAAAGAGAATCCAAGATTCAAGTAGCACTGAAATAGTCTGTTTACTAGTAAAAGCTTATTCCAGTGCATGCTACTGCACTTCATATAAGCAATCACCTGAGAAGACTAGCGTGCAACAGAATGCATAGTAAAATAAACCTTTTACAAATGCAAAGGTGTTATAAAGTTGCAAGGTACTTTTGCAACTGGTTCCAAGATGCAGGTTCTAGAATACTCTATATATAGCCCTCCTAGTGACAACCACTCAAAGTGATGACTATGGGTCTGTCACTATTCCAGTGAAGTCCACGGCTAAAATCCCTAGACTAGCATCAACCAAGCAAACGCTGCAAGTAGAAAGCTAGTCATATCTTTATCATACTCATATTTGAGCATCAAAACAGATTTAGCACTATGTCTAAGCTGCAGGCATGGTGGGGGAGGGCAAATATCTAAGGAGAACTATCAACAAATATCATAATCTTACTGCCATCTACCTTTGAAGATGTGGAAATAATGGGAGCTATAAAACCTCTACATACATACAAGCACGGCACTGAAAGTTGCCAGTGCAGAACCGTAATGTTCTGCACTTACAACTTGACAGGTAACTTGGAATCCCCCAACCTAGCTTTGATGAGCATTAGCTAACACAGACTGAAGAATTCCTTCTTTCCATTTATAGCACGTGTGCATACATATAATTATTCGTATTTTGAAGTTTCTAGGCTGTAGGCTAGGAACTCTACTCTAGAAACCATAGCTCTCAAGTATTTTTGTTGTGGATGGATTTTAGATAATTTTAAAGATGAAAACACTGACCTTTTTCTTCAAATTGCTGGTTTGTAATGTTAAAGGTCAATGGCTTAGACCATAATCAAATGATTATGATTTTTTAAACAGAAATGTACATGTTTTGCAGTGATGTTTAAACTTGATTTATCACACTCTAGATGTACGTAGTATTTAATGGTTATGGGCTGAGTTCATAACAAAACTGAACACTGCAGTTGCATCTCCTCATAAGCAATATCAAAGCCAGCATTTAAAGAATCTAATTTGTCACCATTATGTTACAAGTATATGTACATTTTAATCTTTGATTTGCTTTTAAGAAATTCACTAGTGGACACAACACCCTAGTCTCTCTGCAGAAAAAAAATATTAAAATTGATATCAGAGAGTTAAATGTACATCCAATCTTCAAGACTAAGACTTCAAGTATTACAGCCCAGAAAGACAGCACTGGTAGACTTTTAAGATGAAACTGAATACCAGAAATATAGGTAGCCCTCAGAATTACCATAAAGAGTATGTCTGTTCAACACTAGACAGAGGTATAAAACTGAAGTTTAAAAAATTATATTTTAAAAAATTCCGTAACTGATCAGCAATGTTCTTCTATTTGACTGCATCATACTTAAAAAAAAACCAGTTACAGTGCAATCTCCACTTCTTTGCAATTTACAAAGTAGTGAGATGTAGAAAGAGTTGCCCTGATAACTAGATTAAGGGTGAAGTTCACCATTTTAATCCCTAGTTAAAATTTAAAAGTATGGGAGCTCCTCAACTACATACTTCATCAAAACCAACTGTGACATTTGATTCCCTCTAGTGGAAGGAGAGAATATTTATCAGTTCTCATTTTTCATTTAAGCAGATACTAGGCTTTCACTAAACAAGGCTTTTTTTCTTTTTTTTATGAAAACACAACTAAGTATTACTTGTTTCATTAAGTAGTATGCTTAAAATCCCTTTTTCTGCAGAAGGATGTAGAGAAGTTCTCCAAGACTTACATACCTAAGTGAAAGTCTGGTCATTCAAGAGATGCCTTGGAGAGCTTTTTTTTGACAAAGCAGCAGTTTAAGGAACTCCCACCTCTTACTGTTCATTCTCACTCTGCATTCCCATCATTGCTCTAACACAACGGGTTGTCCCATTTACTGAAAGGTCTGCTACCACCAAATACACTGGACTACTTTTCAGTAGGATCAGTACCTCAAGCTGCTGCACAGTAACAGCTGTTTAATGACAGTCTTATGATCAGACAAATGTGAAAAAAGAGAACACAAGAGAAAAAGATTGAAGCAAGAAATGAAAAGGCACTACGTGACTGAGGGAAAAGAGACAATTCAGTGGGGCCAATTTGATAGTTTGATTCTGCCATAATGTGAAACCTGCTTTGTGTGAAGGTAACAGAAACAATGGGTGAGGCACAGAATCAGGCGCAGATTGCTTAATGGGTGCTATCTGATACGCAACCACAGCCTAAAAAAGTATTTTGGTTTTCAAATTCAGAAAGTCATGAAAATCTGGACCTTTACAAGCACAGAAAAATCAAAACTTTGGGGTAGGTTGTCAAAATTTGGGGGTTTCTCTCCAACAAAGTTGAAATTAATCATAAATTGTCTCTTCCTTATAGCTTCCCTACATGTAGCACTACAGCTAACACAAATGTGTTAGCTGTAGTATGGGTATGACATCCTATTGGTCAGTATGACAACCCTTCCCCAAAGCACCAAACACTGCCTGCCTCCTCCCTCTCCAAACAGCAAGAATAAATACATCAAAAGCTTTCTGCAATCACAGTAGTTCCTACATACAACTTTTTGGAGCAATTTGCACATGATATGGAATTCTATGATTTCAGACAAAGTGCTCTTGGTAAGAGTGTCGAAGCCACCTCACAGTGCAATGCCAATACACTGAACACTATGAGGAAAAGTTGCTATAAAACTAATTTCCAGCAACATATGAAAACTTTGAAATCTTCCTGAATAAAAGTTCTAGGGAGAGGAAGTTCTAAAGAAAAAGTATATATCAGCTGAAAAGGCTAGTAGTTATTCATGCAGTATTTGTACAGTCCTTTTGCTTTCCACAACTCTATCCCGCCCTAAACATTCCCACTACTGATAAACCTATAGCAAGTTAAAACTTAACTTCACTTCTCTTACACAAAAACAGGTATACAGTCCAATATTTACACATATGAACAGCATATTCACCCAGTGTGGTGCTCAGACAACAACCAGCAAACCCAGACTGACTATAGCTCTTTTTTACAGAAGTAATCATCGGTTTCTCTGAACAGAATTAAAATCTTAACACTTCAGAAACAGTTAACTCATTTATTCTGTCTGAGGGTGTTACTTTATAATAGTGCTAGATTACTTCAGCAGCATTAGAGAGCCACTGATATATACCTTTTTTCCACCCCTTTTTTTAGTCAGAACATTCCCAGTCAAGACATTTGCAGAAATAGTCCATTTCACTACTGCAAAGTTTTTTAAGTATCAAAGAAGTAGAAGGAATAATAAAAAGTAAATGAAAAAAGTTTACTAGGTTAAATTATAAAATGGAACTTGAACACTTTTAGCTATTTTTGTAATTATTTTTAAACAACAGTAATTTTGATATTTTAGCTCTTAGAAATAATACTAAATTACTTTTATAAAGGAAATACTTGAAAGAAAATACCACAGTCAATAGCACTGATAAAAAGATCTACGCACTATGATGCAAGATTGGAACAGAGAAATTACACATACCACAGTTGTATTAAGTTATTCTGAAATCCTGCTCCAAAACTGGTTATTTGTTTAATTACAATTTTTTGAATAAAACATGGTTTAACTTATATAATTTGCCTTTAGGGAGTCTAAGGCACTGAACATGCTTCTTACCTGTAACTGTTGGTATTGTGCTACATCAGTCTTATCTAATGATTTTGGCAAATCAGTCTCCTGGATATCATCCTCTAAATCTTCTGTGTCTTCAGTTTCAGATGTAGAAGCACGTTCTAGTGTCACTTTCACAGGAACAGCTGTCTAGTTACACCAGAAAAGAAAACCATGCCCACTCATAGAATTACAATGTTTAGCAAAAATCAAAGATTAAATCATATCAAAAGCTTAATTTAAATAGTTGTTTCCCAGAGTCCTTTACAATGTATACACATTGCCCAGCCATACAACTTCGAAATAAATTTGCATAAAACAATATTAAAAAAAACAATCCAATGTGTGCCTATGTTGAGTATTTGTGGTGAGGATTTAGCAGCAGAGTCAGCCCCACACAGGGCACAACCTCTCTCAGCTGACCATGGACTCCAGTCCATGGGAAGCCTACACCAGAGCAGAGGATAACTGGTGGCTTCTGCAGCCACCAGATCCTTCTGTGATGGAAATGAGATACAAAGGAGAAGGAAGAAAGATGGGGTTTTTCTTCTCCTGGTAGAGCAGTTCACAGAGAAGTTTGTGAATAATAAGGTATAATGATCTGCAAAAACAAGTATATAATCAAAACCCAAGATAGAAAAGATGGTGCAGAAAGCGTTCAGAGAAAAATGCTGTTGGTTATTCTTCTTGCTATGGAGGGATTGTACCTATACTCCAACTCAGGTAGCTCCTAAGACTAAGAACACAAAAGATACAGAGATAGAAATGGAAGTAAAATAAGTATCAAAGAAGCTTCAACCAAAGGCTGATGCAAGCTACTTTTTTTCACTCCTATGAGTGAGAATCTTTAAAAGTATGTTCCAGTCTTAGCTTTCAGACAACCAGATTCTGTTGAGAACATTCTCCCCTTTTTCCAGGCAGCTACCCACTAAAACAAAACCAGTGTGTGAGAGAAACAGTACCTGAATCTTCAATGGCAATTCTCCATTACAATCCGCAGCCCTGCCTCTGAAGTTCGGGAAAAAAAAACAAAACCATACTTTTGAGGAAAGCAAGTTTATAATGTTCTAAACACAAGATTCTAGGACAGGTGAAGCAGTAAGAGTAAATAAACAGCCTCAGACACTGCACTACATCCCTTTAAGCCTCATTACATTCTCATTTTGATTAGTACTCCCTAGTTAATCATGATTTAGAGCAACACTATGGATGCTAACATTACTATCTTCAATAGGCATCTTACTTAGTTAATTATTTTGAACTAAAGTCAACAAGAGAATTTGGTATTCAGCATTTTGAAAATTAAGCTTAATAACCACAGTTGCAATACAGCATTAAGTAATTTTTTTGTTTAAATAGTTATATGGTCTCCATTTTTAGAGGCTGTCTAGGGAATGGATTAAAAAAACAAAAACAAACAAGAACTGTTTCAAAAGACAGCTTTCATGTGTAAGTTTTTTTTCAGTTTTATTTTAATTTACAGCTCTTAGATGATCACAATAATTATGCTGGTATTGAGTGGGGTGAAGCAGAAAAAAGAGGCAGGAAACTACCTAAGCACTGTGAACTGGATCTCAAACCAGCTATACTACAAGTTTAGAACACTAACTTGCCTCTTTAGCTATGATACGTTTGATAAATCATTATTAACAAAAGAAAAAGCAGACAAGGTAGGTTTGGTTGTGGTGGGCTTTTTTGCTGCATATGAATATTCCTATGGCTAACACATACTTTTGTGTATTTTAAATCCTTACTAGAGAAGAATTTATATAAAATCCTCAAAATTTATAAAAACAGAAAAAACTATGACATTCTGTGTGTAACTCTCAAACCATATTTTAAAAAGTTAACATTGCTCTCTACTGTATTTATCATGCAAATTTTATGGTTTAGTATCTTTTTTTGTACTATGAAAACCTCACCTGCATCTCTTTGCACGTTCTGCAGTCCGCCAAGGAAGGAAGCCCTTTGTGCCTGGTGGTAATGGTTTTGGTGAGTAACTCTCTCGCACAGTGGAATTTTTTTTCCCAGGACTTACAGATTTTTTAGATGATAATCCTGGATTGAAGAGCAAGACCAGAAGAAAAGAGAATTCATTACAGATTATTGTTCACAAATTAATTCACAGCTTACTGTTCATAAAATTTTTTATGCAATAATAAGGACTGTAGGAAATTTGCCATTCAGTCTAATTTTGCTGAAGTATCCAAAAGCTTGAGATTATAAGACTGTATACTTAACTGCTCTTAGGCTGATGCAAGACAAGTTTTCAAAAAAGGAGGGAAAGCTTTGTAGCAGAAGAGGTTTGACAGTAAAGGCATCTATGTGTTACAAATTGCCCTCCAGTGGCTTCAGAGTGAAGAGCATTATTTTATTTATGGGCAAGATAATTAAAAATAAAGCTGATACTCATGCAGATCACTTGAACAGGACACCAGCAATCTCTTCCTTTCAGACGACTAATAAGAAAAAGTAGGGTTTGCTGGTCTGCTCTTTTGTTGTTTAAATCATACAACATCAAAGTAGACTCAGAAAGAAACGTAATGTGGATCTTCATTAGAAATATCTACCAAGAGTAATTAAACTTTTTATCAGGGCAAGGGGGAGCCTCACATTCTCTATAAACTAGAAAGTACTAAGTCTGGAAAACTAATCACCTTATATTTCCTACAATGAGAAGCTAGTGAGAACTCAGATTATTGTTTTTCTGAGTAAAATAACTCCTTTTGTAATGGTATAGAAATGCATAACTTATTAATGGGATTCAAAATCTCAATTAATTCTGAACATAATAAACAGTATAGTTTTCACCTTGACTCCCTTCTTCTCTGAAAAAAAAACAACCCCAAAGCACATAAAAACCCCACACACAATGAACAACCCCAAAACAGAAAAAAAGACCAAAAACCCACAAAACCCTTCACAACCACATTTGCCATGCATTTTTTTTTCTCCCACTAATACCCTGATCACTTACCTCTTTGCCTCCAGATAACTAGAGTGAAGACAAGAGACAGTGCAATGCATTACAGTGCAATTTGTAGTCTGAAAAATGTTTCATATCGCAGCTATCAGTACTTAATTTTAAATATTCAAGATACCTATGCTATATTAAACATACTATTTATAATAGGTTTACATGAAGTTAAAAAAAAATCTTACAACATTTTGTACAACAGTTAAAAAATGCATGTTCGTTTGTTCTGGCAGAGGACAGCCTGCTACAGAAAGGTTACAACAGCAGGAGAACTAGACAACTTACTACTGCCAAGCTTTGCAGAAGTGAAAGCTTGTGGAGACACAGAATACATATGTGCAATGGTTCCACACATTTTTAAGTCAGTATATCCAACCATTTTTCCAGCCATGTATCTAGCAGCACTAGAAACAAGAGAAAGTTTCCTACAGATACTAATGATGATAGAAGATGCATTATATCATCAAGAAGAAATACATTTTTTTTGAGACAAACGTTCTGTAAAACACTAACATTTAGACATATCATACATTTTTAAATTTAAGCTCTTAAGCATTAAGATAAAATTTTCTAGACTAAATGTACTGTAGTCAGAAAAAAACAAAGAATTACCAATACGAATAGTAGCTTTTCCTTTCCGACCACTTCCTAGGACAATAGTTCTTTTCTTTGGCTTAGTTTTCAAAGCATCTTTGGAAGACGGAGACATCAGCCACTTAAACTAGAATTTGGTTTATTTTTTAAAGAAAAATAAATCTGTTTAGCAACTGACAATTGAAGACGTGCTTATCTAAAATTCAAGGTAGTTTGTCAGATCTAGAGAACACTGTACTTACAGGAAACTTTTTAAGCTGTAAAATCAAGGAAAAAACCGAAGTCTCACAAGGCCCAAATTTAAGCAGATGATAGTCTACAATAGCAGAAAGTGTTTTCAAAACACCACTACAATATCCCATCCAATATTATACTTTCTCCTGTGGAAAACAGTTCTTCTATAGCAAAAATCCCCCAGCATCAACACTATAAAGAGGTAACCCTGGCTTCTGCACTTCATTCTCAGACAACTGGCCTGACAGGAATGACTGGCTCAGACCAAAGCTCTCCAGAGTAATAAAAGCTTCCCTAATGTGATTTTGTATTACTGATAAAGTCAGTATTTTAAAAAACACGAATTTGCCTGTAATGAAAATTTATCCTTACAAAGTAATAGCCCCAAAATAAAATTAAGAGACAGTGATGATCAAAGGCCACGGCTGTACTTCAGACTTCATTTTCTTAAAGCAACAGCTCTGTTCTTAAAGGCTCCCCTTGCCCTGATAAAAAGTTTAATTAATCCTGGTAGGTATTCTAAAATTACTCTGCTAAAATTACTTACTTTAAAGTGTGCATCACTAATACAGGGTCTAGTCATTGAATAAAATACAGATGATATTAACACAAAGCTTGTCTCACATAGCCCTAAATCCCACATCAGAGTACTAAGAACAGTATGCCACAGCTATTCCTCTCTAAAGCATCAGAATGATTAAAATGCCATTACTGTGCTCTAAGTTTAATTCAAATTTATCATTGTCAAGAAACTATTTTTTTTTTTCACGTTGGATACAGTTAATCCTTGTATAAATTTTTCTCTGTCTCCAGGTGGATCTGGTCCCTGTGCAAGTGAACACACCCAAAAAGAGTAAAATTAATTTCCAAGAGTCTAAGAGCCAAAGTAATTTTAATTTTGTTTTGCTAGGCACCCAAAAGGACAGCTTTACTAGATGAAACCAAAACTTCATCTAGCACACAGCCGTCTCTGCTGTTGTTGTAAAACATCTAAGCATCCAAGTATAAAGACAGCAAAATCCAAAACCAGCGTTTTGAAAGTATCCTGTTTTGTAGACACCTTCAATGGATTTTCCCTTTGATTTAATCTCTCAGAAACTACACAAACTTTCACCACCTATTACACTTGGTCATATCTATGATTGCAGTTCACTATACTGCTACACAGTGCTGCCAGAATATATAGCTTTTGTTTTAGCAAAGGCATCAATTAGCAGTTGACAATTCTCTTGCAAACCCAAAAAAAAGGGTCTAGAAGAGAATCAACTACATGCTACTGAAAAACAAACACCCACTTTTTACACAAAGCAGGATGGAAGGAAAGACAGCTGTGACTAGCAGAAGAAGCAAAGCTACGTAGTAAGCCAGTGGAAGGATAAGACACCACACTAACTGGTTGAATATAAAACTATTGTCTTGAGTCAAGTTATCTTTTAGTATATGGGAATTTCCTAGAGTTGCTTCTTTCCATGGTCTGGCTTTCCAATTATCTTTAGCATTTCCAGGCAGATGTTATTTTCACGTGATTCCTGTGATATTTTGTAAGTTTTACTCCCATCTGCCAAGCAGAAAGAGTACTTCTTCACAACCAACCTCAACTTCTCAAAAAAGGTCTTCTAGAGATTGAAGGGGGAACTGTATTAATCCTCCAGAAATTCTGTACACTAATTTTCAATTTATTAGACAGTCTCTACACATCCACAGTTGTGTCTTTATTTAGTCATTTCAAAAACCAAAAGAGCATTAAATTCTACCATAAAACTGGGATTGTTCAGACTCCTTTGAGAACTGAATCAGATTTCTGTATATTTGAACAGTATACCTAATCATAAATCATCTAGATATTCAGTTTAGGCACATTACTGTGAACTGTGTGTGAACAGTTAGAGCAAGATGAATGGGAGTAATGTATTTTAACTGAACTCTGTTTTCATAGATGGTCTGCATTGAAAGATCAGTCCTGAGCAACTTTAAAAAATTTTGGTTACAGAAGCTAGAGACAAGAAATAAGTTCTAAAATAAATCAAGTGCTAAATTTCAAATTGTGCTTTCCTTACTTTTAAATTAGAACTAATTATTACCATGTTGACAAGGACATATGTAGTAGAAAGCCCTCCAGCAGTCCTGGAGCAATATTTAGTTAACACTCTACAGTAATGCCCAAATACACACGCATTTCCATTTTTCTTTCCATTAAATGTATATCCAGGTTTTATTACATGTGACAGCTTTAATTCCGTAAGAAATCACACAGAAAGCCCGATACAGTAACATGTTCATCATAGTGGTTTTAGGTTTCCCCCTAGATAGTGGGGTTTTTTTATTTGTACTGAGTCAAACTTCTGTTTAGAACTAGAATAGTTGTTTTAGATTCATTTTGAAAAAAGTCATCCTTTAAAAAAAACAAATGCAATGGAAACTACAAAGAAAATCCCAAACTCATTCCAAAATGTGTATAACATACCTCTGAGTCAGCACTGCTTCCATTCTTGAGAACTCTTTCAATAATCTTTTTTATCAGAACATGAGCTAGAATGAATTAAAACACCCTTTTAAGAATTTTCTGTAAGAGACAATTCTTTTTGTGTACAAACAGATCATTGACTAATAAGCACATATTACTATCCTGGTTGTTTTCCCATGTTAAAAATGTTTACCAAATTATCACGGCATGTTCTTTCTTTCTTAAAAGCAGTTTACCTTTCCCCATATAGTTACTGAAGAAGGAAAAAAAACCCCAACAACCACACAAAGAGAATAAGTGCAGACACAGATACATACCAATTAATGGATTTTTTCTTACATCAAGTACCACTAATGTTGTGTTAGTTTGAAGAGCATCTAATAATGACCTTGCTCCTTCATTGGATATTCCACACTGCTGCAAATCAAGCGCTGCAAATCAACGTTCAAGGAGGCAAAAAAAAAATCAGTGGAGGTAGTACTGCATTAAGTTAGTAATTTAATTTAATAGTTAATATCTAAAAAAATTAGTCCTGCTGAAAACCTCCATTTCATAGAACATGAAGCATGAGAACTGAGAACATTATGATAACAGTCATGTGTAAAAACAGGAGTATTACTTTCAAAGAAAACAACTAGAACTTTTCAACATTAAGAAATAACTGTTAATATCTGCAGAGGAGGTAATATGAAGCACTCTACAACCACTGTGGGCAACCTATGGCAGTGTTCAGTCAAAGTAAGAGGGTTTCATCATGTTTCAGCTCATGTACCCACTCCATCTTGCCCTGTCCATAGGTACCACTGGAAAGAGTCTGTCTCCATCTCCTTTACGCCCTCTCTTCAGATATTTGTACAACTTGATCCCACTCTGAGCCTTCTCTTCTCCAAACCGAAGAGTCCTAGCTTCCTCAGTCTGTTCTGAAAACAGAGCTGGCTTACTCCCTTCATCTTAGTGGCAATTCACTGGACTCTCTCTGGTACTTCCAGTTCCCTCCTGTACTGCAGATTCCACGGCCTCACTTGTGCTGAGTAAAGAGGAAGAATCACCTCCCTCAACCTGTTTAAAAAGTCTCTGCCTAATGCACCCCAAACACCACTGGCCCTCTTTGCCACAAAGACACCTCACTGTTTCATGGACAGCTTATTGTCCACCAGGATCTGCAGCACCCTTTCTGCAAAGCTGCTTTTCAGCCACACAGCATGTTCTAGTGCACTTTATTCCTGTCCAAGTGCAGGACTTTGCACTTCCTTTCCTTAAACTCCATGAAGTTCCCATCAGCTCATTTATCCAGCCTGCTGAGGTCCCTCTAGATGGCAGCAGATCCTTGCCTTTCTAGGGATCCAAGAAAGACTGTAGTTCCTGCGCCTTTTTTCACAGACCTCTTGAAAATAGGCACGACATTAGCTATCCTCCTCCAGTCCTCATGCACGCCCTCCCAATCACCATGATCCTTCAAAGACTACTGAGAGTGGCCTAAAAATTACATCAGTCAGCTCCCTCAGCACTTGTGAACGCATCCCATTAGGGCCTATGGACTGCTGTTTGTCCAGTTTGTTAAAGTATTCGCTAATCTGGTCCTCCTCCATCAGTATGGATGTTATCTGTATACCTGCCTCAAACTAGAACACAAAACTATAAACCAGGTATTTAATTCCACACACAGAATACTATGATTGACACCACCACCATTAGTAATTTTGTATAATATACTGTAGATATAGTGTAGAACAAATTCATTCTCAAAGGTACTGTAGGACAATACTAGATAACACAACAGTATTCAGATACTTCAAAAGAGGAAGAGAGATTTCTTTGGATAAAAGGAGTACTCTTCCAAAGCTACGCAGTAAGTTACTCCTCTGGCTGCAGCTGTTGTAACTGATAATTTTAAGTCTTCTGCCTGCCACTACTATATTTTAAGAGATGCAGTAGTGAGACATAGAGACAGTAGAAAAGACAGTAGTAGAGATATGGAGATCTTGCTGAAATCCTTACAGCAACTAGTAATAATCAGGTATGAGGTATATCAGGAATTTGCTGGTGTAGGCCAGCATTATATGGAATATACATGTACATCATGTACATATACATATAATCATTTACATCACTATGTCTGTAGTTACTATGTAAGTGTATTACTCTGAATTACTCTGCTGTTCATTAGTAAAAGACTTAGTAATACCTTTTAGCCAAAGGTCCTCTCCTAGACAGTCTGCAAAGGCACTTGCTCCTCTATCTCCAACAAGCATGTTGCAGTTCAAAGTAATCCGCCTCAAACCTGTCATATATTCAAGATCAGGTCTCCTGTAACGTAGGCTTTCAGCCCAAGCTTCACCATGTCTTCTTATTGCCTGGTGCTTTGCAAACAAAGAAGCTGTTACCAAGTGAAATGGCAAAGCCATAATTGATAACATGATCACAAGTTTCCTTTTTTAGTAAACCATGTTCAATGGCTTGAATGCTGGTATAAGAAATATATGCAGGTACCATTCCTGAATTCAAGAAACATAACTAATTTTTAAACCTTACTGGCAACTCGTACTTGTTGCGACTGCCCAGTCTGCAATGCAAATTATTAACTTGGCTACAAAGTATTTTATCACCTTCTTTTGACAGATACTTTCCTATTGAATAGGAAATAAATACATACTATGAAATGTTGTGCTTTCACAGAAACCATGATTAACACTAATTAGAACACAGTACTAGGCAAAAACCTCCTGACTAATCAGCAGCTTCTAAACTGTAAACTTGATTATTCTTATCCAGTGCTTAAGAATACTGGAGACATTTTTCAAAATTAGTGACAATGAAAGAAGCACCCCGAAAACAGGTGTCAGATGTTTACAGGCCTAGTCCTCATTTAAAGAAAATACTTTATTATTTATGTTTTTTTCTAAGAAATAGCAAATTTAAATTCCACACCAGTAAACTAAACTACTTTTGTCATATACTTTGGTTATATACTTTTGTCACAGCTTTCTTAAGAACATACACTTATTTTTGGTATTCACACAAGCTCCTCATGAAGCATTGTAACAGATTTTTTACTTCTGCTTTAAAGCAGAAGTAAAAAATTAATTTTTTTAAGTTCTTACTCCATTCTAAGAAAGTTGATTAAATTACCTTTAATAAATTTGCTATATGTTCTGCCCCTCGCCACGTGAGGCTACATGCTGTGAAGTTTACAAATCTGATAGTAGCTGTATTCTTTATACTCTGACAGATTGCTGAAGAAAACAAAAGCACGCATGTTATCTACACACAGCATTTCCACATTATCAGAACATGCTTCTTCAGTGGCCTATTAACAGGCAGCTTTAACAGCAAAAAGCTTTGACAAAGAACTAGTGCTGAAATACAGAGTATATTTTGAATACAATTAGTGTGTTTTAAGTTCATACATTTCTAGTGCAAATGTTCAGCAAAGAATATCTGAACAAGTTAGAAAATATTTGATTTCAGTTTACTTACAGAAGCTTAAACAAATCAGGAAAGGGTAAAGAAATATGACTGTTGTTTTATCTAAAAGTATAAACATCACTATAAAGTAGTATAGATATGAACCTGAAGTGAAGAAATTCAAGTCTTTAAATGCTACTGAGTTATGCAGAATAAAGTAAAGATTGCTCTTATAATCTCCATAGACAAATTTAAAACAGGAATGGAAATACTGAAAAATTTGCTTACCTGTTTGGAAACATAAAAGAGAAAAGTATATTTACAGGTTTTGATTCTGAACTTACTTTCCAACCCTCCATCTCCAATTGGGCAGTGGGCTAAAGAGACACTCTCCAGAGATGAAGCTGTGGCCAAGCCCTAAAGAATAAAACAATCAATGCTGTTATCTGGCCTGAAAAGCAAAAAAAGAAAAAAAAAAAAAAAGACCAAGTCACCCAAACCACTCACTCATCCTCTGTTCCTTACAAGAAACTCCAGAGGTTTCAAACAAAGGTCAAAACCAGCAAACCTTCACCTTCAGTTTAAGTGAGTTCATTTCTTTAGCACAGAGGAGGCTTGCCTGTGGGCAACCAGCAGCAACCTCCCTCCCTAGAAGCCAGTCAGGAGCAAACTGGAGCTTTTCAGTAACACATCTGAAGATCCATTTTTATCTCCTTGGTGTCCCACAACTTCCCTTCTATCCCATACGTGCACAGTGGTTTCAGTCATAAGCCTATGTCATACGCCTCAAGCACATGGCAGAGATGTTGCTAAGATCTTTCTTGTAAGCCTTATGTTTCTGCGACATTCAGTTAACACCAGGTTATACTAAAAGTCTCAGCAGAATCATTCTATATGTATATTGTAAAGACTACACAAAGATATCCTAGAAGATAAATATCCTTGTCTGCAACAAATACATGCAAAGATTAGTTGCTACTATTCTCTGTGCTGGGCATATTTTCCATTTATTTGTACTATTTGTATATTTTGTACTATATGTACTATGTATTCGTACATACTATTATATTCTCACCTTTGTTAAAAGTGCTAGGTCTCTTTCCCTCAGAAGCAAACCCTGCAGTTCTAAATGTTTTAGTACATCTGATATACTGAGACAGCCTTTCACAGCTTTGCATAGTTGGCCAGTCAAGTCTTTTGGCAGAGTTGCTGGAATTCTCCTTCTAAGGTAAGTTTTATGTCTTTCAACACCTAGTGAAAAATAAAAACTACACATCAGTAAAATCCAGTCCCTATTGGCTTAAAAGCAATTATAATCATACCTTCCTTTTTTTGTTTACTTTCTTAAATTATAGTAATTCCTTAGGCATAACAACTCTTTGCCCCGTGTATTCAATCACGCAGAAGTTTTATGCAACAAGTTTTAACATGCATACATCAACATACTTATCTTTCAGACAGACCTGATTCTTCAAGACCATGCTGATGTAAACTTCTTATTCCAATAGAAGTCAGAGTCTTATTATGCCTGAGAGCATTAAGAAGTGGTGCCCAATCAGTAGCTTTGATGCGATCTACAATTAGATCAATAGCATCACGAGTCACATTAGCCTTCACAGCTTTCAGTGGGAGAGAGCCTTGAAGTTCACAAAGATGTTCATAATGTGAGTAGAAATCCAGCATGGACCGTCTTCTTAATTTGACTGATTCAATCATTTTTTATGTGATAAATTTCTCTCTAAAATAAGAAAGAGAAAAAAAGACATAATTTTTTTTTCAATATATAACTATCTTGCATCACAATGCCAATCCAACACACATATCCAAAACATGAAAATGTTCCTGGATATTTTATAGCATTTACTCATCTTCAATGCATAGCTAAAAACCTTACATCTTATGATGCTTACTACCTGTGCAAGTTAAGTTGAATGAATAAAGGGCTGGAGAAAAAAAACCCCAAACACCAAAAAGCAACTCATCTGCATTTTTATTCTTCTTACTCTAACAGATATGTCAAGAACATAAAAGCCCTGATCTTTAAGCACTGACTGTTGTAGAGATCTTGTTTTCATCTTAAGATTTAACTTTGTAGCATCAAGGTCTGCCCAAAAGCCTTGGACACTTCCTGACCCACCATCAAGGGAAACATAGAGAACTAGCTGTGAACTTCTCTGCTACTTCAGTTAAAAGTCTAAATTATCATCATACATAATGAAATTTGATTCCCTAAATATTTTTGCTATTGCATACCGGATATATGTATCCCAGTAAAAATCACTAAGCATTTTTCAGGCATAAGGTTTTGTTATATTTCAGTACCCACAGAGAATAACACTACTGACCTCCAAACAGAATCTCTAAATACTGCTATGACATAGCTATTAAGGGTTAAGTAATTCTATAGTCTCAATAGGGACATTTGTCAGTATATTTAGAAGATACATTTATTTATTTGTTTGTTTGTTTGTTTATTCATTCTCAGGACAACATTAAGTATTCAACACAGAATACCAAGCACTGCTCACATCAAACACTTTTTTTATTTGTCACAGACTAGAAAGCTTCAACCAATCTTCTCAAATATTCTGTATTGTATCTGTCCAGTATAACTTGTCAAATAAGACAAGTTATACTGGACAGATAAAGGCATGTGAGGATAGTTATTTGTAAAAGCATAATTTAGAAAAATAATATATTGTTAGTATCTAAATGACTGGAAATACAATAAGATATAAACCCTAATAAGACCGTTCCTCCACACCCTTTTACTTTTTTTTAGCTCTGATCTGCTAGCATTTAATGACCACACTATGGCCACAGGAACAGAAATTACTGAATTATAATCCAACACTTCAGGTTCAGAAAATGACCATCAGTTTTAAGGGACCAATGGCTTCTGGTAATGTATCAATGTGCAAAATATTAGACTTTTTCTCCAGAGCTTAAGCAATATTCTTTTCATGGAGGCTTTCACTGCAACACCTTAACACCACACCTCTACCTGAAGGAGCTCCTGACCCTACCACTAAAGTTTAGCCCAGCTGTAGGAAGAGACAAAAAGGGACAAACTAATCAGACCCACAATGGTTTCCAAATGGAAAACCATACAAATTTGAACTCTTCTACACTGGAGGTAGTGATACCACTAATCTGATACCATCTTTGACTTGACTGGCTCTGAAAATGTATACAGATGATAATTATCTCCTCAATACGCATCCAAGAAATCACTAACTAGCCAGCAACAAATTACGAAAAATATATGGCACACAGTAAACCTGAAAAATCTAGCTCCATGTTAGGAGTTTTCAGGAACCTATGAGTTAGCAGCGATTAAAATAACCAGCTGGCTAAATGTGTATAGGGTGGGCAAACAGATGGCACCCAAAAGCACTGCCACGGCCGCATGCCGACCTGCGGGGCACACAAGGAGGCTGAGCCGCGCCCACTCTGGGCGGGCGCGCCTTGCCAAGAGCTGCCGGGGGTCTGCCGGGGCCAGGCACCCTTCATGGAGCTGCTGCACAACTGCGTTAAAGGATGGAACACAGCACCCAGCTACAGACAGCTCCGGTTAGCACCGGGGTAAAAAATAGGGGGGCTTTGATGTTACACTGGCTCAAGATCGACCCCGACTCAGGGAATCACTTCAGATCGCACACCACTGAGCGGGCATCAACAGGGGGCTGGGCTGTCCGCCACAACCCCGAGGGCTCGCCAGAAGCGGCCCGGAACAGGCATCAGCCGGTTGCTCCCGCGCCCACAACAGCCCCGCCGCCGCCGGCCCTGACGGCCCCATCTTCCTGGAACAGACTACGGCCCGCTCCGCGAGCAGCCCGCCCTCCCTCCGCGCCGCGGGCCTGCCGTTACCCTGATTAGGCGCCGCTACCCGGCATCGCGCAGCGTTACCCGTTGTTACCCGCTGTACCACCCGCCGCTACCCGGCATTGCGCAGCGTTACCCGTTGTTTCCCGCTGTACCATCCGCCGTTACCCGGCAGTGCGCAGCGTTGCGTTAGCGCTGTTACCGCCGTTCCCGCACCCCGCGCCTGGCCCGGCGCCGTTGGCGCGGCCGCCGCGTGGCGCGCGAGGCTGGCCCCCGATTGGCCGCCGCCCCGCCGCCCTCCCGCCCGCATTCAAAATGGCCGCGCCCGGCGGTCGCGACGGCGGCGGTGTTACATAGCAACAGTACCGTTCAAGAGAGAACCGCTTCTCTTTCCTGAAGAAAAACAAACGAACAAAAAAGGAAAAAAAGAAAAAAACAGAAACAACCAAGCGCAAACCACAAAACAAACAAACAAACAAACAAAAACAATAACAACAACAACAAAAACCCCAAACCCATAAAACAAACCAAAAGCCAACAACGCAGCGCTAGAAGAAAGCAGGCAGAGCTTCAGCTCTCCGTCAGCAAAGCACGCGGTGTAGGAACTCCACAGGTAGGGAGGCGTTTTGATACACAGCAGTAGCCACAGCCAGGGGGCCTGAGCCGTCCAACAGGGTTACAAACTCGTGTTTCACAGCTGTGTTTCCCATTAGGTTGCTAGGTTACATACACGGGATCACAGAGTTTTCATTAACATTCAGTACAGTGCATTATACGGTGTGACATTTAGGGCAGAATAACTCAAAATGGAGTTCAGGGGCTGCTCCTAGAACTTGCAATTCATTCATGGATAGGGACACCAGCTAATTAGGAAAAATTATTACTGTAGGTTGATGACAAGAGCAATTTGGTTATTTAAAAAATTATGCTTGTAATCTGCTCATAGGCAGCAGGATTTAAACTCTAAAGGAGAGCAAACTCCAGAGTGCTTTCCACAGAAGCTAGACAGGCCACTAGAACATTCAGAGGAGACTGTGTTTACGCAGATGCAATGTTACTCGCTGTCTTTGACTGACATCAGAAGCAACTGAAGCACCTTAAGAGCTATCAAGTGTACCAGAACAAGACTCATTTCAGTAAATCTGACATCATCATCTGTACAAATTGTTTCACTGTGACATTTGGGGAATTCAATGTAAAAGACAAGAAGCACAGGACCATTATCAGTGAAATGGCAAAACCAATGTTTCCGTAACTGTATGACAAAATATTTCAAGTGCTTGCCATAACTTTTGGTGTCACAGACTAAACTCAAGCAAAATAAAATTCATATATTTTCAAGAATCTTTACTTTTAAATATTTCTTGTTCATGCTACTTAGTTACACAGATATCTCCAAAACTGAATTTTTTTGGTTTGGTTTGATTTTGGTTTAGGTGGGGTTTTTTGAGGCGTTGTTTTTTTCAGTTGGTTGGTTGGTTTTGGTTTTATTAGTTTGGGGAGGGGGTGGTTTTGTTTGAGTTTTTTGTTTTGTTTTTGGGTTGTGTTGGGGTTTTTTTGCTACACATGACACAGAGCTTTTGGTACACCATCCAGAAGGGAGGATTACTGAGGAAGTGTCAAAATTGTTCTGTGTATATCGTGCATTGAGCAGGCCCTTAACAGAGGCTTTGTGGGGTACTTGTGATGATGTCTTGTTCTGCATTCTGGTCTCCCACATGGGCTTTTGCAAGCCCACGACTTGTTGCAGAACATACCTAGTGCAGGTAGCTTGGAGTGCAAGCTGCAGGTTGTGCCCTGGCTGGTGGGAAGCAGCTGCAGCCCCAAACAACGAGCTGTGAAGGGGCACTGACCTTCTGCCTAACAAAGGGCACAGTCCTGCAATGCACGTGCCACATAATTTTTACTGTTGTTTTATGTCTTCTCTTTGGTTAGAGATATCATTTATTTTGTAATATATTCTATATGTTGCATTTGCGACTATAATCACTACTTTCTTTTGTAGTCAAAGGCAATTCCCTTTACTGTTTTAGAGCTTCAAAAGCATAAAGTAGTTTGGTGAGATACCAGATGTCTATATAGAGAACAGTCCCAAACAGACCCAATTCTGTCACTTTGGCAAATGATGTCTTCTTCACCAGTCATCATTTTGCTGAATTTGTTGAAGCACTTTTTGTTCTCATTGTTTTCTTCCTGTGTCTTTTTAGGCCATATGCTCTTGCGAGTTTTTTTGTTAATGTATAATTTAATTTTTTAATCTGATTCAAGAGTACAAGCATTTCTCAGTCTCAGACCATAACCAATGTTAGCTTTCTTAGAGACATCAGGAGATGAAAAGGGGGTGTGCATTCTACCCACTTAGTGGGTGGGCAGCAGATGTTTTCTCTTGACTTTATGAGGATGTCTGGAAGGTATCCTACTTGACTGGTGTTCTTCCACATTATCACTTACTGCCTAGTAAGGATGTGTGAAAGGAACCGCTTCACATTTTGTCCTTTCTCTTTTTTTTTGACTTCCCTGTCTAGCCTTTTAAAGCCTGCTTCCAAGCTGGCTTTAAATAGATGTCTGATTCCAAAACTAAATAGCTAAAAATTATTTTCCTCTGTTCTGCAGAATGCTAGTGGGGTTTAATGCTAAGTGCAAAAAAGGAAAAAAAAAGTAAAATTTCCAGAACTATTTGACAGGTTTAAAGAGCTGCTGACAGGGCAGATCTGCATAGCTTTTGTCCAGAAGCCTGAGAGGGTCCTTTGTTGCCAGGTGGCAAGGTTCATCAAGCAAAGCTGTATTGGAAGAGCCTGTAAATCTGCTTAAAGCATGGAGGAAATAGTTGTTTCATTTTGCTGTTATTAGATAGCTTTATCATATTTTTATTGGAAGCTCATAATGACATATGAGCTTCCAGCATAATGACAATTGCCCAGTGCTCCTTATTATTTGCATTATACTGTAACAGGACTTGACCCTTCAACACACACTAAAATGACAAACTGCAGAATCTTAATGTCTGCTTCAGGGCAACCTAAAACCACATCAAGTTAAAAAGAAAAGAGTCATTGTTTTCACACCAAGAGATCCAAAAAGGTCTGAAGACAGAAGTTTTTCTGGTAATCCTCAATTATACAAAACCTCTTACAACATGGACTGGGAACTGGAAACTGAAGCAATGGTAAGAAAATATGCTTCAAAAAACCTGAAAGGAAAGAGGAAACTTGGACAAGACGGAATCACAAAATACTTTATGGACTAAGGAGGGAAAAACTGCTGAATATTACTTTTTTTAGAAATCTTGGGTTGGACATGGGGCTATCAAATCAGTTCTTTTCTCCCTGCACTATCTGGCCATTCCCTCCATTCCATGGATTAGCACTCCTTTTTGTAGCTTTGGAAGCTCCACATTGACATAACAATGACTGAATGCAAAGCAGGACTTGCTCAGTGGAAATAGAATTTTTTTTATTTATCTACCACTGGCTTGGTTTGTGTTCTCAAAAGACTGTTGTTTCTTTCACTGTCATATATTACAGAAAACTTTTGCTCTCCTTTTGTCTCTTCTTGTTATTCACTATCTCCCTTTTTCCTACTTTAAATTTATTTTCTCTTTTTGAAAATTGCTGTTTAACCATATCAACCATCTAGATACAAAATAAATAATCACTCCTCCAAAAGTTGCACTGAAAATTATCTAGATGAATTCTGTAAGTCATAAATGTAAAAAGATCCAACACTGAAAAACTCACCCAGAAAATTTAATTCCCTAAAGTTAGGAGATGAGTAAATACTGAGTGTGGAGGATATAGAAAGGCAGCATGAACAAAAATAACCCCATGATGTACTATTGCTATAACATATAACATATAAAATATCATACATACAATATATATCATTGTATAGAGAAGAAAATATATAACATGTATAATTATATACAATTGTGTACATAAGCATACAAATTAAATATGTAATATAACATATGTGAAATAACATCATTTTTTTCCTTCTGAAATTAAGCTGAAAGGTCTTACCTGCAGGAAAAGGACACACTTTTAGCTGTTTTTGATCCTAACTTTTCCCCTATCTTCGGAACAATTTCAGTGGTTTTATTGCACAAAGTTTGTCATTTGCTTCTGATTCATTACACAGATCTACACAGCCTCAACTGCCAGAGTAAGTTATAGTAACAGTAGTAACTACTATACACTAATTTTGAAATACATACTACTTTCAGAAATAATGCTGAGAAAGGATAGAAAGCATGGGTTTTCATTAAGGTAGCTGTCAGATATTATAAAATCATAGTATGGTCTGGTTTGGAAGGGACCTTAAAGATCATCTAGTTCCAGCCCCCCTGCCATGGACAGGGACATTTTTCACTAGATTGTCTTGCTAAGAGCTCCATCCAGCCTGGCCTTGAAAACTTCTACAGGGATGGGGCATTCGCAACTTCTCTGGGCAACCTGTTCCAGTGCTTCTCCACCCTCACAGTAAGGGATTTTTTACTAATATCCAATCTAAACGTGCTCTCTTTCAGTTTGAGGCCATCCACCCTTGTCCTGTCACTACATGCTCTTGTAAAGAGTCCCTCTCTGTCTTTCTTGTAGGCTCCCTTCAGGTACTGGAAGGCTGAGATTAGGTCACCCCAAAGCCTTCTCTTCTCCAGGCTGAACAATCCTGATTCTCTAAGCCTTTCCTCACAGGAGAGGTGCTCCATCCCTCTGATCAGCTTGGTAGCCTCCCCTCGACTCTCTCCATCAGCTCCATGTCCTCCCTGTGCTGGCATCCCAGATCTGGATGCAGGGTTCTAGGTGGGCTCTGACCAGAGTAGACCAGAGGGGCAGAATCCCCTCCCTGGCCCTGCTGGCCACGCTGCTTTGGATGCAGCCCAGGACACCTTTGGCTTTCTGGGCTGGGAGTGCCCATGGCTGGGTCATGTCCAGCCTCTCACCAGCACCCTCAAGTCCTTCTCCCCAGGGCTGCTCTCCGTCTGTTTGTTCCATAGCCTGTGTTGGAACCCAGGGGCTTCTCCAACCCTGGTGCAGCACCTTGCACTTGGTCTTCTTAAACCTCATGAGATTGTCATGGGTCCAGTCCTCAAGCTTGTCCAGGTCCTTCTGGATGGCATCTTGTCTTTCAGATGTAGCAACAGCACCACTGAGCTTGGTGTCATCAGCAAATTTCCTGAGGTAACACTCAACCCATTTTTCTGTGTCATTAATGAAGATTTTAAATAATGCTGCCCCAATAAGGACCTTTGAGGGACCCTGCTTGTCACTGATGTCCATCAGGACTCTGAGCCATTGAGCACTACCCTTTGGATGTGACCATCCAACCCTGAAAGGCTGCCCTCAGGGACAAAGATGTGGAATAGAGCTGTCAGATCATGAAGGAATTAATCCATAGAGCACAAAAACTAGCAATCCCTAGGAGTAAAAAATGATGCAAGGAAGGCAGGAGACTGGCATGGTTGAGCAGGAAACTGCTGGTCAAGGGAAAGGGAATGTAGGCAATGGAAACAAGAATAGGTGACCTCGGAAGCATATAGAGATAAAGTTCAGTTTTGTGTAGGGATGGAGTGAGGAAGGCCAAGGCAAAGCTGTAACTGAACCTATCAAGGGATGAAAAGAATAACAAGAGGTCTCCTACAGATGCATTAAGCAAACCACAAAGGTCAGAGAAGGAGTATCCCCCTGATAAACAATGCTGGAAAACTAGTAACAAGGGATGAGGAGAAGACTGAAGTAATCAAAAATATTTTTGCCTCAGTCCTCACTGGCAACCTCTTTTCTCTTGTCTCTCAAGTGGATGTACAGCAGGATGTACAGCAGGACTGAGGGAGCAAATTCCCTCCCACTGTAAATAAAGATCAGGTTTGTGACCATCTGAGGAACCTGAATGTATATAAATCCATGGAACCTGATGAGATACATTCCAGAGTCCTGAGCAATTGCACTGATGGAGTTGCCAAGCCACTCTCCATGATATTTGAAAAGTCATGACAGTCATGTGTGGTCCCAGGGGACTGGAAAAGGGGAAATGTTGTACCCATCTTTATAAGGGGTAGAAACAAGGACCCTGGTAACTACCGCCCTGTCAGCCTCCTCTCTGTGCCTGGGAAGATCCTGGAACAGATCCTCCTAGAAGCTGTGCAAAGGCACAGGGAGAACAGGGAGATGACTCAAGACACTCAGCATGACTTCCTCAAAGACAAGTCTTCCTGACCAACCCAGTGGTCTGTGATGGAGTGGTTGCATCAGTGGACAGGGGAAAGGCTACAGGTGCCATTTATCTGGACTTCTGTTAAGCTTTTGACACAGTCCTGACAACATCCTTCTCTCTAAACGGAAGAGATATGGATTTGGTGACTGGACTGTTAAAGGGATAAATGGTTGGATGATCACATCCAGAGGGTAGTGGTCAATAGCTCTATCAAGAGATAGATATACCAATGGCTTATATAAAGAAATATGCTTTTTATCTGCTGGTTAAATGTATGTAGCATCATCATTACATAGAATAAAATAGGTATATATAAAAATATATACTTTCAAATAGAATTTGAAAGGAGGAATATTGTCTGTCCTCATTCAAGATTTGTTATATTAACACATAAGATTATGTTGCAAAGGGATTCTAAAGCCTGAAGAACGCAAAATTTTTGAGATAAAACATCTCCCAGGCACTCTAAGGAAGCAAGAGACACAGAGAGCTACTCTAATTGGCACTGCTGCTGAACAGCGAGGTATCCCCTCTGAATGCCTGTGCACTTTGACCGGAAGACCAACCAGAGGCAACTGTCAGAGGCAGAAAATGTTCTCATATGACTTTCATTGCCAGACCTGTTCCAGAGCTATATTGGGTAAGATTGGACCAAGTCAAGAAATTGAATTAATTCATTAACTATTTAGTGCATAATTACAATAATACTTTTAGTTCTCCTGTTCACCATTCCATCATTGCTAATTTAATAACTTTTGACATTTTTACGCAATATATATTTGTCATGGTTTAGAAATGGTATTCCCCTATTTAGTGTTCCCACTGAAGCAGTCAAAACCATGCACTGCTCACTCACTACTCTTCTTCTCCACCTCCCTGTGTGGGTGGCTGGAGAGGAGAATTGGAGGTACAAAGGGTAAAGATCACAGGCTGAGATAAGCACCATTTACTGGAAACAGCAAATGAAATAGGAAAACAAACAATAACAGCAACAATATTAATAATAGTTTGTGAGAGACAAACCATTCAAACATGATTTCTCACCACACAGAGACCACCCAATAATACCCCACTACCACCGAGCCACCCAAGCCAGAAGGGCCCCTTCCCTTCCATCCGAAAAAATGATGTGAGGTGGTACAGAATAACTTTCATGTCCTAGCCATACTTCCTCCTGGCTATTGCAAAAATTAACCCTGTCCTGGCCAGAACGAGGACAATATTGAATTCTTATTTTCTTATTTCTAATATCACATGTCTGTGCAACATAAAATGACCTTGCTCTGACTCAGAATTTTTTTCATACTTTCTGAGATTTCCTGTCAGGGTAATCCATTGGCCATTTTAGATTTCTTGACACAACTTCCTATCAAAAAGAGAACTAAAACATAATTAAATTGAGCTGGTCCTTCTGATTTTTTCTTGCAGAGCAGCTGCTCCACCACATGACTGTTTCAGTCACCCAGTCTCTGAGTTTTTCCTAAGTCCACTAGATACTTCTTACAATGTAGAAAACTGCAATGGAAATTGTACCCGCAGCCCCATTTAGATTTAGATTTAGATTTAGAACTAATCAGATGTGTTCTGACCTATTTTCAGCACCCTGGTGATTGTCAACATCCAACTGTATTTTCAGCTGCTAAAGCACAACTGGCTGATAGAGTTATTAGTGACGACTCCCAGAACTCCCTTTGGAGCTGTAAGTTTGAGTGAAGCATTTTAATACACGTGCCTTAGTGTATTTTGCATTTGGAGTAGAATAATTTTTTTAGCCAAATGTTCCTGTGCTTCCTTGGTCAAAAATAATAAGCTCCCATGAACACCTATTTTGAAAAGAAATACCTCTTCTGTGGTAGTCTTCATCTTTGGCCTATACTTTATGAAAAGCCATTTGTTTGAGTTCAGTGGTAGTGGTTTTTCAGAAAGAAGAAAAGGACAAAATGACAACAAAGATGTTTTTTATTATGGAATCACTTTTTTTCATATAATACATATAATAACAAATTTTCTGGTTATTAGCTCTCTTCCAGGGAAGATTTACCTTCTTTTTATTTACAGAGGATTTTAATACTGTGCTGGATGCTGTTCTAGAGGTCATGCAACATTCATCTAACATGTCTTAACTATTAAAAGGAGCCTGAAATAACACTGTTTTGGCAAGATGAGACAGTTGGGATGAAGTAAAAATACTATAGCAAAAATTTAATATTATTGTTTAAAAGCCTTGGAGGAGTGAACTTTTTCAGAAGTAAGAGCTGGCATTAATCTGTAGAATCCAAACTAAAAACTGAAGAAAAACTAGATAGGGAGACTTTGTCTATTACAGTAAGAAAACTCACTTGATTCACTAAAGGTGCTGCACTACTGCTTGAACTTTCTCAAGATGATAGTCATATAGCAAATTGGAAGACTGGGAATTTAGCAATTAACTGAAATGTATATATGGTTGATAGCATTTAGAAAACACCAAGAAAAACATCCAATTTTCCCAGAAAAGTAATGTTTTTCAGAATTGTAGGCAAGGAAAATCCCATTTTCACAGCAGTGATATATTTAATTACCAAAATATTTGGCCAACTCAAAAAAAAAAAAAAAAAAAAAAAAAAAAAAAACCAAACAAAAAAAAGAACCTCCAGCACCCAGCCAATCTTAGGTTCATTGTTTGAAAAACATTAAAGGACAAAATCCAGCATCACATTCAGTTCCTGTTGAGGTAGGAGGAGACATGGAATGAAGGAGTGGGAGTATAGAAATAGAAGACTAGGAGTATAGAAATATAGGAGTAGGAGTAAATAGAATAAAGTGTCCTTGTTTCTAAGCTTGTATTTATTTGATGGTCCTTTAGAATTGCCTAAACAGATATTTTTTGATCAGGAAATAAGGGTGTTTTTTCCTTGGCTTTCACTTCCAATAATGTCACAATCTGGAAGTATATTGTTCTTTTCTCACCCATTTTTCCCCTGTTCTGCTCAATGCCATTTCATGGCCTTTTTCCCCTGCTTTCAGCTTATTCAGCTTTAATACCCTGTTTCAGTTTTTTCTAGAGAACTCAAAAATAAATCTTTGTACTGCCAGAGAAAAATATCAAAGCAGAATCCAGTCCAGTGCAATTCCTATTACAAATACAAACTGGGCAGAGAATGGATCAAGGCTAGCCCTGCCAAGAAGGACTTGGGGGTGCTGATGAATGAGGAGCTGGGCATGACCTAGCAATGTGCACTTGCAGCCCAGAGCAAGCAGCCATGTCTATCCCTTCCAACCCAAATCATTTTATGATTCTGTAATTCTAGGAGTGGCATTTCTGTGTGTTCTCCACCATGTGTTAACTGCTGAATAGAAATCCATTGTATGAAAAACCTTTTGGTGTATTTTATGTAATGTTATTAATAGATCACTTTCTTTACATTACTCAGCGCCAATATGTTGCAAATTCAGATCTCCAACTTGCAAGGAGAACCAGCACAACACTACAGGTACAAACTATACTGACATTGTTTCTGATGCAGTTTGAAGTTTAATGACATGGTGGTGCTGGAATTTTTAGTCATTATTTAAATTATTTAGTTGTTGGATATAGTGCCAGCTCATTTTACACTACCACATGAAAAGTCTAACAAAGGCTCAAGTTTTAGTCCACTTGGCACATGGACTATTGCACCCATGCTGTAAGTGTTGTGTTGACATTGGCTGACTGCTGGACACCCACCCAACCCAGGTGCTCTTTCACTACTCTTACACACAACAAGGGAAGATAAAATAAGATTGAAAAGCTCATAGGCTGAGATATAGACAGAGTGACAGCTTACTAATTATTATCATAGCTGAAACAGAATCGACTTGGGAAAGATTCATTTCTTGGTGGTAAGGATCAAAGACAATCCTCAACTTCACTTCATCCCCAGCTCCCCTTTGTCCTCCCACATCAAGTTGCATGAGGCACTACCAGTGCCTATATGATTATTGGGAAAATGTAAGTCATACAGGATTCTCAGTCTTGAAAGATTTTGAAGTTTCTGACAATTAAACACAAATTCAAAGATATAGTTTCTAATTGGCCATTGTTCTGGTTCTGGCCAGGACAGGATTAAGTTTTGTGGTAGCTAGGAGGAGCATGGCTAGGACAAAGAGGTTATTCTCTATGATCTGATATCATTGATGGGGCAGGGTGAAAGGGCTCTCTTCTGGCAAGATGGGGTTTCTTCCAGTTGAGAAAATGTAGCAGAAGCCCCCTTGTGTTGTTAATTTTCGGGGGGTCTGCAGTGAGCATTTTTGCATGTGAATCAGTCTCTTTTGTATACTTCTATTATTAATATTGTTGCTGTTACCATTTGTTCTCTTATCTCATTGCTGTTAATTGTTCTTAACCCATGATCTTTGTCTTTTGTGCCTCCAGTTGGATGGAAGGAAAGGAAAAAGCATATGTTTTTCTTTTTTTTAGTGGGAATACTAAATTGAGGAATACCACCTCTAAGCCAGGTCTGCCATATATCTTTAAAGATAACTTATTACCTGTATAACAGTGGCAATGGATATCCCCAGAGACAGTATAGAGCAATTGATAGTGAAAGTCAATACTGCCCACTCTATTTCTAGCCAGGTCAGAGGAGCCAAATAGAGTGAAGGAAACATATACAAAGTTAACAGCAGTAGCAGGCTGATTTGTTATATAATATCTTTTTGGAAAATGCGTTACATACAATTGCCATCACAGTTATAAAAGATCATGTTACCCCAAAGATTACAAGAAGAGAATATCCTGCACTGAGTAGTAAATAGAATCTATATTAATTTCTCAAGTGATGGTTTCATTAATTGGGGAAAAAAAAACAAAAAAGAAAAAAGAAGAGTGAGAAAAAGCAAAGCTAGGGCTGGGAAGATGCATGTAGAGATGTGCAAGTATGCAATCCTGAGAAAAGTGGGAAAGAACAGTAAGGCAGGAATGAACCAAAGTACCTGAAAAGTGGTTTGAATGCAATGGCTCTTGTCACGAGTAAGTAGATAGCAACATGAAATCATTCCACTGTCAAAACATGACATCCTTGTGAAGACTACACTGACGCTGTCTGACCCAAGATCAAATGTTCTCCTCTGACACATTTCAAAAACTCCAAGAGAAGGCATGCCTGTTGGGAACCATATTTCCTTAACAATCTTCCATTATATTTCAGTCTTTCTTTACAGGTAGGTTTTCTTTCTAACTTTAGATTTTACTAAAGAAACTAATTGACAAAGTAGCATTCAAATTTGTGGAAAATCAACAATGTCAGTATGAAGGATGATGTGGTTTTTTTTCAGGGAGGTAATAATAACTATTCAACTTTTATTTTCTTCTCATGTCTGGTAATGAGAGATATTCTTTTCTTGACTCAAATTGATCAAAGTTATTATCCATGTTGATGATGCTATTGTAATTTACTGTACAGAGAAAATGCCTTTCTGTACTACCAAAATTGAAATGCAAGCACTGAACAAAGTCACTGTGCTCAACTGTCTTCACACATTTTCTTGAACAGCAGAAAGATGCTGAATTGGGGGTTGTAGACCATATTTGGCTAATATAGGGTAGCTAATTCTATTGATCAAAGTTACTATCTAGGTTCCAAGAAAACTGTTGATCAAAGTAACTATCTAGGTTCCAAAGTAACTATCTAGATTCCAAAGTAACTATCTAGGTTCCAAGTTGTGATAAAATACCTTAGAAATGGATTCTAAAGACAGGGACCTGGGGCAGAGAGTCTGATCAATTCATGTGCCCCCTACATGGTGAATAAGCAGCCTAGGAGCAGACACATTAGGCTGGAACATCAAAAAAGTCCCTGACCAGTCAAGCAGCTGGATTTTAGATTCTGCTTCCAGCAGTGGAACCAAAAATGGTTTCCTGTAAATTTGAGTTCCATGTACTTATGAAGGTGGTTACACTGAATCCCAAAAGGATTGCACAAGGCTTAGTAATTTGCTTTGGGAGTGGAAAGTGTGAGTTCAAATCCTGGGTCAGAGTCGGCAGCTAGTAGCTCTTTTCTCAGTGGGTTTTTTTTGTTTGTTTGTTTGTTTTGTTTTTTTTTTTTTTTCTTTTTGTAACTAAGAACATGGGATGTGTATCTTCCAACAAAGGCATGCGCATAACCTGTGACTCCGTGTTAGATTTGATATTAAAACATTGGCATTCCCTGGCAAGCAGGAGAATGCCGGTTATCATGGAAGAATCAACTCGACTCTGTACAGAAATTTGTCTGATCCAAAAATTTGAAGGAGGAGGGGGTGGCCTCACTTTGGCAGCCTAGAAAGTGAATTATTAGCAGAACTATTATCAAAACTTTGGTCTCAGAGAAGATGCATACGAACTTGAAAAAGGCTGTTTTGCAATGATTTTAAGTGTAAAAACGAAGGATAAGAAGGAGGAGCCTCTTGCTAGCCCGGTCTGTGTCGGTAAACTCGACATGCCTGATGTGGATCAGGTGGCTCCCGCTCTGCGCGGGCAGGGGTGAGCAGCATCCCCCCATGGTCCCCCCCACTGGTGGGGGTGGGGAGGAGAGCTTTGACCGCAGTCTCTGCCCGCCGCGGCTCTGGTAACAGCCGCGGAGACAGCGCCAGGGCCGCCGCAGCCCCCGACAGCCCCGACGGCAGTGACGGGGGCGGAGACGGGGCTGGCTAGGGGAGCACGGCCCGGCTGGCGCTCAGCCGAGGGAACACCCAGCGAAACAGCCTGCATTGAAAGTGAGCGCTGTGCTTCCCACACAGATAGCTCCTCAGTGGATGAAACCGAAGGCAAAGCTGCTGCAGACACTGCAGTGAGAAGGAAAAGGGGGAAAGCAGCTCGAGAGGCCATAGTAGCACCCGATCCAGTAGCAAAACATACCGGATCTAAAAAGGAGGAATCAGAAAGGGAGGAGTCTGTCGTACAAGCACCTTTAGGTTGAGCTATTGGGAATCAAGGAGTGATTTATATATAAACACTGTTTTCTCTGCAACACTGGAAAGCCTCAGTTGAACGATAGAGATACAATCCAGAGAAGGTAGCTAATCTTGTTAACAGGGCTGTTAAGACACAAAACCCAGAATGGAGTGATCTGAATGTAATGCTAGACACATTATTAGATGAAACAGAAAAAGAGATGGTTGATAAGGCTGTTATATCTGCTACAGAGAGTCTAATTACAGCTGGAAATCTTCATGAGCCAGTTAACAATATTTTTCCCCTTAGCTGACTAAGGGTGGGACCCTTATGTGGCAGAAAAAATGGCAAAGTTAAAATGTTATCAGAATTGGATAGTACTTGGCTTAAAACATGCCATTCCTAAAGCAGTGACTTGGTCCAAATTGTACGAAGGCACAAAAAAAAAAAAAAAAACCCAACCCAGAAATAGAACCCCTACAGACTTCTTGAGTAGGCTCAAAGAGGCTGCATGAAAATACACAAATCTGGACCTCATGGCACCTGCAGAGCAAACCCACCTGCCAATCTGCAGATGACATAAAGAATAAGCTGTCAAAGATGGGTGAGATGCATGACATAGGTAAATTGTTGAATACAGCCTGGAAGGTATATCAAAATAGAGATTCAACAGACAGTGACAGACGCCAGCAGAATAGAAGGGGAGATCAGGGAAAGTCATCTAATGTATTGAAAAGGAGTACTCCTCCTCCAGACAAAGATCAATGGGCTATTTGCAAGAAAAAGGGAAATTGGGAGAACAGGTAGCTGATGCAGGCAAGAAGGATACCCCCAGGACCTGAATTAGCTGTGAATGGGAACTGATGGGGACTGAAGGGACTATCCCACCCAGCAGAACCTTAAGTTATAGCTGAGCTGGGGAAAGAGGATGCTGAATTTCTGGTAAATATGGGGGAACATACTCTGTGTTAAATACTTTTAAAGGGAAACTGAGTCAAGATACCATAAATGTGATTGGTGCCACAGGGCCTCCACAGGGTCAGTGAAACAAGGGCTTTCTTCTGAACTTTAAAATTTAAGTTAGGAAAACACTGGGTGGCTTACCAATTCCTTTATATGCCAAACTCCCCACAGCCATTATTAGGTAGGGATTTACTGTAGAAATTAGAAGCATAAATCACATTTTCTAAAGAAGGTAGGAGTGAAAGTTATAATTGCAAAACTAAATTTGTCAAAGCAGCTATTATTTTCGTATAGGAGAATTATGGCAAAATTCCCAAAGGAGTTGAAGATGCTGTAATTCCAATAGTGTGGGCCAATGATTTTCCTGGGACATGCAAAAGAACTGAGCCTGTGAGTAGTACAGTCAAGTTAGGGGCTACACTGGCAAGGCAGAAACAACACACTTTGAAGTTAGAAGGCCATAGGGGATTAGAATCTATAACTGAGAAGTTCATTAAATTTGGGTTATTAGTGGAATATGAATCCAGATACAACATGTCTATCCTTCCAGTAAAGAAGCCAAAGTGGTAAGAGTTATTGATTAGTGCAGGATTTAAGAGAAATTAACAAAATAACAGACGATATAAACTCAAGTTGTAGCAAACCCCTACATTCTTTTGACCATACTGACAGATTAAGGGTGGTTCACTGTTTAGATCTCAAGGATGCCTTTTCCTCTATTCCTGTGCATAAGAATAAACAAGAACTCTTTGCTTTTGAGTGAGATTATCCTGAGACAGGGAGGAAAACCCAGCTCACCTAGATGGTTCTACCCCAGGGATTCAAAAACAGCCCAACAATATTTGGAAACCAGATGACAAAGGAACTGGAGGATTGGAGAAGACAAGGACCAGGAGGGGTTATTCTTTGATATGTTGATGATATCTGAATTGCAGCTAGAACATGAGTTACTGCATCCAACTCACTGTAAGTCTTTTGAACTTTCTGGAACTGAGTATAGAGTCTTGAAAGAGAAGGCACAGGTTGCCAGGGAAACAGTTGTCTACTTGGGGCTAGAAATCTTTCATGGACATCAACAGCTCAGCAGAGAACAGAAAGAAGATATCTGTCATCTTCCAGAGCCCCACACTGTGAGAGAGATGCAAGCCCTCCTGGGAATGGTAGGTTGGTGCTGCTTATTGATACCAAATTATGTACTACTGGTAAAACCTCTATATGGAGTTCTTAAGGCAGCTGAGAAGGGAACTGTCATGTGGACAGAGAACACAAGGGCTGCATTTAAACAGCTGAAGTGTTCCTTGATGTCATCCCCAGCTCTGGGGCTGCCAGACTTAACTAAGCCTTTTTGAATTCTTTACATATGAGTGACTGAATGTTGCTCTGAGGATACTAGTGCAACACCTTGGAGATCAACAAAAGGCTGTGGCCTACTTTTCAAAACAGCTAGACAATGTTAGTCAGGGGTGGCCCAGGTGTTTGAAAGGTGTGGCAGCTACTGTCATCCTGATACAAGAAGCCCATAAAATCACCCTTGGGCAGCACGAATTCAAGTATGCATCCCACACAGTGATCACTGTACTGGAGCAAAAGGGGGGTGCTGGCTATCTCCTAGCAGAATGCTTAAGTATCACTCTGTGTTGTTGGAATGGGATGATGTTACCCTAAAAACAACATCTGTTGTAAATCCTGCAATGTTTTTGTTATCCACATTAATTTACATCATGCCTGAGCATGACTGTTCACAGACAATAGAAGGGACCTATTCCAGCAGACCAGACCTGAAGGACGTGCCTCTGGAGAATCCAGGCTGGGAACTGTATACAGATGGAAGTAGCTTCATGAGAAATGGTAAGCAAATGACAGGCTATGCAGTAACAACCATGGATAAGATGATTGAGGCAAAGACCTTGCCATCAGAAGGCCGAACTCGTTGCATTGACTAGAGCTCTAGAAGTGAGTGCAGGAAAGAAGATGAATAGATGAATACATGTACTGATTCCAAATATGTCCTTAGTGTTGTCTATGCCTATAGACCCCTTTGATAGGAGAGAAGGCTACTAACTGCTCAAGGTAATGAAATTAAGTGTGAATTAAGAGTATTTAGAAGCTTTCAGAGGTAGCTATTGCAGAAGTCATCAAAAAAGTAAAACAAGTCCCCAGCTGGGAAATTGCTTTGCTGATGAAACCATGACTCAGGGTTGGCCCCACGATTTGCATGGGACTTTAGTCCAAAATGTATCCAAAGGTCTTAATAGGAACAATTACTGGATTTATACTCAATTGCCGCCTTTCAGTGGGGGTAGTAACTGGCCACTGATTGGTGTTTTAAAGGAAGCAAATTGTACCAAAAGGTGGTAACAAGTCAATAAGACTCTTCTGCCTCCTATACCCCTGAGTAGCCTAATAGATCATAGGAATGATACAATTCCTTGTGCAGTCAAAAATGCCACAAGAAAGGCTATTCTGCCTTCATGCTGCCATAAGACCAGATTCATGGAAAAAATAAGCCCAAGAACTGTGAGGAAAAATGGAATTGACATTATGAGGACTAGTTCTACCACTCGGGACAGAGTGGTATTGGATATGTGACAATAAGGCCTGGAAAATCCTGCCCATAGATAAAGCTCAGGTTTGTGCCCTTGGGGCTGTAACCCCAAATATAACAATATCTGATCAAATTGCAAATCCAGATGGGAGGAGGAAAAGATTTGTTAGTCCCCACACTGAACGTTGTTGAATGTTTCCATACTATATTTAGAACTCTCATTCCCTCTTTCAGAATAGTTGATCTGGAGAGGGCAGTTATAAACATCTCAGCCATTATTGAACATATTGAATGGCAGACTGTAGACGCAATTTCAGCCTTACAGGAAGAAATCCATGGTATGTCTCATGTTTATGCAGAACACAATGGCTCTCAATTTCATACTGGCTGCACAATATGGGCTATTATTAATACCACTTGTTGTTATGTGGACCAGAGTGGAAGAAGTAAGAAGGATTTGGCTGACATTTGGAAGCAGACTCAAATTTACATAAAGTATCTTTCAGAAATAACACCTTAAACTTTGACTATATCTTCAGCACCCTTACCTCATGGTTACCAAACAGGGCCTGGATAAAAGAAGTGTTCATAATAGCTGTAGTTATAATTGGCATCTGTATAACCACAATAACTAGTGAGATAGCCAGTTGTGTAAACTGGTGCTGTGGTTAAATACAGAGCAGAGCATAGACAAGATAGAATCTTGTTAGTCTCTAAAAAAGTGGGGAAATGATGCCGTATTGATTTTTGCAACTTTTTCTTTTATATATTTTCAGTATTCTTTACACAAATATTTGTAGCTCTATAGTCTACTATTGTAACTTAACTTCAGTATTTTCCTAGGCAGAAGGACAAAACACATTCCAAGACCCCAATGCTATCTTGGCTCTCCTTAGAAACCAAGATTGAGACCAGCTCTTCAAGACATTTTTTTTACAGAGTTTAGGCCTCATCTGAGGGGGAGGATTTAGAAGGTACTAGAGCATGGGGGCATGACTTCACCAGGTGTGCATCTAGTTGGGGATTCTTGCCAGATATGCTTATTTGGAAAGTTTATAAAAATTGTACATGCATTATGCAGGGTCTGCATCTTCAGCATTTTCCAGCTGATGATTGAGTACCTAAGGATCTTTATATAAAGGATAACCCCTTTTTATCACCCTGTGTCTGGCTCATATTTCTAGGACCAGAGAATAAGGCATCAGTAGGTGCTAAATGGATAGGCAGAAGGAAAATAGATCTCAAATATTCACTGAGGAAACAATGTCCTGAATCAAATAAGTCATATTTGTTTAGTAACAAGAGAACTGATAACTGATGGTGACCTTTTACTAATAGAGGTGAGTGTAAATGTGGAATGAGTTATACTCTTATGGGAAGCATGGCTGAGGTTTTCTCCAAACTGAGTTCTACTCCTTTATATGTGGTCTACATGAATAGATGGAAGGTCTTGATATAGCAGAGGGAAGAAGAGAAATTCTGTGGCTGAAATACCTGTATTAGCACACAGGGCTTTGCATTTGAATTTCTCTTACAACTACTGCCCATTAGGACTGGAATCCCAATGGTCTGGACACTAAATAGAACTACAGAAAAAACTATATATACTCCTAAACTGTTTATGCTTGTAGTCTATCCATATGTATGACAAAACAGATCTGGTACTAAAGTATAAAAATATGCAACATTGTCTCTGTCCCTCTGGAAGCCTTCTCAGGAACCCCTGGCCAGCTCCGAGTCAGCAGACACAGGGGAGCAACCCCAACAGGGCTGACTGCGGGGAGACACTTTCTCCTGCCCCGAGGGTGCTGAGAACAGCATGGCCAGTCACCTTTGCAGCAGAGGAGACACTAGAGACATCGTGGAAGAAAGGGCCGACTCTTAGCAGGAGTTAATCCAAGGTTTTATTCAGGAGCTCTTTGGAGATCCTACACCTCAGGGGGCCTCCTGCCGAGTGCCCAAGGGAAATGTGCCAAGGTTCCATTTAAAGGGAGGTGGAAACCAAAAGTAGATAACATTTTACCAACCAATAAATGACCCTAAGGGATGGGTACTGGGGGATAGACATTTAGGACGGTGGGGCAGCATATAAAACAAGTCTCAGGGGGCTGACCCCTGGCCTCTGGCTAATCACTCAATGTCTTAAACCGAAGCTTCTAGATGAAGAGGATGGGATGCTGAGTGATTGACAGAGCGTCAGGGTGGGGATTTGGGGATGATCTCATCAAGGGAGAGGAATTCCATAGGTAAAGGGAAAGGGGGTACAGTCTGGGGTAAACTATTTGGGAAAACTTCAGGGATACAAAAACCAAACTACTTCAAAGTATTACAAAGTATAAAAACACACCACAACACAACATGAACAAAGCAGTCAAACAAAACAATGGAGACAAAATGGGAATGTAACAGATTAAACAAACAGTAGGATCTACATTTTATAACATAGAATTCTAGCAACAAATAATACTCTCGGCTCACTGCTAGAACTGGCTCTTCTCAGCATGGTCAGCTGTTTGAAGTATTATATCCAATGTAAGCCACCATGTAGGACTTGATAATTTTTTTGTGAAGACCATGGAGCTGTTTTATTCAATTCATAAAGGAAAAGACAGAGCAATAGTAATCATTAAAGTGAAAGAAGATTAATTGAGCATGTAAACAGCAGGAAAAAAGAATTAAAACTGTAGTTAAATTGAACTTCCCTTGATCACAGAATCAATTAGATTAATCAATCGTCTGAGATTATCAAATCCAAGCTTTGACCAGACACCACCCTGTCAAGTAGATCATGACACAAAGTGCCCCATCCAGTCTTCTCTTAAACACCTCCAGGGATGGATGACTCCACAGCCTCTCCAGGCAGCTTCATCCAGTGCTTAACAGCTCTTTCTGTGAAGAAGTTATAATGTCCAGTCTGAATCTCCCCTGGTGCATGTTTCAGATTGTCCTCTCATCCTAGTTGCTTGGGGTCAACCTCACTTGGCAACAGGGCAACAGCTTCCTTTCAGGTAGTTTTAGAAACTGACAAGGTCACCCTGAGTCTCCTTTTCTCCAGGCTAAGCAACCCCAGATCCTTCAGCTGCTCCTCAAATTACTTACCTCTAGACCCTTCACCAGCTTCATTGCCCTTCTCTAGACAATGAAGGGAACAGAAAAATTGTGAATGATCTGAGAGTAAAAACAAATGTCTTTATGAATCTTGGAGTGCTGTCTCTCTAATGAGACCATGAAGTGACATCAAAAATCAATCATTTTTGTTTACTGGTTTATTTTCTTATGAACAAAAGAGCAATGTGATCCTTGAAAAGAGTGCAGGTAGATAGTGTATTGGGATCCTTCTGGAAGACATTAAACTTGAGGAGCTGGTGATCTTGAAAGGGCCACATTTCTCCTATTGGAACTTGCACTTAAGAATGACGTTATTAATATGATTTGTAAATTACTACATATATTTGGGGAAGGTAAACTGTATAGGGATCAAGGGATGGAATGCATTGATCCTGATGGGGAGACAGCTGTACACTGCAACTAACATGGGACAGTGCAGGCAGCTGCCCGCAGGCAGCTTCTGCTCAGCACTGCCATGATACCTCCCGCATGGACTTGCCCTTAAACAGACCTGTTTTCTTGTAAAGAAGTTGAAGATATCTCAAAGGACTGAAAGGGTGAGTTTCTTTCCCCAGACAGGATCTGCTCTGGGCAGTGTGCCATGGGAAAATCTTTTGGGGCACTGTTCAATGCTGCATGGAGTGCCCATCACCTGAGGAGATGTAAGATGTTACTATCTATACCCCTCTTCTGTCTTTTTGAAGTAACTTTATTAAGCCACTTGTTGGGCCTTTCTCCTGAAATCTAGAAAGACCCCTGCACCAAGCTGACTTTCACCTCACCCCACACCTCCATGCGGAATAGATGGTATTTGGTGTTACCAGGCCAAAGAAATAGAGGTTTGCTTAACTACTTTTTGGAAATCATAATGGTAAAAAAGAAGAATTATTTCATTAGAAGAATTTTGAACTGCATAGGGAAACTCAAGGAGAAGTATCAATATATATATGATACACTAGAGAGAATTCTGACTTTTTTTTTTTTTTTTTTTTTTTTTTTTGTTTCAATACTACCACCTTAATGTCACCTGTAAAGAGCCTAGCAGAGACTCTTTATGAGAATGGGTATAACAAGACTTGAAATAATCAGCACATTAATAATTTTCAGTTGTTAAATTAATGAAAGCACATAACTCCAAATAAAGCTCAGCCTTTGTGCAAAGTACGGCTTTTGTTTCTGGAAAAAATTAAGACTTATTTAACAAAGAAATAATAATAAACAGATAAAAAGTGCTTTGATCATGAGCACTGATGATGAATTCAGAAACTATACATTATAGACAAATATGGCTATTATGAGAGTAAACACTTTCGGTGAAAAGTATTTGTAATGTCAATCAGTACATAGCTCAGAATTTTAGTTCTTAAATTACTCTTTGTAACTTCCAATGGTAGTAACGTAAAGGAACTCAAGAAGTAGATTTACAAGTAGTAATTTATTAAAAATTGCAGTGGAAGTTCCCAAATCACTTAGCTGAATAAATTGCAGCTAAGTTCCCAAATCACTTAGCTTTTTGAGAGCTATCTGGAAAGTAAATTAAATTACTCATTTGTATGTATATGCCAATATTTAATAAGTTCTATGATCCACCAATTTCATGTAAAGGGAACAAGATTAAGTGTATGCATACACAAACACTAAATCATGTATTGTTAAATTTCTCTTCTATCTGACTGATATTTTACCCATCAAAACAAAATTCAGGTTTTCAATCTTTTTGAATGGAAAGAACAGTAGGGGGAGCTCAAAGCTTTTTTTCTTTTCATGTAAATCTCAGACTTATGACTAGTTTCTTAGCAGAAGCAGGTATTAATGACAAAAGTTTTCCCTCATAAATACAAGAGGTTTGAATATCCTATATAATTCAAAATACAGCTATTACTCTCATTATCCAAACTAAAATTTAACCACTGATTTTTCTGAAAATTTCCTAGTCTCTTCAAAGTCTCAGTTCTGTTGAACACTCCTTATTTTGGAGTAAAAAAAAAGTATCTTTTTTCAATCTCCTTAAATATATAACCATCAAAACAAAGCAAAAATTTCTGAGGATTTTTATTTAGATTCTATGTAAGGCAATGCAAACCCACAATTCAAAACAGTCCCACAGAAATACAGTATCCTAACAGCCTGCCTCACAATTATACCCATTCCATGGTAATACATGTGTTTTATCCAAATTGGTATTCAAACAATCTTAGCATTCTATCAAATTCTATATATGTCCAAAACAGAACTTTCTAAGTGTTGAAAGGTTTCTTTTCTCTCTCTCTTAGGACAAATGAAACAAATGTTGTCCTTTTCCCTACTAATGAATTTCCATAATTCCCCTAAATATTATTATAGATTCACCAATCTTCCTTAAGAGTATAGAGCACTATCTAAATTCCATGTTAACTGCAGGAGAATTTGACTAATAACAGCAGTCACTGCACTGCAACTATTAGCTCTGCATCTCAGGCATGAGAGTTATTTCTATTTCTGCACAAATTCAAGTTCACAAATAATCCCATACTGTGATTGAAGAAACACACTATCTGGCTATCTGAGGTTATAGTTATATAAGCTGAGGTTATAGGTAAAACTAAAGTTATGCAACTGTAATTACAGTTATAAAACGAGGCTTACAATTCAACACACATTTATACTTCAGTATGTAACTGAGTTTCTTGATTCCTGCTCAATACTTCCTAAAGTATTAAATGGAAGGAAATTATTTTGCTATTTTCCAACTCAGTTTTCTCCATTACTTGAAATACTTCTGTAGAAATACTACTTTCATCAAGTATTTGTGATGGCTTTATGTAAGACTTAATAAGGATCATTTTTTCTAAGTACCACAAGCTTTTCTAATAGATTTTCATGTAAAGAAAGAAAGATATTTCCCTTATTCTTGTACTTCCGCTTAGACGAAAACACTGATCACCTGTTGTCTTAAGATCCTTCTCTGCACTCACTTTAAAATCATAAATACTTGAAACAGTCTCATGATAGGCTTCTGCTATAATGTGTTTAAATTATATATATCAATAAAAATAACTTAATTGTTCATCTGAAAACACAATTGACTAGATCATAATTTTTATCCTTTTGTCACTTATCCCACACACATTTGCTTATGATTTTCATTAGAAGATTTGGTAGTAATGTGCAAAATATATTGATGCTCCTATTAATACAAGACATTAAGCATATGCAAAATACAGAATTTATTCCTAAAGCTTCTAAATTCTTGCATTTAATTTGTGTATAAATTGCATATTGAAAAGATAATTTTATGAACTACTATTACATGCAAGTGGATATTTATTTTCTGTTCATCTTCACTGGAAAAATTATTTTTCACTTTACATACTAAACTTTGGTGCAAGATTGTGGAAAGTATTGAAGAATGCTTTGATTTTGGATTAGTCTTCCATTTTAAAATTATGGGCAATGAGATAGTTCTCCATGGTCCTTCTAGTGACGTACTTTGGATTGCAAGTAAATAACCTCTGCTGACTCTTTGGATGATGGAAAGATTTATAAATAATACTTTTCCATGAAATACCGAAAGAACTACCTCTGTCTGGGTGATGTGTAACTCTTGCCTCCCTGTCCTGCAACACAGTGAGAACTAAGACGGGAATGAGGGCCTATCAGTTTATGCTTTCTAATAGTTAGACTATTCTGAAATTCTGGTTTTTCCTTACAAACTGGAGGAGTCACTCAATTACAATGTGTATGTTAAATATCTTAAAGGAAGCTCACGGTCTGACACTACTGTGTATGATAATGAAAAACAATTCCATTGTTTTTCAATGGTGCAATTCCATTGAAAATGATGGAGTTACTATGCTATGAGACTTTTATGAAATCAGAATCAGGAAGCATATATCCAAGAATAGACTGTAGGGTAAGAGTAAAAGCTAGAATAGAATGTTTGAGGTCTTAGATAAACAATCCAAACATACAACACCATTAACTTAGCAGAGCATGAGAAGTTCCACTGATGGCAAATGAACTAGACATTCTACAAAGTCTCTCTAGGTTAATAAATAGGTGTGATTATATATATTAATAACTTACTTTGGACTTGCACAAAAATAAGAAACCCAAAAAGAATAAAAGCTGCCTTGTTAAAAATTCAATAAGATGAAAGAAGAATGAGCTTGAATGTGACAAACATAATAAATGCACATGAAAGGTATTTTGACACAAACAACAGTATTTATACGATGCCAAAATATGAATCATAATTTATGTCATGGAGGTGGAAAACTAGTATCCCCCATACTATATTCTGGGCTGAACACTTAATCACTGGCTTTGCTGAAACTTGTGGGAGATTTTAACTTATATAACTGTCAAATAATAAAAATACAAATAAACCTGGATCCACAATTGGCATCCATTTCATGGTAAAAGCACAACAATAGGACAAAAGTAATCAGAGAAACACCTTGTGCCAATACTGAAGACTTAAGTATTCCTTTTCAGTGGGCGGCCATATTACAGTAGTATCAGCTCATACTCTACCAATTTATTAATATAATTTGTGTCATGTGGCTATGTCAAGTGTGGTGAAATGTTTTGCTTTGTTTTGGGTTTTTGGTTTTTTTCAGGGTTGAAATTTATGATCCTGTTCCACCAGACTTGTGCAGAACAATACAGGAACAACTGGCTCATGCAGGTGATCCAGCAGCTAATTCCCACAGAAGTGGTGGTCTGGATCACACTGTGCTTACCAGACATTTTCCATGAGCAGGATTGAAGGGTCAACTGAAACTTTGTGAAAGACAATGCAAATCCTTAAACTAACAGCAAACTCTGGGAAAATACCCAGTCAAGCAAGCAAGCAAGGAACCAACCAACAAACCCTAACGATCAAAAAAATTCCCACCCAACACAATACGGCAGGATCAGTTCCGCACACAGTTGAGGAGCCAAATCATGCGGCTGGCAGCCTGTCCTGCTGGAGCGGGCGGCGGCCGTGCGCGCCGGCGAGGAGCGCTGCGGGCAGAACGCTGGCTCCTGGTGCGGCGGGCTCAGCTGGGGTGCGCGTCCCGCACCGCGCTGTGCCTGGGGGCACGGCGGGGCTGCCACACGCGCTGCTCTGCACATCACCCCTCTTCTGCTGCCGGGGCAAAATAATGTTAAGAGATGAGTCTGCAGAACAAAAGTGTTTCGGAAAATACTTGAGCTTTTTCAGATAGGTCATCCATAAGAACCTCGACATACAATAGGTAGAAGGAAAGAAGTTTCCAAAATTCCACATAAATCAGGTGAAAAAACAGGGGGTTAACTCTTCCCTAGTCATTAGTCTGTATCTTACCACCTTGGCGGGCACCTTTTGCTTTGAAATAAGTAGCACTGAGAAACATTCAGAAGATAATTTGTCAAAACTACATACACTGGAACAAATCGATATCTGTTGAAGGAAATTGAAAAAACTGGATGTTATTCATTTAACCGCAGAGAACAGCTGATACATTTTATTTGGGTTTTTTCCCCCCTTAAAAAAACCAAAACCAACCAAACAAAAGCCAACCAACTGGGGAAAAAAAACTCAAACAAAATTCAACCCCCTCCCCCCCGCAAAAACCCAACCGAACAGAGAAAAAAACCCCAAAAAAACAACAACAACAAAAAAAGAACCCCGACCCAAACAAAACTAGTAGACAAAAACCTGATTAGGAGGGCATACTGGAAAGATAATTTGCTCAACTCAGACATACTGACAGCCTCTAAATTTACTGGAAACATTCACAAACAAGACTGGGATGTACTTCTGCATAGCACTGTACAAATGTCTTAATGTACAATGGCAACCAAAAAGCACTCACAAGATATCCCAGTGGTTAAGATGGGAGGCTTACTAATTACAAAAATCCTATGCTGTTGCTATTCACAATCTTGTGTTTTACTGTCATGTGAGTACTAAGTTCAGATACCATTTGGAACCTGTCAGAACACCACAGAAAATCTTTCTTAGGCAGAAAAGACAGAGGAAAGTGACAATAAATATATTTAGGCATATGGAAGGAAGAAATTGAAAACCGGGATAGATTATGGGATAGATAATGCAAAGATGTTATGGACATGATTAAACATAGCAGTAGTTTCCAAATCTTTACTGTCTAAGACACAAGGTGTTTTATACCATCTTTTCTCCCTCTGTCAGTCTCACTTTTAATTTCCTGTGGCAGTAAGCAACATCAAAACGTCTCACAGGCAATGGGTTGCTATGAGCCATGCACTGGAGACTAGCTATAGAGAGGCTTATCAGGAAGTATCTGTCCAGGATTAGGTAACAGTATGGATAGTATCTATGGATAATAATTATGTGCATAGGCAATAAAGATTTCTGTCATTTACTGATAGTTGTAATTAGGATAAAATATTTATAAAGGATGTTTCACATTTCAAAACAAAAGCCAACCATTATGGAATTGAGGTTTGGAAAGAAATTTCCTCATAGGTTTATTATCATGTAATTATCCATAATGGGATTCTTCTGACTTCCACTAAGTCATGAAGCAAATGAATAAAATAATGTATAATGGCTGTCTGCTGATGCCATATTCAGGACTAGATGGCTCATCCATTAAAAATATGAAGTTATTTATTCTGTAAATATTTGAAATCCAGTTATATCAATAGAATTGGTACATGCAGGTTACAGTTTTGGTCTGTAGGGTGTCTTGTCTCATTAAAAATGCAAAATTAAATTACAGTTCTGCATTTGAGGTATACACTGTGTTCATGCCTTTTATGCCAAGCATATTAAACAGTCAAGAAAGTTTAGTCCAACTTCTACTGACTTCTTCCAACTTCTTCTACTTCTACAGACTATTACAGTTTCGATTAGAACAGTGTGCCCTCAGTTTTGGAGAGGATACTGATTCAGTTTACCTAATGGCTGGAAACTCATTGACCTGTTCCTAACCTTTTTTCAAGATGTGATTCCTGGAGATGATTGCTGTGGATTTGGGCACAATGTACAAAACATCCAGCAAGTACTTCTTGTGAGCTTTACCACACTCACCATCACTCTTTTGGACTCTGGCACTTAGAAGAGAACCCTAGTATTTCTCTGAAAAACCCTCATCATTATTTTTTTTTAAGTAACCTCCCCCTCTTTTTTGTTACTTGTTGTCTCTGTAATTCAGTGTTGGCACTTTAGAAATCTTAATTTCATGTAATATTAATACATCTGGGACCAGTACACAACACAGTTCAATACACAGATACACTTCTATAATACAGGTTTCAAAAGAGAGAATATGTTTTGAGTGACATAGAATCTATTCTTAGTAACTGAAACTACTCAATTTTGACTAAAAGTCATTGACTGGAATAAAGAAAAAAGATTCCAAGTTGTATCAATCATTTTTATACACCTTATATGCCAGTACAATATAGATCTACATGAAAATGATGCATTTTTTTAATAAGTAATGTTTTTTTAATGCTCTAAAAATTGATTGAATGTATTATTTTCTTGATTGTTTAATTTTTTTTTTTGTTTATTTTTAATTCCCTCATTGTCTTACTCTTTATAGCAGACCTTACTTAAATAATTTTGTCGGTACATATGGAAGCTTTTAGGAAAGAGCATATGAATTTCAAAACAGATGTCAGCAGGTGCTGGTGAGGTATCAGACATGGAGCTAGAAGATAGAGAATGAGGTGCCTTTCTACCCATTACCTAGGCTAGTAACAGATTTACGATTTGGCAACATTCCTAGATACAAGTAGCTTAAAATGGAGGTGGCCAAAGGAAGTGAAGGTGTGGGAATTCTGTGAGGAATTTATGAATTCACAAAAACTAGAAGGTGCATCAGTGCGTTCTGCTCGATTGTATGCCATCACCCTGAGGGCTACCGAATGCTACATGGGGACAGCTTTCTAGGGACTGGGCCTGAGGCAGGGGCTAGGACGTGGGGCGAGTAGAACTCACCGCAGCCGAGTATCGGCCACACCAGTGGCGTTCCGTGGGGTGTCCCAGCGCGTTCGTGCCGAACGCACGGCTTTGCCTTCCGAGCAAAGAGTCAGGGCGCTAAACCTTCCGGGTGCCTGACGGTGTGCGTGTATCCCGCTCTGCCTTCCCATTTCAGCCAAAGGTGGAAAAGGCATTTTCGGCTCCTTACTTCTTCCTTCCTTTCAGCCGGCCACATTTTCCGCCAGTCCCTGCCAACCCAACTTATCTCTCCTAGGATGGGAACGGAATAAAAATGTGTGCCCACGACTAAAAACAAAGGAAGCGAAAGCAAACAAGGAGTTAGGGAAGGCGCTGCCCGGCAGGACAAACCGGAGCAGGCACAGCTCCTCGCAGCCATTTCGAGTGAGAATCCGTTCAATCTCTTCCCGCACCTCCTCCTCTGCCCTCCTCCGCCGCCGCCGCCACAGGGCGGGCGGCGCGGCCCTGGGGGGCGGCACAGCGCGGGCGGGGGCTCGGCTGCCCCGGCCGCTCGCCCCCACCGCGCAGCGGGGCGGAGAGAGAGCGGGAGCGGCGGCGGGAGACGGGCCGCCATATTCCTGCCGCACCACGCCCGCGGCGCCCAACCATTTAAAAGCCGGTCGAGCTCGACCCCTGCTAGTGCACTCGTTTCCCTTTCCGCTGCTCTGTCCGCAACGCGGGCAGGGCCGAACCGAAGGGAGCCGAACAGCGGCAGGTCTCTAATAGCCAGCTCCGCTTACTCTCACCACCACCCCCGCCTCCTTCCTGGAAGGGCGAGCGGCCGAGGCGGCGGGAAGGAGGAGCGGCCGCGGGGAAGCTCTTCCTGCCGGGCAGCGGCGGTCTCGCCCACCCCGCAGGAGCCGGGCTCCCGCTCTGGGGGCGGGGAGCGGCGGGGAGATGTGTGCGTGTGCGGGGCGGGGGAGGGATTAGCGGGCATTAGCGCTTCCACGAGGGTGGGGTGGTCGCGTCGGAGGGCGGCGGGGGTGTCGGCGGCCGCCAGGGACACTCGGGGACCGCGCAGGCTGCGGGCGGCGGCGAGGGAAGGGGAGCAGCGGGACGAGGGGCAGCTCGGCTGGGTAGCGCTGCTGCTGCTGCCGCGGTGGATGTTTCCATGTTGTTCGGTGCATGATTTAGAGGAGAGGAGGAGTTGGCAGCGGCGGGTGTCAGCGGCAGGGAGCGGGGATCCGCGCCGCCAGCGGCCCTACCTTTCTTCTTGCCCCTCTGTGGCATCGAGGCTGCTTTGCCTGCGTGCCTGCCCTGCGGCGGCCCCCGGGCTCTCGGAGAGCGCCTGTGCCCCCAGGGGCCGGAGCGGCGGCGGGGTGCGTGTGTGCGAGTGTGCGTGCGGGTTTAGGGGGGGTGGGGGCTGTGTCTGAACCAGTTAGGAAGAATGACTCTGGAGTCCATCATGGCGTGCTGCCTGAGCGAAGAAGCCAAGGAAGCCCGGCGGATCAACGACGAGATCGAGCGGCAGCTGCGTCGGGACAAGCGGGACGCCCGCCGCGAGCTGAAGCTGCTGCTGCTGGGTGAGTGCGGGGCTCCCTCCCCTCGCCGCGGGCCGCTCGCCGCGGGCCGCTCGCCTCGGGCCGCCGCCGGCGCGCACTCCCCAGGTGCCGCCGGGCTGCAGCCCGGGCATCGCCGCCGGCGCGGTCCGTGCCGGGCGCAGGTACCCGGAGGCGGGGACGGGGCGGCAGCGGCAATGCCTGCGGTGCCTCTGGGCGCTCGTCACCCCCGCCGCGGGGAGCCGCAGGCCGAGTCTCCCCCACGGGGAACGGGGCGTGTGTGCCCGCCTGCGGGCATCGTCGGCGGGTGGGTTCGGTGTGCAACGGGAAGCGGCCTTCCAAAATGGAGAGGGAACGGATGGCGGGTGAGTGAGGGGGCTGCGGGAAGAGGGGCAAATGTCGATGTGTGTGGGAGAGCGATGGTAGCGAAGCGGATTGAGGAAGGGATTCTCATGGGGAGTCGCTGTGCAGGTCGATGGTGGCGGTTGTGATATCTGCATTGTTCCGTGGGCTTCGGGAAGCTTGTTAGCTCACCGGTTGAATTTTGTATTGTGATTTTTATGTCTTGAGGTAAAGTTGGATAAGGGGCTTGTGCTCAGCTTGTGTACCGCTTTCTATAAAGGTAAAGGAGCCGCAAAGGCCCAGATGCACATGGCAAGCTGAGGGGTAACCTGAAGTGTGCTGGGTGATTACAGGATCTTTAATACCGTTGGCATCCACCCACTGGATGGTGGAAATAAAATCAGCTGTATCATTTCTCCTTAATTAAAACAGAGGTTGCTATTTTAGACCCGCAAGTATATGAAGGTGGCATTTATCTAATAGAAATTTGGCTTATCATAAAATAAGGCTTTTGAATTAAAATATGCCTGCCTGTGTCCAGTGTGATGCACTGTGTTGCATAGCTCCCTGGTAATAGGTCCTGCCTGGACTTATAGGCCTTTATGTATTTTATCACTACTCTGGTGTGTGGATGAGTGAGTGTGTTCCAAATGGATGTGGGATCTTTATGGGGAAGATGTTTTTCTTGGGCCACGTATTTGGAAGTAGTGGTTTATACTGGGGAAGTAAACTGCCTGTTCAATGAGGTAAAGAAAGTTGGAAGGAAAAGTTTTAATACGTTTTAGTGCTTCCATCTGAATATGCTATTTCCTGAAAGTTATCTTCTGGATATTAGAGAAGGTTGGGATCTCTAACTAATCTGGGAGGGAAGCAGTGGACATGGATGCAGCACTCACAGTAATAATGTTCTGTTGGATTTTGGCCTGCTTTTGGTTTATGGCAGTGCATGGTGAGATTTTTAGGATTGTCAAAGAAGATAAAATAGATTGCCCTTGCTTAATATTATGGATGTCTAAGTATGATTAATGATAGACACTTGCTTCAGGAGAGGCAGCTCATACATTTGACTGGTTACTCAGGTCCAGATTTTTTCTGTATATTCTTGATTTCTCTTACGGTAGTGCTAGATGCTTCTCTCACGTTTTCAGAAATGTATGAAATCCACTGAATGAGACTGAATATACTACCTAGAATATATTCCACTGACTATATTACCTAGAGAAGAAATTTAGAGATTCACTTCTGCAGTTAGGAACACAGAACTTGAGCCGCTTTGCTAGGTCCTCCCTCTACTAACCTGAAGTATTGGGGTAGATGGTGGTAGACTGGAGTCCAGTTAGGGCATTGCTTTGGACCAGATAGTGTGTGGTGATTTGCAGAAGAACAGGGGAGAAGCCAACCCATAGAAGGAATTAGGGAAGACCTCTGAGTTCCTGTATAAAAGATATCTGCGTTCATCATCAATGCCAGCTAAGAGTTCTAGCAGGCTTGTGAAAGTGGAGACATGATGTAGAGATCTGGAGGGGTGAACTTCTGCCTGAGTGTACTTAACAGCACATCCATATACTGGGTAATGAAACCAGTACAGAAATTGTTACTATGCACACATTTTTTGTCTTTTGTTTTGTCAGCCTCTGTCATATGTTTGACTGAAAGAAAGAGTATGTGCACATTTGGATCAACAATGATCTTGTCTTGTGAAATGCTGTGTGTAGTGAATGACTCTTGGTGTCTTGGTATTTTGTAGACTCAAGTTTCAATTTCTAAAAGAAATTTAGGGAAACTTCTTTCATAAGTGGGTTTGTCTTAAGTACCTTAGAGCACTTTTTTTTAGTCACTTTCATTGCTTCTCAGTATAAGCAAATGCTCAGTTACTAAGTTTGTTGTTTGTATGGGTCATTCACATGGTTATGAGACAGATAAAACAGTTTTCAAATGAAAATATATTCATTAAAAATGGTGAAGCTGGTAGCAGGAAAACCATCTGAACATGCTTAAAATTATCTAATTTTTTTGAATACTAAATAGATGTTTACTGTACAATTTCATCTATTTCCCCCTCATTTTTAGGGAGAAAATCACTAGTGCGGCTTAATTTTATGTAAGCATAAGTGAACATGTTGGAGTTCTTTTTTTTTTTCCTTTTCTGGAAGTGCCAATTTCTCAGTCACACTCTTTCAAGTATTGTAGGTCTGAAAAACATAAGCATGTTAAGGTTTTAAAATATGGGACTAAGGAATATCCTTTGACTTTTAAAGAGTATATTAATGCAGTTTAAGCTGAGCCTTGTTAAGTTGCTGTGCATGTTCTTCAGACTAGTTGCAAGTGCAAAGTGAAAGGTATTACGAACCTTTAAAGGCACAAACTGCCTTTAAAGATTTTTAAACCTGTGTGCTGGGTTGTTTTATTGCTACACTTGCTTAAAAATTAGATGTACACACATAAAAATACATAGGTAGCAGTAATAGTAGTAATTTTTTCTTTATGTTTGCTACATAGGTAGCAAACATAAAGAAAAAATTAATCTTTTTGCTTCAGAGGAAAAGGATTTTTCCCCTCCTTAACTTGTGAAAGACACAGTGCCTTCTTGGAAACTTAGGTTTCTCTGAATTGTTACTATGTCACACACACACACACACACACACACACACACACACACTGCTGAATGTGCTCATGATACCTTCTTATTCTTCATGAAATCAAAGAGCTCAAAGTCAGAAGTAATTTGTGTAAAACTTTCATTGTGTGCTAAGATTATTTTTAGGTTATAGTTTAAAAATAAACACTCTTTGATTAAACAATAAAATACCAGTTTTAGGTACTTTTTTGTACATCATTATTTGATTTTTTTTAAACATTTTACAACAGGACAAAGTATTTTTTACAATTGTAATTGTGGAAAGCCAGAATCCATAAATATGCAGTGAAGCGTATTACATAGTAGTAGTTTCAGCTAGCACAGCTTGGCTGTAGTGTCTCAAGACACTTAGGAACAAATTGTCTTCCACTGAATTTGGTTTTAATCTGTATTTTAACTCTTCTGGATGTCATTACTGATGAACACTTTGTAAAATCCTGTGATTGTTCTCCAGAGCTTGCAGTTGTTAATATCCATCTGTTGATTGCTGTTAGCTGTAAAAAACACATTGTTTTTATAATTAGGGGAGAAAAGGAAGAGGTGTTCTAATGTTTTACATTTGCCTGTGCCAATGTGTTCTGCATGCTTTTATTTTAAGCATTTATGTGAGTATTTATTTTAAAGTAGTAAGAGCTATATACTTATGTATATATTTTTTTTGTCATACTTCCATATATGATTTTTTTCCTGCCATCCATGTAAATTTTCCAGGGACTCAGAAAGCAGCCTTTGAGCCTACATGACAGGTTGTAGCCATAAACCATCAGTCCTGGACATAGTCTGCCTCTAAACTATTTTCTCACTGGGAAATGCCTTGAGTATCTAAGAAAATAATGTAGGTGTTGTGCTAGCTATGCCTGTGTGTCTGTAAACCCTGGCCAGGTTAGGTACTGGAGATGTGTGTGACAGTGCTATTTTTTTGCAGCATATTGGTTGGTATTGTGCAAAGCATGTTTTTTTAAGAGTTTGGTTCTTCTTATGTTGAAGTCAGCAAACGTGTCAGTGAAGAAACTTGACTTGATACAAGTGTCCTTCTATTCTCCGTGCTGTAGCACAGAAACTAGATGGACGATAAGCCATTTAAATTGTCATGAACAGCAATCTTATGCCAAAAGATGCTTTTGAACATAACGTGACTGTATTATTTCTTAAACCTGTGTGAGCCGAATTAGACATCGAACATGCCGAACTTGGTCTGTTCACAGAGGCAGACTTTGTGTAGATAAATTGAAGAGAAAATGGGTCCATTAAGCCACCAGTGGCAGACTCTTGTTCATATAATTTCTTCAGCTGGAGAAACAAGCTTCGGTATTTTTCTCATAACTTGTATTTTTATCAGTCTGCCCTGCTCACACTGAACTCTTTCAAATAATTTTAGGTAATTGGCACAGTACATATTTCCTACTGTAGAATGAACAAATAATTAACTTACCTCTTCATACATATTGTAACTAGATAGGTAAATATCTCTTGTTTAGCAGAAGCTGTTTCAAAGGAAATAAAATTTCATTCTGGATGTTTAACACCATGATGTATTCTCATATACAGAGATATGTCCATATATAAGAACATTTTTTTTGGTGGGGTAGGAAAACACGAATCAACATTTGGATATCAGTGTGATAATGTAAAGAACATATATTTAGAAAATATTTAAGAACATTAATTTTTGGTGCACCACAAAAGGATACCTTATGTGCAGCCATTAAAAAGGGTTTGTTGCTTGTTTGTTTTTACTACTCAATAAGTGATCTACACCCACCAAAGTTAATAGGAACTAGCAGAGGGTCTGAACAGTTAAAGAATTCAGACTAATTTAGCTTTATTTATATTTCAAAGAGCCAAGTAACCCCTAATTTGTATGTTACACTGGCAAATAATGTTAAATAAATGTAGGATGAAAAAATACATTCTGAGCAGAGAAATCATTGGAGAATGAGCATTTAAATGTGTGTTGCAAAATGAAGAAATAATAATTCTCCTTGTTTCGTTGCTTCAATTTGATTTTGTTGTTGTACCGTAACAGCAATTTCATAGGGAAAAGCACTATCTTCCAATCTCTGAAAAACAAAATACTGAGAGGTGTGAAATAAAGTGAGATAGATGTCCAATTAACAGTGATTAGCTTTGTTGCAGGAATAGAATGCTGTAGGCACAATATCTTTTTCTGTGAACTTCCTTAAGCTGAATGGTAGAAGACTGAAGAATATCTGTTCTTGTACACAAATACAACTGTGTATGAACAGCTGTTACTGATGAAATTATGAAAGTTTTTCAGTATTCACCTTTATTTACTGTAATTATCAAACATGGCAAGAGCAAAGAGCAGAAAATCAGGAGAAAACAAAGGAAGAGTTAGCATATAGGAAACACTAGGAAGCCATACATGTGGTGTTGGCCAAAAAGAAGGAAGCATGCCACAGCTTTTAAATATTATTAACTCTATGCAAAGAAGTTAGATGTGTTAAAACTGGATAAGAGAAGTCCAAGAGATACCAATGCTTTAGAATTTAAAAGTTTCCTGGAGAGTTCCAGGAACAGCACAAATGTTTTTTCAGGCTAAACCAAAGTTTAAATCTGAAGTGTTCTGAAAGCACATTGTTTCCTCAATAAGTAGTGCTGATGCTGAGGGTAAACTGAAGCATGATTTTCTACAGATTTTTTTGTCCTTTGTAAGTTTTCAAGGCAGGGAATAATTGAACTGCCTGATTTGTACACTCTACTTACTGTTTATCAGTAGTGCAGAGTTTTATCCTAGAACCCTGATGCAGATGCAGTTGCCATCAGAAAAGTACTGTTCATTTCATTCTGCACCTGAGAAGGTGGTGTGGCCGTTCCAGGCACAAAAATAAACCCTACCAAGCAAGACTCCTCCTTTGTCAATACGTTAAGGCAGAATCATCTGACAAACTACTGTAATGAAGTGTATGATTTACATGAGCCCAACTCTATTGGTTCAGCTCATCTTTCTGTGGAAAGCAGGTGGTGTGAAATACATGTATTGCTTGAATAAGCAACAGAACATCAGAAAGTTGATGAAAGTGGAAGCAACTAGTGATTCAGTAAATTGAAAAGATAAAGACTATATCACTATTGCCTCAGCACAGCTGAGCTGTGTATTGACAGCTTCATCTGGGAGCTTTGCTATTTGTAATTTAGATTGATCTGTGTGTGGAAGAAGCATCTGATAGGAGTGAATGAGACTAGGTAGTTTTGACTAGTGCCAGAGTGTAAATCTGTTTGCCTTAGAGTACATAGATGAGATTTCTACCCAAGGTCCTGTTCCCACTGATATCTGTGTCTTTTGTTTTGTATCTAGGAGAATGCCATTGTGGTCCTTATTGAAGTACTTTGGTACTCTGCCCCAGCTGTCAGAAGTCTGTTGAAGGAGGATTTGTTTTTCCTAAAGGAAATTGTGGAAAAGGCAGTTAAAATTTGAAACATACTATTTTTTTCCCCTCTACCCCAAATTTTCTCTTCTCTAAAGAGCTGAGTGCAGTTAGATCCTTAAGTCTTTTGAAGTTAACCAAAAAATACAGCTCAGATCTTTTTAAGTATCACCAAATGTGGATCAGAATAGTGTTTGCCCAGATAGGGTTAGCCACCTTTAAGTTAAATTCAAGGTAAGAGCACAGATTTCTGTTCTGTAGGAACTTGGTGTATCTGGATGTGAAAGACAATAAGTTAGAGATTCTTTGACTATACAGGAATCAAGGTAGGAATGAGTCATTTAGTTACTATATAGCCATGAAATCAAGCTAAAGAGATCCCATTCTTGATCATACTTTTATAAGCTAAGGTATAATGTAGTAAACATGTTTTAGGCACACTTTGAAATTATACATTAGGAAAAAATATTTTAATTATAATGGTACTTATGGCACAGAATATACATTGCTATCTAGTTTTGTTGGTGTGTCTGTCACAGTCCCCGAGCTTTATGCTCATTAGACACTTGCATAAGCTTCTTGGTCCTTGGCTAATTCATTGCTTTAATGATAATCTTTGTCAAGGATCTTTATACTGAATGAGAATATTTCTGTGAATTAAGGAAAATTGCTTTGAATTGTTTGTTCTATAAACCCATCACAGGAGAGTTTTTAACTCCTAAGTCTTCAATGGTAATGTTCATTATCCTGCTTAAATTAGAGGATGTTGAAAAAGAATGCTGAAAGGTATTCTGGCCCACTATTCTGGGTGAACAGCATCATCCAGAAAGTCAAACAGAAGGTTTCTGAAGCAGCTGGTAACTCAGAATGCCAGAAAAATGCAAAAGACATAGAGTTTGGAAAAGATGCCATCATTTTATGGTTTTGGGAGCTGGTCAGGCTTGGGAAATTGGTGATCAAGTATGGAACTTATATTTTGCTCTGATAATGGATTTGCAAAGCACTGTGAGTGCCTCTTAGTCTCACAGACCAGAGCAGCAAAAGCAATTGAAATTAAATGCTGAAAAATAAAGGCATCATTCACATACCTTGAATAGATTCTTACACAGCTGTTCAGATACTTGGAGGATCTGATGCTTGTGTTTTTGGAGTGTGCTATCTAGATGGTGTTTAAATTAAATATTTATGTTGATGGTTAAAACCTTTCAAAGATGATTTGCAGAAAGGAGAAATAAAAACAAACAAAAACCAAACCCAAAGTACTCCTTAGTAAAATTAGTTTTAACTCAGTTAATCTTTTAGGAGGGAGAATAATGATTCTTACAATACTTCTCACTTGGATTTCTGTTTGATTGTTCTTAAAAAGAAAATAATGGTAGCCTGGAAACAGAGACACTGTGTAGTTGTGCTGGTGAAAAAAGGCAAAAGAATAAAGGATAGATTCTTATACCTTTATTTGAATAACTATGGTAAATTCTCTTTTCCTTCTTTTAATTTCTTCTTTGTGTGTTAATAGAACCTGATGTCTAGAAGTACTTTCATGCACAGCAACAATCCTCATGCCACTTGAATCTCTCCTGTCCTGCAATTGCCCGTGTTTTTTGAGGGGTGGTTCTGATGCACCTGGTCATCTTCAACAGTGGTGAGATTAGTAGTTAATCCCAGAGTGCAGGCCACCAAACAGCTTTCTGACTGGCTTTGCCTATTATTAAGAGAGAGATTTAGAGATCAAAATCTGTTTATCTCATTACCATTCCTCCAATCCATTAAGTCCTCCAAGTGATTTTTGACGGAGGTTTGATCTGGGGAGTTACAGGTGTTGCATGTCATGGAAAAAGGATTTCGTATAGAACCCCATGACAAACACTTGAGAAACTTTTTTTAATCCTGCCAGGTAGGGGAAACCTCTCTGGCAACATTAAAACTCAAGGCAAAACTCAGGCTATAATTTAGGCTTTAGACCATGGAACAGAGATTCATTAAACATTTATTGAAACATACAGAAGATGTGGAGGTGTTCATTATAGAGTCAGCCAACAAGATGTGCAGAGGACTAACTGCCTGACTAATCTTTTGGCTTTCTATGATGGAGTAACTGTATCAGTGGACAAAGGAAGAGAGAGATGTCATCTGTCTAGCTTTCTGCAAGACCTTTGATACAGTGTCCCCTCCCAACATTCTTACTGTTAAATTGGAGTGAGGGAAGTTGGATGGATAGACTCTTTGAGTAAAGAATTGACATGATGGCTGCATTCAAGGAGTTGTGATCAATGGTTTACTGTCCAAGTGGAAACAGTAATGAGTGGTGCCCCTCAAGGAATCATACTGTTTAATACCTTGTTTATGACATAAGCAGTGGGAAGTTGCATCCTCATCAGATTTCCAGGTGATACCAGTCTGAGAGGTACAGTTGATACAGGAGGTAAGTGGGCCTGTTGGAACCTCAACAAGGTTCAGCGGGGCCAAGTCCAAAGTCCTGGGTCCGTTGTCTGTGGTGTGGGACAGCCCTTGACATCAGTACCGTGTGAGGGATGAATGGATTGAGAGTAGCCCTCTACAGGAAGACTTGGGGTACTGGTGAATGAAAACTTGCACTTGGAACCTGGAAAGCCGGGTGTACATCAGCAGTCTCACTGGGTGGTTCAGGGAGGTGATTCTTGTCTGCTGGGACCTGGAATCCATGCATTTCTGTGGTCCTCAGCACAAGTAGGACAGGGGCCTTTTACAGTGAAAAGAGCTCAGAAAAGAGCCACAAAAATGATCAGAGGGATGAAGCTCCTCTCCTATGAGGAGAGTCTGAGATAGTGTGGATTTTTCAATCAGGAGAAAAGAAGATGCCACAGAGACCATGGAGCAGCTTTTCAGTATACCAGGAGTGTATATAAGAGCTATAGAAAGACTTCTTACATGGATCTGTCAGTAAGAGGACAAGGAGCAATGGGTTTGAGCTGAAAGTGAATAGATTGAGATTGGACTCACAGAAGAAATCTTTACAGGGAGGCATGTGAGACGCTGGAACAGACTGCTCAGAGAAGCTGTGGATGCTCTATCCTTGGAAGTGTACAAGGCCAGGCTGGAGGGGTCTTTGAGCATCCTGGTGTGGTGGGTGGCGTAGGTGATTTTTGAAGGTATCTTCCAACCCAAACTGCTCTGTGATGCTGTGATTGGACTGCTGTGGTGATTTCCTGAAGTTAAAGCTGTTGTTCATCTTCCTAACTTGATAGCTGTAAGAAACAATGCTTTATATATGTATTTTTCCCCCTCTGAAAACACAAAATGCACCTAAACATACTTCTGTTTTTCTTGGTGAGAAGAGAATATTGAAATAAAATAACATGAAGGGGTTTTTTTGTACTGTGTTCAGTTTCCTCTTGGTCTTTGTTTATCTCAGCATTGAATTGGTAAATAAATTAAAGGGGATAATAAACATTTATTCTAAGTGATGCAAAGATGGATTTCATTTAGGTGACTCTCCTGGTTTAGCAGCTTATTTCATAGAAAAGCAGAGCAACAATTTAGGAGTAAATTTGCTTTTATCTAAATGTAAGACTGGGAATTTTCTGCAGATGGAACAAAGATTCACTGGAATTAGTGTATTTCATTAAATTGACTAACAGCATGCTTCATAGAATCAGAGAACGGTTTGAGTGGGAAAGGATCTTAAAGTTCTAACCCCCTGCCATGGGCTGGGACTGTGCACTGCACTAGGTTGCTCAGTGCCCCATACAGCCTGGCCTTGAACACTGCCAGGATTGGAGTATTTACAGCTTCTCTGGGCAACCTGTGACAGTGCCCCACCACCCCCACAGTCAGCATCAGTAAAATGGCTCATTTTACAATCCTGTAAGCTTGGATTTTAATGCCGTTGGTGCCTGTAGAAATCCAGAAACACTCTCTGCCCAGAACAATTTTTGTTCTGTTGGGGTTTATTTATTTAATTGCATTCATCCTGTTTTCTTACCTGCAAGACATGATAATAGTGAATTCGGATTCACTTTGATTTTGTTCTGCGTTTGGCTCCACAACATAATTATACATTCCTATTAATTATTAGATTTAATTGGGGTTAAGACCTAGACTCGTGGTGATCTCTGAAGATTTTGGCTTTTAAACCAAAACTACAGAAGCAACATGAGCAGAATTTGCTAATAGCTTAATTGTGGCTGTATTTCCTACACCAAATGCTGAACAGTAAAGTTAGTATGTATTCCTTTAAATTGTTTTCTCTGAGAAATTTATGAGACATTCTCTGGGTAATGACATTTTTGTGCTTTTTTTTTGTTTGTTTTGTAAATTTACAACCACGTTAGTTTTATTAGTGTGATTTTTATTTGGTTGTTCTCAGAAAATGCCATGTCTGAATGTTTTGATTTATGAACTTTTTTGGTCTACGGTTTCATGTAGTAAAGTGAGAAGGATAGATTTAAATACTTACATTGCATTTTTCATCTATGGAGTTTTCCCATTAAATACTATAAAACCAGTAAAGCAGGAGGAGATTGTATTTTTGTTGTTTAAAATGACAGAATATGGTGGGATTTCTTTAACTGGTAATTATGCAAAATTACTACAAATGACTATATGATTTATCAGGACATAGTCATTTGGTAGAATAGCTTAAAAAGGAGGGGAAACGATAATGAAAATATTTTGTGATGCTTTTGCTTTATATTTTAGTTATTTTCAAGGTGTGACAGTATTTTCTGGAATAATCTGTAGCTGCAGAAACTTGTGATCACCTGTATCTGTTTGTTTTGTCTTGTTTACATGATACCAAGCTACTTCTGCTTAGTGACATGGAATTTTCTTACACCTTCCCATTTCTTTGCAGCTTTTTTTTTTATGTGCACAGAGGATCAAAACTGTGCAGAAATAGTCAAAACAAAGCCAAAAGAAAGACAAATGTTTATTTGTTGACTGAGTTCAGTCTTATTTAAAACAGTGCAGTCTTATTTAAAACAGTATTTCAACCTACCAGTCTAGATTGTAGCTTAGGTATAGTGGCATTAATTGTATATATCACTGTACTCAACAACTCAGGCTTTTTTGTTGGTATAGAAAGGTTTGGTTTTGTGGGTATGCATGATGGAGTTTTCTTTTATGAGTGTGTCTTTCAAGTGGTACGTGGTTTTTTGAACCAAAATACATGGTTGAACAAAACGCCAGTGAGCTGTCTGATAAGCTCTTTCTTAATATATTGTGGAATTTGTTTTCTGACATTAGATAAATCATAATAAGTAAAATAACTGCACTACTCATTTTTTTTAGTTCATCATAACCATGAACATTACAATTGTGGTCCACTTTGAGGATAGAAAGAAAATACTCCAATATCTTGGGGTTCAATCTGGATGGTTCCATAGTTCAGTTCTAACTTTGTAACTGTAGAGTTAATTTTATGATCCTTTAATTGTTTTTGTAGCTGGTTTTTGACTTCTTTCCAATGCAAGGTCAGTACTAAAGTACAGATCATGAGAGTTGAACAGTGATGTGTATACACTTTTTATTACAAGTATATAACTACTGCCAGGTGGAATACCATTGTTGAGGTGTGTTCAAGGAGTGTAACAGCCTACTGAGCCGTGACATTAAACTATTCTTGTTTAGATGACTGCTGTAACTTAAATGCTTTTCTAAATAATTGCTTTTTAGGGTGGGTTTAGTAATTGTTTGACAAGTTTATATTTAACAGTATTTGGATACACAGTATTTGCCTTTTTCTGTTTTACAGATTATTCTAATATGGTTTTCAGCATCATATCAGCATCACTGTTTACCAGTTCACAACTTTTGCATCACCTACGAGTACTGTCAGTAATGATTTTATGTTTTTATTTTATGTCATGGGTGAAGATTTTTAAGTTTGTTTTAAAGTCTTAATATTGTTGGGATCCTGTTTGGAAGACAATTGTCTGCTGAGGACTTTACCTGTGTGGTTTACTACTTAACTGTTTAAACAACTGTTACTGAATGCATGTGGTGTTGGTTTGTTGTATGATCAGTTGCTTAGCAGATGCCTAGTTCTTCAAAACCACTGACTTTGACAGAAAACCATCCAAATACAGTAACTCCATCCGTCTTGGTGTGCAATCTTGTTCCCTCACCTGTTTTTCACCCTTTGGGGTTTTTTGGGTCATAATTCAAGAGTTTCAAGTCAGTATGCCTTCCTAGCCAGTCCTTCTAAAACCTTTGGACCTCCTGACTTGAATAAATGCTCTGTGTTGTTCATCTTCAGTGGGCACTCTTTCATTGTCATTGCAAATTTGGTCTGTGCTTCCCTAAAAGAAAAAAAAAGATTGAAAATTACATGGGTGTTTTTCTGTGTTAATAAATATTAAGTATTCTGCAGTGACAGTTTCTTGATGGACCAGTGTGGTTTGTCATTAAAAAAAAAAAGTGAGGTCTTATGTGGAGCCCCAGAGGTCATAATTTGACTTTTTCTCTTAGAAATGGTTGAGATTTCCCATGTTTTTGGCTTACCTATTTCAATTTTATTCTTTTACTTTCCTCTCTTATCCAGGCTAGTTTTATTGGTTTTCATTTTTCTTTTTTCTTTGTATGATTGTGGCTGTCTAGGCTACTTCATGAAATGTTCTGAAATGACTCCCAGTTGTTCCTGTTTTAAATCCAGTAACTTACACTTGTAATTCTGTCAGGTTTTTGCTAAAGTAGCTCTCATGAACACAATGTGCTTATAATGTGCCTTTACTACTGGTTTTGAAATTTGTTCATTTACACATAGCAGATGGTGTACAGTTGTCATCATATGCTCCTGCGTTACTTTTGACTGTGGTTCTGACACGTGCCCCTTTTCTTAAGAGGTATTTCTGTATGGTGCTTTTCTGGTTTAGGAATCATGATTTTTAAACTTGCAGAAATACCAAGGTAATTTGACCGAGACATTTAGTTACATGGCCATAGGAGGTTATACTTTTCCATTTTCATGAAAGTGCTAGAGGACCTCCACTTGCTTGCCCTGTCACATTACCTGAGACTCTCATCTGCTATGCCATCAGCTTTTGTTTCAATTTTTCCCTGTTAGAATTCAAACCAAAAATATGAAGATCTCTAGCTACCTGCCAATTCTGAAGTATAAAATAAAGCCAGCCACTGAACTTGAACTTGGTAAATCCTTCTTCAAATCAGCATCTATATTTCAGCAATTCTGTGAGTTTATTGCCTATTTAGCATATTTTGCCTGATGAACAAATAGTTCAACCTCTCAATTTTATTTGATTATTCATTTAATTTTAATCCTTCTTTGATTTTTCTGCTAAATAAGTGCACTCCACTCCCCATCCTCCCCTTCACTTTCAACAGTGCAAGGATGCTCTGACATCTCTGGCCAACATGCCTTTCAGAATGCTTTTCTTCCTCTTCTAACAATGGAAATTGCCCAAATTCTGCAACTTCGGTCTTCCACAGAAATCCAGGGACTAGTCCCCTGCCTGGAGCTCTGTTGTGTATTCTTTTCCCATCCAGGAGTTTACCTCTAGGTTTTTCCCTCTAGTATAGCACAGTAATGTTTAAACTTGTCAGGTGTCAGGATGACAAATGTTAGGTGTTTAGGTATTTATTAGAGTAATTAGGGTATTTTAGGTAAATTAGGTATTAGAGTGATTATTCTGATGGAGCATACTTCAGGCACATGTACCATATTGCTGCCATTATTTCTATTAAATAGTGTTGGACAATCCATTTGAGCTATTGCAGGGTCTTGCTTGCATCCAAGTAGAGTGCAGTGTGATGTGATGTAAGAATCCCCGCCGTCTGTGCCTACGCCCCAGTACCTGCTGACTTCTCCTGTGTACTGCATGCACAGTGGTCGTGGCTCATCCATCTTGGGAGCACTGACTGTACAGACTGCACACCAGTGCTTTTGTGTAAGGGTCAATGTTTGGTGAATGCAGGTAGCAGCTGCTTATCTCTTGTGTGAAATATGAAAACAGCTTTTGGTTGCACCTTTAGGAATGCTGACTCTAGAGGCCTGCTGTAAGGAATTCTGCATCTTCTGCAGAGGAATCAGATTTATCCTTGGAAAGTGAGTACTTCTTGATGTCAAGGAAGAACTGGGTGTTCCAGGACTTAGCTGCAGCTGGAATAGTCTGGGATGCTTACAGGGTACTTTCTTCCACTTACCCTCATCTAGATGGCAGACTTTCATAAATAGATTTAATCTTACAAAAATGAGAATTTGAGGCCTATAGGACCACTGCTTACCTGTGGGACTGTGTTTTCTTGTGTACCTATAGAGCTCTGAAAGTTATTACATAATTTTCAGATGTGTGTTAACACAGCTGAAGCATGGTCAGGACTTGACACTGTACTGACGCAGATGCAGCCCAAACACTCTTGGGAAAAGGTTTCCTTATCAAGTAGATAGAGCACTTAGCCCTCTTCTCCTCTTGCATGGTGGGCAGTAAGTCTGAGGTTAAGCTCACCAGTACAAGAGAGATAGGTGTGGAACTTGTGGAGGGATTCAAACAAGGAGTGTCTAAGGTAATGAAGGGACTTGAGTACTCTACTGTAAGGAAATGTTGAGAGAGCTAGGACTGTTCAGCCAGGAAAAGAGAAGACTCAGGGAGGGATCTTACCAATTTATGTAAGTACCCAAAGGGAACTTGCAAAGAGGACAGAGCCAGGCTCTTTTCAGGGATGTCCAGTGAGGGCATCCCTGAAAAGAGGCAATGGGCAGAGGCTGAAAGGGCAAGAGAGGGCAAGAGGCAATGGGCAGAGGCTGAAACACAGGAGATTCTGAACATCAGGAAACACTTTCACTGTGAGGATGGCTGAGCATTGTCACTAGTGCCCAGGGTGGTTGTAGCATATGCCTTTTATTAAAAAAACATGGAACTGGGCAGTAGGTTATGACCCTGTTTGAGATCCCTTCTGACCTCAACCAAGTTGTCTTTCTGTGAAATACAGTGACTATGCAGCAGCACTGCATCAGCTGAGTCACCAGTTGACCCTGACCTTTAATCATACAATGTGGGGGAAATCCTGTGGGATTTATATTTCATTATGCTACACTCGCTTATCTGTGTTTATAGGTGTACAAAGAATCATTTTGTAAGTAGTCCTGGACCGCTGTGACCAGTTACCTGAGGGGAAATCAGTGAAAATATTAGTTTTGTGGTTCAGAAGTCTTGTGATGGCAGTATGCCAGCATGCTTTTCCCAAAGCAGCCACCTGTACAGCTTAAGTCTGTCTGGGAAGGCAGCAAGGTAGCTCATTACCCTGAATTGTGGGCTGATATAGGGCTGTCTTTCAGCTGATCCCTGAATAGCTACAGGACTGACACAGGCTGTAGCTTCAAGCAGTTGATTGTAGGCTGAGCGGCCTCTGGGCCTGATCCAGTCTCAGTGCTCCTGGTAATGTCCCATCATTATGTGTCATATAAAGGGTAGTTATGTTTTAGGGGTTTGACACATTATTTTAAATTAAGTAGACGCAGCAGGATTGAAACCCTTCAAGTTGTAAACACACACTTTGGCAACATCCTGAGACCATGTTGTAGGTGCATGATGCTAACTGTGTGTGTAAGGCCAGTTCTATGCCAGCACATCCTGATAAGTGGCACATGGATGTGATCACAAACTGTTGTTTTGGCAGTACTCAAAAAGATGCTCTGTCTGCTGTCAGCAAATTCTTTTTGCGGAAGACAAATTATTTTTGGATAAAGTAGCAGAAAGAAAAATAGTCTCTTCTCCTACCCTCAAAATACTTATCACTGGTAGAAGTGTGCTGCAAAGTCAGAAGCTTGTGATTCTCTACAAAGGTACTGTGCACCAAATATGTGTATTCTAAAATACATACAAATAACTTGAAATAACCAGCCTATTCAGTCAAGGTTGACAAGATTGTAAGGAAGAGGTGCAAGTACTGCCAGTCTATAGCCCTGCCATGCTTAGGCTGAGTACTGGAATAGCAGAGCAACCAGCACCTGCCTTGGCTCTTGGCAGAGCTTTACTGTCTAAGCTGACAGGACTTTGCTCTTTAGTGTGTGGTATGCCTGCTAGAGGGCCTGGTGGCTTCCCTTAGCGGAATTTTGGGAATGGTGGGGCAGGATAGAGGCTTTTATGCAGGGAGGCACCTGCTTCTAAAGTGAATCCTGCTCTGTCCTTATTTCTTTCTTTAAGAATGCTCCTCCTAGCTAGTGTTTGAAGAGGAGCCTGTACCCTACAGTTGAGTGATGTGGTACATCATGTCTCCAGTGTCCCATCTCCAATACCTTTAAGTATCTGCTGTCTTGATGTCCACTGATGACTGTGCTCTCTGGGACAGTGAAGTGTGGGGGAGGCTGTTAAGCCCACCTTAGCTCTGTCTGCCTTGGCTGTGCTGCAGGGAGGAATGGAGATATTGGCATGGTCTTATGGTAAAACTTCTCATTCAGTAGAGTTAGGGACACATGAGACATTTGTCAGGTTGCACTGGAGTTGGAACCTTGGCCCCATAGGTCTGTGTTTTGAAGCCTGGTGCTTAGTGGTCCTATGGAAACTAGGCACTGAATTTCCTAAGGAGGGCTGGACCTTAGCAAATGAGTATGTAGTTGTCCTTGCTCTTTGCTGTTACTTTCTAAAAATGTTACTTTTGATGTTACTTTTTAGAAATGGACTCTTGGGTTTATTTTCCTTTTGTCATAACACTGTGTGGTGTTGGGAATTTGTTTGTTTGATGTTGGATTTTAGTTGTCTTTGGAGCTCTCAACCTGTAGGATTTCTTTGCATTTTAACCTGTAAAATCAAAAAATGGCAAGTTCTTTTCCAGGCTCTCCTGAGATAATTCTCATAATAATGAGTCAGCTGTTTGGGAGTACACTATTTTCTTCTCTTTGTGAAAACCAATAAATGGAAGGAAGGTGAAAGCCATTTGAATGCTGGATTATCTTTTTCTCTGTCCTTTCTTAGTAGCCTGCTTTAAGTGTACAAAAGCCTTTGTCTCCTACAAAGATTTGTCTTTTGGTCTTACCCACTCCGCCTCAGAATAAGCTATGTTTAAAATAAAAAAAGCATCAATACCAAAAATAAGAAAAAAAAACCCCATGTCCTTAGATAAAGCAAACAAATCCCAGAAAACAAAGCAAACCAACCCTCTTCCATGTTATGGAGCTACCTTGAAATGAATCAGGTTTGCAATTGTAAATGAAATTCAGAGTTTTGCAATTGTAAATTGATTGTAGATGAAAAACAAACCTTCCTGCTAATTCTTCCTTTGGACTTGCCTTTTCTAATAAATCTGCTTTCACAGGGAGGGGAAAAAATTTCTAATGAATTTCTTTTGAAGCAGAAAACCTTCCTGAACAACTTGTAATGCAAATTATGAAGTTTATTGCTTTCACAGTAATCTGTTTCTCAATTTCAGGTCGTCCTTTAGCAAGCAAGGTAGATTATTTTTTAGTCCATCATCAAGCAAGGTTTTTTCTGATTCTGTGTTGTGACTTGAAAGTCACCCAGAAGTATTTCTTCTTTTTCTTAAATTAATGGTATCTCTGTAACTAAGTATCTTGAGCTGCTTGCTCTGCCCAGTAATCTCTTTGTAATTGTAGTGTTATGAATTTTATTTCAGAATGATACTGGAAATGACACCAAGCTTTATTCCTGGATCAATTAATGAATCCATACCATCATTTCTCAAACAAAATCATGATTCAGACTGATCTAGGATTGGGTTTGGTTGAGTTTTTTCTTTTTTTCTTTTCATTTCCTTTGTAATGCTTCTGATGCTGTTAATTACCCAGGGAAAACAGCATGTTGCCAATTTTGCTGGTTTTCTGCCATCCATTTAAAATAATTACTACAGTTTGGATCATAATGCATGATTCCTTCCTAAATGATAAGGCTTTAACTCAGGGCTTCATGGATCATTATCTTACCTTTACACAATAGCTTTTATTTTTGGAAAAGTGTCATACTGAAACTAATTTTTCAAGTAGGGAAAGTAGAAAGGCAGTAGTTGTTACTTTCGTAGGTGATGCTGTTTCCCCCTCTCACACATCACCCAGTTTATACTCTGAGATAGAAAAGAGACTGAGGTACCAATGCTACCGAAGAGAGACTTCAGTTTACATTGGACTGGTAATGCTTGCGTAGTAGTAGTAAGTTTTTCATGTCTTAGCCAATACTGCCTTAATGTCTGAACTTAACTTCATATTTTAATATCTTGGAACATCTTGTTACAATTCCATTAAAAGTGACTTATTTATAGAAGTTCGTTTTCATTCTTTCTATCATGTACAATCAGGTACTTATGTTTTTGATGGCACCAGTAGTTAATTTTTTTTCTGAAAAACCTTAATGTAAAATGTATTTTAATGTTCTCTTTTATTTAGTCTAACCCATGTAGTCATACTGGTATTTGGAAGTAATTTTGACTATTATTTTTGAATGTGTACATGAAAGGTCCTGTCACTCCTCTAAACATCTGTTTAGGAGCGTTGAAATTCATTAATTTATTTGCAGTACATCTAGCTTCTTCAGTTACTGGTTTTTCAAACTGCAACTTTTGGCATACTCAGACGCCTGATGGTTCATGTTCGTCTTCATCATGCCATACTGTCTAGGTGAAGAATCTGTTCAGAGGGTTTCCTGGAGAGAACTGTGGCCTCTGCCAGTGAGCACAGAAGTACTTATCAGTCCTTTGACCTGATTTAGAAGCACTGAAAGAGCTGGGTGGATGAGTAAGCATGTGCCTAAATAGCTAGAACTGGCAGGATCAGAAGCTGAGACTAACTTTTGATCAAGGGTGGGAACATGGCCACTTTCCTTCCTTCATCTGATGATACATCCTGCTTTTCAACACTTGGATATGTGATACATGGTAGTGTAGTTGTACAGCAAGTTATCTTTCTTGAGAGGTTGAAACTGGGAGTTTGAACTGATTTGGCCAGACAAGAGAAGGTAATTGAAGTTCTTCTGTGTAGTATATGACTAAACTAAGCAGAAAACTGAAGTAGAAAGGGTTATTTTCTCCTGTAGTTGTACAGGAAGAAGCAGAGAAAATGTCCTCACACTATGTGAGACTTGCTCTGGTAGACTGACTCCTCAGGTGAGCCCCCCTGGGGCTATTGCCATACTGCAAAGCCTAGGAGGTAAGGAACTCTGGAAGCATAAGCACAGTGCCAAAATGAAACATGAAAGATAGTAATTAACAAAACTGCAATCTCGAAAGTACTTATTATAGATTCTTTACATTGTCTTTGGTTTTATTAAGCAAGAATAAATAAGCAGGAGATGCATAGAACAGCAGTAGGTACTTGTTGCTTCTGTTGTGCATAGCAGTAGTATTGAGGAGTCATTTTGTTGTTCATGGGTTTTTGGATCCTGACTGAATTAATACTGAGTAATCTCTTAAGATATAGAAGGGCTTATACTATGTGGACAGGCTTGTATTTCCACAGGCAGACTTCTGCTGAACTGAACAGCATCCTAGCTATTACCAATGTATGTACTTTGACTGGACATGTCAGATCATTGTTAAGTTCCATGAAATAAACCTGCTGTCACCAGAGTGGCTTCAGCGAGTGGATCAAAGTTGTACTGTAGAGAAACCAAGGGTGTTGCAGATAGATTCTTGTTTATACACTGCTCTCTTTTTGGATGGTACCTGCACAAGAGTATTTGTAATAAGAGGGAATAGCTACGTAGCATGGCAGATTTTCAAAATACTGCCCACCTACTAGCTAATCAGTCACTCTGTCACCTCCATAGGGTTTATAATTACTATCTCTGTGGTGATAGGTGGGGGAGTGCAGACAAAGGCAAAGTTAGCAAATACTGTGAATGAGAGTCTCTTGGGTAAAACAGTAGGTGCAGAGAGCCCTTGTCCATGGCCAAGGGTTTTTTTTTTTCTTTAGCCAGGTCTAATCTGATCCTAGGGACTAAATGCCTGTTTGTAGTTTGAATACATTTGTGATACTTAACTTCAATTTTTGCTGGTTTCATTCTAAAGGAATCCATGTTCTCACCTGGGGATACTTTGATAGCAATGGGAAAGAGCACAGTCTGTGAAGGAGTTGAGGAAGTTTAAGATAGGTTCAGAAGAACACTTCTAGTATATGTCCACAGGCACACTCTGGCAGATGGTTTCAGGTGGGACCTTCACTATGTCTGCAGGTTAGTTGTTTAGCCTGGAGAGAAGGAGGCTCAGAGGGTCTCCACAACTACCCAAAAGTGGTTGTAGCAAGATGGGGAATAATCTTACAAGTAACAAGTAATAGGACAAGAGGAAATGGCTTCAGGTTGTGCTGGAGGAGATTTAAATGGAGTATCAGTTAAAATTTCTTCATGGGAGGGGTTGTCAAACACTAGAACAGGATGCTCAGGGAAGTGATCAAGTCAGCGTCCTTGGAGGGTGCTTAGGAATGTGGTTTAGTGGTGGACTTGGCATTGTTAGGTTAATGGGGATTGGGTCAGCTGACTTGGTGATCTTTGAGGTCTTTTCCGACCTAAATGATTCTATACTTCTGTGATTTTCAAAGCTGCTGAGGGCAGTTCAACTGAACAAGGATTTGTGCTTGCAAAGCATCTCCCAATAGCCTTTTATATACATGAAAAGGAATCTGGTCTTAGCAATTGGCTGCTACTTTGCATGAAAGTCATGGAACTTGTATTTTACCTTGGGAGTTTTCCTTTCCCTATAACTGCTGAGAGATAATGAAATATTAATTCTTTGAAGTAGATTGATTTATGTTGAGAAACATCTTCTGATCAAGTCTCATTTTCATGAAGAACATGAGCTACTTACTCTCTTTTTCCTGTGTTTCAGTGCCAGTAGTAATTAGTCCATTATGTGAAAAAAAGTTGGATTAAGTTGTCCTCTTTATGGTCTTTTTTGTTCTAAATTTTCTGAACTATTAATGACATTTCACTCCCCCTTTGCTTTGCTTTCGATGTTGGACCCTGCAGTAAGTTTAAATTGCAACATAACTAATTGATCAGAGAAGTGTTTATTCTTTGGTTAGGCAGTGTCTTTGTTAACATCTAAATTATCAGTCCTTTTTGTTTGATTTGACTTTTTGTTTCAGTTAATGGTAACAGCTGCTGTCAATTCATACCAATATTCTTCAACAGAAGCATGTGAAAAACAGATTTTAACAGATGTTTTTGCTCTTAAAAATGGGGAATTGAGCAGGGAAAAATACAATCCTTCTTGGCTGTCTTTTCTTCTGGAAGCAAAAGAATAGCTATCCTTCTGGTTTCCTTTGCATGTGCAAGTATATTCATGCAATTTTTAAAATAGTTTCATAGATTTTATGTAGCTACACAACAAAGCCATTAGAAGGAGAGGTTTGATGCTGGCTTTCCCATGTGTTGGTTTTATGTCTACAAAATTACTCCATATGGAACTTTTTCATGCTTTAAACTGAGCTAGATGCCTTTAACTTGATGGACAGTTATCTTTTACTCATTTCTCAGGGGATTTTTGGCTACCAGTAAAATTAAGAAAGAAAATTTTAATTTAGTAAAGAGACAGGAAATTTGTTTGTATACATTTGCTTTTTGGAAAGCTTATTTCATTAGAAAGATGATCAGTTCAAGCAAACACATGGTGTAATTATATGATGCATCATATTCTAACTGAAATTGCTGGTAAAATATATAAAAAACCACATCTATTCATGTAGCATCATGTTAGCAATCCTTCCTTGCAAAAGTCAAATCAGTATTTTTGTTTTATAACTGGTTTATGATTGTACAGTCTTAAATCATATGTACAGTATTGCATATGAATCAATAGCCATGCATCAGTAATTGACATAAAGGACCTGTCTCCTTGTCCTAGGAAGATACCTTGGTGATGCAGTGGCTTTCACTAGTTGCAGTCTGAAACCCAGTGCTATAAGTGCCTTCCAACAAAAAGTTTGTATATTATTCTTCTACAGAAATAGAAATGGTTGCATTTTGTCTTGGTAATTCAGAAAATACCTGTGCAAGGGAAGAGAAGAATTTAAGGGACTTAATTTTGGCTTTAGGCTACAGTATTTAGGGCTTTGAAGATGTAGAACTTCTATTTTAAGTTTCATATGCCTTCCAGAGTTTAGCAAATACTCGATTGCCTGCAGTCATGTGTTGTTTGAGAGAAAAAGTTTTTAGGGTATTAGAAGTTGATACATAGTGCAGATGCAATGACGTGTACATTATGCTTTCTTCTTCCCAGGTTGCTGTCACAGTAATTATCTTTTACTGAAGATAGCCTAACACAGCTTCTACTGAGGGTATGGAGTCAAAAAGGAATGTGTGTTATCATGGAATGCCTGTAAGCAGAGTTTTGAATAAATCCAAATGGCAGTGTATGGAGATGTCGTCAGAATGATGCATCTTCTCTGCATTTGGAGTATTCTTGATACTGCATTTTGTTTTAAAAATCATAAGTGTGCAAAGCAGCAACAAAGGTAACATTTTAATAACTGATTTGAAATGGATAGCTCATGTAGAAAAATGGTATGTGGATTTTTTTCCTAAGTCTCACTAAAATCTGGCATGCAGATGAGATTTATATGAAGGCAAAAAATGTCAAGAGAAATTGTGGTGAAATTGGTGCTTATTGGTTAGGTACCAGTAGTCTTTAAAAGTAATTAAGAAACAGGTCATTAATAACTACTCTGTTTGATTGTTTAGTGACTAGAATAACTGGGTTTTTTTGTTATAAGAATTAACAACAGTAACATAAAAACATTCATAAGGAACTGTTCAGAGGACTGGTACATCACACACAGTGGCTGTAAACCGGTAAACACAGTGTGCTGAAATGTTCTCATTCAGGTAAATATATGTTTCACCTCTGTGTTGAGAAGGAATGGGATCATGACCTGTGCACCTAGTTGTGTGACATAACGAAATAGCTTGCCAAAGAATTGTTTCTCAAGTAGAAGTTAAAAAGCAGGTTAGTAACAAACTTGTAACAGCAGAGCTGCAGTTGAATAGAATCAGAGAAGTAGTAAAATTGTAAATCTTCTACTTTTGTCTGATACTTTAGTTTAAAAATAAGTTAGTTTCTATAAAGTTATATACTTCATTCTTCAAATATATTTTTCTTCATTTGCTAATATGGTATAACATAGGTGAAGTCACTTTTTAGGACACTGTTTAAAGGTATTTAATCTTCTCATTAGCCATTTAGCACAGCAAGATTTACTGAAATAAAAAAGGACTAACAAATCAGTTTGATAAAACTTGACATTTGCACGTAACTGAAGCTACCCATGCAAAAACCACTGTGGAGCAGCTAATATGTGGTAACTGGTCACACCATGTTAACTCTGTTCTTAGGCTCTCTCCCATCTGAAGAAATTTTTTAGATACTTTGGTTATTAAGTGATAGGCAGAGAATTTTGGAAAGTGTTTGATGTTCTTTATTCCTATTCCTTGTTTTTCAAGAATACTTCTAAAATTATAAAAATGGATATGCAGTATAATTTGTGTCTACTCTCAGTTTTTTACCCTCATTCATATTAATAAGGCCATAGTTTGCAGTAATCTGTTGGGACTACTTAAAGAGTAAGGATGGCAGAAAAAATCCTTAATAAGGATCACAGGAAAAAAGAGGGGGGAGGGGTATGATTAACCTTTCCTGAGGTCATTATCACTTTCTTTAATTTCTTTTTCCAAACTCTTCAGTAACTTAATTTATTTGAATTATGATTGGTTTTTCTGTACTACTGACATGAGAGGAGTCAGTATATAGAAGAAAGTAATACTTGTAAAGCTGAGGAGGGATGGTAGGTTGGTTGGGGGTTTTTCCCTGCAAATACCCTAAACATACCTTTGGTCCTCTTAGTTGCAACAAGGTTTGAATTTCATTTTGTAGTTCTGGTAGTTGAAATTTAGTTCTTGACTGTAAGCTGCATAGTGTAAAAATCCCTATTTTTATGCTAATAGTGTGCATTTTCTCTTGTTTTCTGCTGCAAACTTGGATTTCAGGAGCAATTTTTCACTCACAACTCAAATTTCTCTTTTTCTGATTTTCACAGTTTGAAAATTTCTTATTTAAGTGTAGGAATCCCTCTCAATTTTCTGACTTAGCACATTTTTTGTTGGGGAAAGAAAGAATTTGGCAGTTTGAAGTGAAGTTACATGATACTTTACAAAAGTGCTAGTTTTTGAAAACTTGTGCAGAAGCCTTTTAAAGTTATTTTGCTTCATCTTTAGAAATAAAGAAAGCTGTTAAGATGGCATGAGAAGACTTGACCAACAAAATAAGTGATCACTGATGACAGTCAAAAAAGATTCATATTTACCTGAGCAGAAACGTTCATCTTAGATTTTGTGTCAGGGAATAACACAGGGCATCTGGGATTTACTGGTTTATTGTCTAAAACAGATTTCCATAGCTTTATTCTTTGTCAGCCATAGTGGGAAAGTAGTCTTTAACTGCATATTTTAGTCAACTAAATTGCTTTTTCTGAGTTGATAAACTTAGAGTTTGGTAGATAACATTTTCCCAGAACTGCAACAAATTAAAGATGATCCCCAAAATGCTTCAATTGTCTTTTATGGGACTTGTAGCAGAGATTAGAGGACCAGCATCCTTCCTTGTGCAATAAATGTCAGAATGCTTACATTATTTTAGAGATCATGTTAAAAGAGAAAATTTAATGCAGCTTCTTCATGGCAAACACTTTTTAAGTGTTTTAAGTGTTTTAGATAATTGGTATAATGAGTGTGAGGTGTTGATTATACTGGATGTGTACATGTAATTCAACAGCCTGGCAAGGGTGCACTGGGTGCACTTTTCCTAATGCTCAAAGGCTTCCAGTGGTGGTTGGATCTGGAGGGTAAGACACGTATTGAAGCAGCTGGGCTTTTTTCTTGCTTCTTTTTTTTTTTTTTTTTTTTTTTTTTTTTTTTTTTTTTTTTTTGACAAATGAGACAGCTGGAGTCTGCAAAATATCCCCAAACCTGACAACTGACCAGAGGAAAAAAGGATAGTTCAGAACTCCCTCGTAATCACATTGTCTTCTGCTTCCCATTGTCTCCAAAATAAGTGTTGCAAAGTGTGGGCTAAGGGTTGGTTGCTGGTGCTGAAAGTGTCATCATGTCCCTTTTCAGACACCTCTTGCTTGCCAGTGTGATGTCAGCCAAATGGCTCTATGTTGCTTGTACTTGAAGGCTGGGGAAGGAGCTTAAAACTCTCCAGAAATAAATTCTGCACCATGACTTCTACAGGGAATTGCCTTGTCAGCTTCTAGTCAGTGACTGGAGGAAGGGCTTTTTCCTGGTACTCCCTCCCTAAGGGTCAAGCTGTGCCTGATTGGGGAGAACAGGCTGGCAGATCCCACTGTCATGTCCCAGGCAGAAATTGTTTTGGCCACACACAGCTCTCCTCTCCTGGCTTGCACAGTGCAGCAACCTGTGGGGTGAGGCTGGACATCTGCTGGAGGGTTTGGGTGAAGACATGCACCTTTGTGCTTGGTGGTGATTTTGCAAATTATGCAGATCAGTAGCAAAAGCTGTGTGGAGGGCTCTGTTGGTTAGAAATTGTGATGTTAGTGTAGAAAAATGGTGTCTGTCTCTATTTTTTGTTTTGAAAAATGTTAGTGTTTTCAGCATTTGTACTCTCCATAAAATCAACTTTATTTCACAAGATTCAAGGCTTTTAGAGCAATAGGGATGTTATGACCTGGGGATTTTTTAGAAATATCTAAAAGGTGTGGGCTATTTTCTAATCATGTAAGCTATTGCTTGTTGTTTCTTTCTGCCTGCCTTTCTTTCTCCTAGAACAAGCCCCATAACAAAAAGAACATTTTTAATATCTTCTGTTGGATTTCCTAGAGTTTTTCATGATAGATTTTCAGACAGTCCAACCCTATATAAAAGGGATCAAAGAATACATTTTATCAAGAAAATGTATTTTTAAAAAATTGTGAAATTGTCTGTGTAAGTCCAAAAGAAGTTGGGGGGATGTTTTGTTTTGTTTTTTATTGTTACTGCAAGGGTATAAAAAGAATTATGCACAAGTAGAAGTAAATACGGAGGTGCCAAATATAATCACCTTTCAGCATCATGCCGTTGTGGTTGTTGTAAGTAAGTTCTTGTTTAGCTTTGAATGGTGAACTCTGTGGTTTGTGGTGACAGCTGGATATGCCCTTGGTTGTTTTGTTGTGGGGTTTTTTAGTTGAAATGAAATTATAATTTTAAAAAATTATAAAGTATGTTGGCTTGGTGGATAACATTTTAATAGCCCAGAACAAAGATTTGGACTCAAATACTTCTTATTTGACTATTGTTATTGACTATTGACGCGTTAAATAAATTTTTACTTGCTGGAAGTAAAAGTTTCTTCTAAAAAGAAAAATAATGGCAAATAGAAACTAGTCCTTCACCCTGCCACCTCATGCCTGTATGAACTGCAGTTCATGTGTTACAGTTCTCTACCCTGACAGTTAAATTTATTTCCACTTTGCTGTACTAAATGAGAACGGGAACAGATTCATAGTGTTATCATGCTCTTGAGTATCTTTTGCCATAGCACTGAAAGTGGCCAGGAGAGTATTCAGTGTAATCTTTTTTGAAACCAGATGTCAGTACGACAAATGAAAACCAAAATTACATGGATGTTCATAAAATGAGTACCAGTCACCATCGAAAGCCCAATTACTTAGGATATTAAGTGAATTTAGAACTTTCTCTCAGATGAACCAGGATTTATAATGCAAGTAACTTACTCAAATGCCAATAAACAGCATGTGGACTTTAATTAAATTAAACAGAAAGCCACATGTAATTTCAGAAGAGGTCAGAGCAATGAGGCAACTCCAGGAGAGAAAGGAGATGACATTTCCTAAGTTTCATATCCACATCTAGGTGGTATGTGCTATTGGCTAGAGTAGCTGATGTTTGAGTAAAACAGTAGTTGTTTTGTTGAATTCAGATGCCATCTAGTTCACGGATTTCTGGAGATTTCTTCCAATATTGTAAGAGTATCCAGTAAAACAATGCTTTCCTGTGACTCAGGAAGGTGTGTTGTTTATCCACAATTTTAACTGAGTTCTGAGTGTTATTATCTTATGGATTTTATTACCTTTAAAAGTAAAAAGTAGCTATTTATTAATTGTTCCTGTGTAGTCTTTGTTCACAGTGCACGTGTAAAGTGAATAAAAATACAAAAAAATCTAAAAACTTTGAGAGTAGCTAATAATCTGGTATATAATCAGATTATATAATCAGGTCTAATAAATATGTAACTTCAGCAACAAGGTTATTATAAGGAGGATCAGAAGTTTCTCTTGAAGAGAGCAAGAGTTGTGTACCTGTCTGTTTTGGCATGTCTGAGATGTGACTGGAAACTCTTCCTTTGAGCTGCTGAGGTTGCTCAGCTGAGGAGGTCAGTGGCATGGGAACTGTGCCCTGTCTGGGTAGTCTAAAGGGGCACAAGCCATGAATGCTCTCTCTGTGACACTATGGTGCTCCAGAGTGCTGCCACCTGACTTTCCCTGCTGGAGAAGCAAAACATTAAAGTGTCATACAGTTCAGCCATACTAAAGTGATGCTTTAAGCAGTATGCATGCTAGGACACTGTGCTGTTAAACATGCAAATGCAAAATGATGGCACCAGAAGCTTTGACCATAAAATCTGCCTGCTTGTCCCTGTTCCTACTGGCTGTGACAGTCCATGTTCTTAATTACCCAGTAGTAGTTTTCATCCCTCACTTTACCCAAGCATAAAGATTTTTTAAATTTTTCATCTATTTGCTTGAGCAAATGCAGCATCTGACAAGAATGCTGCATTTATTATGTACTTAGCATGGAAATACCTATATGATGTCGTGTATAAAGCTAGCAATGATGTCCTCTTGGAACTTAGCTATTTGATTTACTTTTTTTTTTTCTTAACAAAAAGCAGGGATTTTTTGGTGGGGGGGGGTGGGTGGGTGGAGAATCTAATTATAATTTTTTTAATTATAAAATTGTTCTTTGCTAATATTACCCTTGACCTGATTTCTAAAATTCAGAGAGTGCCAGTGGTATATTTATGGCTTTAGAGCCTTTATCACTTTGTATGTGTATGTATGCACATGAAAGTATGTGCATTGGTGGTATTTATATTCAAATATGCAAGAAACATGATTAAGACATGATTTGTAAAGTCTTTACTTTTTCAGTATTATTCCAAACTTGGTAGATTTGAAATGTTTGAAGAGCTATAATAATATAGCAGTTGTGTCACTCCTATCCAGCTAATAAGCTGACTTGCCCAGGTCCCCTCTCCTTGTCGGAGGAAAAAGTGTGCAAGGGGTCAACCTTCAATTCGGAGGAGCTGCTTAATTAGCGTATGGCTTCTTGGAATACCTCAGAAGACATAAAATATGAGAAGACCGCAAAAAACCCTCAAAAACTAGTGACTCTCCAGGGGAAGTAACAGTTAAAAACACTCTCAAGTTAAGTATGGTCTGCCATAAGCTGCAGGAAACGTGCCACAATATCTGGAACCGTGCTTCCCTCTGGGTGGATTTATAATGGGCTCGGCCTTGGAGACTGCCTGGATTTCACAGTGTGTGTGCACACCCCTGCCAGTGTGCACCGAGAAACACAGAGAAGTTGGGAGCACGCTGTGGATGTAGGAACAAGAGGAACACAAACCCAATATTTGAGTCTCTCACAGTATTTGTGGGATGAAAATAAAAATGGAGTCATGTGTTTTTACTGTGTAGCTGCTGTGCCAGAGCTTCTTATCGTGGTCTGTCAGCCCTGCTGGGCTCTGTGTGCACCTTGGGGGTGAAGATATGAAGGAACACTGCCTGTAGTAAGGGACAGGCCCTTTGGGGAAGGAGCCTTTTTCATGGCTGCTAAATAGCCACTGAGAAACTTGCACATGGAAGGAGGCTGTCAAGAGGAACAGCCCTGGGCTCCGCGGGCCTGCCATGTCCGTGGGGTGAAGGCCAGCCAGGAGGAGCTTTGCTTTGTAGGGGATGGCAAAAGTTCTTCCCAGGGCTACTCACAGCTGCTGATTTGAAAGTAGCCTCTGCACTGGGCTTGCCTTTGTGCTCCCCAGTTCACCTCCTTTTTCGCTCTCCCAGCAGCTAGTGTCTGCTGAAGCTGCCTGCCCATTCTGTTTTCTGTTAGGAGGTTTCTTTGTTCCTTATAAAATGCCCGAGCTTCCCTCACCCCACCCTCCTTCCAGTTTAATGCTGGGATCAGTCGTAATGACAGTGATCTCCCAAATGGAGTAAGTGGTGTGTGGGAGTGAAATGGGTGCTCCCCAGTGAGAGTGCCTGGAACCAGGTGGGGGTGGGTTTCAGCTACCGCCACCTCTTCAGCCTCCCTGGGGAAGGAGGAGCAGCGCCTTCAGCCTCCCTGGGGAAGGTGGAGCAGCGCCTTCAGCCTCCCTGGGGAAGGTGGAGCAGCGCCTTCAGCCTCCCTGGGGAAGGTGGAGCAGCGCCTTCAGCCTCCCTGGGGAAGGAGGAGCAGCGCCTTCACCACAGTAGCATGAGAGAAAGGGGTTAAATGCTAGAGGGAAGTACTTTCTGTAAAACTTGCACTTATCCCATTAAGTATTTCCTTTATGATGCTCTCAAGATGTGTTCCCCTGGGAAACCATGAAGATACACAATGTGTAATATACTTGTAAGGTGTAATATTAAAAAAACTGTAGTTACCCCAGCTGATTCCTTACTGCAGTCAGTTCAGGGCTCTACTTGCAGGACCCTGCACTTTGTACTTGTCTGTGTGTAGTTAGACTAAAGCAAAAATTACTTCATCATTTTAGTGCTGTGGGTATATTTGAGGTTTGAAAGAAGCCTCTGTGAGTCTAGCACTGCCTGTGAATGGACCAGGGAAGCTGCATACCAACTTTTGATACATACTTCCTTTGTGTTTCTAGTGTAAGTTTGATAGTTCCACTGGTTGAGCTGACTCTTGTCTAATTAGGTCTTCAGCAGCAGCTGCCGTGTTATCATGCTAGTACAGAGGTCATGGAGAGCTCTGAAGCATGAGCAGCAAAGATGCAAAAGCAGAAGAGACCAAGAGAACACCTTAAATGTCTTCCTCAGGAGTAAATAACCTAACACAGAAAGACCCCAAATAGCTTTCTGGGAAAAATATTATTCTCTTCATGTGTAAGAAGAACTAGCATGATTTGCTTTTCTTTCTTTCTTTTAGCTCTTCTCAATCCATATGAAAAGGTTCTTTCTTTGGCATGAATGAGGGACATATAAAAAGGTGGAAAAGTAAAGGGGTTTTCTGTTCCTTCATTTGTGGTTTTCCCCTGGAAGGAGTGCTTCTTGATATCTAGACTAAAGCTTGGAACTGAGATGACTATCATTCTTGGAAGCGGTGGTCAACCATTCTTGAGGAAAAAATGTACCAAAATGCTACAAAACATTTGCTGTTCTTAGTTTCTAATTTCAGATAATAAGATTTGCCTTCAGAAATGTTACTTGACATGCTTGGATCATCACAAATGTGCTATTATTCATATAATAGCTTGTTTTCAGTAAATTCATATATATATTAGTTTTGTTATAGCAAAGCAATTCACTTATATGCATTTCCACGTTCTAACAAAGAAAATGCTGCACTATGTACTTTCAGCTCTGGGATGGAGCCTTTTTGTATGAGTGGCAGGTCAAAAGTTTGTATCAGGCTTTCAAAGTAGAGCTCACAAATATAGAATAGAATAAATATTATTTTTTAAAAAACCTTTGGGAAGGATGTTTTCATGTTTTTGGACTTAGTTGTTGCTAACCTATTGTTAAATTGCATAATATACTGTTTTATATTGGTATTTCAGATGGATGCAAGTGCACATCTAATATACTCTTGAGTACTACAGTACTTCTTCAAAGCACAGATTAGAAAACAGGTCACAGAATTTCTAACTATAACTTATGAAAGCAGAACATGCAAACTATAAGGCTTTGGGCGCTTGGTAAATACAGCTGTTGTTTTGTTGATATGTTCTTGTGCATGATAATTATGTTTGTGGATAGAACATATCAGTAGAGAAATATTCACCTTTTTCTGTATGGTAGAAGAATGGTAGCCCTTGGCATGGGGGACACATAGATGGCCAAACTGTTGCATTATCTTACACGTGAAGACCACTTTTTCTGAAGACATGGGGTTTAAAGTAGTTAAGGTATTTTTTCTGCCTCCATAATAAAAATAAAGGAAAACTATTGCAATTTTGAATGCTACCAGTATTTATCCTTGCTTTTGATTAATCATGGTGGTTTATACTGTCCCTGAAATAGTGTCTCTCAGAGCTGGTAGGCATCGGAGTTGTGTTTATCTGTTGTAATCCCTCTAAGTAACAGAAGGTGAAAGGTACTTGAAAGACTTGATTATTAGGTAAATAAATTTTATGTGTCTTCCTTAATAAAACTTTAGAGAGCTAACTCAAGCAATTTCTTGAAATGCAGGGAAACATAAATCTCAAACTGAAATTCCTGGAGAATCCTCCTGGAGACCTGCAGGATATGTAGTGTTGTATGGCCTCTCTCAGCCCCCATCATCTTCAGTGCAACTTAGGTGCAGAGGTGATGAACTGTAGGTGTAATATGAAGGAGACATAAAAGATTTAAACCCTAAACCCAGTCTCTATCAAATTAGTAGTTAAGGTAGTTGTCACAGAAAATCAGGTGGTTCTCAGCATATTATTACCATTTTAATAAACTGCTTATAGAAAACCTACATGTTGATTTATAAATAGTTCTGTATTGTACTGATCTCAAAGAAGATAATAAATGTTCAATTTTGACTTGCTTATGCCTTGGAATCTACTGGAGTCGGCTTTCCAACACCCTCACATAAACATTTGTTTGAAATTATTCACACACAAGCTTGTAAAGACAGATTTTGCCTTTCCTCTGTGCAAGGAAGGTCAGAGTTTGTATACCTTCTTTTACGAATGCTGATGTTTGCTTCTTGTTTTGTTTGTAACATTTCCATGGAAGAGCAGCAGTCAACAGACTGACTTTGAACAGCTTGCTGTTCGGTTGAGTTGTGAGTAGCATCAAGAAAATATTTTTGAGGGTGAAATTTGATTTGTGGCACTTTTTCTGCACAGATGAATTCTTTAGGCAGAATTTATCGAAGCTGCTCCAAGCCATATAAAATGGAAAATTAAGCACAGACTGGAAAGAGTTGATTCTCTGTAGGGAGTCTGGTTTATCAGAGGGATCCTTTCAAGAGAAGGGAGGAGAAGGTCACACAAGGTGGGATCCTGTCCTGCTTCAAACCCATTTAAAAAAAAGCTGTGCAAATTCTTGAGGAATTACTTGTCCTCTGTGAAGGCACCCAGTTTCTCTTCTCTTGCTTTCTTGCTTGTGAACTACACCTGAACCATAATAAGATACCTCTAAAATGGTGACAATTGTCAGTTTGTAGCTATGAAGGATAAGGAGGAGGGTCTGTTTTGTTGGTTGGGTGGGGGCTTAGGCCGTGGTGGTATTTTTTTGTTGTTGATTTGTCTGGTTGTTTTGATTGGGGGGGTGGGGCTTGCTGGTTTGGGTTTTTTTGGTTGGTTGGGTGGGTTTGGAGTTTTTTCTGAATTGAAGTTGTGGAGAAGAGAATGCTGATGTTCAGTAATGAGCTGTGCCTAGCTGCATAATAGTAGTTTTCCTGTGTAGTTTTCATTATCTGGCACAAAGCTGTATTTGATTAACTGCATTTCCTGTAAAAGAGTTGGAGGTTCTGGTACACAAAAAAGCTTGAATTAGTTAAGAAGCTACAGAACATCAGCTGAATTTTATGTTTCAATTCTATCTTCCATTTCCTTCTAGTTTTTCAGTAATTCTGTATCTGTCTTAGGCTTTATTGTAGTAGTCACTTGAACTATTTTGAGTGCATCACTTGTACAGTGAGGATGGGTATTTTGTTTCTCTACGTTTTGTGGCTGCACCAGAATGACTAACTTTATTATAGTCTCAAAAATAACCAGATTGAATTTGTAAGATTTTTCTTCTGTAGAAAGCACTCAGACTAGCTGTCCACATAATGGCAGGTATTCTTTCCCTTTTTTAAGGAAAATGGTCAATACATTTTCAATCGTATAGGTAAGGAAGTGATGGAACAACTTTAGTAATATTTGTAATGATTAGCATTTGCTTAGTTTTTCATAAATATTTAAGATATTTAAGATTATTCTTGAAACAAATTGCTCTACATGAATGTAGACGTTTCATATTCCTTATTTGAGGTAATTATCTACTTCATGAGCTACTTCATAAAATTCTATCCATCCTTTTTTGGAATACATATTTTCTCATCGTGCTCTTTTTTGTTGTTCCATTAGTAATTAATGAAATAATATTGTGTAGAATATTGACAGTCATCTTAATGAAATGTTTATTAATTACTAAAATGATACAGAGGAGATAATTTAGTGAATGGTGAAATGATTATATGCTTAATCTTTTTTAAAAAGCAACTGGAATATGCAAATGAGCCTTTTAAGCAAAACAAGTAAGAAGATTGTGTAGTGATTTTAAATTATTCTGTCAGTGGAGCAAACACTTGGCAATAGAACAATATGTACCCCTCTCCCATTTTTTTAAGTGATTCTTAACTTCAACCTGTGCATTCTTAAATCTCAAAATGCCTTTACTGGGGTTCCTACCTAATTTGGCTTTTTGTAGTTACTCTGTTCAGTTTTTAACATAAATGCAAAACATGGTGCTATTGATGTAGGAACCGACTTCAGGATACCTTAGTTCTCTTTCTGGCTTTTTTTGCTTGAAATTTGAGATGCTTTCCTGTTTCATAGGCTTTTCCGTAACTCTAAATGAAATGCCATTGAAATGTTTCCTAGCATCAAGCAACTCTTGTGAGGTTTAATCTGTTAATGTCAGTTATGAGCTAGATAATCACACAAGGAAGATATAATGGTTCTACTCTTCATTTTGTGAAAAATATTAATATCCCTACTGTATCCATTATCAGGACTTGTCATTCCCTACAGGAATTCTGTTCATGTCTCTGGATGAGTTGTCACTGAAATTCTTTGGTGTTTCTATGACCCAGGTGAAAATGGTCAGTTTCAGTTATTAACTTGCGTTAGTATAAATTTGTTGGAGGTGTATGTTGGTACTTATGTATCTTTCAAGAGGTATGATACAGTGATGCAATGTCATGGAGATAATACTTTTTAAGCAATAGAGAAAAAAGTTCATAGAGTACTGGCGGTCTTCACTTAAAAAGGACTGCCTGATCAGTAGCTGTACAGTTTGAAGCAGGTCAACCCAGTTGTGGCAACTGTTGACAGAGGTGATGGTCAAGGCTGTTGTAGAGGTAAGGATCTCTTCATAAGATGTCAGGATGAGAGCACAGTCTGCCTAGGTGCATGACACATGAGACGGACTGAGCTGTTTGTGTGGGAGCATCCTTGTTTCACTAGCCTTGCTGCCTTCTTGTGATGGAGAAGGAATACTGTAGTTATGCTCCAGAACTTGGACAGATACTTGTTGCAAGGTGAGCTGGGGAATTTCACCTCCACCTCAGGGAGTTTTGCTGCAGTCTTACCAACTGAATATCCCTCCTAGCAGCAGCCTTCAACTGTAAGCCTGAAAGCTGCCGTTCTAAGTGGTGGGACAGACTGCCTTCTTTGCTTCAATTCCCGGGAGGATCTTCATGCCTTCCATACTACATTTTAACTGATTTGTCACCTACAAAGCCAAGCTGATCCAAGGCCTGAATTCTGCACAGTTTTATGTTTTCATTTACCCATACTTGGTTTCAGCGGAAATGTGATCCTGCTGCATTCCACTGCTAGAACAGCAACAGACCTTATTTTTTGTTTTCTCTACCGCTGAATTAGTGGTAGCATAGAGGACATTAAACTTTCTTCCAAGTGAAGTATAACTTTAAGTCAAATCAAGTATTTTTCTTTTCATGCATTACCTCTCTATTACTGTTTTAGCTCTTATTCCTCCTAGGAGTTGCTCTGCTACTTACTATCTGATGATGTTGATTGCTCCCCTTTTCTGTAAATCTATGAGGCAGTGTACAACTGCCTGCTTTGTCTAAGTAAATGTTTGATGAAACTGTGGTTATAGTAGGGTTCTGCTCATCTGTGTAGGATGTTGATTCCACCCTTACCCATGAACTTTCCAGGTCCTTGTAGACTTACTTTCTGCATCCAAGCCCCAAGGTGAAAGCCACTTTTCTGCAAATTTACACACTGTTGTTTCGACAATTCCTAGTAAGTGTGTGTATACAGTGACTAACAGGGTAGTGGATTTCAATGGCTTTCTCCTTCCTTACATGTTAAGAATGTCCTATCTAATTTAATATAAAATTTCAAACAGTAAAATAGCAGGTTTTTCTTGCCTTCTCAGAGATCAAACTTGGGGAAAAAAACGCTATCAGGTGTAGTTTAGCAGTGTTTCTGTTTCAGAGATGCCAGTGTGAATTTTGCTTAGAGAATGGTATGTTTGTTTTTTTTAGTTAAAAAACAATCTTGTATTTGCTCTGAAGGTACTATACCTAAGATTTTTTTTTTAAGTTGCAATGCAAAGAAATGCAAAAACAAGCACAGGACAACTATACAAAGGAAAGACTTGTCATTCTAGGCTTCTACAGTTGTTTTTCTTTTAAATTAGTCTCCTGTATCTTCTTCGTCAGTCACCAAAAGTTCTGAAACCTCTCTGCCAGTAGCTGCATTGTCACCTATGTTTAAAGTTTTTCCATAAGTTTTGCAGTGTAAAGAATGTTGCATTTCAACATTCTGTAGATGGATTTTTGCAGGATGTGTACCAGGAGAGATAAATTGTACGTGATATGTATATATCTGGGTGCAAGTGCATGCATAAGGATATACTCTGCATTTAAGCAATCTGGCTTCTTTCCTGATTCTGCTTGTGGATATAATACTGCTAGAAGTATTTTCAGATCTCTGCTTGTAAAATTCTTGATGATACAGTAATAGTTGTAGCTAGTAATATTTCAAGAAAAAAAAGCAAAGAGGTTTTCAGAAATTTTCAGTTTTTAAGATGCTGAGCTCTTACAAATTTTGATAATCCTCTATGCCAAGATTGAAGAGTTCGTCACTATTTCAGACATTTCTTTATTATTTTTAGAAGACAGTTAATATTTTTTCATTCATTAGGTTGATTTTATCTGAGAAGAAATTTAAAAGTCAGATGACCAACCAAGCTTGAGTCAGGAGTGTGGGGTTTTATTCTGTCACAATATTCAATTCTCACCTATGTACTAGACAAGGAATTACATTAGGACTGGGGAGGGGATGGGGCGGGAAAAGTTCAAAGTAATGTTTTTTAAAAAATGAGGGAGTGTGGCAGTTTGAGTTTCAGGTGCATTGTGTGGCCTCAGCAGTCTTCTGGCAGATGAAAAGATGCTACATATCTGGCTTCAGAGAACTGACTTGACTAATGTAAATGTGCTGTGGGTAGCCAGCAGAAAATTGGTCTCAGTATAGTTTTATCCCCCATTGGTCCATTCTGCTGATCTACTGCACTGCCCAGAATGATGGTCTTGGAAGCAGTGGCTAACAGAGCCCATAAGGTATTCGTATCCTCTCAGAAGAATAAGTAGATTTTTTTCTTATATAATTTCAGGTTTTCTTCTTTTCACCAGGTGAAACAGGACCACTCAAGGGTCCTGTTCAGGCTGTTACACAGAGTTGGTTTTGTTTATTATGGGAAATGGTAAACTTTTAAGAATGTATTGCCACGATGTATTTTTTAACTAGTTCTGTAATGAATGGATGAGGCTATAGAAAGCACAAGTTGATACCAGTCAGTGTCTTGATCTCTAGGGGGATGATCTAGCAGCCTTTCGTTACTTAAATGAAGCCTACAAGAAAGTTGGAGAGGGACTTTTATGAGGTCATGTAGTGCTTGGACAAGGAGAAATGGCTTTTAACTGAAAGAGTGTAGGTTTACATAAGATATTAGAAGAAATTCTTTACATGTGAAGGTGGTAGGGCACTGGCACAGGTTGCCCAGAGAACTTGTTGATGCCCCGTCCCTGGCAGTATTCAAGGCCAGGTTAGATGGGGTCTGAGCAAACTGGTCTAATGGAAGATGTCCCTGCTTATGGCAAGGGGGTGTTGTGATTAGATGATCTCTAAGCCAAACTATTCTGATTCTGTAGTATGTAACATCATGTTTGATTTTCTGGGAATGTGTGTGTAAAGAAAACCTGTGTTAGAAGTTCATTATATGTGTGCAGGAAATGGGAGTGATGGTTTCAAAATTATGCTTGTGGTAAGGGCAGAAGATTTTAGAGGCTTAGATTTTATAGTGTGTGCTATCTCAGAAACAGTTAAGGGTTAGTCCTATAAACTGCGCTGCTGTGAAACACACTTTTTTGAGAAGACACCAAAAACATTATCTAAGAGGCCTATAAAGCTGCTTTGTCCTAGACATGAGTATTATGGTACAAGGCATGAAAGCCTTACAAAAATGATTAAAATAAAGCCCAGGCTGAAAGTCTGAAAACAGCAGCAGTGAGCAATGTGTTTTGTTTTCTGCAGAGCTGAGTAGCTGGATGAACACAGGGCTTATGTACCTGTGCAGATTCAACTCCTCCTCTTAAGCAAACACAGGGATAATATAGTTAAGCTCTTGTAGTCATAGATGAGCTTGTTGAATTGGAGAAATGGAAAAATGTTGTGTGTTGTAACCTTTGTGAAGTTTCCAACAAGGAGATCTTAACTTTAAATTGACAAATAGTCATGTTTCATCAATAAACTACTTTTAGTACAAAGTATAAAAAGACATGAGAAGATTTAGTGGAAGGAATGACTGCTCATTAATAAATATGAACCAAATTTTAATTAACAGTGATTTCTTATGGTTCTGAGATTGAAGTTTGTTGGGCTGTGATTGCTCCGATACTAGCTTAAAAAAAAAAAAAAAAAAAAAGCTGCAACCCGACCACACCCCCTCACACAAACAAATAAAAAACCAAACCAACAAATTCAACAAAACAGAAAACCCAAACAAACTGACACCCCTGAAAAAAAACCCCAAAAAACCAAAGCACGTATGTCGGTTGCTTGTAACACCAGATTACTGTAATGTCCTGAGACTTGGCCTAGGAAGATTGTTTTTCTTCCTCTCTGAACTTTTGTGATGAAATGTCTCATGAAGTTAGAGTTTTGTATGAGTACATCTTTAAGAACAAAATATTTTCAAATATAAAGTCATATATAATATGTATATTTTGGAGTTCCATTTTGCTCATTAGTTTAGTTGTTAAATGAAAGTGGAAATTTTAATTCAGTTCTTCAGTTGCTGCTGATGTTGCTGTTTGACCTTAAACTGGTCCTTGTAGTTACTTACCTTCCAAGCACTACTTGACACTGTTGAGCCTTGCGGTAAGCAAGCTGTCAGCATTGAGCAAAAAAAGTCGTGTTTGTGTCCACTGGGTAAAGCATATCCTTCTTATTTGTCTTGCAGGCACAGGAGAGAGTGGCAAAAGCACATTTATCAAGCAGATGAGAATCATTCATGGATCAGGTTACTCTGATGAAGACAAAAGGGGCTTTACAAAACTGGTGTACCAGAATATATTTACAGCAATGCAGGCCATGATCAAGGCCATGGATACCCTCAAAATCCCATACAAGTGTGAAAATAACAAGGTGAGATTTTTGTTTATTTCTGTAGCCGAAGTTTTTCCTCTTTTTTATTTCCAGAAATATACTGAAGGTCTCAAAAAAAATGCTGCATCACAGAAGTGATACTAAAAGCTCAGAAGAAAAGGGTGTTTCCTGTCCTGCATTTAGATCTCCGCCTTTTTGTCTACTTTTACAACACAAACATGCTTTTAAACAAGAGACCTCTCTTAAGATGCCTTGAGGGCATTGTCACAGAACAGAGGTTTAATGGCAGGCTGCCATTTGACTTTAGTAACTCTTGTCCTTTCCTATGTGGCTGTGCTCTGGTTAGAGCACAGTTAAACCATTCTTGTGATGTACTACTTAAGGATTGCATTCCAAGTGGAAAAAATTCAAATTATTAGACAAATAGATGAAGATACCTGTTTGTATGTAAATAGATTGTTAAATTTAAATTTTCTGCACAAGACCTTAAAACAGAGTCTTTTAAGATTGATGCTGTTACTGCAGTTTAAAAGGACAAAATACATTGAAAGTGTTTCTAAGGTTCATCTCTAACTTTTAACATTTTTTAACAGTTTTAACATTTAACAGTTTTAACTTTTTTTTTTTAAATATTCAGATTTTAATAGTGTGGTAACTACAGTGATTTGTCTCATTTTGTGACTAGGAATGAAATGCTTACTATTTACTTAAAATACATGGTAAGCCACAGAATTACTTGTCTATATCTTCCAATATCATGGAGTCACAGAATAGGTCAAATTGGAAGGGACCACAGTGCATCCTCTGGTCCAACCTCCCTGATCAAGTAGGCACTATTTGAT